>NC_133683.1:16474436-17074436 GCF_048934315.1 Petromyzon marinus
AGGTGGAATCGAGCGGGCGACCTGCGTATTTACGAGTCCGGGTGGGCGCTGACCGTTCTACCGCGACGGCGGCGATTCCGCTAATTCCACCGAGCGACAATCGGAACTCAACCCCCCGCGCTCCGCAGCACGCGGTGCCCGCGACGGTGCGCGCTTCGGGCTTCCGCAGTTAACGCGCGCGCATTAACTGGCTGCCCGCTGGCATCCGTGCGGTGTTTGTAGGCGGTTTGGGGCTGGCGAACACGGCCCGGTGGGGGAGCGCGTTCGCCGCTTTGTTTTCGGAGGTTGCTGGTTCGGATTTGCCGGGCCGCCCTGGTTGGGCTCACCGTAAAAAAAAAAATATATAGACTACGTGACGTCTGCTTTACAGTGGGAGTTAATCATCCCGTGACGTCGTTCGCAAGGGCAGGCCGCTGCGTGCCGACATCATGGTTAAAATTTGCCGAATCTGGGGGAAAATAAAATACCCTGAAATGTACTCAATTGAAAGATACGTAGCAATCGTCACCAACTACTACAGGGGCCCTCCTGAAAAAAAGTTACGAGCCTTGGAGAGATACCTTACCGGGTTAACAAGTATAATGTAATACATAAAAACATATATAAAATGTTATGGCGGATTGGCGCACAGGCCAAGCAGCTCACGATGAACACACCCGCGACGATGACTCACGCACCGGCTAAGCCTCACCACACCGCCCACCACCACCTCCCTCACCCATCACCTCCGTTTCTCTCCAAAGACATTTCATTTAATGCAACCCTTGCCTGTACCCCCCCCCCGCCCCCCGGTTTTAGCCCCGCCGCCATTATTTATGCAGGAATTGTGGCATCCTCGCTCCGTAATTGGGCGAGGGGAGGAGGGCCACAGATCCTCAGCAGTGCATTTCCATTTCCCCTGCCAAGCCGCTGGCTTAAAGTGACTTGTTCTTGTAGTCAACACAGAGCTAATCTCACGCCTCTCTGAAGACACGTGGGCGTCAAAAACGTGAGGGCAGTGCACAGGTTAGCACGCGCTGCGCGCACAGGCGCGCGCATGTACAGGCGCGCGTGCATAGGCGCGCATGTACACGCGCGCGCGCGCATCCTGCCAGGTGGCTCAGCGCAAGAGTAAGCGGCTCGCAATCGGGAGGTTGCAAGTTCAAATCCCCGCTGGTTGGACGTTGACTTCTCATCCTTGGGTAAGAAGTCAACGGTGAATATCCTAGAGGTAGCCTCGCCCCTGCCAAAGGAATGTGGAATTCCCACCACCGGATTGGGGCTGGAAATGGGAGATGGGCACCGCCTTAAAAACGGTCCTTAAAGCAGGAAATAATTTTGAAGCTATTTGTTGGAGAGCAGTAGCTGGATATAAGCACACAAAGGTCATCACCAAATAAACAAATAAAATAAGCAAATAATTTGGTGATGCTGCTGCGTTGACAGTGGTGCACAGGCATTATTAACAAAAAAACACGCCACATTCATCAAATAATTCACATGCTATGAAAAAGGGCCATTGCCCTTAAAGTCGCCTATTATATACTTTTCCTTTTAAGGCCACACAGTGTTATTGATGAATGTGTTGTTGTGATAATTATTTGAGAACTGTGCTTCGAGGGTACCCGGAGGATTTTAAATCTGCGGGCGCGTGCATTTTCTAGCCGTCGACGTTTTCAAACTCTTCCTTTGCTCGTGAAGTGTCCCGACAAGGATGGTGGCTAATGGGATTGGACGGGGCGGACCGTGGCGTGCCACTGCTCACCGACGGCAGGGGTGAAATGCGCGGAATCGTCTTTGCCAGAAATCGCGTAAAGCTTAAGTAGCCTCCTTGGATTTCACGTGCTCAGTGCGGGATTTTTATAGAAACATTATTGACGTTCTGGGGCCAAGGGGCTCCTTAAAGGGGCCGGGTGGAACTTTACATCGTGCGGCGCCTATCGACCCCACATTGCTGATCGTGGATAAAGCTTTCATCTTCCCCCGGCGCGCACAACTCGTGCACAAAACTCGTGCACACAACACGTGGGCGCAACACACGTGCACAATACATGCGCACAACACACGCGCACGACACACGAACACACAAAACACATGCACACGATACGTGCGCACAACACGCGCACGCACGACACACGAACACACAAAACACATGCACACGATACGTGCACACAACACGCGCACGCACGACACACGAACACACAAAACACGCGCACGACACGCGGGCGCGTGCGATCAGCGAGTTCAGCACAATTCCTCCGGAATCTCAGAATTCAACGGACATGGGGCTTGGGCTCAAAGCCTCGTAGCATCTCGAACGAACGTTTGGACGTCTCGGGATTCGGTGGCCAGTGGGAAACGTGGCTGGGCGAGCGGCAGTTCCTGGAGTTGGGGCCTGGACCACCAAACGTCCCCGTGGCCCACCCAGGCCCACACCCTCCTCAGAGTGAACACCTGGGTGGAGGGGACCTGCAGCCGTGCCTGGTGTTGAACAGCTGTTTTAGCTGAGAATGATAAACTGAACTACGAATTATTTCTTTTTTATTTTATTTTACCAAGTAAGGCCAACTGAGCTATGGCAGCTCTTTTTCATAAGCGACCTGGCCACAAGTGAAAGCTCAACGAAGTGGGTTATCATGTGGAAATTTATAGCGGCCAAACACTCTAAACGCGTGTTTATAAATGTGGAGGGAAAAAAAACAGACGAACCAGGAGAAATTATATTTAACGTCTGTGGGTTACATCGCACGTGACCCAGATTTAACGCCGAGCTGTCTGCTCTGCTGATAATTATAGTTTTCGGTACATGTTGGGACTTGCGTTAATGATGTAAATTAATTAGTATTGTGGATTCATTTTGACCAATTTCTCACTTCAAACAGAGGCTTCTGCTGCCTTCAATGAGCTCCCACCTCTACACAAACACAGTGAGCCGGTGCTGCGAATTCAAACCTGATTTGGGGAGTTCACCCAGCCCATCATCTCCTCCTCCTCCTCCTCCAGGGCCAATAAAATTAGTATCACCTTGGTGGCGAAGTCAACAGCTGTTGCCACCTTGCCATAGTAATGAGGAATTTCCACCGCAGGCTCTGCAGGGCTGTAAACGGGAGGGCGAGCCACCAATGGCTCGATGTTCACTCGAGGAGGCAACCGCAGCGGCGGCGGACAGCGATCGGCACGAGCGGCGACGCGAGGCGCTAAACGGAGGCAGCCCTCGGTCAGCGTTTTAATTACGTCGGCACGCCAGGGGACTTCTTTCAGACTCGTGCGGGCAGGGCGCGATAAATGATGACGACGATTATTATTATTATTATTATCAGTGAGCTCTCCTTCAGCCGCCACCGAGGTTACTTTAGTGCCCCCCCACCGGGGTTACCTTAGTGCCCCCCACCGGGGTTACCTTAGTGCCCCCCACCGGGGTTGCCATAGCGCCCCCCCCCCCCACCCACCGGGGTTGCCGTGACGCCCCCCGCGAGGGTTGCCGTAGCGATGTTCGTTCTCACCTGGGAGCCGTGGTCCACCGCCAGCGTCTGCAGGGCCCAGGGGAAGCCGAGGCCCACGAGAATGTCGAAGACGTTGCTCCCGATGGAGTTCGAAACAGCCATGTCACCCAGCCCTGTTGGTGGTGGCAGCAGGGATAGGGGGACGGGGGGGGGGAAGGAAGGGCAGCGGAGGAGTCCGGTGCTGGGACACACACGCCAACCCGCCACCACCACAGCGACTCAACAAAGACAAAGATTCCCCGTATATCCTGAGCAGACTGTAGGGGCAAGTGTTGTTAGCGAGCACCTTTGAGGGCTGGAACGGTACACGAGGGGGTGGAGGGGGAGGCTGAGTCGACCTAGGAGATGCCCGGGACCGGTTCAAATAATTCTCACCGGTGTTGGCCATGAGCGGGAATCGAACTCGGGTCGATGAGTTCACAGCGCAGCGCGCTAACCGCGACACCACCGCTCCCCACAGCGACACACACGCACACACACGCGCACACACGACGCGCACACACGCACGCGCTCACACGACACGCACACACGCACGCACGCGCGGTATTAAAACGCCATTCCGAATGCCGGCAGATAATCCATACTAACTGGAGCACATGTGGCGCTTCTCATCATAGGTGGCACCTTTGGCAGCAACTACACATTACCAGCCCCTGCACCCCCCCCCTTCTCCCTCGTGCCCCCCTCCCTCAGCACCCGCCCCGGAGCGATCCGGGGGAGGAGAGCGGCGTTCACACAAAATGCTGCGACGAGCAGTTTTGAGATCAGAATTCATTTCGGTGCAACGCGGCTTGGATTTATGCGGCGTGTAAAATGCGGCCGCATCTCCTGAGGTTGCACGGAAGCAGTTGGGGGGGGGGGGGGGGGTGGAGGTTAGTTATTGTATAGAGAGAAAGACAGAGAGATACAGAGAGGCAGAAGAAAACGGCTGGTGTTGAGCTCACACACGTACATCTGCGGGGGGAGTCGACAGCACGGATGGCAGAGGGAAATGAGTTCCAGACGATGGGGAGTGTGGAGGAGAAAGAGCGACTTCTCACTGAGTGAAGGGAGAGTGCGTGGAGTGGGGTGAGATGGGAGGGGAGAGGCAGGAGAGAGCGTGGAGGGGAGTGGAGTGAGATGAGAGGGGTGAGGTAGGAGATAGCGTGGAGGGGAGTAGAGTGAGATGAGAGGGGAGAGGTAGGAGAGTGCGTGGAGGGGAGTAGAGTGAGATGAGAGGGAGAGGTAGGAGCGTGTTTGGAGGGGAGTGGAGTGAGATGAGAGGGGAGAGGTAGGAGAGTGCGTGGAGGGGAGTAGAGTGTGATGAGAGGGGAGAGGTAGGAGAGGGGGTGGAGGGGAGTAGAGTGAGATGAGAGGGGTGAGGCAGGAGGGAGTTCAGAGGGTCTAGAGGACGGTGAGCACGATCTTGACATTGTTTTGAGTTTCCCACGGTGCTGGTGATTGTGCAGCGTGACGCGCCAGTTGCTGTCACTCGCCTCTGCTGCAGCTCCCTGCTGGGGGAGGGGCGGGGCCTGGTGGGGGAGGGGCCTGGTGAGGGAGGGGGGTGGGGGCCTGGAGGGGGGGAGCTGGTGGGGGAGGGGAGGGGCCAGTTGGGGGAGTGGGGGCTTGCACGCCGCTTGTGAAATTCTGTTCGCTGTACGTTCCGTGACCGTCCTCCCAACGGTTTTCATTTGCACGATGGCTCAGGACAAGATCTCCGCAATCCCTCTGCCGGGATTAGGGATTTATTATCGCGCTGGAAACCCACCTCGTACCACGCCAGCTCTCATCACCCTCCGCTTACTGTCGCAGAAAATGTAATATCTATGCCTCACGTGACCGTGCTTTTGTAATGTCGTCCTTTTTTATATATAATCACAATCAAGCTCTATTTTAAACAGCCGCATCGTTTCAAATAGCCGGTGCCGCTTGCAACTCGTGCTGCGATAAATAAGGGTTTAGATGACTCGCGCCATCGCCATCATCGGCATCGTCGCCAGCGTTTCCATGATAATCGTCCGACATATCGTGTGCATTTCTCGCGATGATCACTGTTGGCGATCGATGACTCGATACGATGGCGGTGACAGTGACGACGGACAGTTGATCACGTTCCACACGAGGAGGCGGAGCGACGAAATCGGCTCGCTCGTGTCCACGGGGTGCCGGGGGCGGATTGTCACGACGCTGGTTAGCAGAGGTGACCGTGGCTTGGGGCGGGCCTTCATCAGGCAGTGGATTGACCGTGGCTGGTGAGGCCCACCGAGCCTATATAGCTGTTTTTCAGAAGCAACCCGGCCACAAATAATAGCTCGAAAAAGTGGCTTATCACGTGGACATTTATAGCAGCAGCCAAATACTCTAAACGCACGTAGATTCTAAATGTGGAGGGAAAAACTGGAGCACCCGGAGAAAAATCCACGTGACCACGGGGAGAGAGAGAGAGACATGCAAACTCCAAATATACAGGCATCAGGGGTTGGGATCGCACCCACAACCTCCTGTATACCGGGCGAGGTAGTTAACATCTCGCCACTGCGGCACCCCATTAACGACGCCGCGAGTTCACACTCCTGCCGAGCAACAACAACGCTCACCCTGCCTGGCCACGATGAGGCTGGCCATGCAGTCCGGCACGCTCGTCCCGGCCGCCAGGAAGGTGATGCCCATGATGACGTCGGGAATGCCCAGCGTGTATCCGATAATGGTGACCTTCGGTCCACGGATGGAGAGATGGAGGAGGGGAAGGAGACAGACAGAGAACAGAAACCACCGCCCCGATATCAACAAATGAACAACCATGAAAGTCACGGCGTTGTCAGAGAGGGGCGAGACGCGCCTCGTTCCACCGCGCGGCAACGCGACGCCTTCCGCTCGTGAATTGAACGGGGACCGCGCCGCGCTCCCTCGCGTCCCCCGGCTGAGCCTCGCCGCAGCAAGCAGCCCCTGTCGGAGGTTCCCAACTTCGTGTACTGGAGGTCAGCAGCGCGAGATGCACTTGCCCCCCCCCCACCTCTCCCCCACCACTCCCCCCCTCCCCCCACCACGGGACAGGCGCGGTGTGATAACACCCACCACCAAAGACAAAGATCCCCACCCCCCGTGTAGCCTTAGCGGAGTGCTGTCAGCGAGCTGCATAAGCTTCAAGCGAACGTCGGGGACACTTGTAGAAAAATAAAAAAACATCCCGCACCACGCAAGCGGAATCCAAGGAGGCGGCTCAAGCATCACGCGATGTTTGGCAAAAGACGACTTCCCCACCCCCGGGATCGTCTCTCATTCAAACCCTGCCGTGGGTGAGCAGTGGGCACGCCGCGGTCAACGCCCTCCTGTCCCGTTAGCCGCGATGGTCGTCGGGCCGAGTGCTATCGGCGAGCACCCGCGAAGAAGCGGCGGCCCACGGCCACGCGCGGGGGCCGCCGCGCTTCCCGGGACGCCGCTGGCGGCCCGCATGCGCCGCTGGCGTTTGCCGTCGACTCACCATCCACACCATGACGTAGGAGAAGATCGCGATCCAGAGCGTGGACAGGATGAAGGTGGCCATGAACCAGCTCTCCCAGCGCGGCTGGGCCACGTTGGGCACCGTCAGGTAGAGCAGCAGCGCCAGCGGCCACGACACCAGCCACTTGAAGCGGGCGAGGTGGCCGTCTGCACGCGACGGCGTGGGGGGGGTGGGGGGGGGGAACGGCGCCCCGTCAAGCGGCACAGCGATGGCGTTTCGAATAGCGCGCGGAACAGCGCACAAGACAGTGCATGGAACAGCGCACGCAACAGCGCACGCAACAGCGCACGGAACAGCACACGCAACAGCGCACGGAACAGCACACGCAACAGCGCAAGGAACACACGGAAGAGTGTGTGGAACAACGTGTCAAACAGTGTATTGAACAGCGCATGGAACAACAGCGCATCGAAAATCGCGTTGAACAGCATGTCGAACGACGCACGGAACGGCACATCGAACAGTGCATCGAACAGCCAATTCAAAACAACAACAACAACACGCACTCAATGAAACCACTTGCTCCCGAGCTGGGCGATTGCGTGGCTTATGCAGACGAGGATGCTGCCGTGGTGCGGTGCTTCGCACAGTGGACTTTGCAATCGACAATTCGCCGGTTGGATCTCCCGGCGTGGCAGTGGAGACAATGGGGCATGATTCTTAAACATTGCGCCCGCCCCTTCCACCACCCTCCCCCCCCCCCTTCTGCCCACCCAGCAGTCGAAATGGTTGCACCGCTGAGCCGATCAGCAGGTCGCGTGTGGTGGGGTCAAGTGTGGAAGAGTAGGCCAAATACCCTCCCTGGAGGGGCTTTCTAGAGCCCCCTCTAGCGGAGACCCGTTCTGCAGGCCGCAGCTCCACGCCTTCACCAACACCGCACTCGGCAGCCTGGCTAAGTGCGGCTAAATTGCGCGCTCATCTTGCGTACGACGGCAGATACGTTCAGGAGCTCAACGCCAACGTCGAGGTTTGCTGGCCACGACGAGAGGGCTTCAAGGGAGCTGACGGCTTCCTGAGACGCGTTCCAGCCAGCCGCCCCGTACGGCACGGGAAGGCCGTCCAATCCAGCAGCGGGTTGACCGCGGGGCGGCGGAGAGCGAGCGCCGTACAACCGGAGCGCGACAACGCGGTCACCGCAGACACTCGTCCCGCGTCAGAGATGACATCGCCGTTGGTGTCGGCGGCCGTTTGGGAAACAGGAGAGTATATATTTTTTTTTTTAGCCGGTAATGGTTTCGTTTAAATGAGGCCATCGCCACGTCGTTTGTCGGTGCCGGGGGCAATTGGCCGTCATGCCCCCCGAGTTGCGTAGTTTTCCCAGGAAGGCGGGGGGGGGGGCGGGTGGAGTGGGGTGGTGGTGGGGGGAGGGGGCATCTGGGGAGAAACGAAGCCAGCGGAGTGGAACGCGCGTCGAGTCTACAAGGAGCCGTGCGCTGGCGGGCGAGATACGAGCGCCGAACGGAGACTCGACGGCGGCCCCCTCTTCCGCGAACCGCCGTGATTAATGGGCCCCCAAACACCCCTCCCCACCCCGCCCAGCCGCCCCCCCCCCCCCCCCCCCCATTCAGCGACGGGCGATGTGCCCGCCGCACGTTCACGCTCGCGTAGGAGAGACGACGTGCGAGAGGACAGCCCGGCGTTCCGCTTGCTCGTCACGGACAGCTTGCGCCAAGGCAACTGGTCCATTCCTCGTTGCTGATGTCCTTGGGAGGATTATCAAAAGTCTACGCGGTCGTGCAGAAAAGTAAATATAATATATATTTCGCTAAAGTTCACCAGCGCATGCCGGTTGGAGGTCAAAGGCGCAGACCCTGCAATTGCTCGCTCACGTCACTGCTGGCAGAAGGGCCTCCGCCAGAGGGGGCTCTAGAGGGAATTTGGCCTACTCTTCCATGCTGGCTAGACGTCTTGGAAGAGAATGCGGAGTACCCAAACTTTACACCACCACACGCGACCCGCAGGTGAAGTAACTGTGGAGAACAAATCTTCCGCCGGGTGGACAGAGGCCTTGGGCGCGGTGGGGCGAGGGGGGAATTGAACCGGTGCAGCAGTAGCAAACTTTATGAAACAACATGTTGGATGTTGTTTCCTAGAGTGTAGAAGCATCGATAGCTGGCTCTACGTAACGATGGTTCGAAAGCTCTCGCTTTGAAACGAGTTAGCGAACCTCAAAGGGCTTACAACTGGACTTTGGATTGGAATGGATTTCATGATTTTATTATTTTACGCAATAATTTAATTCGCATTGACGTCGAGTGGACATGGAATTTAAACCAAAGAGCGCTTTGCTTTACCAAATTTTGGGGGAAATTGCATGCCAGCTGCCTCTAGTTAAGCTGCAAATTAATGACATTTAGGACAATTTTCGTTCAGTGGCTGCCAACTCGGACACCACAGCGGCTGAGATCTGTAAACGCAGTGTTGTGGCACCCCTCTATATATACACACATAATCGACGTAATGTTTCAAGATACGATATCGGTTTTCAGAGGTCCATGGTGTGTTTGTAATCGCACCTCGTGTGTGCGTGTGTGTTCGCGTCTTTGTGTATTGCACTGCGGTTTTTGTGCTTTCCTGCACCTCCACCATACAAGTAGAGATTCACTGAGAGCAAAGATTCACTGAGAGCAGAGATTCACTGAGAGCAGATATTCACTGAGAGCAGAGATTCACTCAGAGCAGAGATTCACTCAGAGCAGAGATTCAATCAGAGCAGAGATTCACTGAGAGCAGAGATTCACTGAGAGCAGAGATTCACTCAGAGCAGAGATTCACTCAGAGCAGAGATTCACTCAGAGCAGAGGTTGACTCAAACGCTCAACTGACACTCGCCCCTCATGGCAACTGTAACAACCTACAACGGCCACAGCTGCACATGCTGTGTGCCACACGATAATTAACATATTAATTAGTAGCCATAATTATTATCGCCCACTCATCTTGCCGAGACGAGACGACAGACGTTTTCATCGGCAGCGCGAATTGGAGGCCCCCCTTGCCCCCCATGGCCCCCCCTGTCCCCCCACTAAGAGCACCGCTGAGTCCAGACCAGGGGGCCCGCTAGACGACGGAGTGGGTGGTGGTGGTTGTGGTGATGGTTGTGGTGGTGGTTGTGGTTGTGGTGATGGTTGTGGTTGTGGTGATGGTTGTGGTTGTGGTGGTTGTGGTGTTCACGTTGGCCCCAGGTGTAGGAGGGAGGTTGGCCACATAGAGACCCTGGCCGCTACGGAACCACTGTTGATGACCTGCGATAGTCTACACATGACCTTCTAGAATAGTCTATACATGACCCTTTACAAGAGCCTATATATGACCTTCAATGGACTACATATTACCTTCAACAAAAGTCTACATATGACCTTCTACAATAGTCTACACATGACCTTAAAATTAGTCTATGAATGACCTTCAACAATAGTCTACATATGACCTTCAACAATAGTATCCACATGACCTTCTGCAAGTCTAAATATAACCTTCCACAATGGAACGCATGGCCTTCTACAATAATCTTTACATGACCTCCTATAACAGTCTATAGTGACCTTCTACAATAGTCTTTACATGACCTTCTACAATAGTTTGTATATGACCTTCAACAATAGTGTACACATGATCTTCTATATATGACCTTCCACAATAGACTATGTATGACCTTCAAGCAATAGTCTATACATGACCTTCTACAATAGCCTAGGCCTGCTTTAAGTTGCCTAATGGATAATACGACGTTGGACACGTTTATTCAGAACTATTCACGATTGCGTCTGCTTTTCGACACCGTGGCATCACCGTATCATGGTGACCCTGCATTCAGCTTCGCCAGCACAGCTGCTGCCTGCTGGAGAAGAAACGGGCGATGGACATCATCGGGGGAAGGTGTTGCTCAGACGTCCCTGTCCAGTTGGGATAATTCCCCCCCCCTCTCAATTTTTTTTTCGCAAAGAAAAAAAGAAATCAGACGGACCTGGGAACGCATGCAGCAACGGGGCCTCTGATGATGATCACGGGACGTTGCGTTCACATTGAACGTCCCGTTCACATTGAACGTCCCGTTCACATTGAACGTCCCGTTCACATTGAACGTCCCGTTCACATTGAACGTCCCGTTCACATTGAACGTCCCGTTCACATTGAACGTCCCGTTCACATTGAACGTGCCGTCCCCTTAATTGGCGTGCTTCTTCTCAAAAGCAGTCTTTCTCTCCGCTGCACGTGAAGCAAGCGCCACGCCGCAGGTCCCAATTTAGCCACCGCCTCTTTCCCTCCCCCCCGCCCCCCGCCCCCCCCCACCTCCCCCGGCCTTCAAACAAAGCTCGAGGACTAAGTTAATTTTTGCAAACCACTTCCGGCGGCGTTGATCCGGCCGACGGTGGCTCAGCGGCAGAGCGAGCGGCTCGCCATCGGAAGGCCGTGGAGTTCAAATCCCGGTTGGTGTTGTTGACTATAAAGCTAGTACCCATTTGTGGAGGGGGAAGCCAACAGTGGTCGTCTTTCGGATAAACTCGCCCCCCCACCGCCCCCCTTCCCGCCCCCTCCCGTCAGAGGAACACGGAATTTCCACCGCTGGCTCAGGAGTTGGAGGCAGCAGATGAGCGCGCACTGCCTTATAATGCTCATCTGAGCGAGGGATGTTATTCTGACTTGACATATCGTTGATGGAGCCACCGGCGCTGCTCACGCAGAGCAGCAAATCTCTTCGGCATTGTTTTTTTTATGCAAAGCGAAACAGCTTCATTGAATTAACCTGCTCTCGTGCTACACACGGTCGCTGAACGCAGGTTTTCTGGCTGGAGCGCAATGCTTGCAATATATTAGGGAATATAAAACGCATGAATAATTAATGAGAAACAGCCAATTATTACATTTCCCTGTCAATTAAAGCACTGCATGGTTCCCGACATCCACGCTTAATTGGAAAGCTCGTTCCTTGTCCGGCTACGCGTACAAATGTGGTTTCGCTAGTGGATGGGTGGAAGACATTTATTGTGAAAGATTAGCCTCACCCTCCTGCTTCTAAGCCACGAGTTCCATTACTGCTCACATTCTGTCTCTCCACATCATTCTACTCTCTGCCTTTTCTCGAGTCACATCCACCGTCCGTACATCGAGATGCACAGACTCACATCGAGATGCACAGACTCACATCGAGATGCACAGACCCACATCGAGATGCACAGACCCACATCGAGATGCACAGACTCACATCGAGATGCAGACTCATATAGAGATCCACAGACTCATATTAGAGATCCACAGACTTAAACCACACGGCCAAAACCGCGGTTGCAAACATCTCTGTCACACCGCGTCGCGATGCAACGCGTCACACCGCGTCACTCCGCGTCACCGCACCGCGTCACACCGCACCATCGCATCCCTCACCGGGCACGACGCATGGCGAGGACACTCCCTCGTCATCCTCCTCCTCCTCCTCGCAGCCCGCGCCCTCCTTCCCCGCACCCTCCTTCCCCGCGCCCTCCTTCCCCGCGCCCTCCTTCCCCGGGCCCTCCTTCGTCCGCCCGTCGTTGGCCACGGCCGCGACCGCCACCTCCGCCGCGGCCACCGCTCCCCCCGGCGAGACGGCGCCGTTCTCCGCGTCGCCGCCGCTGTTCGCGGCCGGGGTGGTGGCGCCCGCCGCGGCATCGCCGCCGCACGCGTTGGCGCCCGAGCGGTACTTGCGCTGGATCTTGTGGGCGACCTCGCACTCGCTGCAGGCGACTCCGCGCCCGCGCAGCAGCCGCTGCCTCTGCTCGGTCGGGGGGGGGGGGGGGGGGGGACACGAGCGCGGCCCTCAGGGCGTACCGCAGGCGCGTCGTGTCGTCGCACGGACGGACGCACGCGAGCAGAGGCGTCACCGACAGCTGTGGACTTCTGGACATGGGGACAGCACCGTAGGAGTATCACCCACCGCCGATGAATGCATGGGTGTATGTTGAACTTCTTTTGCGCCGTACGTAGCTGGAGCTGTGCACTTTAAAATCATCTAAATTGACAAACTAATTTCTTCAGAACTGCTTTTTGTTGTTGTTGTGTTATCCTTCTCCCGCACCGTCAATTAGCACGGTTGCCTGCGTACGGTGCGAAATAAGTTCAACATACACACGCACGGTTGCAGCTCTTATTCGTGACAAAAAAGACAAAGATCCCTCGTGTAGCCTTGGCAGACTTTTTGGGGCAAGTGCTGTTTTGCGAGGAGCACCTATGGAGGCTGGCACCACGTGGGTGGCCAGGGCCACGCCTGGCTGGCCGCTACCAGTTCAGATAATCGTCACGGGTGTTGGTGGCTGCGCGCAGGAATCAAATTCGGGTCGCCGGGTTCGTAGCACGGCACGCGGACCGCTACGCGACCGCTCCCCGCACACGCACACGCACATCCACACACTCAAAATCACCACTAAAATAGAGGCATTACATCTGCACATGATGGCAAAAGCGGGTTTGTAAAAAGACCAGAATGCTAATTGACGTCTGAATCGAAGACGAATGCCAGCAACAGCTGTGGAGGCGACAATGCCCCCCCCTTTGTGTGCCGGATGGAGGAGTGGGGAAGCGGACGGCAGCCCCCTCGATGGGGGAGGGGGGGTTGGGTTGGGGGGATACGAACCCCCCCCCACCCCCACACCCCCACACAGTCTAAATTATTATAACGCGCAGTAGCAGGCTTTCGCAACCAATATCATCCATAAGAGGTTTTTTGGGTTAGATCGCGTGAATATATAAATGTGTCGTTAAACCCACCACCACCCGACACAGCCAACTAGTAAGGGTTGTCATTTAAACAGAACGTGGCCAATTCGTCACTAGTACAGCACACCGGTGTGTTGGAGAGCCAAGCCACAACATTTATAATCTGAGTACGACGTTTCGCCAGTAATTACAACTAGCTTCATCAGGCGACAGCCAGATTTGTGGAGAAGCCCACCTGTTTATTTCCTTATATAGAGGAGGCGTAGATGTGGTGACCATGCTTGTGCACTCTCCAACACACCGGTGTGCTGTACTAATGACGAATTGGCCACGTTCTGTTTACGTGACAACCCTTACTAGTTGGCTGTGTCGGGTGGTGGCGGGTTTAACGACACATTTATTTATTTACGCGATCTAACCCAAAAAAAATCTCTATTATGGATAAATAGTTATAGTCCGGTCAACACAAGTTGGGCCCAACGTTTAACGCCACGTTCGGGTTTTATTCAAACTTTGCCCAGTTCGGTAGACACCCATCACCATATCCAGCCTCATACACACACGCCGGGCATGTGTGTGTGGGTATATACGTCTCTATATATATACACACCCCCTGTGTGTGGATATACCTCTACACACACACACACACGAGGAGAATGCACGACATACAAAAACAGATAGCATCGTTGCTTGATCTGTTCAGCGTTTAACGTTGGTTTAGTGTTTGTCTCTGACTTGCCCCCATCCTGTGTTTGTCTGCACTACAGGGTTGGTGGATAGAGTGGGCGAGCGGGAGGGAGGAGTGGGATAGTGGATGGAGGAGTGGGCTAGTGGATGGAGGATTAGGCTAGGGGATGGACTAGCAGGATGGAGGAATGGGCTAGTGGATGGAGGAGTGGGATAGTGGATGGAGGTGTGGGCTAGTGGATCGACTAGCAGGTGGAGGATTAGGCTAGTGGATGGAGAAATGGGCTAGTGGAAGAAGGAGTGGGCTAGTGGATGGACTAGCAGGATGGAGGATTAGGCAAGTGGATGGAAGATTAGGCTAGTGGATGGAGGTTTAGGCTAGTGGATGGAGGAGTGGGCTAGTGGAAGAAGGAGTGGGCTAGTGGATGGACTAGCAGGATGGAGGAGTGGGCTGGTGGATGAAGGACTGGGCTGGTGGATGAAGGACTGGGATAGTGGATGGACTAGCAGGATGGATGAGTGGGCTAGTAGTATGGGGCTAGCGGGAATCAGGGAGCCGTCACCTCATTGATGAGCATGCGGCTGGCCATGCGGAGGCGCGTGCGCGGCCGGAAGTGGTTGGTGATCATGATGCGGAGCCCGGCCTCCGAGAAGTCCAGCTTGTGTGGACACACAGAGAGCAGCTCGTCCACCATGAGCACCGAGGTGCTGCGGCACATGTCCCCCACGTGGTTCGGGTTCACTGGGCCACGGCGATACCACGACACACACCACGACAGGAACACCGCACAGACACAACAAAACAACATAATTACATTTACATATTTACATTTGCTGCACTCTTAAATGTCCCGGCAACTCAAAGTGCCTTTATCTCATCCCAATTATTCTCGATGTAATTTTGGCCTAAGGGACCCCCTGATGGCAACTGTCCCTGCAACAACCCTTCAAGGTGAAGGCCTCAACAGAGCGCTCAACTCTTCCAACCGCAATGTGTTGAAGCTGCAAACCGAGACAAAACAAAGAGATAAATTCAACAACTGATTCCTCCCCGTAAGCCATAACCACGTGTGGTGCAAGAGTCGTTAGTGAGCGAACACCTAGGCTGGTACGGCCACACGAGAGGGGTGGAGTGGCCAGCTTGACACCCAGACGTCTCCTGTATTCCTATTACGGAGTTGACCTCGGAAAGGCCCAGGACTGGTTCGGATATCCACTACCGATTTCAGCTGTGAGTGGGAATCGAACTCAGGTCACCAGGTTTGGAACATGCTGCGCTAGACACTGCGCCACCACAGCCCAAAGACAAAGTCATGCATACACTCGCACGCACGCACGCACGCGTCTGTGTGCGTGCGTGTGTGCGTATGTGCGTGCGCGCGTACGTGCACACACACATACGGCACTCTCACGGGCTTCCCAAAACAGCCACCTGAGGTTGATAGATTAATCTTGGCATGGAAGCAATGAAAATGTATTTCCTTTGGCTGCTGTTGTCCTCCAATTAGAAATGCACAGGGACGTG
The DNA here is from genome assembly GCF_048934315.1 of Petromyzon marinus. Taxonomy (NCBI): domain Eukaryota; kingdom Metazoa; phylum Chordata; class Hyperoartia; order Petromyzontiformes; family Petromyzontidae; genus Petromyzon; species Petromyzon marinus. The sequence goes on from NC_133683.1 coordinate 16,490,302, forward strand.
ACTCTGTTGACGTGACTTTGTTGACGGCACTGCCGTGCGATGCAACTCGCGGAACAAGGCCAGCGGTGCCCGTCGGGAGTTTTACCGCGGGTAACTTTCAAGCGACACTGCAACAAAGTTTCGGCGACCCCCGTGTGAACCCCGTCGACGCCGTGGCCGTGAACTCGTGGGAGCAGGGGCGCAAAGCGAGCACCACCCCCCTCAGGGAGTTGTTTCCAGTTGATTTTGATTCACGATGTGAGAACTCGAGGGACCAGGGTGAGAGTCTCATTTAGAGTCACCACGGTGGCTAGGAGATGTTAACTACACCTCGCCTGGTAGGCAGGAGGTCGTGGGTTCGATCCCCACCCCGACACCTGCTGTATATTTGGAGTTTGCACGTCCCTCTCTCCCCATGGTCACATGGATTTCTCTTCGGTTTTTCCCTTCTACATTTTAAATCAACACACGTTTAAAGGATTTAGCCGATATACATTTCCACGTGATAAGCCACTTCGTTGAACTGCCATTTGCAGCCAGGTCGCTTCTGAAAAAGAGCTACATAGCTCAGTGGGGCCTTACCTGGTAAAATATATTTTTTAATAGTTTCACAGTTTAAGTAGTTTATATCGTATCATCGTATCCGTGACAATCGACGCCGCAGGAACCCTCTTGGAGTTTACCGTCCTCCATCTCGTTGCTGTTGGCCACCCCGTTGGCTGTGTTCCTGCCGCCCTTATGGAGCCGTGCAAAGAAGGCCTGGAGGCGCATGCTGAACCTGGTGGGCGGCGTCGCACACAACCGGGGGGGGGGGGGGGGAAGGGGGTCACGTGTGTGGGGGGGTCAGATCCGACCGTAAATGAAAACCCTCGTGCGCCCACTTGGCCGAGCCGTGTCAGACTCGGCGACAATCCCAGCGGCGCTGGTTGCACTTCCCGCGCGCGCGCGGAGTTACACGCGTGAAATATCGCTGGCAAAAGGTATTTTATATTTGAACGTGCACAACGCCCCGGACGGTGAGATTACGTGATAGGAGGGGGATATACGCAAGGGCGTACGCGCACTCACTTCATCAAAACGATGTACATCACGTACATCGTCACGAGAATCACGGCCTCCCACCTGGGAAGAAACAAAGTAATAATTAATTTTTGTATTAAAAAAATATGATCATGCCACTCTTTCCTTAAATATAAATTATTTAAAAAGATTACATTCATGTTTAACGCTCATCGATTACACCTTCAATTTATGCTATTTATTGCTGGCTGCTTGGCTTTTTTTGGGCCTTTGCTCAACAAACCTGATTTTCATTACAATAACAAATTAATATCATTATTTCAAAATTAAACAACCGTCCATACCGATATCGCGTTGCAATACGCAACCACCACGAGTGGTTTCCAATCCTGGCGGACATTCGTGATGTTATCGCGAGACTAACGAAAAGCGTGCCGCTCATCGGCTTGGCTCCGCTTCGACACGGAGGCACCGCTGCTTCGCAGCTCGCGTCTTGCCGAATCGTCACGGTTCTCCTTCGTAGTTTCAGAGTTTCATGAATGCTGTTTGCAACGCAGGAAAGCCTCGGCATGTGTGTGTGTGTGCGCGCGAGTGCGTTGCGCGTTTTCTCGTCTTGGTGCTCGCCACCCACCCCCTCCGTGTGCCACAGTGCCGGCCTTCGTAGGTGCTACTCGCTAACACCATTCGTCTGGACAGTCTGTGAAGGCTGCACGGGGGTGGGGGCGGGATGGTGATCTTTGTCTTTGTTTTGCCCGTGACTAATTTAATAATCGTTATAGGAGCCCCAGACAAAAAAAAAAACGCGCGTGCAAAGTCACCATGGAAATGGCAGGAAAGTTGCATTGAACGCATCGCTGATCGGGGGTGCATTGAACGCATCGCTGATCGGGGGTGCATTGCTACGCGCCGGCTTCACGCATAGCAAACCTCGACGACACGGACCCTCCGCGGGACTGTAAAAGAGCGAAGGCAATTTGTGGGAACGAGGATTGGTGTTTCATTTGTTACGTACCAGACGACCTTCTCGTCGTAAATGAACTGCAACGAAAGAACAAACAAAGCGATGTAGTGGATACGATGCGCGGGTAATCGCGGTCGTGTGTCGCATCAATGCAGAAAGAACGACAAAACACCGCTGGGCAAGCTTCTTTCGCGATAAAACGTTCACGTTGCGAAGGGAAAGCTTAAACAATCTCGGCACATACAATATGGGAAATGTTTTTTTTTTCCAGTATCGAAGTGATGACAAAAAAAGAGAATAGGCTTTAACCTTTCCGGAAATGTTTTGCCACAAGTTTGCGTGGTAAATGTACGTGTTTGCGGTACACCGGTCCAGAATAATACACCGGTCCTCAAGAAAGAGTTTGAAATCAAAACTTTAATCAGCAAATCTGTTTATCAGCCTTTAACTGACCCTGTCACCAAGTCTGACGTGATTCGAAGCTTTATTCAGTCCTATGAGACTTACGGCAAGTAGAGAGTTGGGATTGTTATGGTCAGGTTAGGGTTACGTAATGGCAACAATAAATGAGGTCAAAAATATGAATTTCTCGTGAACAACCAAAGACTATTTAAGGACAAGATTTTCCAATGTAGGCAGCATTTGTCATGAAAGGTCCGTGCTCGTATTTCTCTAACCCTAATCTAGTCTTAACCGCCCGACCAAGTCTGGGGCACGAGAAGTGACATCCGTGTAGGGCATGAGTCAGAAAACGGAGCAGCCAATCGTCATCAGCATGGGTGCCGCTATACTGTAACAGAATGTGAAGCTTCTGCGCGTTCAGCCCCTCCGTAAACATTCGTCCTCCGACTGAGTCGACATCACAAGAACCGATTTTGACGCACTAACAACCCCGCAAGATTTTCTGACTGGGGATTGCGAATCGCAGGGGAAATAAATACAATAAATAATTATTGTGAAAAAAGCGCTTTCCTTATACCGCGCTCTGCCTGTGTACCGCCAATACGTTCAAATGCAGATTCCATGCCTTGCAATAAGTATCGATTTGGTGTTTGAACATCTTAACACCTGTTTTATTTGCCAGCACATGCAAACACAATATTTCCTCCGATGAAAATGTAATTTTTTTACAGAAACACACACACACACGGAGCGCACCGTTGGCAACCTATACAATTTTAATGGACGTACCGTGACCGCGCATTTTGTTTGGGATGGAACGATAGCAAAAATCGGACTGCGAGCTACGTTACGAAAAAATATATATAATATACAAACCCCACTGGCGGTCAGTTTGCAAGGACCCCCCCAAACCCCGAGACAGGACAGAGAGAACAGACAAGAACAGAGAGGACAGACGAGAACAGAGAGGTCAGACGAGAACAAAGAGGTCAGACGAGAACAGAGAGGTCAGACGAGAACAGAGAGGACAGACGAGAACAGAGAGGACAGACGAGAACAGAGAGGTCAGACGAGAACAAAGAGGTCAGACGAGAACAAAGAGGTCAGACGAGAACAGAGAGGTCAGACGAGAACAGAGAGGACAGATGAGAACAGAGAGGACAGACGAGAACAGAGCGGTCAGACGAAAAGAGAGAGGTCAGACGAGAACAAAGAGGTCAGAAGAGAAGAGAGAGGTCAGACAAGAACAGAGAGGTCAGACGAGAACAGAGAGGTCAGACGAGAACAGAGAGGTCAGACGAAAACAGAGAGGTCAGACGAGAACAGAGAGGACAGAGGAGAACAGAGAGGTCAGACGAGAACAGAGAGGACAGACGAGAACAGACAGGTCAGACGAGAACAGAGAGGTCAGACGAGAACAGAGAGGACAGACGAGAACAGAGAGGTCAGACGAGAACTGAGAGGACAGACGAGAACAGAGAGGTCAGACGAGAACAGAGAGGTCAGACGAGAACAGAGAGGTCAGACGAGAACAGAGAGGTCGGACGAAAACAGAGAGGTCAGACGAGAACAGAGAGGGCAGACGAGAACAGAGAGGTCAGACGAGAACAGAGAGGTCAGACGAGAACAAAGGGGTCAGAAGAGAAGAGAGAGGTCAGACGAGAACAGAGAGGACAGACGAGAACAGACAGGTCAGACGAGAACAGAGAGGTCAGAAGAAAAGAGAGAGGTCAGACGAGAACAGAGAGGACAGACGAAAACAGAGAGGTCAGACGAGAACAGAGAGGTCAGACGAGAACAGAGAGGACAGACGAGAACAGAGAGGTCAGACGAGAACAGAGAGGTCAGACGAGAACAGAGAGGTCAGACGAGAACAGAGAGGACAGACGAGAACAGAGAGGTCAGACGAGAACAGAGAGGTCAGACGAGAACAGAGAGGACAGACGAGAACAGAGAGGTCAGACGAGAACAGAGAGGACAGACGAGAACAGAGAGGTCAGACGAGAACAGAGAGGTCAGAAGAAAACAGAGAGGTCAGACGAGAACAGAGAGGACAGACGAGAACAGAGAGGTCAGACGAGAACAGAGAGGTCAGACGAGAACAGACAGGTCAGACGAGAACAGAGAGGTCAGAAGAAAAGAGAGAGGTCAGACGAGAACAGAGAGGACAGACGAGAACAGAGAGGTCAGACGAGAACAGAGAGGTCAGACGAGAACAGAGAGGTCAGACGAGAACAGAGAGGACAGACGAGAACAGAGAGGACAGACGAGAACAGAGAGGTCAGACGAGAACAGAGAGGTCAGACGAGAACAGAGAGGTCAGACGAGAACAGAGAGGTCAGACGAGAACAGAGAGGACAGACGAGAACAGAGAGGTCAGACGAGAACAGAGAGGTCAGACGAGAACAGAGAGGTCAGACGAGAACAGAGAGGACAGACGAGAACAGAGGTCAGACGAGAACAGAGAGGACAGACGAGAACAGAGAGGTCAGACGAGAACAGAGAGGTCAGAAGAAAACAGAGAGGTCAGACGAGAACAGAGAGGACAGACGAGAACAGAGAGGTCAGACGAGAACAGAGAGGTCAGACGAGAACAGAGAGGTCAGACGAGAACAGAGAGGTCAGACGAGAACAGAGAGGTCAGACGAGAACAATGAAGCGCTTTCTCAGACTCCACGAACACAAAACATCGCAAAATTCGCCGTCGAAGCGAAACATTGGAGCCATCATTTTTTTTGCTGGCGAGAGGGGGGGGGGGGGGGGATGGGGGACCCCCTCCGCGTGGATGTCCCGATGATGCTCGGTGGAAAAGCAACAACAGCGAAACGTAACGGTACTCAAATTGTAAAATGATTTTACTCTCCAACACACCGGTGGGCTGAAGTCGCAACTAATTGGTACATTTTGTTTACGTGACAAACCTTTCTACCTTGGCTGTGTCGGCTGTTGGTGGGTTGACGACACCTTTATATTTACGTGATCTAACCCCAAAAAAACGTTATGATTTCTGATCGCATTTACTGACAGCGAAGCCCCTCCCCCCTCCACCCACACGCCCACCCGCTCCCCCTCCTTCCCCCTCCACCCCCCAAAGAAAATCCTCCCATCGCCGATGCAATCGCAAAAGTAAATTTTTTGTTTCAAAATTCTGACGAAGAGCCCAGCGGCAGTACAGGGCGCAAGGAAATACAACAACGGAGTGGGTGCACAGAAATTCCCGTGGGCCGAAGCCCGACACACGCAGTGCTCACACGGGGTCGTCGGTGGGACCAGGGAGAGACACGGGCTCGCCACCACTCCACTCGCGCAGGGACTGCGAGCGGGAGCACCGACTTGCTCACAAGGGGAAGGGAAGGCGAGGGGGAATGGAGCAGAGGTAAGGGGAAGAGGGGAAGAAGGGTGGGCGGGTGGATGGGAGGAAGGTGTGACCAAAGTACATTCTTAATAATGCTGGGAGCAGGGACAGCACTCCCTGCTTGCTTGGGCAATGTGGCCCGTGCATTGAATGCACGAGAGGCACAATGAAAGGGGGGGAGGGAGGGAGGGAGGAGTGGGGGGGCGCGAGAGTTTTTTTTGGGGGGGGGGGGAGCAGTCCTCTCGAGCGAGCGAGCGACCGTTAAGGATAATTATGGCGTAATGAACGCGGGGAGTTCGCTGCGCTGCCGAGCACCGAGCGCAATGCGTTGGTTCCATTAGCGCCGGCTCGTCAGCGGGTGTGAGCACAGAATACACGCACACACAGACACAAAGACACCGGATCCCCCGTGTAGCCTTTAACAGATTGTTGGAGCAAGTGCTGTTAGGGAGCACCTATGAAGGCCAGAATGGCACACGAAGGGGAATGGGTGGGTTGCCAGCACCACGAGTGGCGATGTTTTTATGCAGCGCACCAGGTACTCAATTAAGCCCGAGTCGACCTAGGGGAGGCCCAGGTCCGGTTCAAGTAATCGTCACTGATGTTGGCCGCGAGCGGGAATCGAACCCGGGTTGCTGGGTTCGTAGTGCAGCGTAACGCCAACCGCTCACACTATCGCTCCCCACAAGACACAAAGATCATCCCCCCCCAGCCCCCATAGCCTTAACAAAGACACACACACACAGACGCACTCACGGGGGCTGGATTCGCGGCGGCGGTGATAATTGGCAGTCTCTCGAAGCGGCTGCCCACTTTTCAAGATTGTGTTTTTTGTTTGATTCGTTTTGGGATCGTTAACGGAGCGTGCAGGAGAGGAGCGGATGCGCTCCCCCAACCCTGCACGACAGCTTCCCACTGTGTGCATCGCATGCGTGTTGAACTTCCTTCGCACCGTACGTAGTCGGCCGTGCTAATCGGCGGTGCGGGGGAAGGACAACAAACTAAATAAATGGGTTTTCGATCGAGATGATTTAAAAGTGCACAGCTCAAATGGCATCCTCATATCGGAGGGAAGAGCGTTCCAGACGGCTGCAGAAGCGCATGTGCCCTCATCTTTGACATTGTGTTCAAGGCTGGAGGAACTCAATGAGGGTGCCGTGGTGGCGAGATGTTAACTACCTCGCTTGGTATGCAGGAGGTCGTGGGCTCGATTCTGACCCTGACGCCTGCTGCTGTATTTTTGGAATTTGCGCGTTCTCCCCGTGATCGCGTGGATTTTACTTCAGGGTCCTCCGGTTTTTTCACCTCCACATTTACAAACACGAATTTATAGTATTTGGCTGCTCTACATTTCCACGCGATAAGCCACTTCTCGCTCGGCGATTATTTGTGGCCTCGGTCGCGTCTGGAAAGAGCTTCACACCTCAATGGGGCCTTGCCTGGTACAATAAAAATAAGAGCTATGAGGTGGCTCCATTTCACTGGTGTCGGCCTTTAATTTGTCCAGCCTTGGGGCCATATCCTCCTGCCCTCCAGTTACCCGCGGACTGGTACAACAACGCTTCCCCTTTCACGGGTCTCGGAGCTGGGCACGAACCGCAGCGGCGCGGGCATCGTCGTGCGGTGCGCGCCTCCTTACCCCCCGACCCCTCCCGACCCCCGGGGGACGAGTGGTTAAGACCCCCGCACGTGGTGTGTGTGCTAGCCACGTGGTGTGTGTGCCAGCCACGTGGTGTGTGTGCCAGCCACGTGGTGTGTGTGCCAGCCACGTGGTGTGTGTGCTAGCCACGCGGTGCGCCAGGCCAGCCGTCAAGTCTCCTCGTAACCTTGGAAGCCGCGTGAGGCAGGGCCACCGCGGCGGAAAGCGGGAAACGTGCGTAGATGAGGTCACGCAGCAAAGAGCCCCCCCCACCTTCAGAGCCTGAACAGAAAAGTGCGGCTATGTGGGGCAACTATTAAAGCTGGCATTGGAGCACAAGATAAGTCATTGGGTTGGCCAGCACCATGCCTGCGCTGATTTAAGGTTGAGTCGACCCTGGGGAGTCCCAGGACTGGTTCAGGTATCACTTTACAATGATGTTAACTATGGTGATAAGTGCTACACCTCTCAACCGACTGCTTTTAATAACATACGTACACAGTAAAACACAAAGATCCCCCATATAGTCTTAATAGACTGTAGGAGTGCTGTTAGCGAGCACCTATAAAGGCCGGCACAGCACACGAAGGAGGTGGGTGGCCAGCACCACATCCTATGATCACGGTTACGTTGCAATTATGGCTTTATTTTTTGGTGATTTCGAAAACGTTTTTTGGTTTGGACATGTTTGTTTTGTTGTAGTACGGAGTTAGACTGATGGCCTTAATCTAAGTTTTCTTGTGGTTCTTGTTGTTTGACTTGCATCCCACTGGGATTTTTTGCACACAGCGTTGGTGTACGGTGCTTTTTTCAGGAATATTTTGCTGTTTTTTTTCATGGATTTTCTGTTTGCACAGTCACATAGTCACTTTAAGATGTTTTCTTGTTCGTGTTTTTTGTGTTTTTGTTTGTTGTGGCTGCACCCGATTCAAGAGCCGAATGGCTCATAGGGCTATACCAAAATAAATAAACTTAAACTAAAAAAACTAAAACTAAAAGTCCCGGCCGCCTTTGTCTCCCAAGTGGCGATGTTTACACACCAATACTAGATACTCATTTTGGGGCTGAGTCGACCAAGGGGAGGCCCCGGGACAATTCAGATAATCGTCACTGGTGATGCTGGCCATGGGCGGGATTTGAAGTCCGGTCAACAGTTTCTTAGCGCAGTGAGTTAACAGCAGCACTACCACTCCCCAAGATGAATACAAGTGTAGAGGAGAGAAATACGCAGTGTGCACAGTTAAGCGGGTGCAACAGAGGGCAAACAGGTGTGCGCGTTGCAACACGAGGTTTGCACAGTCAAAACGCCAGTAATTAAGGGGAGAAGCGGGTGCAACCGAGGTAAAACAGGTGCTACCCTGTGACCGGAGGTCGGTGCCTATGAGACGGGAGATGGGGGGTGATGATAAGAGATTGATGGGACAACTGGCGCCGGCCTGGCGGCAGCTTAAGTGAAACCACGTGAGCACTCGGGATGAGCAGGGAGATATAAGCGGGAGTGTGGGTGAGTGAGGGGAGTGGTTGCCGGGAACCAAGAGTGAAGACATCTCGCCGCTGCCGCTCCAGCCGTCAACATGACCTCAACCCTCACGCCGTCGCCGGGCGGTGTTGGCTGAACCCCCCGCCTGGGACAGACGGGTGAGCGGGTGTGAGGGGAGTGTAGGCGAGGGCAGCGGTGGAAATGCAAATTTGCTGTGTGCAGAGTCGCTGAGCACGGAGTTGCTGTGTGCAGAGTCGCTGTGTGTGGAGCCGCTGTGTGCGAAGATGCTGTGTGCGGAGACGCTGTGTGCGGAGTCGCTGAGTGCGAAGATGCTGTGTGCAGAGTTGCTGTGTGCAGAGTCGCTGTGTGCGAAGACGCTGTGTGCAGAGATGCTGTGTGCGAAGATGCTGTATGCGGAGACACTGAGTGCGGAGTCGCTGAGTGCGAAGACGCTGAGTGTCAAGACGCTGTGTGTGAAGACGCTGTGTGCGGAGTCGCTGAGTGCGGAGACGCTGTGTGCGGAGTCGCTGAGTGCGGAGTCGCTGAGTGCGGAGACGCTGAGTGCGGAGACGCTGTGTGCGGAGACTCTGTGTGCAGAGACGCTGTGTGCGAAGACGATGAGTGTGAAGGCGCTGTGTGCGGAGACGCTGTGTGCGGAGTCGCTGAGTGCGAAGACGCTGTGTGCGGAGTCGCTGTGTGTGAATACGCTGAGTGTGAAGATGCTGTGTGCGGAGTCGCTGTGTGCAGAGTCGCTGTGTGCAGAGTCGCTGTGTGCGGAGTCGCTGAGTGTGAAGACGCTGTGTGCGGAGTCGCTGAGAGCAGAGCTGCTAAATGCAGGATAAGTGAGGTGCAGAATAGATTAGAGCAGGGAGAAGTAAAGTATATGTGACCGTACAGATAGTTATAGGAGTGCCTATAACTAGCGCAAGAACATGTGAATAAAGTGTTAACAGGTGACTTGTTACAACGTGTCGGTGTGAGTAATATTATTTGGGTTTTTCGGTAAAGTCACGTAGAAAATACCAAAAAACTACGACGTTTTTGTAATTTTTTCGTTATCTTCTTTGAACCTATCTACGTGACTTTACCGAAAGACCCAAGAATATAAATTCCTGCAGTCACGAAAGCTTAAAGTCAAGGTGTGAGTAATGTTTGCAGACACTACACAAGGATCCCCCATATTCCCCACAGACACTGCAGGAGAAAGGGCTGTTAGCTCCCCAAAGACAAAGAACCCCCGTATAGCCTTAACAGACTGTTGCGGCAAGTGTTGTTAACGAGCACCTGTTAGCTCCCCACGCATACGCTCACAGACACTCACAGACACTCACAGACACATACAAAAGATCCCCCGTATAGCCTGTAACAGACTGTTGGGGCAAGTGCTATTAGCGAGCACCTACAAAGGCCGGCACAGCACACGAGGGGGTGGGTGGCCAGCACCACGCCCGGCCGCCTTGGTCTCCCCAGTGACGATGTTTACACACCGCACCAGGTACCAATTTGCGGCTGAGTCAACGTAGGGGAGGTCCATGACCGGTTCAGATAATTGTCACCGGTGTTGGCCGTGAGCGGGAATCGAACTCGGGTCGCCAGGTTCGTAGCGCAGCGCGCTAACCACTACACCACCGCTCCCCACAATAGGCACATACACTCACAGACACATGCTTGATACATGCGCCCACACACGTATACGCACACCCACACAAAGGCCAGCGACCCATAACACCATCACTACCCACCCCACGCGCCGCGGGGCTCGCCTGACACCACCCACTCCAAAGCACCCCCCCCCCTCTCGCCTCCTCCTTATCCTCCTCATCCCGCCGCGACGGCCAGGCATGGGAGGGCACGGAGTCGGCAGATGAGCTGACAAGCGGAAGGCGAACCGTCCTCCCACGGCCACCGATGTGTCAAGAGTAACGATCCAGCAAAGAAAGCCATTTAATTTGGGCGAGCGAGAGGAAGAGAGAGAGAGAGGAACATTTTTTTTACAACTCGTTCTGTACAGAGAGAGAGGCAACAGTAAAAATAAAAAATAAAAATCTTGCTGCGATTCCTCTCGCTCCGTCAAGAAATATGTTCCCTTCTCGACGCGTGCTCAACCAAGCCCGTGTGTGTACGCTGCTTAATTAAGACGAATTGCGTCCAATCCCCCCGCCGCATCCTCCTCTGTATTTACTTAAAAAATAACCCCCCCCCTGCCCCCCCCAAGAGCGACGAAGCGGGGTGAGTGAAACTGCGAGCGATTCGCACACGCGTCGCCAAAGACGCGTCTTGCGAGCGTTATCGTCGCTGCTGCTGCTGCAATTGTCAAATTTGACGCGAATCGGATTATACCGTATTTTGTAATTGCTTGTGATTAGGTTCTTCATAAAATTCCCATTATGAACGAATGCCATTTTTTTCCTTTTACATTTCAGATTTTTTTTATACGTGTCTTGATTTTGCAGGTAGGACTACCTAAGTTTAATTTATACTGTAAAGTATTGCGATGCCCTCTTTAGTGGGGGCGAGTTCTTACTCCAAAAAAACATTGAATCAATTAATTAATAGTTTTGTATGCGTATATTAGAAAACCAAACAAATCTCACCACCATTGCAGAAACGGGCCATGTGCAGCATAATGTATTGCAACTTCTCAAGTTAAGAATTGCGGCAGGGAGGGACAAAGAGAGAGAGAGAAGGAATTGAAGCGAAAGGATTCCACAATTACAGCCGAATAAATAAATCATCTCGGAGTTTCCGCGCGACAACACGTGGCGCTTTGTGGGCCTTGCAGTGTCCCCCGTGCGAGTAAAATGCATCGCACCCTCCAGGCGCAGCAACACCTCCGCTCAGGAGCGCTCCGGTAGCTCGGTCGCATTTAGAACGGCCCCTATTGTCACAAAGAAAGCGGCGGTGGCGCTGGCAAGGCCACGGGGCGGTGTTAAGGACTTGGTGGCGTTGTCACTACTCGCTCACGCCTCTGAGTTGTCCATACACTTTGGTTCTTACCGAAAGAATCAAAGAGTATGAATTCCTGCAGGCACCAAAGCTTCAAATCAAGATTGAACCGCCTCTACGGGGAGGATTTCCACACAACTCAGACATGAGTTCAGCCGAGACGATTGATGAAAAATTTAGCAATTTTTGGAAGGACGTTGATCAACCCAGGTAAAGAGTTAACTGTTGTGTTGGCCGACTCTCTGAGTTGCATTACATTTCTAAGTTTGCTACGTTTGATCTTTTTTTTTCTTTTCCTCTCTATCACCTTGTTCCCTCTGTGAATGTCACCCCCACCCTCTCGCCCGTTACGGCAGCCCCTCCCCTCCCTCCCCCCCTCGGATTAGCCGAGGTATGCCAAGCTCTGCGATCCTACATTTACTTGCAAATTCCATCTCTATCCCCGCCCACTTACCCTTGGGTTGTACCCACCTCAAATCGTATATAGCCTTTGGTTGCAGGAGCTCTCTCGCTACATTCCTTCCTGTCTCAGCAGTCCGCCTGCTGTATTGTTTCACCTGAAGACGACTGCTTGTGTTGCGATCGAAACGTCGCGATCTATTAGTTATTTTCCTATCTACGTGACTTTACCGAAAGAACCAAAGAGTATTGTTACGTCAAGTTCAGTGGTGGTAGCACCAGAGTAGAGGGGTGGGGGCGTTGGGCTCGCCACCACAAGCTGTGTTTACGATAACAGCTGGGGCGATTATTCGTTCAATCGAGTCGGTCAATCGGCAACATATTTTTTATAATCGATACATTTTTTCCCTTGTCGATTACTTGGGCCACACCCACATCGCTTGCTGCCACCTGAAGGCCGGAAACCCCCCTCCTTGCAAGCTGTGCCCAGAGTGGCGCGATTGGCTGCTGCTGATGATGATGAGGTTACCAAGCACAGTCATCACCACCTCGAGTGGCACGCACATGTCAATAGAGGTGTGAGACTTTATATTTCAAAGATTAGATGAGTCGAATAATGGAACTGATCATCGGTCGAGTGACCGATGGCTCTAAAAATAATCGGAGAGCCCACCTCCACCAGAAAATAGCAGTGGAGCGGTTTAATGCGATTGTATGATCGTGCCTTATTCTTTTTAAATCAATAGCAGCTCGCGTTAAATATAACGGTGGTCTCTGTACAGTATAAGTACATATAGCATACACAAACAAATAAAACAATTCTGTGCCGAACAAAACTCAATGGGGATATTAAACAAACAAAAAAATCACCAGGCAGCGTGAATAATGAGACATCACTTGCTCGTTTTGCTTGGCTGATAATTACATGAAAAGTTCTTCTCAAATACAACAACACAGTGGGAGACACAATTACATTGCACGGACTTTTAGACACAAGCAAAAAGAGCAAGTCTCTGTTTGTGTGTACAGTATAATTATACACAACAACAACAATAATAATAAATAACCCTTTTGTTAAGCCACCACTGGATGAAGGCTTTCCTAACGCTGTGTCAATTATGGGGGTTGTTTGAACATACTTCACATTGTGGAGGCATTCAGGTTGTTGAAGGGGGGGGGGGGGGGGGGAGTTCCTGGTGTGGTGTGTAAACATCAGCACTGGGGAGATAAACGCGGCCGGGCGTGGTGCTGGTCACTCACTCCCTCGTGTGACGTGCCAGCCTTCACAGGTCTTCGCTTACAGCACTTGCCCCAACGGTCTGTTTAAGGCTACACGGGGGATCTTTTTCTTTGTTGGGGGATGTGGGTGGTGGGAGAGAGGTCCAGGACCGGTTCAGGATCCAGGACCGGTTCTGATATCATTCTCCAATTACTTTAATCTTGGCCAAGAATTGAAATCATGTCGCCTGGTGTATAGCGCAGTGGCTACCACTACAGATGATGTTCAGTATAGAACTGCAATTTAAACGCAACTCATGAAACTGTAAAAAAAATAGTTTACCTACCTTCCCATCCCCACTTTTGTCGTCATATTTATTCTGTTAATGCATTTTAAATAACGATAACGCTGCATACGCCGACTTAATTGCCTAAGGCTGTCGTCGCCCTTCAAAACAAATGGCTCTCTCAAGCCAATCACGCTTGTGTCATTTTTGTCTCATGTTTGTGGCAAAATCATCATTCGGCAGGAATTTAATGCCATTTCCTTTAGTGGGGGGTTCCCACCCCCAAACCCCCGTCCACCCCCCCACCCTTCAATTTGTCCAAAAGCTGGTCGACAAATCCACGACGAGCGGATTAACAAAAAACACACGGCAAGCCAAATGTCATCAATACCGATTCAGCGCCACCGAGAGAGAGAAAGAGAGAGAAAGGTCACAACGCAATTCGCGGTAGCAAACACAAAAAATAAAACATTCGCATCTCCGGCCAAACCATCAGAGCTTGTATGTACGTTTTCTCACTTGAAATATTTATGAAAGCTTGTTAATTCAAACCTGCAGAGCAATATCATTCCAATAAGCTTCGGCGCATATATATAATGTATACAACTGATGACATTGCACGTGTCGCCTGCTGATAATGAACACACGCAATTTTTTTTGGATGTGCTGCGATTAAAAAAAAATCCGTATTGAACCCTAGATTGATATGCGTATATTGTTTTTTTGCGGTAGGCAGAGGTGTTAATTATTAATTCAATCACAGCTGCGAAATAGAACACTGTGGACTGTTCCCCGCCTGACGAGATTTTCGCAATCTGGGTCGCAATTACTGCTACGGCGTTTGTACAATCCCAACGGGCGGAGCGCACCCACGTACAAAAAGTGCTCCCAACGCGTTAAGGTCCAACAACCACCATCTGGGATTTTTAAAAATACAAACGTATACGATTCGCGTTTTAATTGCTGAATATAACCACACAAATTATATTGGGATGTACATTCCATTCCAGTGGAACGTACTAATGTCCGCCAGTGGAATTATTTTTTTTTTCCACTGGCAGATTCGCTCACGGATATGCACGTGCTTACACATTTGATAGATACCCTCAGTAAAATAAATCACGTGCTTACACATTTGATAGATACCCTCAGTAAAATAAATCGGGAGAAATTGCGGAGAAAAATAAGCACGTGATTTCAAAGCCTCCACACGTCCACCCCACCCGTCTCAACACAAGTGTTAAATATTCATATTCTTAGCTCTTTCGGTAAAGTCACGTTGAAGGGAAACAATAAAATATATTTAATTGTTTTATATATATTTTATTATTTTATTGTTTCCCTTCAACGTGACTTTACCGAAAGAGCTAAGAATATGAATTACTGCAGTCACGAAAGCTTTAAATCAAAATTTACAAGTGTTAAATGTTTTAACCCTCTCCCAATATTCACTATAATAATGTCAACTTCTAATGCGCTGCACGGCAATCGCTCACTCGTGAAGATGAGAGGGAAATGAATCGGAGGTGCGAGGTAACCAGCCAGGCGGTGAGCCAGTGCAAGATTCTCTCCTCCAAGCTCTGCGGTCCTCCATATATTAAGGTGTTATCGGCCAATTAATGAGTGTTTATACACGAGGAAGGACACCGGGGCACGTGGAGAAAAACCACGGGGTGTGAGGCGGCAATCATGCAGATGGAACAGGTGGAGTCCACATTTTGCTGCACTGCAGTCTCCTGGCAAACCAGGGTATGACACTTCCTCGACACCCATGGGGGTTTTCACAAGGTCTGTGTGTGATCCATCAGCCCTCACCTCCTCCAGTGCTGGATGATGGGCGTGCCATGGGTCTCACAATATTCAATCGCCCGTTGAGAATAAAGGGGGTCATTAAATATCAGAGGGCCATCTGTAAGTGGGTCGCCATGTATAGATGAATTATACACACACACACCCACCGCGAGATGTCTTCCCAATTTTCGGACTTTTCTGAAAAGTGTGAAAATTGGGCCAAGGCACGAGATTTTAGACCGATCCGAAAATATGATATCACAGGAAGATGTCGCAGGAAATGTCACTGATAAGAAGTCCCTCTTGTGCCTTTCCCGCCAAAACCTGTATCACGTAGCATTCGGTGACGTCACTCGGGTTAACGTGACGTTGTAATAATTATTCACGTGATGTCAATGTCCCGAAAATCTGGAAATCCAAATAATTTTAAAATCCAAAACCCATCTCTCTCTCACACACACACAGATTCACGCTGAAGAAGGGCCAATGCCTGAAACGTCAGCTCCTAATATATCTCCATGTTATGAGGCAGTGTTAATGATAAATGCAGAGAGTTTTAGTGAAGTATGTATGTTGAACTTTTTTCGCACTGTACATAGACAACCGCGATAATCTGAGGTGTGTGCCTATGCATGCACTAAGAGTCTGGTTCAGCAAATATTTATATATTTAGCATTTAATCCAAACCACTAACACGTGTCTTTCCCTAATATAGTTTTTTTTGGGTTAAATATAAATGTGTCGTTAAGCCCGCCACCACCTGACACGTCCAATAAGCAAGGTTTGTCACGTAAACGGAACATACCAATTCGCTACTAGTAGAGCACACCGGTGTGTTGGAGAGCAAATCCACACCATTTACAATCGCGAAAGCCTACGTGTTAAACTGACGTGTCTTTCCAGAGCCATAATCTGTAGCAGGCAGGCACACCTGTGAAGGTGAACCAGGACACGGAGCACATTGTTGCCTTCAATGTAAATATATTAACATTATCCTGTGTGCCAAGATTTTGCAATCCGAGTCAAATAATATTTCCATTGCTACACAATATGAACATAACAGGTCATAAAATGTCTTGCGTTAGGTCAATATCACTAATATACACATTTTAACTGCTTAAAAGTGATTAATCTTTCAGACATTCAACTGGCAGACACGCTCGTATGTGTATACGTGCGTGTATATGATTATATGGCAATAGCAGCCGCTGTTCATCACTAAGTGGTGGATATGTCTCCACGGCGCCTGTGCCAGGCTAGGTGTACTCTGAGGCCGTCACGTGAAATGCGGAAGCCTCGCTGCTGGAAAGAGGTCTCGGGACAGACCCAGGTGTTAAGGGCCGACTGAGATGACTGGCAGATGCACCACCTGCCTTAAAACATCAGCCGATTATATATGTGTAGTGGAGTAAATAATACGCATAGGAAGTGGCCATATACAGTACATACAGACAGACAAGGAGAACGGGTCACATGAGGTCGAACAGGTGGTCGAGTCGCGGGTGGCGTAAACAACCCGAAGTAATTAAGGGAGTCGTGGCACGAGGGCTGTGATTGGTCGAGAGGCTGTTAGCGTTAAGTGGTGGCGTCTGGATGTCTGATGAAGGGGACACGTGTGAGCTGGCGGGAAACGGCCAGCGAGCCACGTGGCAATTAATTAAGGCTAATGCGAGAGGGGATAAAACGCGAGGTGGGTTGAACGGAGAGGAGTTGCTGCTGGGGAGTTGTTGTTGGAGAGTTGCTGCTGGGCAGTTGTTGGCGAGAGAGTGAAGAGATACGAAGAAGACAGCTGGAAATGTTAGGGAAGAATAGATAGAGAGCCGGACCCCAAAGACAGTAAATAGCGATAGGGAGAGTCAGCGTTAGCGGAGATAGATAGAACCACTGTGTGTGGAAGGGAAGTCACTGCGTGTGAAGAGATAGCGGCGATACTGTGTGTGAGGAGATAGAAGCCGAACCACTGCGTGTGGAAGGGAAGTCACTGCGTGTGAAGAGATAGCGGCGATACTGTGTGTGGAAGAGATAGAAGACGGACCACTGTGTGTGGAAGGGAAGACACTGTGTGGGAAGAGATAGGCGAAGAAACACTGTGTGGAAGGGGATCCACGGACGATGCTGAAGTAAATCGGAGTGTCCGAATTGGCGGAGCACGGAGAGAATTACTGTGTGTACGGAACGATGGAATAAAAGTGACGGCGGAAAAAGAGACTGTTGTCGTCCGAGTGAAGTCACGGCACTACATATGTTTTGACGTTATAAGGCGGTGTTAATGCCGAATGTGGAGAGCTGTATTAAAATGCGTGTCTGAGCGTCGACCGCCGATGTTGACCATTATTTATTTACAAACCACACACTCGTCTTTGCACAGCCAAATTACGCAGGATACAAAAAACCCAAACAAATGTTTTTTTTAAGTATTAACAATCTTAAAGGAGAATTAAGGCTCTGTGCATTGGACCAGTGGATAACATTGCAATCATAGCATATGCATAACATCACTAAAAAAATCACTAGGAAAAATATATAAACATAGTAACATTAATTACAATGTAAATTAATGACCTAGGAACGCCTCACATAGTTCCCCAAGACCCGTATTCAGGAGGGTCTTGGATTGGGAATGTTTGGCCAATTCAAAAAATAACCGGATGTGACCTCAAAATGAAATGCAAATATAAAATAAGCGAGACGCTTCAGGCAACGGGGCTCTCCCCTTAACACAAATGGGCCAGAGGTAAGCGTTGACAGAAGCTGGGAAGGCTGCACGTAACAAACGTTGAGTGTTTTCGGCTTCACGTGGGGAGGAGACCGAAGAAACTCCGGAGCAATCCCACACACAGGAGGCGGGGGGGGGGGGTGGTGACACCTCAACACCGCCACTACCTCTGGGCCACCTCGCAGCCCTGACCCCGCCACCCCTGCTCCTACAACTCCCGGCAAAGCCCAGGACGCCACCCGTACGAAGCCCTAAGCAGGCTCAAATCCACTGCTTAGCATTCCATATCCGACGAGCTCTGGCTCACTCGTGCCGCGACTCGTGACGAGGAGGCGTTGGACGCGTCGTGCGATACCGCGACGTTCAGAACGAGCCGCTTTACGCGCGTCGCCTGACACGCCGTTACAGCACGAGCTCTTATCGCCGACCGATCGGGCGAGTTGCGGGCCAGAATATTTACGGCCGCGATTTGCGCCACGTGCAAGAGGGGGGGGGGGGGGGGGGAGATGGGGGGCAGAGTGCGACGCGCCAGCCTCCCCAGGTGGCAGCAGCGTGACAAACGGCCCCGCGGGCGGCTGGGCAGAAACAGAACGCCACACGCTCTCGCGCCATTGCGGGGGGGGGGCACACCGAGAAAACAAGCCGCGATATAATAATTATTGTAAGTCGCCCAAGGTGAAAGAAACGCTCGCTGAGGCGAGGCAATGAGGTTCAAGCGAGGGGGAGGGGGGGGCGGCGGCCGTGTTGGCGAGCGAGCAACGTGCGCGTCGCTCACCAGGATGAGGGCGATCACGGAGAAGGTGTAGTAGACGGAATCCCTGCAGATGGGCCACCACGTGAGGCACACCACCTGCGAGGAAGCGGGCGCGACAAATTAACAGGCCACCAACCCCCCCCCCCCCCCCATTCAACTATCCAATAGGATGTTGGCACCCCCTCCGCCCTCTCCCCCCTAAAACTTTACGACGTTCACACGGTCGCCTCTTGCGAGGCGGTGGTCTGGACAAGGCTGGGAGGACTGTGTGCGCGTCGCGGCGGACGCGCGCACGGACTTTAGTTGGCTAGTTGGTTCGTTCAGTCTTGGAGCCAGCTGGCCAGGATTGGGCAAGGCTCAGCCCACTTTTCACGCAGGGGTTCGTAGCACAGTGCACAAAACCCGTCTGCTCATCACGTGCGAAGGTCATCAGCTGGGTTGCCAACTCTTTGCCACAGCTTTCGGTTTGGAAATCACTCGCCACCGGGGCACGCGCTTCACCGCTCCACGGAGAGATCGCGGCTGACGGCAAATGACGATGACAGTGACGTTGATGATGATGATGATGACGGTGATGGTAACGATGATGATGATGACGGTGACGACGACAATGGTGAAGACGATGCGAGCGACGGTGATGACGATGATGATGACGGCGATGACGACGGTGATGATGACGATGATGGTGATGACGATGATGGTGATGGTGACAACGATGATAGTGACGACGACAATGGTGAAGACGATGAGAGCGACGGTGATGACGACGTCGATGGTGACGGTGACCATGATGATGATGACGATGGCGAGGACAGCAGGGCGGAGACGAGACCACGGGCGGCGTGCAGGGGGCGGGCAGGGTGCCCACCTGGCCTGCGAAGATCCCGCAGACGCCGACGATGCAGAGGATGTTGAAGACGGCCGAGCCCACGATGGTGCCAACGCCCACGTCCCCCTTGGTGATGAACACACCTGGGGTTGGGGGGGTGGGGCGGTGGGGGCAGGCGTTTGACGAGCGGTCAGGTTGATGGCGGATTGATGGTCCGGCACTCACCGATTCACTCCGTTCCCTCACCGGTGGTCGGTCACCGCCGTATCGCTCTTCTACGGCTTCGAGCAATGTTATCTGTTCCAGTGCGCCACCGATCAGCAGGGTTGGCTACGTACGGTGCGAAAGAAGTTCAACGTACGTACACGCAGCTTCACTCGTCGATTCCTGCACCCACGTGGAGGACTCTTGTTTACCAGACACATTCCACAATGTGTTTAAACCACCACGCTGCAAGTTAAGTTTATTTGATTTGTTACACGCCTTATTGCCCCTTCAGCCAGCTGCCTGGCTGTTTTACAAGGGAGATCCGTGGTGCGTGAGCACAGCAGCAGCAACACAACAAAGGTGAAAAAAACAGAACTACTGCAGAGAACAACTCAGAGGGGACCTTACGGAACATCGCACAACCAACAAACGAGACATTTAACGGCCGTAAACAGAACACACGATATTAAGCAAAAAAAAAACAGTGGAAATATATTCCGAGAGCAAGTGGAGTCAGAAAAGTTTGGTGCAGGTGCAAGTAAGTCCTATATTTTACTACTACTACTCCTATACTATTTACTACTATTTGTATTTTACCAGGTAAGGCCCGCTGAGCTGCATAGCTCTTTTTGAAAAGCGACCTGGCCACAAATGATAGCTCAATGAAGTGGCTCATCACATGGAAATTCATAGCAGCTAAATACTCTAAACGCATGATGTTGATTCTAAATGTGCAGGGAAAAGCCCGAGGACCCGGAGAAAAATCCACGAGACCACGAGGAGAGACACACAAACTCAAACTATACAGCAGGCATAACGGTCTGGATCGAACCCGCGACCTCCTGTATACCAGGCGAGGTAGTTAACATCTTGCCAACGCGTCTAACAGTGGCAGGTAACAACCACAACTCGCTCGCTCACCCACTCCATTATTCACCCAATCACCGACTCAACCATCATCACCAGATGATTTTAAGTATGAGGCAAATAGCTTCTTCTCAAAGGAAGTCTTCCCACCCCTTTTGAACGTGTACGTTTTTTGGCTTTCATCAACAAAACCCAACAGAGATAAATTTATAATTATGACCTGGGAAATCGTACCCGTTTGCTCAGTAATTCTTTTAAACTGGTGCCCAATTTCATATGTGAGGGTTTTTTTGTTTTGTTTCATTTGAAGTTTCCACAACATATTATTTTTGCCTCCGAAAAGTTCCACGAACTGGTTTATTTTCCCTGGCTTCTAAATTCCCGAGGGTTTAAATTAAACTCTGTGGAATCCAGAAACCGCCATGAACAAACGACAGACACTGTCACAACTGCCCCCCCCAGCCGTAACTCGCAATGCTGACAGCAAATAAATAGTTCTTGGTGGTGGTGGTGGCGGTAGCGGCGACGGCGATATGTACGGCGCGCACCTCATTATTTCGCGGGTGACAGTTGCAGGTCACGTTCAGTTTGGGAGGTGGGTGATGCAGAAAATACGTGGAGGCGAAGTTAAGTGGGTCAGGCCTGGATAGGGCAGTTAATACAAGTACACGGACATTATGCGTGCTCTGCAGGGCCTGAATTGACACAATCTGTGACCTCAATCGTGGCACGGTGCAGATATTTTGAGTCTGCACTTTTCTTTCACCGCAACCAACTGAGATCAAAAAGGATCAATACGTCATTGTGACCAAAGCCGTTGGTGTCAAGACCTCTCACGGGAGACACGCAGACTTCTAAGATCGTGCCCCGATAGCCCCATCCCCACCATCTGTGCTGAGACTCGCACAGAGACCCACAGAGTCACACAGAGACCCACAGAATCACACAGAGACCCATAGCCTCACATAGAGAACTAGAGACTCACACAGAGACCCAGAGCCTCACAAGAGACCCAGAGCCTCACACAGAAACCCACAGACTCGCACAGAGACCCAGAGCCTCACAGAGACCCAGAGACTCACATAGAGAACCACATACTCACAGAGACCTACAGACTTATGAAGAGACTTACTGGTCTACTCTAACAGTATCGCACCAACCCGAGAAATTAATGTTTGTATATTTACAATTACGTTGTGCTGTTCACCTTTTGGAGTTATCTAGACTAACACTGATGAGAGAAGGCCATAAAGGAGGCGATCTCTGTTGTAGGTCAAAGACAATGCATATATGACACCGTGCAGCAGTTATTTATTTATTTACTTTTGCTCCTGGGTTGTAAGTGTTATTTTCTAATTTCTTATGCCTCAAAAATACACAAAATGGCTATTATTCCCCACAAACTTTGCTTTTGTGACCAGGCCACTGATATTTCTAAATTTACCTATTTTCCAGAACATTCCAGATAGATTCAGTGCCGAGTAAACTTGGAGTAACTTCTAGAACATTCTAGAACTTTCCAGTAATATAAATAGTAGTATAAGTTTAGTTCCAGCTGCCTAAGTGGATACATATCTGCATTTTTTCTGAGATGGCATCAAGAGGCTGCAAGCATCCGGCAGACGCATTTTGCTATGCCTGTGGCCAATTTATCAAGACAAGAGCGAAACGTACTCTGTGGAAGCATCTGCTAAGATGTGTGAGGCCTACAAGGCATTTCGTCATGCCTGTCGGGGATCAAGACAAACCCTGGGCACCTCATTTCACCTGCGAGTAATGCAAAAAAACCCTGGAAGGTAAGATGGACAATTGTTGCTCGAAATTTTATATTATAAAATTTGTTTAAAAAAAAATTGTGAACTTTTTAATTTTTAAATGTTTTACAATTTTAAATGTGATTGAAAAAATATATATCATACGTGAAAAATGTTGAAAGAATCTGTTACACATTAGTCATGGGTGAAATAAATGTATTTTTACAGGATGGTACTGAGGGGAAAAGAGAGCCATGAAGTTCGCTCTCCCAAGAATTTGGCAGGAACCCACTGACCACTCAAGCGACTGCTACTTCTGCATGGTGGACCCTTCCAAACGTAGGACTGGCAAGAATGCACCTGCTATTACGTATCCGGACCTTCCTTCATCCATCGCCCCGGTGCCACACTGCCATGAGCTTCCTGTTCCCACTCCTCCGGAGAGAGAGCAGCCGTCTTTAGAAGAGAGCAGCAAGTCAGAGAGTGAGGAAGACGATGAAGATCCAGATGACAACTTCAGAGGTGGAGCTGAGGAGAGCAACCCATACTACCCCAACCAAAAAGACCTCAACGACTTGATCATCTTGGATGAAAGTGTGCAAGTCGCAGATCAGAGGAAGCGTCACCAACCTTTTTGTCAAGATGGGCTCTGCTTCTGCCACAATGTGACCAGTCTGTTCGAGGCAATCGGAATCGCCTGTAGCCAGAATGAGTGGCGCCTCTTCATTGACAGCTCATCCAGGAGCCTCAAAGCCGTGCTGCTCCATAATGGTAACACGTACCCGTCTCTTCCCCTGGCTCACTCGGTGCACCTCAAAGAGGATTACAACAGCATCAAGACCTTGCTGGACGCCTTGAAGTATGATGAGTACGGCTGGGAGGTCATCAGAGACTTCTAAATGGTGGCATTCCTGATGGGTCTCCAAGGCGGTTTTTACCAAGTTTCCTTGCTATCTTTTCCTTTGGAACAGCAGGAACACCAAGGCGTACTACCACAGGAGGGACTGGCCACAGCAAACCGAGTTCTCTGTGGGGAGGAACAACGTCAAGTGGGAGCCACTGGTGGACCCCCGGAAGGTGTTGATCAGAATCAGAATCAGAAAGGGTTTTATTCGCCATGAAAGTTCACACCGACACGGAATTTACTTTGGCAGGATGGTGCATACATTCAACATATAGGAATCTAAAATCTTAAATAAGTTTTAAACAAGTCTTTCTATAACAATAAGGGTTAAAAGTCTAACTAACACCAAGGGGCTGAAGTATATAAAATTGAATAAATATCGAATATAAAATAGCTTTAAGATATAATAAAAAAAATACAAATAGGTTAACATAGTTAATATCGGCAAGGTGTCATTATGTAGATAAAATGTTAAAATCAGTGTAAGCCCTTGGCCTTGTTTAACAGGCCAGCAGCAGATGGGAAGAAACTGTTTTTATGGCGTGAGGTTTTGGTCCTGATGGACCGAAGCCTTCTGCCGGAGGGGAGTAGCTGAAACAGAGAGTGTCCAGGGTGGGATGAATCGGCCATAATCTTCCTCGCTCGCCTCATGGTCCTTGTAGTGTGCAGGTCCTCGAGGGTTGGTAGATTGCAGGCAATTACCTTCTCAGCAGTGTGGATGATACGCTGCAGTCTGCTCTTGTCCTTGGCAGTGGCAGCAGCGTACCAGACGGTTATGGAGGAGGTGAGGATGGATTCAATGATCGCTGTATAGAATTGCACCATCATTGTCTTTGGCAGGTTGAATTTCTTCAGCTGCCGTAGAAAGTACATCCTCTGTTGAGCTCTTTTGGTGAGGGAGCTAATGTTCAGTTCCCACTTGAGGTCCTGGGAGAGAATAGTGCCCAGGAAGCGGAAGGACTCTACAATTTTGACTGGGGAGTCTAACAGGGTGATGGGGGTGAGTGGGGCTGTATTCTTCCTGAAGTCCACAACCATCTCAACTGTCTTTAGAGCATTTAGCTCTAAGTTGTTCTGGCTACACCAGGTCACCAAGTTGTCAGCTTCCCACCTATAGTCAGACTCATCCCCACCAGAGATCAGCCCAATGAGGGTGGTGTCGTCCGCAAACTTCAAGAGTTTGACGGACAGATGATTGGAGGTGCAGCTGTTGGTATACAGGGAGAAGAGCAGTGGGGAAAGGACGCAGCCCTGAGGAGTTCCGGTGCTGATGGACCTGGAGTCAGAGATTTGTGTTCCCAGCTTAACGCACTGCTTCCTGTCAGACAGGAAGTCTGTGATCCATTTACAGGTGGTGTAGAGCACGTTCAGCTGGAAGAGCTTGTCCTGAAGCAGGGCAGGGATGATGGTGTTGAAGGCAGAGCTGAAGTCCACAAACAGGATCCTGGCGTAGGATGCTGGGGCATCCAGATGCTATAGGGTGAAGTGGAGGGCCATGTTAACTGCGTCGTCCACAGACCTGTTGGCTCTGTAGGCAAACTGAAGGGGGTCCAGGAGAGGGTCTGTGATGGCTTTGAGGTGTGCCAGGATCAGGCGCTCAAAAGACTTCATTACCACAGATGTAAGGGCGACCGGTCTGTAATCATTTAGTCCTGTTGGCCTTAGCTTTTTGGGCACAGGGATGATGGTGGAGGACTTGAGACAGGCTGGTACATGGCATGTCTCCACGGAGGTGTTAAAGATGTAGGTGAACACCGGAGACAGCTGGTCAGCGCAGTGCCTGAGGGTGGCTGGAGAGACAGAGTCCGGCCCCGGCTGCTTTGCGTGGATTCTGCCTCTTGAAAAGTCTATTAACTTGAAACAATTTGTCAAAGCTGTAGTTAAGGAGTCGACAGCCTTCAAGTACCTTCAAGACGTCTTCACTAAGCTGTCTAAGGCAAAGGTCAAAACCGGTGTCTTCATCGGACCACAGATAAAGAAGATCATGTAGTGCAATGAACTCACCAAGAAGCTCACTAGTAAGGAAAAAGCGGCTTGGGGCAGCTTTGTCGCAGTGGTTCGTGGCTTCCTGGTCAATCACAAGGTCGAAAACTATGTGGAGCTGGTTGAGACTCTGATGATCTACTACGGCACAATGGGCTGTAGGATGTCCCTCAAAGTCCATATCCTTGATGCTCATCTTGATAAATTCAAGGAGGACATGGGAGCGTACTCGGAGGAGCAAGGCGAGCGCCTCCACCACTACCAAGGACAGTATAACGAGAACATGATGAGAGACTACATCTGGGGGCTGATTCGTGAAAGTGATTTACAGTATAGTCGTAAATCTCGAAAAACTACTCACTTCTAAATCTTTTGTAGTCATTTTGTATTATTTTAGTATAAATACATGTTAATTTTGATTCATATGTTTTTTTTCTTACTTTATGTGAACGAACATACACAAATTTGCCCGTTTCTCATTGAAAATAGGTGCATTTATAATTATCACCGTCCTGGTCACAAAAGCAAAGTATGTGGGGAATAATAGCCATTTTCTATACTTTCTAGGTATAAGAAATTACGAAATAACACTTACTACCCAGGAACAAAAATTGTGTTACATAGTGTTATCAGAGCATGTTTGTTTGCGTGTTTTACAACAAGCATGATGTGTGAGGTTAATGCAGACTTGATGATGCCTTGTGATGGTTGTTTGAACATCTTAACACCTTTTGTATTATCGCTAGCAAGAGTAAAGCATATGATTTTTTTTTCATCATGGTAAGGTCGGCTTAATTATTTATGTTCTTGGGTTGGCCAGAAGTCATTACACGTTGAGGTGCTGAGATCCAGGTTTCTAAACTATACACTTTATTTATTTTATCAGGTAAGGCCCACTGAGCTATGTAGCTCTTTTTCAGAAGTGACCTGGCCACAAATTATATTTCAACGAATTGGCTTATCATGTGGAAATTTATAGCAGCCAATGATCTAAACACGTGTTTCTAAATTTGGAGGAAAAAACCTGACGACCCGAAGAAAAATCCACAACCATGGAGAGAGAGACACGCAAACTCCAAATATACAGCAGCAGGCGTCAGGGTCAGGATCAAACCCACGACCTCCTGCATACCGGGCGAGGGGGTTAACATCTCAACTTCAGCCACTTGTTACAAAACTGGGCCCTTGGGTATGGCGAGTTGATGGTCTCAGTCCAACAATCGCACAACACACACACAATTAAAAAAAAAATACCCATCACTTTCAATTTAGTTTTGCACTTAATGTATCTACATTCCAACTCCGAGAATAAAACACGTCTGTTTTGACTGCTGAGTGGGGGAAAAAACCCTCCCCAAAAACAATCTCATAGCAGAGTGTACAGCAAAGGGTAACCTCGAGGAGCTAAAAAGCCCACGGAGAAGGAACTTTTAGAAGTCCTGTGAAAAATATCTCGCGCGGGGTTCCACCGGCACTTGGGCGCGCTGAGATTCAACCACTGGCATGATAACGCGCGTGCAATTGTGGTAACCAGGGGCGGCCGGCAAAATATTTAAAATATTCTTGACATGCATGCGAGGCGATTAAACATCGTTCATAGGCCTGTTTAATGTTGTTTATTCTTTTTATTTGCTTATAACAAAAACATTGGAATTAAATGAGAGTAGAAGGATAATGGTGATTGTGGCAATGCTGCTTATCACCATGGCGTTGGTAATAAGTCAAGGTGCAGCCCTAAAATGTCCTGCTCAGTCCACTGCTGCCGGAAGGGCCTCCTCCACCATAAAGGAGCTCTCGACGGCCTTCTCCCCCCCCCCCCCCCCCCAAGGTGGAATTTTGGGCCTCCTCTTCCAGGCTGGACAGGCGTCTTGTAAGAGGTAGAAGAACCCACACTTAACCCCACCACGAAAACACGTGCCCATTGATTCAACTGCAACTCCGGGAGATCAAACCATCGTGCCCGTCAATCGCAAGTGCAGCGTGCTAACTACTGCAATAGCAGCAGTCACGTGGTGTTGGATTATTGTTTCTTTCAAGCACTTTTTGTCCAAAGTCCTGAGCTTGGCTCACAACCTATGAATTGCGACCAATGATTATGCCCCACGAATCACGACCCACGAATTACGACCTACAAATCACGACCCACAAATTAAGACCCATGAATTATGACCCACAAATTACGACCTACGAATCACGACACACGGAATTACGACCATGGGCAATAGCCGCGATCGCGAGCAGATACCGATTATGGACGTGAAGAGCTCCGGCGCCGAGCTCCCGGCCGCCATAAAGGTGGCGCCAGCCACGTCCTCGTCCAAGTGCAGGCGCTGGCAGGCGGGAGGGGGTGGGATACAACAAGGTCATGGTGCCGCGCGGGGGGCGATGCATTATTAACGACTCCTTCAAGGTCGCCGCGGCACAACGCGGGAGGGCGGACGGCCGGGCTGCCATCCTTTCCTGCGCGCGCGTCATAGCGCGGGTGCACGGTGGTGGAGGAGATGGGGAGGGGGGGGCGAATGCCACGCGCTGACGGTGACACGCGGGTCGCGTGCGTGGATTAACGATCTACGCAGGAGGGTCAGGGGATGGGCCGGCAGATTAACTCAACTGTGCTAGCGTCAGAAGTCCGCGTCGTGGTTTGCCGTTGATCTTTAAAAACAAAAAGTAAAAAAAATCATTTTCGCGTTGTCGGTATTTTCAACAAAAGTGACCGGTGAAAATGCAGAACCGGGAGACGTTCAGGGTGAGGGTGATCTGCAGTAGAAGGACAGCTCAAAAAACTACGGGCCGAGTTGTTAAACTAGGCAGCACAGAGCAGCAGGGGGCAGAGAGAGAGAGAAAGAAAGAGACAGAAGGAGGAAAATTGTAGAGAGAGTTGGCTGGCAAGGAGGAAACGGCGCAAAATAATCGAGCTGGTTTCTCAAGTGTTTTGGTTCGTGCTAAATGTTTTGAATTTTCTCTCCGTGTGTGCAGTTTGAGTAACTAAAACAATTTAATATGAATGGCGGGAACGTTTGTAGAGTTTCGGTAAAATTGAGAGCGAACATTTAAATGCATTCGGATGCAAATTGCACAGAACTGCATTTGAATCGATTGGCGGTGACCCGGGTCACCATCGTGACCCGGGGGTGCCAAAACCTCCATAACTCCGAAACCAGAAGGCCTATGAAGACGGGAGATGGACTGAGCCCGATACGCACGCCAAACATGGAAATAAAAAACAAACGCAAAACACCCATAAAAAAGGGGGGCTGCTGGGGATTTGTGCGTGGCAACGGCTGTTTATTGCTTGTTTTGAAAGTACATCAGGATGCTGGTCTGGTCATTCCCCAGCACGTTCTGCTTCTTACGGGGGCGGCCACCCTCCTTGTCTTTGGGAGCGAGACCACTTGGAGGCAATGGCGCACCAGGCGCTCTCTTGGTACGGCCGGCGGTCACGGTCGTGCTTGCGGGATCGACATCATTGTCATCATCGCTCCCAGCGTCGCCCTCCGGCAGGACAGAGTAGTACCAGCGATGCTCCCAGAAAAAAAAAAAAACCTTCAACTATGGCCGGTCCACCAATATTTTGCGGTGACCCGGGCTACCGCCAATCGATTCATTTGCTCAAAATGTTTTAATTTTAAATGGGACTAAAGGACTTAGCTTCTGGAAATTCCAAAATCGTAAAGACGGTTATGAGCAGCACAGTTCCGTGCTGTTTCCTGGATGTATTTGTATACATATTTTTTGCTTTTGCTAATCTGTGGTTGTTTTTACGTAACATCAAAGCGCTTCCCAAGCAAAAAAAGCGCCGGAATTTTTCTTCGATCCGAGCTTTTCAGCTGCCAAGACCAGGAGTTTCAGCGGCTGATAAATGATGCATAAGGGGGGCCCAGATGCCAGAAGCTTTACGCTGCTCGCGATACGAGCTGCGAACAAATTAGCTCCGACAAAACCCAATTACCTTCGCAGTAAAACACACACTTCTGTAAAAGTGATTTGCTGCAAGTACAAGTGGTGCTCATGTCTTGTTTACAGACTCTGGAACAGTGCTGGAAATTCCACGTTCCTATGACAAGGTTGCGGGGGGGGGTTTACATCTCTTGATTGGAAAACCGCTAGACTTCCCCATGATTATGGTACCCATCTTTATCGACCACCAAAGGAATGGTGGACTGAATCAACCCCCCCACGACCAGGATTTGAACTCGGAACCTTTCACGCTAGAGCAGAGCAGATGATGATGGATGTAATCTCCAGCGAAATGTCGAGTATAACATCGTCAACATTTGGCTCACTTTTCAACAATTCCTCCTTGGCTTTTTTTCTGAAGAACCATTTAACCAAATGGCACATTTGCCCATGGTGTGGACAACCTGATTTGATTTGTTCTGTCGGGTGATGGAAGGTTGGAGTTAAAATTTGGCATTGTATCTGCGCGATGACATTGACCCAAAATAAACAAATGACTAATCGCAGCCTTCTGATTTGCGAGCCAATCGCTCCACCGCCGAGCCGCCCGGGCGGTCCTTACGTTTGATACTGCGACGCCCGGAAATCACATTCGAGATTTACACTGCCTCGGCTGTGTGTGTACGCGTGCGTGTGTGCGCTTGTGTGCGTGTGCATGCGTGTGCGCGTGGTAGTGTAGCGGTTAATGCGCTGCGCTTTGAACCCGGCAACCCGAGTTCGATTCCCGCTCACGGCCAACACCAGTGACGATTACTTGAACCGTTCCTGGGCGTCCCCTAGGTCTACTCTGCCTCAAATGAGTACCTGGTGTGGTGTATAGTAAATCTTGCCATGAGGGAGACAAGGGCGGCCGAACGTGATTCTTACCACCCACCCCTTCGTGTACCGTGCCGGCCTTCAAAGGTGCTCGCTAACAGCACTTGCCCCGACAGCCTGTTAAGGCTATAGGGCAATATTTGTCTTTGTGTCTTCACACACACGCGTGCTGCACTACGAACCCGGCCACCCGAGTTCGATTCCCACTCAAGGCGAACACCAGGGACGATTATTGAACCAGTCATGGACCTCCCCTAGGTCGACTCAGTTTCAAATGAGTACCTGGTGCGGTGTGTAAACATCGACACTGGGGAGACAAAGACGGCCGGGCGTGGTGCTGGCCACCCACCCCTTTGTGTGCCCTTCCGGCCTTCATAGGTGCAACTCGCTAACAGGCACTTGCCCCAACAGTCTGCTCAGGGCTACACGGGGGATCTGTGTCTTCGCCTTCATTTAAAACTCAGGGGCTCCACTTAACAAACAGAGGCGTGCGGCAAGAGAGGCAGGACAGCAGGGCCCGTGATTGTGCGACATCCCCGCGGCTCCATTTGTCCGACTTCTCGTTAATAGCGCTAATGAGCATTATCTCCCATTTTGCGCTTCCCATTTCGCACGTTTCCGGAGCGCGTAGCGAGCACGCCGCCTCTGTTACATACAACCCGTGGGAAATAAAACCCAACAAGAAGGCAGTGGGGGCCACGGGGGTGGGGGGTGGGGGGTGCACTCGGTATAAATGTTCCTCCTCCGCTGCAATGCGAAGAGAAACACGAACTATCGTTGGGTTTAACACGTTGTCCTTACCTCGCAGATTTTTTCCAGTGACGGGACAAAGAAGTCGTCGCAAACGATAGCCAAGGCGTAGAACATGTACATGGTCTGCAACAAACACCAGAGCAGGTCAAGGCAGGGGAGGGGACATGCTGTGAAATATTGAATGGCGACGCTCTCATACAATCAACTAAGGTACATGCTTTAAAATAGGGTTTTACCCTTTCTGGCAATAAAACAGCTGTGTTAAGGATGTTAAAACGCCAAAACTGAAACTATTTTTGCAAGGAATCATGTATTGCATTAACCACATATACTTGTGGTGAACATGCAATAAAAAAAAAACATGCTCTGAAACTATATGCATTGTCTTTGAAACGGATTGGTCCACACCAGAGACAACTTCTTTAGTGCCTAGTCTCACTAACAGTGTTAGACCCAGATGACGCCAAAAGGCGAACAGCACAAAGACAATGCCACTATCAGGACATGAGAGCTCGGGTGAGCAGCTACATCATGGGACCTCCCTTGCCAGTATCAAAAGATAATAATAGGTTTCACCCTTTCTGGCAATTTTTTGAAAGGGTAAAACCTATTCTTACATTTTGATACTGGCAAGGGAGGTCCCATAACGTAAATGTTCTGCACAGTAAAGCCTCTCTTATTAGCCGGATTTTCGAGTAAGCCAGAATTTGGGGTAGGCCAGAATTTTTCGTAGTCCTGAAAGGCTACCGGAAAATAGGTAAATAAAGATACAAAATGTATCCAAGAACACTCAGACTAGAAAACTGTTTTGCATGCTGATTAAACTGCGAGTGGCAAACAGCTCTATGCTAATGGTGAGAAGGAAATTCGAGATATGCTTGTCAACTCCAGTAAGTGAAAATAAATACAAGAGCCACAGCGTGTGCGCGCACTAGAAATTCTAACGGCACACGCTTATCTGTTGTATGGGATTTGGTGAACCTGTGCCCTCGGATGCCTCGGTCATCTGCACGCTTGGGCGATGCTCTTTACTTTTGAAAAACATTCGGTGATGCTGCTCCGTCAGCAGTGGTGCTTCAAGCGTAATTAACGAAAAACAAACTTGACACACTTAACAGTACTTGCCTCAAATTTCGCATTTTTTTTCTTAATTTCTATTCACAAAATATATTCTTCCAGGCTGTCAGAAAATCTGCTCAACCATCAGCATCCATTGAATTAGTATAGATATTTATTAAATAATTGAGGCTGCCCCTGGGACTCGTGGTGTTGGTGCTGCTTGTGTTATTGTTGTTGATGGCCATGGTGGTGTTGGAGCTAATGTTGTTGCTAGTGGTGGTGGTGGTCATGGTGGTGGTTGAGCTATTATTGTTGCTGCTGTTGCTAGTGTTGATGGTGCAGTTGTTATCGGTCGTGTTGGCAGCGGTTGTGCTGTTTGATCTACTGTTGGTGGTAGTGGTGCAGTCATGGTTGTTTCTGTTGTTGTTCACGGTGGTGGAGGTGGTGCCAGACAGACGTTCATGTTGCTGCTGTTGTTGGTGGTGGGGCTACTGTTGTTGCTGTTGGCATTCTTATTGGTGGTGGTGCTGGTGGTAGTAGAATATGGGCGTCGTGGTAGCAGTGGTGGCGGAGCCGTTGCTGGGGTGGTGCTGGCCACCCACCCCCTCGTGTGCCTTGCGCCGGCCTTCGTAGGTTCCACTCGCTAACAGCACTTGCCCCAACAGTCTATTAAGGCTATACACGGGGGGGGGAGGGATCTTCGTCTTTGGAGCTGCTATTGCTGCTGTTGTTGGTGGCGGCATTGTTCTCCGTGGCCGTGGTGTTGGTGGATCAATTGTTGTTGTTGGTGATGCGGTGGTGGTGGTGGGGGTGGTGGTGGTGGGGGTGGTGGTGGTGGTGGTGGGGGTGGTGGTGGGGATGGTGGTGGGGGTGGTGGTGGGGATGGTGGTGGGGGTGGTGGGGGTGGTGGGGATGGTGGTGGGGATGGTGGTGGTGGTGGGGGTGGTGGTGGGGATGGTGGTGGGGCTGGTGGTGGTGGGGATGGTGGTGGGGATGGTGGTGGGGATGGTGGTGGTGGTGGTGGTGGGGGTGAGGGTGGGGGTGGGGGTTACTCACACACAGCACGTGCAGTAACACGGCGCCGTGCCGGCGCTGCACGTTGTTGAAGATGTCTTCTGGGAACTCGTGGATTCCTGCGCAAGGAGAGAGAGAGAGAAAAACATTTAGAAAAACGTTGGGGTAAAATTTGCAATAAATCTACGTCGTTTTTCGGCTGGGGCGGAGCTCGTCGAGAGAAACAAACCAATTAAGGGACGTTTGTTGGCAGAGGGTTACAAGCACAAATAAAATAACGTATTCTTTGGTTCTTTCGGTATTATTAATTTCTTTTTTTATTATTTTTGTCACTTTCTTTTTTTATTATTTCTTTTTTCTTTCTATCTATGTGATTTTACCGAAAGAATCAAGGAATATGAATTCCTGCAGTCACGCAAAGGTTTAAGTCAAAATAAAATAACGACACCACCACCACCACCAACTGACCGGCTGGCCGTCGTCAATAACATTTGGTTTATGACCCAAAGAAAACAGAGCAGGCCACGGTGAAGGGCAATTAGGTCCCTCGTCGAGGTATCATTATCATCACGATCCAGAGAGCCCATAGCGGCTGTTCACTGCAACATTTTGTCATTTGTTTCCACTTTCGTCCGTGTTTTGCCAATACGCTCAAGGAGTGGCCACATCTGTCTTATGATGTCGTCATCTCTTATGATGTCGTCATCTCTTATGGTGTCGTCATCTCTTATGATGTCGTCATCTCTTATGATGTCGTCATCTCTTATGATGTCGTCATCTCTTATGATGTCGTCATCGTGAAGCCATTCTCTGGTAGGTCTTCCTCTCTTTCCGGTTTCTTACACCTTTCCCAAACGACACTATTTTAAATGTCCTGCTGTTGTCCATCCTACACGTGTGTCCAAATAGTGTCCAGTTTCCTTCTCATCACTGCCTGCATCGTCAGCATCATCATCATCAGCTCATCTTCTCTGTGCAACCTTTTTTCTCACTTCTACGTTGGCCACTCTTTGGGTCCGGCTTGTTAGATGCAGCTGTGTCCTTCTGTGGCGATACATGTCGACGAAGGCAAGGCGATGAATCATGCGTTGGGCGTCGGAGAACAGTAGGAGCGTCCTCACGGAGGATCCATCGATTCGTACCGATTTTTTATGCTCGACACACTGCAACGCGCGCCGACGAATATCGAAACGACGTAAATCGAAGCGATTCTTACAGGGTAGTAGGTGGTGGTGGTGGTAGTGGAGGCCAAGCCTGAGAGTCGACGGATGACGACGACGATGATGATGATGATGCTGTTAGCGACGTCAGCGTGCGGGTTCGGGGCGACGCGAATCGGGTAGCGTTGTCAATAACAAAGGAGGGGCGACGTCTTTGCGATACGGTGTAACAGCGGGGGGGGGGGGGGGTGATGAGACGTAAATCTGGGTAATGCCGTTTTTTTTTCAATTCCGCAGACGCGGCGTGTCAATGCTTTTACGCAACACCGTGGCCACTGGAGGCGATTCTAACAGCGACCCTTCCGAGACAAGAGGCTATGAGTCTTGGAGAGGCTGTCCTGGGCAAATGAATGAAACTGAAGGTCATACTTTCGCCCCTGACTTGTGACAATGATATTCTTTGGGTCTTTCGGTAAAGTCACGTAGGCATGTGTTGCGATCGAAACTTAGTTTTTGGTTATTTTGCTATTTTCTTTGAACATATCTACGTGATTTTACCGAAAGACCCAAAGATTATTAATTCTTGCAGTCACGAAAGCTTTAAGTCAAGATTTGTGACAATTAAGTGAGATTCAAGAAAAGACGAGGTGGGCAGTAGGGGAGATGGGGGGGTCATTACGTTTTTTTATTATTTGTACATAATTCAGCGCCGGATATTTGCAGTTCTTGCCGAAAGTTCGCAACGCGCTGTAATCTCACGCCCGTGGGCTGGATATGGGTCTCACCGAGCAGTCCCAAACCGAGCAACCCCAAACCGAACCCCCTTTCCACAAGACAACGGTGCATACGGCACGGATCCGAGATCTTTACGGGTCCTGACTTTTGTCAAACCCTTCTGCAAGACCTTCTCTCTGAATGTAAACCAAAATAACATTTTAGTCCATTAGCCGGTTGCGCGCTTTTTTCTGAGTCATAGCAGGGGTTAG
Organism: Petromyzon marinus; assembly: GCF_048934315.1. Taxonomy (NCBI): domain Eukaryota; kingdom Metazoa; phylum Chordata; class Hyperoartia; order Petromyzontiformes; family Petromyzontidae; genus Petromyzon; species Petromyzon marinus. The sequence continues at coordinate 16,525,538 of NC_133683.1, forward strand.
TAATATCGCCGGGAGGGTGAGGGAGGCGAGACATAGCGGGTTTGGTCTTGTGGCGAAAAGAGACCAAGAAGGTCCAATTAGAAGGGCCATGGAGATTCGAGAGCCATAGACTCACACAGAGACCCTGAGACTCACAAGAGGACCACAGACTTGTTGCTGCTGTGCTCACGCACACCACGGATGTCCCTCATAGAATATCCAAGCAAAAGGCTAAACGGAACCATCATCCGTGCGACAAATCAAAATACACTCAAAACACAAGAGACCCGTAGACTCGCACAGAGATCCATAGATGAGTAGGGCTGCCGGGATGCGACCGGTGCAGGTCAGAAGTAGAGGGGGAGACCAAAGGGTGAGAGGGGAGGATGCGGTGGAACGAGAAACGAGGAACAATGAATGGGACGAGAGAAGATGGACAGAATAGAAAACTAAACTCTTAAGCTATTCATATTCTTGGTTCTTTCGGTAAAGTCACGTAGAAGGGAAACAATAAAATAATAAAAATGTAAAGCAATATATTTTTATTATTTTATTGTTTCCCTTCTACGTGGTGACTTTACCGAAAGCACCAAGAATATGAATCCCTGCAGTCACGAAAGCTTTAAATCAAAATCTTAAGCTATTGCTTATTTGACCAGGTAAGGCCCACTGAGCTATAGAGCTCTTTATTTTTTTTAGAAAGGACCTGGCCACAAATGATAGCTCAACGAAGTGACTTATTTCGTGAAAATGTATACCAGCCAAATACTATAAACGCACGTTAATTTTAAACACATTTTCTAAATGTGGAGGGAAAAACCGGGGGACCCAGAGAAAAATTCAAGTGACTACGGGGAGAGAAATACATGCAAACTCAAAATACACAGCAGGCGTCAGGGTCGGGATCGAACGCACGGCATCCTGTATGCCAGGCGAGGTAGTTAACATCTCCTAGCCACCGCGATGATGATGAGGAGACACACAAACTCCAAATATACAACAGCAGGCATCAGGGTCGAGATCGAACGTACAACATCCTGCATGCCAGGCGAGGTAGTTAACATCTCCTAGCCACCGTGATGATGATGATGAGACACACAAACTCCAAATATACAGCAGCAGGCATCAGGGTCGAGATCGAACCCTCGACATTCTGCATGCCAAGCGAGGTAGTTAACATCTCCTAGCCACCATGATGATGATGAGGAGACACACAAACTCCAAATATACAACAGCAGGCATCAGGGTCGAGATCGAACGTACGACATCCTGCATGCCAGGCGAGGTAGTTAACATCTCCTAGCCACCGTGATGATGATGATGATGATGAGACACACAAACTCCAAATATAGAGCAGCAGGCATCAGGGTCGAGATCGAACCCTCGACATCCTGTATGCCAGGCGAGGTAGTTAACATCTCCTAGCCACCGTGATGATGATGATGATGAGACACACAAACTCCAAATATACAGCAGCAGGCATCAGGGTCGAGATCGAACCCTCGACATCCTGTATGCCAGGCGAGGTAGTTAACATCTCTTAGCCACCGATGCTCATGGAGAATCAAATCCAAGCAGCCGACCCCGATGCAATAAACAAGACTTCTGGCTGAGAAGAAGCCAATATTTCCCCCCCCCCCCGTCTCAACAGCAGAGTGCGGCCTGCTAAACAATTTGCTGCATCGTTGATTGTCGGATGTTATTGGCAAACGAACTCCACGCACATCACAGGTCCCGTGGTGTTGCTTGGCACAACAGATGTCGCGTTTGCAGCCAAAAAATGAAACTGACGTGAACACGCCGACGCTTTTTTAACGTCAAGTGGCAATGTGAGCAAGGAACTTTGTCACATGCAAATCATATAAAATTAATACGCATTTTTTTTTTACAATTTAACGTATTATTTAAGGGTTTCGCGCAAGACAAGCAACACGACTAAGCTCTACACATTTAGTTCATTAACAAATGCGACCTCATCTTGACAAGACAACTGTCAACTCCCAAAAACGTCCACATCAGCCGAATATATTCAATCGGCAAAATTTGTGGTCATGACTGACAGATAAACTGTTGGCTTGTGTTTTCTGCTTCATCGTTGATTAAATGAAGTGGAGAAATAAGCAAAGTGAAAAAAATTTACGCATTGTGAAAGGCAATTACGAATATTTAAAAAACATGGTAATGGGGTGCGGCTCAAGAAATGGTGTTGTCGTTACAGGTCTGTTGAACCTCTATCGCACCGTACATAGTCAACCGTGCTAATCGGAGGTGCGGGGGGAAGGACAACAAAAACTAAACACAAAAAGCAGTTCTCAAGTAATGAGTTTTCAATACAGATTTAAAAGTGCACGGCTCCACTGGCTTTCCAATATCGGAAGCAAGAGCGTTCCAGACTGCCGCGAAAGCGCTTCTGTAAGCGCCGCGCGTGGACGCGGTGAACCATCTTCGTCCGGTGGCCAGCCGACGGAATTCGCCGTTCAAATCTCGATCATCCTTTGAGCGCCATCTCCTCCAAGTCGTGGGGGGGGGGGGGGGGGGGATACGAGCTCGTTCAGAACTCTCGGGCCCCCGCGGGGCCTCGCTGTTCCTGCTGCTTGTCAAGACCACTGGGGGTGGGGGGGGGGGGGGGGACGAGCAACTGACCTCCCCTCCAGGCGACTTGGGGGTGTTTTTTTTCCCCTCCACTGTAATTCAAGTTCACGAGGAGCCGGCGATAATTGGGGTCAGCGGCTAAGGGAGAAGTGTTGCCCCGGCACTCGAGCAGTGGATGTGACTTTTCGCAGAAACGCAATTGATGTATCGTCACCGCAACTCGTAGATCATAGGGGATTTAGGACCAGTGCAACTAATTGGGGCAGGAGGGGGTGGGGAATATGGGAATTCGACACCATTCCATTCGAGCAGCAGCAACGGCAGCAGAACAAAAAAATGAAAAACAATCAGATTTAGAGAGTTTTTTCGTCTTCATTGACGAAGGACAAAACGCACGCGTCCGCCCTTTTGTTGTTGTTTGCTAATTGAAACGCGAACGTTGCGGCGAAAACAAAACAAAGAAATTCGCCGTCAAACTACTCGTAATTATGAAGCACGCTCGGAAATTAGGCTAAGTGGTCACCGTGGGATGCGGCGCGTCCCTTGGGGGGACAGAGTTGGTGGAGGGTGGGGGGGGATAGGGGGAGAGGTAAGTTTGGGGGGCGGGGGGGGACCCAGTAGAAGCCACCGTTCCCCACTTCCTCGGCCAGCGTCTGTCTCTTTCTCTCTCTCTCGCAGGACTCCGCGTGATTGATCGCCGCTCTCCGCCAGGGATCCGGCGCGCGCCGTGCGGGCGATGTGATGGATGAGTGCCGCCCGCTCCGCTCGCACCCCCCCCCCCCACCCCGCGTCCCACGGCTCGTTACCACGACGCGGGAACGTTCACAGTGCCGGACCGCAACCGCGGCCAATAGGCAAATCCGTCTGAACCACACGCGAGTGTTTGTTTTTTGAACGCGCGCTATGTGTACGTGAACGTGTGTACGCGCGTATTTCCGTGATCGAGCGGCGCACCTGCTGGTGAAATGGGTGCCCAGGTAAGGGCACCTGGAATGTGTTTGGTCAAACCATCAGTGGCGGCGCCAGTCACAAGCAAAATGTAAAGGCCCCAACAAGCTCAAGGTGAGCCTGGAGTAAATAAGGGCGCAAAATACCGCCACAAACTCACGTCTTTAAAATTGTGTATATATAAAGACCATAATTCTGATAAAACTATTAACATAATTTTCGTTGCAATTCGTCTATGACTTGAATTACTTCACCACGCCCGGCAGCCTTTGTCTCCCCAGTGGCGATGTTTACACACTGCATCAGGTACTCATTTGAGGCCGAGCCAACCTAGGGGATGCCCAGAACCGGTGCAGATAATCGTCGCCTGGTGGTGGCTGTGAGCAGGAGTCGAACTCGGGTCCCCGCGTTCGTAGAGCCGCACGCTCATCGCTTCACGACCGTGAGAGCAACCACACATCATCACAGACAAAGACAAATATCCCCCATATAGCCTTTACAGACTGTTGGGACAAGTGCTGTTAGCGAGCTTCGATAAAGGCCAGCACGATACATGAGGGGTGGGTGGCCAACACCACGCCCGGCAGCCTTTGTCTTCCCAGTGGCACTGTTTACGCACCGCACCAGGTACTCATTTCAGGCCAAGTCGACCTAGAAGAGGCCCAGGACCGGTTCAGATAATTATCACTGGTGTTGGCCGTGAGTGGAAATCGAACTCGGGTCGCCGGGTTAGTAGCGCCGCGCGCTAACCACTCCACTACCGCTCCTCACATTATCACACAAGCACACACACCTCAGTGTCGTCAAATAATCACGCAAATATAAGGTGCGTGTCAACCGAATGTGCAGCAAGGCCCTCGCGGCGAGGGAAGTGACCGTGCGTGCAAGAAAAAAAAAGTACTCCTCTCGTACCCAATGAATGCCACGAAGAGGACTGCAGACGATTTTAATGTCACTTACGGGGCCATTTCCAAGAGGTAGGCCCCCTTACCCCGTCCCGCAATGTCTTGGGGCTGCGGCCACCTCGTAAAATAGCTGCTCAGCGCAATTGGGTGGGGGGGGGGGGGGCGGAGGGGGCCTTACCCAGCTTGAAACAAAGTCTGAGAGCGAACTGAGGCCGTGGGGGGGGGGGGGCTCTGGTGAAATTAAGTCACGGGCCGCGCGAACGAAAGCCGTGTGCTCATCGCAGCCCTTCACGGCTGGAGGTATCCACCCCACGTCACGTGGAGAGCGATTCGGGGGGGGGGGGGGTGGTCTGGCTTACACCTGCGGTTTCGATTAAGCAATTTAACTTTCGTTCACAATCTTGCTCCCGTCAGCCAATTATTTGACAATTTCATGGTTCAATTACACATCAGGCTATCAGGCTTGTGCCGCTGTGAACACCTGGGAGGTACGAATGAGAGCGATGAAAATGTATTTCTTCCCATGTTGCCTGGGGACCACTCTATTACAATGTCGGATTGTGAGAGACGACATGAGCTTGGGCCGACGATGACGATGATGATGGTAATGATGCTGTTGATTGCCTTGGGATGGTTACAGTTCGCGCTCACCACGAGCGATAAAAATACCGTAATAAAAAAAGTGCTCATGTAATGAGCTATTTGCGTAATGCCACCGATAAAGAGAATGCATCTATCGTGCGACTTTCATTGGCAAATATGCCTGAATTTCACGTTTCAGAGCACAGGATTTCATTCAAATCAGCCTACATCCGTGATTAAAGCAACATGTAATTTGTTTTTGTCCAATTGTACTATTGGTGTCGTGTCGCTAAGCTACGCATCCCACAAACGGGCACAGCAGCGCACCACCCTGCGATAGAGTATGGTCCGTGGAAGGAGATATGACAGAACTACTTCTGAGATCCAGTTAAGTGACTTATTTTATCCATCCACTAAAGCGGGCAGCACTCTCTTGTACACCCCACATACAGAGAAGACGTAAGGCAGCCACACATTTAAAAAAATATATTTTCAAAGCTAGAATTTTTCCATATTGAGCGTCGAACTCTACTGAACCAGATTGTGTGTGTGCAGTTATTGGTCATCAGTGCGGAGCAATAGTGCGGCGGGATCGCGTGCTTTGCTACAAACCCGGTGACCCGAATTCGATTCCCGATCACGGTCAACATAAGTGACGATTATCTGAACCGGTCCCGGGCCTCTTCTAGGTCGACACAATCTCAAATGAGTACCTAGTGTGATGTTTGAACATCGCTGCTGGGGAGACAAAGGCGATCGGGCGTGGTACTGGCCACCCACCCCCTCGTGTGCCATGTCGATCTTCATAGGTGCTCACTAACAGCTTTGCCGCCTACAGTCTTAAGGCGGGGGTTCTTAGTCGTTCTCTTTGCAGTTATTGGTGACCTGCCTGAGCACATCAACTCACTTCACTTGAAAATCCGACTGCAACCAAGATCCAAACCCAGGATCGCAGCGGTGCCAGCTCAGCGCTCCGACCTCTGAGCCACCCTGCTGGGTGGAGTAAAGTGTTGTACGGTATTTCAGAAATATAATCTTTATTCATCCTGGAGAAATTCGATGAGCTATGAAACTCTTTTTCACAGACGTCCACTCAAAGGGTCCAATTTGAGTTCAGTGTCCTGATGTTAGGAGCTGTGACTCTTGTCACCATATGAGTGTTAAATCCACCAACCCTGCCTCCCAGTCACCGGATTGCAGGCGTGAGCCACCACTCCTGGTGACTGATAGGCGCGCGCAGATATGCGTCGCCTTTCGGGCCATACAAATTATGTCAACGCCGTGTCGTCTCGCGCTTTGAGCTTATCTCAAATATAAACGAAAAGCAAATTATGCGGACGCGGAGGCCTCATCTCAAGTGTCAGTGGCTTTTCTGTGTCACTGGACGTGGAGATTCCAGCATCAGAGTCGCGCTTAGAATACAGAGACAGATTTCAAGAGGTAGTTGCCCAATTAGGCGACTGGGCAATGCCGTCAACCCCGCGCCATGCCTCATCCCCAGCCGTAATGCATTCGTTGCATGCTCCATTAAATTAAATTGACCCACGCCTGCCTGGCTCCCCCGAGAGCTCTGTACCAGCGGCGCCGACCTCTCCGCCTCCGCCGTGACACCAACACCTGGCTCCTCCTCCTACAGCCGCGCCGACCCAGCGATGTCTTCGCCCACCGGAAGTTGCTTGGGCGGCTCGGTCTTCATGGGAACCATTCCAGCACCATAGCGTCGGTGGGGGGCAGGGCTGGAGGGGGGGGGGGGGGGCTGGGTGCCACCCGTCCCCAAACCCTACTAATTTTTTTTTTATAATTAGGTTGAAAATTGTTGGGACGATATGTGACACCGGTGGCGGTTTATGCATCAGGGTTCTTCTTAGACATGGGGGGGGGGGGGGGGGGGGCTGGAGCCAAATTTACGATAACAGCATGAGGTGAAACATATTACTTGTTATATCATGATGTGATGATGTGATAATAGGGCACTCGTCGGTGACCAGGCTGAGACCATTAACCGTCTACGCTCGAGAGCCCAGTTTAATCGCTGGCGGTGGAGACAGAGATTGATACCCAGAATCTCAGCCGTGCTGACCTCTGACCTACAAAGGCTGCCTCTTACTGTAAGACAGCAGCATACAAATGTATGAGAATAAAAACAAAACTATCATTGCCCTGCCCACATTCATTTTGGACACAAATTGGCACCTCTGAGATACAAACTAACAAAAATTTGAAGATATCACCGGAAATGGAATATCTGACAATACCAGAAGAGTGGAGAGAACGCCATGTAATGCACACAAAAAAGGGATTTTTTATATTTAATGTCGCAGCAAGATTTATATATATATCCCAGGACAGCTATCGCGAACCGAGGAAAATCCTGTCGAAATTCGGACAGGTGGCGATGGCACTTTTAAAGATATATTTATTTAAATTATGCTTTGCAACAGAGACAAAAGAGAGGATGCCGAGCAAATGAAACATTCCACTGTGCTCCAGAGTGAAGCGAGCGATGGAGAACAACAGGTGACACTGGAGAGAGGGCGGGGGGGTAGGCGCCTGCTCCCGGTCATCCATGGCCTGGACAAGGTCGACGGCTCCGCGTGCCTCCTCCTCGCACGCGGAGCCTCGAGGGCCAGGGGCTCGTGATCGCCGGTCAGCTGAGTGGGATTTTCGAGTCGCGTTGTTCTCCGTTTGCCCGTCAGTCCGTGCGTCCGCCCGTCGTCCCATGCGTGACTTGCTCAACCCACGGCAACCTGCAGCCGTTGTTGGTGGGGCCCGCGGGCACGCTCGCTCTGATTGTCGCGCTCGCCGTGGGAGCCTTCGCCCCCCCCCCTTCCCCCCCCCCCACATCTGACGGCTCGACGGCGCGGCAGCAACGAGGCCGCGTTCTCTTAGCGCGCAGCGTTTGACACCGGCAGAGGTCCGGTCCGGGGGAGGCTGCCGGCTGAATGGCTGCCGGCTGAATGGCTGATTAGAAACGTGGGTGGTGGCGATGGGACGAGGCGGGCTGGGAGGGACCGGGTTAGGCGCTAATGGCGTGCTGCGACGTTATTTAGGGTTTTTTTGAGAGGCAAAGAGTTTGACAATTATTTTGCCGCATCGCCGTGGGGTGGGTGGGGAGCGGGTGGTGGCAGGCGGGGGCGGAGGAGGCTCGGGCACACTGCACTGAATGTAATAGCTTTAGTGCCCGCAGTCACTTCTCAGCGGCTCACACAACCGTCAACATACGAGTCAAGTGCCACCTGCAAACAAACGGCTGTGTTTGTCACCCGAGGCGAATTACACGCGCAAAGACAAGGATCCCCCCCGCCGTGTAGCGTAAACAGACTGTTGGGGCAAGTGCTGTTAGCGAGCACCTATGAAGGCCGGCACCGTGGCACACGACGGGATGACGTGGCCAGCACCACGCCCGGCCGCCTTTGTCTCCCAAGTTGCGATGTTTACTACACACCGCAACAGGTACTCATTTGGGGCTGAGTCAACCTGGGGGAGGAGGCCCAGGACCGGTTCAGATAATCGTCACCGGTGTTGGCCGTGAGCGGGAATCGAACCCGGGTCACCGGGTTCGTAGCGCAGCGTAGCGCTAACCGCTACACTACCGCTCCCCACACACAAGCACGGACACACACGCGCGCACACAGACACACACGCGCGCACACGGACACACACGCGCGCACACGTGCGTACGCGCGCAAGCGCTGCACAGAGGGAACTAATGGGGTGCGTTTTCAAGCGCATCGACTTCCATTCGCGGAGAGAGACGGCAAAGTTGTACCGCTTTTAACGAAGTCAATTAACTAGCGCGTCTCGAGTGCATTAGAATGGGCTTCTCTTGGTATGTCCCGGTAATTAGGACAATTAAACGAGACTGCCAGAAGCAGGTGCCGTTTTGAATTCACTGCTCTCGCCCTCTTAAAATTAGACCGGTTTTTTTGTGTGTTAAATCCTCCACACACACACAAAGTCCCATCGCAGGCGGTGATTGAAAAGGCACTGAAAAATCATCCGCGCCACTCGTTGCAATTATCAACGACAAAGTGTAACGGCTGTAGTTCAAAAAAAAGTACTACAATTTCCCATCTCATCGTCATTTATTATCTATCTCTTCTCTCTCCCCTCTGCCTCTCCTCGACGCGAGATCACAACGAGCTCCTTCTTGTGCGGATTCGCTCGTTTCCGCCAGACACGGAGATCCGTTGCGTCGTGGGTTCCGTCTCCGTACGTTCGCATTGTTTGCAGTACACAGTACGCGTATAATGTCCCTAGAATTGAAATGTCATATCGGCTGCGTCCACTTGAATTGGCTGTGCATCAGTCAAGAGACGATGTCGAATTTCCTTGAGGCGTCCCGGCCTTCGCTAAAATGAGCAGAACGATGAATATGACGGCGTCGCATTTAGCAAAAAGCTTCGCGGTGTGCATGAACAACAACAACAACAACGTGCAGTTTGTTTTATATATTAATGAAAACGTGCGCACGTACGTAGATACGACACACACAACGATGATAAAAAATTCAGATAAATGTCACGGCTGTGAATTTAGAATGTTTTTCTCCCAAACGTAGGTCCCAATTTAACCTAAATTCCAGCCCCCCCCCCCCCCTTTGTGATAGGGCTAACCCGAGAACATCTTGTAGCTTGGAACACAACTGTGCCAGCACAGCGGTTTCTCTTCTCTAATTATGTCCCGTGGGACTCGGCACCATAAACAACAACAACGACAACAACACACAACAACAACTAAAGCAACTCTTTTCCACAACCGTGCGCACAAAACTCTGACAATCCGTTTTTTATAACCGTCGAGTAATAATGCAGTTAATGCGATGCACACAAATAACGATACGCCTGAGCAGCCCGTCCTGCAGACGGGGTGACCCGTGACACTCAACAGGACACTCCCCTTGGCGACCCTTGGCATACGCCCGCCACTCACCTGACAGCGGGGTTTATTAACTTCTCGTGGAATATTTCTCAGGGCCAAATGGAACCCCCCCCCCCCCCAAAAAAAACGACACGGGGACCTTGACTAGAATCAGAATATGGATTTAGACTGGAGGAATCCAATGAGCTATAACGCTTTTTTCACAGATGTCCAGTAGGGGCGGGTAAGAACGCTACAGTAACAAATAATACTAAAAAAAAACACGATAGGAGTGCAAATTATAGACAAGGTAAACAAATCACTTAAAAAATACACACAAATAAAACGAAACTATATATTTTTTTTGTATCCTACTAGGTAAAGCCCACCGAACCATTAGCTTATTTTTCATGAGCGACTTGGCCACAGGTGATAGCTCAACGAAGTGGCTCGTCACGTGGAGGTCCACACGACACCAACTGCGATGGACCCAGGGATTAACATCTCAATGTATTACCGCGGTGCTGGTACGACGACAGAACTCGCGGCTTGTTTACCCAGGGAATGCCTCACCGAGTCACGTGACTCTTTAGCGGGGAGGCTCCTGCCAAGATTTCCCAGCACAGCAGTGGGAAACTATAATCCCAATGGAGTAATAATTTCCAGTGTCAAATTTTCAAAGAGAGATGCTCAGTGAGGGACTGGGACTAAGAATCGGCCCAGGCATTCGTAAACACAGCGGGTCACGAATTGCCGTGCGAGCTCATTGGCCCATTTGGGGCCGGTGAGGAAAAATCTTTGGGGCTGCCGAATATATGGGGACTTTAATGGTAACCGAAGCGTATACATTAGGAAGTAATACAATATTTGAATTCAATAATAATAAATATATTTTACTCCGATCACATTTGCAATTTCCCCACACAAACCGGCCCACGGGCTGGGCCCAGTCCTCCGGACTGCAACCGTATGTACCAGTCCGCGTGCTTGCTGGGCAGGACCACTCTGCAGCGAGCGAGTGTGTGTGTGTGAGTGTGTGACCTCCTGCCAGCGGGCGTTCGACACTTCACGTGGCCTCAAGGTGCACATGGCCTGGCACAAGCGTCGTGGTGACGTCACCGCCACTTAGTGGCGAATGGCGGTTGTTGTTGTTGAGTGTGCGTGAGTGTGCGTGTGAGTGTGCGTGAGTGTGTGCTGTGATAGTGTATCGGGGAGCGATAGTGTAGCGGTTAGCGCGCTGCGCTATGAACCTGGCGACCCGGGTTCGATTCCCGCTCAAGGCCAACACCAGTAACGATTATCTGAACCGGTCCCGGGCCTCCCCTAGGTCGACTCAGCCTCAAATGAGTACCTGGTACGGTGTGTAAACATTGCCACTAGGGAGACAAAGGCGGTCGGGCGTGGTGCTGGCCACCCACCCCCTCGTGTACCGTTCCGGCCTTCATAGGTGCTCGCTAACAGCACTTGCCCCTACAGTCTGTTAAGGCTATATGGGGGATCTTTGTCTTTGTGTGAGTGTGTGTGCGCGCACGTGGGCTGCAGTCATCTCTGATGTATGAGGCCTACACTGTTTGCTGTAAACCAAAGTGCCGCTGGGATAACTTAATTAGCGCTGCTTGAGGCTCCTCGTTTTAACTAACCCACGGGGCAACGAGGAAATGTTTTTCTCCGCTGTAGCATCAGGGAAATGCGAAACGGAGTTGGGTTTACCCGTGCCATCTTCGACGGTGTGTGTTTGTTTTTCTGTTGATGATGTTTACAGATTGTTTAATGTCACACCCGCAGAAGCAATCCAGGGCGCAGGTTCGAATCCTTCTCTGGGTGTGGCAATTAAAACAATGCGCAGATTTCATAAATCCCCCCATCCCTTCCCCCAAACAATGCGCAGATTTCATAAATCCCCCCATCCCTTCCCCCAAACCCCACACAGCTCTATCAATGTGTACACCACAGTTAGTTGATTACAAATATCCCCCCCCCCCCTCGGAGAGCCTGAACAGACTTTTTTGGGCAAGTGCTGTTAGCGAGTAGAATCTATTGAGGCCGGCACGGCACACGAGGGGGTGGTTGTCCAGCACCAAGGTCAACCGCCTTTGTCTCCCAAGTGGCGATGTTTACACACCGCACCAGGTACTCATTTGAGGCTGAGTCGACTTTAGGGGAGGCCTAGGACCGGTTCAGATAATCGTCACTGGTGTTGGCCGTGAGCGGGAATCGAACTCGGGTTGCCAGGTTCGTAGCGCAGCGTGCTAACCACTGCACCACCGCTCCCCAGTAGTTGATCACAAACAACAAACTCAGATTTTTCAATAACACAGACGCCTGAGAGATGAGTGGATTAGAATCGGAGGCTATAATTTAATGTGTTCTGACTATTCGTTTTTTTTAAATAGGCATATGAAGTTACCTTATGCATGCTGTTGATTAACAGACAACCCGTTAAAAAATGATAAAGCATCACGACTAAATAAACTAATTTATATAAAAAGTCAAAGAAAAAAATATATCCGGCACATTGAATTGTGGGGAGTTCGATTTTTGCAAGGAGAAGGCACACAATCCACTCAGCAATGTAGTTCTGGGCCCAATCACCATTTCAATAAAAACAAATTAACTGCGGATAAATCTTATAAATAAAACGTGAGGTTAAGAGCACACCAGGTAATCACTCGGATAATCAAATTGGCAAAGTTGGTTAATTAGATAACCAAATTGGCACAGTTGGTTATCCGATTGATTTACCTGTTGTGCTTTTTACCTAGCCCGTTTTATTTGTCAGATTTATCCGCAGTTAATTCGCTTTTATTCAAAAGGGTGATAAAGGCCATCATGCCGTGACGATGTACTCGGAGCTCATCGAGATGTCATGAAGACATCACCGCAGAAATCAGCAAGGCCCTCCTCTGTTTGGGACGGAAAGGCGAAACAGAAAAATAAAGTTACAATCTCACTGCGTCCAGTGGTGTCAAAACTCCCCGAGACAGATCGCAAAAGGCAGCAAATCGATCCGTAAATAATGACCGTGTTACTATCCACGGCGAATTACAGACTGGCTCGAGAATTGTTTTTCTCTCTTCTCTTGGCAAATGTTTGTAAAATGTACGACTTAATTAATGGCGGGGGGAGGGGAGGGGGGCAACCTCTGAGAGAGATTGAGCGGACGGCCGGGCTGGGCAGCTGGGGCCCCCCTCCTCGTCTGTCCGACGTGGAGGACAGGTGACGTTGCGGGGACTCTGAAAGTCCCACCTTAAATATTCTTCTTCTTCCGAACGGCTTATTATGTAGACGCAGTGCAACAACTAAGAATTTCACGTTCAGGTGGTCATGCCAGGCAACCGCGTCAGGAGCAGTAGCGGAGTGTATCGTTGCGACGTCTCCTTCGCATTTGTGGATCGGGGGCACTGCGTCGTTATACGTTGTCCGGTCTGGTCTCTCTTCTGGATGACCACAGTCGCACACTGTTGGAGAGTTTTTAGTTTTCCATTTGTGCATCATTAAGGTATCCGCTTCTGCAGCCCACTGTTGGTGCAGTGGATGCGGTTTAGGGTGGACCATGAGCTTCGTGGAAGACCAAACCCCAGGGATTCTTCTGCGTTGGGTCTTTCCACCATAAACGATTGCGTTGCATGACGATGGGAGACGGCGGTGAGTTGGGAAGGCCTTCATTCGGCAGTGGATTGAGCATGGCTGCTGCCGCTGATAATGATGAAATTTCGATTTAAAGCTTTCGTGACTGCAATGATTCATCTTCTTTGGTTCTTTCGGTAAAGTCACGTAGAATGAGAATAAAATAATAAATTGATCAAATAAAATAACACAATAATATTCTCACGACGTTTCGGCCACAACACAAGCGGCCTTCATCCGGTGAAGGGAGCGAGCGCTGTCCTACCAGACAGTCTGAGAATATTATTGCGTCATTTTATTTTATCAACTTATTATTTTATTCTCATTCTACGTGACTTTACCGAAAGAACCAAAGAAAATGATGGAATTACACGGCATTTCACCAGCCAAGAAAAGTAGTAAAAATTGTCGTGATTGAAGCCGTCACTGGAAGCAGGCTCGCCTCTCGACGCTGTACAGCACAACTGGAGCAGAAAGCCGCTCGCACGACGCAGAGTGCCGGTTCCCTTTCTCGGGAGAAAGCGGCAGAGCCCTCGCTTTCTGCTTTATTTTTAGAGGACACATACATTATGCTGCGGGGGACTTATTCTATTGATTTTCCGTACGCGGGGAGGCACAAAGGATTATAGATGTACGCCGCACTTGATAGAAGCGTGCGCTGCGGGGGGCAGGGGGCATCGTCAGTGGGGAGTTTTTGCTCGTGATCTCTCTCGCTCTCTCAAACATGACAGGGGGCTCTCTCATATGATCTGAACGCGCTCGTTCTCCCGATCCAACCCCGCTCCTTTCTCCCGATTTCAGGACAGTGACCCTGCCTCGGCGGTGTGGCGCGTTCGCCGCTTGTTCGGAGAGGATCGCGGTTTTAAATCCAGCGGCCGCCCTGGTTAATACTGCCCAGGTGTAATAACCGTAAAACTAAACTATTTTTTTTATTTTTATTTTACCAGGTAAGGCTCTTTTTCCAGAAGCGACCTGGCCACAAATGTATGCCTCAACGAAGTGGCTTATCGCGTGGAAATGTATAGCAGCACCCAAATGCTCTGGACGCGTGTTTCGTAACGATACGACTTTCATCAGCCGTCTGCTATGCAGCAGTCATTAAAGATCTCCTGATGTCATTTACAAAGCGTAGGCAATCGGGTGCCGACGTCGTGGTCCAAAATGTTAAATAATCAGCAAATTACTCAATTGGGATCACACAAAGCAAGCATCGTCCACCCACCGGCAGCAGACTAATGCCCCAGGTCACTCTCGCAAGAGTTTAAGGACACGCCGATTATTATCCTTTCAGCTTGCTCGCCAGTAAGCTGACGAACAATTCTCACAGCAAAATGTAGCGCTTAGATTAATGTAATTAGATCGATGTAATTGCTACATTTGATCTTGGTATTGGCAATTGTATGTATCCGACTGCTAAATGTGCTTCTGAACAGTTTGATTTCAGTGTCAAAATAGTACATTTTTATTTGTTTCGCGATGATGGGTGTGGAGGGTCTTACGACACAAATCATTTACGTGGCCTGACAAAACACACGCACACGTACAGCTATCGCGTGAACCGTTCCATCCCAGATGACTTTAACATGACTGTTTCCACAACACTTCCGTTGCGGGCTGCCGCTAATGACGCGGCATCTGCTTTAACGTTCCGATTGTTCTCTTCCACTTGTATACTTTTACCGATAATTTCTCGGCAACGCGCAGCGTGATAAAACTAACCGCGCGGACAATTACCTGACGACGAACGCGAGAAAGCTCCCGAAATAGCCGCCGTGTAACTCCACACCTCCCTCTGCAACGCGCGCGCGGCGCTAGCAAATTGCCAGGCTAAAAATTGAATATGGCTCCGATACCTTGAGAATGGAAACTAAAAAAAACACACACACACAACGTCTAATCAATAATCGTGAAACTTTAATCGCGCAATAACGACGGCGCTCGGGCACGCGCGGACGAATCTCCGTCATCTTCGGACACGAAAATTGGGTGCAAGGGATCACACACGGGGGGAGGGGGGAGCGGGCGGGGGGGGGGGGGGGGAGAAAAGCGGCGCTCCACGAGAGCTCGCGATGCCGTCTCCCCGTGCCAAACGCGCCGTTAGACGGGCAGGGGGGCAGGCCCCGCCACGCACGCACCCATCCTATATAACAAAAACAAACTTACGACTAGTTTTATTTTACTTGGCGAGACGCACCACCGAGCTTGTTAGCGTCTATCACGAATGATGATAGCTCGACGAAGCGGCGTATCACGTGGATATTTATGGCAGTCAAATTGCTCCTAAACGCGTGATTTTGATTCTAAATGCGGAGGGGAAAAAATCGGAGGGCCCCAGAGAAAATTTTACGTCACCACGGAGAGAAGACGCAAACTCCAAAATATGCAGCAGCAGGTGTCAGGGTCGGCATCGAACCCACGACCTCCTGCATACCAGGCGAGGTATTTAACATCTCATAGCCACCGTGGTGCCCTGAAATTGCTCACTCGCCCTCCCTGCCGTTCCCCTCGCAAAGGGAATTTGTGCTACTCTTCCAAACTGTCCACAAGTCTTGGAAGGGGTGGGGTGGAAGTACCCACACTTAACCCCACCGCATGATTGTTAACTCATTCGTGCTGCGGAGTGAATAGAGACGGTGGGGGGTGGGTGGCAAGTCCGGTGCGCCGCAGCTGCCGACCGTTACACCGCCACTGTGGCAGGCAGCGTCCCTCCACCCACGAGCCGCCCCACGAAGGCAAAGCACCCCGCGTCCCCCGTGCCACCAGCCAACTCCGACGCGAGAGCTTTTCACGGTCGGCGCTTCTTTGGCGATCACTCTCGCGCGAGGTCAGAGGCTGCCAATGAGCACGGCTGCACGTGACGTACCTTCGGCGGAATTCGCCGTTTGATTTCTGGAGGGAGAAAAATAATGATAATGATAATAATAATTGGCTTGCCGGATTTCACGGCTGTACAGAAGCTGGTTTGGAGAGGGCCACAATTGGTCACTCACTTAAATTTCTACTTGATAAGCCACTTCGTTGGACTATCATTTTTGGCCAGGTCGCTTCGGAAAAAGACCTACATAGTTCAGTGGGTCTTACTCGGGTAAAATAAAAATTGTTAATAGTAACAGTAATTCATATTCTTAGCTCTTTCGGTAAAGTCACGTTGAAGGGAAACAATAAAATAATAAAATATATATAAAACAATAAAAATTCTCACGAAGTTTCGACCATAACACAAACGGTCGTCATCAGGTGTGTCGGTTTGCATAAATTAATTTATTAAACGGTGTATTTATTTAATTATAAAACGTCAGCGCCACGCGCAGCGATTTATTATTTTATTGTTTCCCTTCAACGTGACTTTACCGAAAGAGCTAAGAATATGAATTATTGCAGTCACGAAAGCTTTAAATCAAAAAGCAACAGTAATTATTACGACGCCCCTACTTCGCTGTGCAGTTCCAAAGTCATCCCCGGTTCCCTCCGTGACACAGCCCTCACCCGCGCGCAAAATCCATCGGCACGCGCCCGCCCGATCTCGTCACATTTCGCAAGCTAAGCGGGGCTCTAGCTTGGATAGCGCTTTACACGGGTGACCGCCGACCATGCACAGGACAGGTTCTCATACGGCTCGAGGGGAAGCTGCATGGCTGGCAGCAGAGGGCAGTGCATAAGAATCCAGTTGTACTGTATTTCTATGCTCCCACGTCTAGATGCCATTATCCCCCCACCCGCCCCACCTTCACCAACTCGTAACGCGGTAAAGCGTGGTCAAATCACGCCCGCCAATGTCGGGAGGTGCTCATCCAGCAGTGGATTGACCACAGGGCTTTATGGCTACCATCTAACTGGACATCTGTGAAAAAGAGCTTTAGAGCTCATCGGATTCCTCCAGTCTATATAGGAATTCTGATCTAATCTGTGCCGTTTCGTGTTTGTTCTGCCTTGATTTATATATATTAATCTAGAAGCACATTAGCATATACATTGCATTTAGGTACAGGGGCAGCCCTGCAAGTTGCTTACACAACCCACTGATGGCGTAATGGCTCCCACTAGAGAAAGGCCCTGGAGTGAGCCCCTCCCTGGAGGGAATATTTTGGCCTACTCTTTCCACGCCGGTCTCGGAAGAGGCGGGAGAAAGCCACACATGTTGCACACCACCACCACCACACGGGACTATTTCAGATCGACTCGTTGCGAGTGGGTGCAACCGTCTATACCCCTGGGTGGACAGGGGCGTGGGTGGGGGTATGTAAAGAAACTCGCAATTTTGCTTCACATGCCACGCTGGGAGATCTAACTGAAGCCTCGTGCGCTGACCATTATACCACGGTAGAATCCCTTCCATGTAATGTCTAGAAATTACTCCCATCGTCGGAATCGGTCCAGAGCTTGCTTGTATTAATTAAACCAATGTTGCAGATGGCAAAGATCGCCTCCAGGAAGATGTGTGGCTGACGGGATGGGAGAAAAAAACCAAAACGATAAAAATTGTTCACGTGGAGAAACAGCCGTGGTAAAGAGGGGCGGCGCGTCGTCCCATAACGTTCCATCAATTTATTCGCGAGAAGGGCGATTTCGCAGCACGTGTTGCGAGCACAAAAAAAAAGCAGCAGATTTTCCCACCGAAGATGGGGATGGTCGCAGCCGCAGTGGGGCACGGTGAACAAGCAACGATTGTTCCGTAAGCGGTAATGGTTTTTCGATGCCTTGACCGCGCTCTACGCCACGACCGAATGACGCGGCTACTTGCTGCCCAAGACAGGGCAACAACAACCATACGCGTAAATAAATAACTCTGCAACGCACTGCATTAAGCTCTCTGCAAGGCAATATATCACGCAGAAAAGCATGCCAGTTCCAATCCTGCCTAAGCCCTCTGAAGACGCCTCTTGCGGGGATTCAATGAGGGAAGGAGGAGGGGGGGGGAAGAGAATAAATAAGGCAACTAAAGTCACGCGCGGATTGACAAAAAAAAACCTAAATTGTGCACAACATTTCCCGGGTTCGCGGGCGGCTTGTGACGACGGCAAACACCGCCGTGGCCTGGGGAAGAAGCACGCACCTGGTCAACAACACAGAGCGACGTGCGACGGGAATCCAACAACGACCATGCTCACGCCGTAGAGGGGTGGGCGTGGGGATCACGGAAGGGCTAGCGGGGAGGAATGGACACGTGTGCTCGCACGTGTGCTCGCACGTGTGCTCGCACGTGTGCTCGCACGTGTGCTCGCACGTGTGCTCGCACGTGTGCTCGCACGTGTGCTCGCACGTGTGCTCGCACGTGTGCTCGCACGTGTGCTCGCACGTGTGCTCGCACGTGTGCTCGCACAGTTCCACATACACACAAAAGACAAAGACCCCCCCCCCCCTCCATGTAGCCTTTAACAGACTGTTGGGGCAAGCGCTGTTAGCGAACACCGATGAAGGCGAGAACGGCACACGAGGGGGTGAGTGGCCAGCACCACGTCTGGCTGCCTTCGTCACCGCCTGCGTACTTTCGAGTACGTTCCACGTACGTTCCACGTACGTTCCGCGTGCGTTCCGCGTACGTTCCGCGTACGTTCCGCGTACGTTCTCGTGTAC
This sequence comes from Petromyzon marinus, assembly GCF_048934315.1. Classification (NCBI taxonomy): domain Eukaryota; kingdom Metazoa; phylum Chordata; class Hyperoartia; order Petromyzontiformes; family Petromyzontidae; genus Petromyzon; species Petromyzon marinus. The sequence continues at coordinate 16,544,605 of NC_133683.1, forward strand.
GTCCGCCTACATCCGTGTACTTCTGAAGCACAGAAAAAGCGGCGTCCCCGTGTTCAAAGCCGTTGGAGTTTCATGGCCTTGTGACGTGTCCACCCCACGTGCCATAGTCAGGAATCGACACTTGTTCACATTTTTGACCTTTTTACAAATTCGGCTGGGCCACAGTTCCCAGCGAGTCAGATATGTGAGTGGGTGGGGGCGATCACTGAAAACCGAATGAAATAAATCTGTTAGAAACCGGTTCAATCTGTTTGAACCGGTTTTACCCCATCTTAACACCGGTTGGCCGGGCACGTAGGGCAATGTCTCGAGCAGTAAACGTGGAATACGTTCACGAATAATAAATAAAACACGAACGCTGCTGCCGCGTTGAAATGGTAAGTCTCACAATTTCGCTTTTTATTTTCCATTTTAAATAGTCCGCTCCCCCCACCCTCCTCTTACATTAATAATTAATAAACAATCAGTGTCATTGGTTTGGTAAATATCAACAAAGGGAGAGGGGGATCGCCCCCCCCCAATCGCTCCCCCCCTCACACCTCCCTTCGATCCACCCACTCGCCACAATGCTCGTTTTGTGGCAGGAATTCACTCATTTGTCTTGTTTGACATCTCCCTCGGAGTCTATAAATGAGGCAGGCACGAGGACGCGTCGCTCTGACAACTCGCACGTCAAACACACCGCATGCACACACCCGCATGCAAATGCACGCTGCGCTAACACGCATGCAAATGCACGCTGCGCACACACACGCACGCGTACGTGCATGCACGCGCACACAAAAAGATTCCCCCGTATAACCTTAACGGAATTTTGGAGCAAGTGCTGTAAGCGCGAGCGCCTACAAATGCCGTCACGGCACACGAGGGGGTGGGTGGGCAGCACCACACCCGACCACCTTTGTCTCCCTGGCGGCGATGTCCACCACACAGCACCAGGCACTCGAACTCGGGTCGCCGGGTTCACAGCGCACTGCGCAAGCCACTGCACTACCGCTCCCCGCGCACACAGAGACGCGCGCACAAACACACACACACCTGCAGCGAACCAATCGCACAGCCGTGGAACCGCTCGGCCGCTGCGGTGTTTTGTGGTTTGCGAGGTTAAAATATAAATAAATCACCCACCCATCCACCCCCTCCGCTAATAATTTATTTAAAAAACCGCGTGTATTTTTCATGAAAAAAAAGAGACAGAGAGCGACGCTCGATAAATCATCCGCGCGTGGCCGGGGCGGAGGCCGTCGAGTGAAAGCTGCTTGCAAACTCCGCGGGCGCGGCATATAAAAAAAAATTCGTGCGGGAGCATATGAGTACAGCACAACGGTAGGATTTTACTGTGCCGTTCCTCCTCTGCTGCTCGCAACGTAGCCCGGCAGTCGATGTAACACACGCGCTACGCCCACGCGTCGTTGTGGCCGATCTGACGTGCACCAACTAAGCCATGTCCCCAACCTTGCTGGGATTTAGACAATAGTGCTGAGATTGGGACGCGTTTCTCGGCAGTTTGGCCACACGCCCCCCCCCCCCCCGCGTGATCGTCTTTGTGCAGGTCACGCGCTCGTGGTACGAACGCGGAGCATTCAGGCGAAGCGGAGTGCAAAAAACCGTACGTGCACGCACACACACTTGAATATGAACGATGCAAACGCGATGATGGAAAGGGGAGGCACAATTATTTCAGGATTTTGTGATTTGATTCAAGAATTGTGTCGATTTCTCAAATCACTGGAAGGATGGGTGAATCATGAAAAGCTCTGTTCTTACCAATCCATAACCTTATCAGAGCACATTCCTATCAATTCCTGTTTTATTTAACGTTACCAAATCAATCATTTTCTTTTACTTACTCACACAGCACGAATATAACGGCCACACCTGAGAAAGTTGGCCGAGCAAAAGGTATTTCTCTCTGTCAATGTTGGTGGCCACAAAGCAGATCATCGTACTTGGCAGAGATCAGACAGACACACACGCCCAAGCGATTGCCCCCGGCTTCTGAAATGTGCAGACGGCACATCGTGTTTGGGGGGCTAGATCCCCGGACAGAGCGTCCACGCAGGGTCGTGGTGGTGGTGGTGGAGCTGTTTGCCCGGTTTCGAGAGGCTGCGTGGCAGGACGTGGGCTGGCATTCCTCCAAGCTGTTGGCAGCGCTGAGCACAAGAACAAAACCGAGCAAATGCTCAAGTTCCCAAACGGCTACAAGGGGGGCACCGGAATTCATGAACACATTTTCGCGTGTGTGTGCGCGCGCCCAGATTCAGATCCAATTAAAATCCTCAAACATGACACGTCGATTAATATTAAAGCAAGTCGTGCTCTCTCATCTTTATCTTGTCTGCATTTCGCTTATCTACCTGGATCTAATTCTCTCATCTATATTTCTTCTGTCATCTCACAAGGAATATATATTGAAAGGGAGGGCTCCCAAATATCGTTTCTGGCTTTGTCTTTTTTTTTACATTTCCATTATCTCACTACATCGCTAACTCTCGTCTGTATCTCTCTTCCGTCATCTCAATAGGAGTCCCACGAATTGAAACGGGTGGGGGAGGGGGGGTATGGCAGGCAGCGCTATTCCCCCGCCAATCCATTCCGTCAAGAAGACAACGCGGATCGGTCGTGCAGCCACGGCTCAATCGTGGGACTCTGATCAATCGTGAATCACAGCCGCTTATCGTAACCCGTTCTTATTATCGTCGCGATGCCCCCCCCCCGCTCACCACGGGCGACGTAGAGGTTTGCTTCACGCCGCATCGATTACCCCGCACAGCCAGATTTCTCAGCTCCTCCCCCCCTTGCCACCGATACCACCGCCACACATGGATATTTTCCAGAGCCTCCCCGCCACGTGCAGGTAACGGCGCAAATTAGCTCGCGCTGGTCCCCAAAAACAACGCAAGGCCCATGCGGAAATGAGGGCCCAGATGATCTGCTTGCCCCCCACACCCCCTTAATGAGATCTGGATACCGGGCGTCTGGGGAGAGCCACGGCAATTACGTGGCATTAACCGGCGAGGAAAAATCTCCGGGGCTGGTGCGAGCGAGCGAGCGAGCGCCAGCGCGAGCTCTGGGACGTCTCAACCGTGAGAATTCTTTGAGGGTCAAAAGGTGCTCTCAAAAGTAAAACGCCAAAAAGGGGTCAAAAGGTGCGTCCGTAGGCCAATCAGGAGCGGCAGTCGCAGGCCAGTCAGTTCCAAGGAAAAAGTCGTACATTTTCAAACCATATCTGTTTGCATGTTTTACCGCAAGCATGATTTGTGGTTAATGCAGACTTGATGATGCCTTGCGGTAGGTGCCTATTTGGCGTTTGAACATCTCAACACCACCACCTGCGCTCTTGCCGGAACGATTAACGTATTTTTTTTGTTCTCTGTTCATCATCTTGACAACCAGCAACAAAAGGAGTCCAAGAGATGGTGGAGCGTCGGATTGGCCGAACGGTGGCCGGCCGAGGGAGTCATGGATTGAACCATTTTTATTACTAAACCAATTATTATTTTATCAGGTAAGGCCCCACTGGGCTGTTAAACTCTTTTTCAGAAGCGACCTGCCTATTAAAAATGATAGCTCAACGAAGTGGCGTTATCGTGCGCGTCATGTATAGCAGCCAAATACATACATCTCTAAATGTGGGGAGAACATGCAAACTCCAAATATACAGGCGTCGGGGTCAGGATCGAAGCCACGATCTCCTGTGTACCAGGCGAGGTAGTTAACATCTCGTCACCTCGGCGCCTTTAGCGACTTCACGGCCCAGAGCTGCATCTGTCGCTGCACTTCACATGGCCCACTTCTATTCTCAGATTCGTTTAATCTGTGCCGCTTAAATTGTTGTTGTTTTTTTTGGCCTGTGATTTTGACAATGTAGAAGGTGGGCAGAGGGGGGGGAGTTCCGCATCCATAAATTATACCAACGGAGCCAGGGGGGGGCGACGGAGCTGGGGGGGGGGGGCGACGGCGCGAGCAGAGGAAGCCGACACTGACTTTCTCATACATCATTCACCGACTCACTCATACCATGCACTGACTCACACCATGCACTGACTCACTCACACATCATGCACTGACTCGCTCATCATGCGCTTACTCACACATACACTCACACAACCACTGACCCATTCACTCATCATACACAGGTTCACTCATCGTGTGCTGGCTCACTCGCACATCATACACTCACTCACACTGCCGCTGACTCGCGCACACATCATACACTCACTCACACACCATACACTCACTCACACTGCCGCTGACTCACTCACACATCATACACTGACTCACTCATGCGCTGACTAACACATCGTGCGCTGACTCACACATCATACACTCACTCAACCTAATACTGACTCAATCATCATACGCTGACTCACACATCATACACTGGGAGTGTCGTGCTGCCAGCTATGGCTGCAGGTTTTGTCGTACGAATTATGTATATCGTTTATTGTTAAATTTAAAAATCACAGTTCCTATGATTACTGTTGTTACATTATTTTTGTAGCTTTATTTTCATCTGGTTGTGGTGTAATAGTTTTCTACAATGTAGATTCATATTTTGTTTGTTGCGGTTGCACCCGACTTAAGAGCGGCATGGCTCACAGGGCTATGCCTAATAAATGAAACTTGAAAAAAAAATGAAACTTGAAAAAATGTGTCCAAATCGGAGGCGTCATCGCTGTCGATCCGTCTAACCACCAAAGGTTCCCGCCGTTCGAGTCCTCGTGCAGGCTCGTCGCCTGCGCATACAGATCACCCGGGGACGCGCGCGACACCCCATCACACCTCGAAAGCTAAGCCGGTGTGAGCCTGTATCGTGCTGGGACGGGCGACCGCCAAAGCGCAGCAAACAGGCGCGGTTGGCGTTGTGGGCAGTGCAGCAAAATCTATTGTTACGCAACGGGCCCCCCCCCCCGCCGCCGCCCCAACCCGTCTCATTTTCACCAACCCACAATGAGCAAGAGTGGTGAAGTATGGTCAAATAACTCTTACCATCTGCAGGGTGCTGGGGGAGACCCACATTAGGGTGCCACGGTGGTGAGATGTTAACTACCTCGCCTGGTATACAAGAGGTCGTGGGTTTGATCTAGACCCTGACGCCTGCTGTATATTTCGAGTTTGCGTGTCTCTCTCTCTCTCCGTGGTCAAACGGGAGCACCTTGAGGGGATGATGCACTGCCTCCTCATCAGTCGAGCGGAATTAAATAACTTGTGGACTGCTTCTTGGCAGGACGCGTGCCATCACGGAAGGGGAATGGGTGGGGGGTGGGGGTATGGGTGGGGGGGATTGGGATGGGGGTAATGCAATTGAACGTTTGACAGGTGGCCGGGCGGCTCTGTGCTGGCACCGCTGAGATCCTCCGGATGAAAAATCTGGGCAGCCGCCCGTGATTAAATCATAATTTTCGAGTGTAGCCGAGAGTTGCCGGTCCCATCCCAGTCACCGATAACTGCACAAAAGGCATCACCATAAAATCGATATTTTCACTTACTTTGTCAAAATTCGAAGCTCCTGGAATTAGACTTTTTTGTTTTTGTTCCCGCCGCGATGCGACGAGCAATTCTACGCGACGGCATGCGTGAAAGAGCGCAGCGTGGACGAGCGGGTCAACTGAAAGGATCTTGGAAGCACTTCGGTGTCACCCGCTTCCACGGGCCCGCGGCCAATAACACCGGGGCCGAAGCGCTGAAAACGATCGTCTCGCGACGCGAACGGCCGATGGTCGCGCGGTCGGAGGGCGTAAAAATTGCGGGAAGAGAGACGCGCGCGCACACACACAAACGAGATCAGACCCTCGCGCCACGTTTCACAGAATGACAACAATTGGGCGAGACCGTCACAACAATTGGGCGAGACCGTCACAACAATTGGGCGAGACCGTCACAACAATTGGGCGAGACCGTCACAACAATTGGGCGACCGTTTTGAGAAAGGCGGCCAGCCCCCGGACCCGGCACGTGACTCCGCTTGCCCACCACCACGTCAGCTCCGTGGCGACTCCCGTCAGCGCTGATCCTATTGGTTTTCATTTCAACTCAGAAGTCTTTGCCAGATAGCCCTCCGAGGTTGTACGGGCCTACGACGTGCACATATCATCTCAGCGCTTTCGAACGCGAGTGCCGCGCGGTTTCCATGAAACGCAGAACTTGGGCGGACACTTCATCTGTGAAAACTAGTGGTTATCTGTGAAACAGAACTGCGTAGCTCATCGGGCTCCTCCGGTATAAACAAATGTTCTGAATCCCCGCCACCAAACCCACCACCCCCCTCCCCACACAACCGTTTAAATTTGTATTGACAACATAATTTGGTTACTAAATCGGACATGAGCCAGAATTCTCACAGACGATTTTGCTTCTCGGGCTGGGCCTGAAATTCCATGTCAGAATTTGCGACGAGCTGAATTTTTATAATTATAAATAAATAAACAAACATTAGCAGGGTAGGCTATGTACGGTGCTAAAGAAGTTCAACATACATACAATAATAAATCTCCGTGAACAATAATGTTTAGCTTTATATAGTGGAGCATCGTCGTCCATGCAAATTGCATCTCACAATCGCCGAGGAACCACAGACAACCAAGCTGGAAGGCAGCAGTTTGGCGGAGACCCAGCACTATCAACAATCATCCAAGCTCTGCAGTCCTCCATACATTAAGATGTTTCCAGCCAATCAATGAGTGTTTACACCTGTGGGAGAAAATCCGAGCATCCGGAGAAAACCTACGCGTGCAAGGGGGCAACACTCGATCCCATACAGAAGGGACAGCAGCTAATATTAGTCCGCACTTTGCTGGACCACCTTCTTGTGGCGAGCCAGGTTACGGGCTCATCAACACCTCTGGGGAAGGGAGTTTTGCAAAAAAATTTCGGTGATCCGCCAACCCTATCTACTGCCTCCACTAGTGCCGGATTTACAGGCACATTTCTGCTAAATACCTGGCCAACTCGACTTGTCCAGCAACTCGAATTCACGTCGCAATCAATGATGAATTATTGTCGTCACATCAGCTCAAGTTTCGGGATGAAAATCGGACTGGAGCAGGCTGCAAATGGCAAACGACGCGTTGGTGAAATATTTACTTTGGACCGAGCCGGTGAGAGAGCGTCGAGGCTACAAAATCTTCAGGAGGAGCGCTGGCGCGGGACTCAGCTGTGGCGCATCCGCCGCTCGCCGCAAGAGCCTCGCGGTTTTCTAATCCGGCGACCGCCGCCCCGGTTAACGCTGCGGTTGCAGCGACCGTAGCAGACGTTGAAAAGATCCCGCGACGTCATTCGCGAGAAAACACGCCCCATTCGTGTGTTGCCGGCATCGTTGGTCCAAATTTGGTCACATTTTGAAAAAAGCACGCCGCAGTTCGCCGACTCGGCATCTACGTAAGGCAGCCCCGTGCGAAAAACTTTGGCAGGACCCTCCCCGCAAGAGAGTCACGGGACAGGGTGAGGCTCTCCTTGGGAAACAAGTGGAAGAATAATAATAATAATCATAATACAAAATGACGGGACTCTTGTGTACACGGGAGACCCCCCGGGTTACAACGGCAGACGCAGCAGAATGAGCGCGACGATGAACTCTCCAACGAGGGCCACCGGTTGTGCTCTGTGTCGCATCGGAGGGGGGTGGCTACAAACCGTGGAAAACTCTGCAGCAGCAGCAGTCGATGGTTAACAAATTAAATGCCAACGATGTAAACACTGAAATCTATACCGGCTATCAGTGGAACCTTTTACAGCTTAAACATAAAAATAAAATAAAAAAATCCATAAATACAAGCAAAAACAAAACGACCAATCGGACCGTCCAAGCAATGGATTCCGTCTGTCGTACGTATCAGATTTTTAGAGGCGACGGTGGGTAAATATACAAAGGGGCACTCATATTGGTCGCGAATAAAAGCGGCATCCTCCAAATCTCGTGTTGACGTCCGTCTGCTGTGCTAGTAAGGTTTGTCACGCAAACAAAACCCACAACATTCACAATTTGAGTATCGCGAAGTTTCGCTGGCGATTACAACCAGCTTCATCAGGCGATTTGCCAGACGGGCTGCTTACAGCTGTCCACAAATTAACGAATGAATTCAGCGTTGTGCGTAATCATTGCCGGGCCCATGCGACAGGTGCCCTCAGTGGCCACGTGTGATGAATGTTGATGTCATCAAAACCAAAGTTGTTGTCGACTCCACTCGGCGTGTTACACAGTACCTCGCAAGAGTGAGCATGTCGAGTTCAAAACGAACATTATCATCAATCATCCATGATTTATCCACTGCTGGATTAACGTCTTCCTCAGGCCGTTGCCCCCGCTCCCTCCTCACGGTGCTGCGATGCGTTAAAAGGAAGGCGATATTCGTTCCAGACCTGTGATGCGTCGCAAAGGAACGGATGGTGTTCTAATTTCATATTAATGTTTATCCGTATTAAAGATTCATACCAATGTGCTGCATACCGCTGTTGGCGATTAATGTTCAGAGAGTTGGGTGCTCCCACAACTGTCTCCCATCGCCAACTTTCCTTTCTGCAGATCACGGAAAATGTTTTATAAAAGTTTTTTCGGGAGGGGGAGGGGTGGTGGGTGGAGAATTGAAGAGATCTAAATAATCCCCTCGAAGGACTCATCTCTTCTTCCCCTGCTAATGAAGCATTGATCATTAAGTATTAATTGCTCAGAGAGAGAGGGAAAAAAACATGTATGGTGTATTGTTGTCAAGCGTCGCATATCCCATGGCGATTTCAGGAGGCAAAAAAAAAATCGTACGACACACATTCTTTCAAAGCCCCGTTACACAAACTGCACTGACGGTACACGCTGTCACACCTGCAGTAAGACAGCACGAGAATCTCCACGGGGATTTGTTTTTACCACTAAAACCATTACAACAAAAATATCTCTCTTCAACTTTGGTAAATAAAGATGAAATTAAGATAGATTTTTTTTTTACAAACACCTTCCGCTGCAGTGTTACAGTCCCGATGCAGCTTTCCTTGTCAATGTAATTGCCGTTATCATTACGGTTGTTATACTCAGGGCAGAGAGCCGCACCGAGTCTCAAGACTTATTTTCAGGAGGGGGGGGGCGACGTTGCTCTTCCTGCTGCTGCTGCTGCTAGCTCAGTTGGTAGAGCATCAGACTTTTAATCCGTCGGTCCAGGGTTCATGTCTCTGACTGGGTGCGATGTCCGCACCTCCTATTAGCGCAGTTGGCTGCGTACGGTGCGAAAGAAGTTCAACGTACACACGTGTATTTGTCAGCATTGGGACGTTTTGGCCGAACCCAGTTGGATTATGCGTTACTGTTTTATTCCCCGGTGGGAATAATCCTGTAAACCCGGAGTAAAACCCAGCAACAGAACGGGGTGAGAACCATGACAACTCCACACAGGAAAGGTGGCCGTGGTGAGGAATCAAACCCGGGGGCTTCGTGCCGTGAGGCCCCGAGTGCTGCGACTTGCACGAGGCGTTACCGCTGCACCACCCAATGCCGAAGGCAGCACGCTAGCCTTTGGTGCTTTCAGCTGGGGCTATTATTCAAGGCAAGCGATTTGAATGACTCTCTCCTCTGCACTGCACTCGGAGAATGACTCTCCTCTGCACTGCACTCGGAGACGTGCCTCCAAAAACGCATTACCAGCTGCGTGACGCCTTTTTTTTAACCAGGGGGACGTGAAAATGCACAGAAACACTCAAAAGTGAATATACGAGGGAGTTGTACGACTTGGCAGCCACCGCAAACAACGAACATGTAAAACAAAGCTCGCGGTGGAAACACAGGATGCGTCTCTTCCGGGGCAACGGACGCCGTTTGGTTCGTCTTTGAATATTACTCGCATTCTGTAAGCAGACGCCTCGCACAACGACAAAGATCCATCCCCCTGTATAGCCTGTAACAGACTGTTGGGGTAAGTGCTGTTAGCGAGCACCTATGAAGACCGGCACACGAGAGGGTGGGGTGGCAAGAACCACGCCCGACCGCCTTTGTCTCCCCTGTGGCGATGTTTACACAATGCACCTGGTACTCATTTGAGGCTGAGTCGACCTAGAGGACGCCCAGACCCAGTTACGATCATCGTCACTGGTGTTGGCCATGAGCGGGTTCGTAACGCAGTGTAGCGCTAACCACTACACTACCGCTCCCCATCCATGAGTCCTCCCCCCACCCCGCCCACCCTGTCCCAGCATCGCATCCACGACACAGAATGACACACGTCTTTCAATTTTAGTTTGAATCATCATCATCATCATCACCACCGAGGTCATCAGAGACTCCTGTCCGCCTGAAATGGAACGAAATTGGCGTCTCTCTGATGGAGCCGCTCGATTTCTGTTCTCTTCCCCGAGCTCTTGCGGTGGCTCTCATTTTAGCCGGCCAGGCGGTTCGTCGCTCGAGGCTGGGCGCGCGGGGGGCTCGCAAAATCGGGAGGTCGCCTCCCCGGCGCGAATAAAAAAATTAGATTCTCTACTTCGTGGGGAAGTCAACGGTGGTTGTCCGGTGGATGGACCCGGTAACCCCCCACCCCCCGCCATACGAATGAGGAATTTCCACCGCCGACTCACGGCTGTCCAATGGGAAATGAGCACCGCCGCAATGCTCATTTGAGAACGGATGCCCCTTGACTCGTACCGATTGGGCTCGTGACCACCTAAACGGCGCCGCCACCGTTGACTTTATTTCATTATACTCTTGGGGGGGGGGGGGCGCCGATTGTGCAGCACACGGCAACACGGTGAGCACGCAGCAAATGAAGCCTTCATCAACTCCCAATCCCAACACTCGCGATTCCGTAAATGACGAGAAAGCACCGTGATGAGAGGAGAGCACAGCCTGCTGGCTGACAACAATTCGATTGAACAAACGTGCGAAGGCCGTCTGGCGCTCACAAACAGCAGGAGGAGCAACACAATTCCTCCCAACAACTAGACGGTCACACACGTTTTCAGCTCGCCCGAGTTGGTGCTCTGGATGAGGATGAGAAGCTCGGTATATACACACGCACACACAATGTGGTGATCACGTGATATGCACACAACGCATCGTGGGAGTTTTGCCTTCCTCCTGCTCTTGTCTCAGGCCACCGTCACAATGAAGGTGAGCAAACGTGGCCCGGCGTCGGCTGCATTGTGGAATACAATTTAGGATTTGGCGCTCCCGACGAACGTCGTCTTTGTTCACTTGGCACGCCACCCTCCGCCCCGACGTTGTTCTCCCGACAACGATCGCCCCCCCACCCCCCCCCCCGGTCCCAATCGTCGTCGTCATCAACTATCCAGCCACGGTTGGACGAAGGCCTCCCAAAGCTCCGAAGCCGTTGCGGCGCTCCCTCGCGGTTCCGTGATGCGACGAGCATCTGCTCACCAGCTGATCCCATCCGCTCCACCTCCGTGGTGGACGACCCTCTGGGCCACAATGGGACCTTTTTTTTGGCAGCAGTAAAAGTATATAAAAAAACACAAGAATCGTTTGAACCGTTCATGGCAATAAAACAGGTGATGTTAAGATGTTAAAACATCGAATATAAACCTTTTGCAAGGAATCGAGTTAGCATTAACCACACGTACATGCAAACAAACATGCTCTGATAATATATGCATTGTCTTTGAAGCCGATTGGCCTACATCATAGACCGGCAGCCTACTTTAGGGCTTGGTCTCACTAGTCTGAGACTGCCAAAAGGTGAACAGTACAAAGACAATGCGCTATCAGATGATTTATAGCTCGGGGTGAGCAGCTACAAAATGGGACCTTTTTTCAGGGCCTGTTTACATCTGTCGTGACATCGTGGGGTGTCAATGTGCAGTACTGGCCCTAGAGAGGCACGGCGTGCGGTGTAGCGACATCGCGGATACCACAGCGGTGTGGGTGTAGTACCGGCCCTAGAGGGGCCCAGTGAGCGCTGATGGATCGCGCTAAATAGCACCACGCTTTGCGTGCAGTGCCAACCCCTACAGGGCAAGGTGTGTGAGTGCCGGCCGAAGGATGAAGTTACTCGAGGCCATGGCACTCTGGTTGATCCGGGAGGACACGTGACCAGTTAAGTCTACAAAGGACCCCCAAGTGGGGGCTATTGGTGGTCACGTGGTTGGGACCCAGATCCTTCCCGAGGATTCTGGAAGATGGTCGTGGCCAAGGGCGGAGCCACGCCACAGGGAATATAAGCCGGGTCCCCAGAGGGACCAGGTTTGTTGTTCATCCTGGAAGAAACCTTCGTCAACATTCTCCGTTCAACGAGTCTCCAACACGTGGACCTGGACCCGAGCTGTTGGTCCCGGTCCGTAGTAGCTAGTTACGTTGTAACTAGTGTAGTTAGCCTGGTGGTCACCACCATAGGTTGTTATTCTGTTAAGGGGAAAGTTACCTCGTGTGTTGGAGTTAAATTCATGTGTTGCCTCCAAGTCTACGTCTGCGACTCAGTTGAACCCATTACACATCTTTAGGCTGCCACTCGTCAGTCTTGTATGTATACATATGTATATATATACACACACACACAAGATGGAACATTAATTTCTTTCGAACGGATTTGTGGTGAGTATGTTCTCCTTTCCCGCACCTCCGATTAGCACGGTCGTCTGCGTACGGTGCGGAAGAAGTTCGTATGCTGAACTCATTTCGCACCGGCACAAGCCTGCTCTTCCTGAGGCCAACGAGACATCTCTGACGTGCATTTAACCTGCGATCCACGCGTACCTCTTCCTGTTCGCGAGCACCTATGAAGGCCGGCACAGCACACGAGGCAGTGGGTGGCTAAGCACTACGCCCGGCCACCTTTGTCTCCCCAAGTGCTGATGTTTACACACCGCACCGGGTACTCACCCCCCCCCCCCCCACCCCCGGCAACTCTCGTTCCAAAAGTGTTTTTTTCATTGCCCAAGGTTCTGATCCGCGTCATAAATAGCAGGCAATAACGCTCCGATCATAAACATCTTGAGGCACATTGCAACGTGTTTTGCTTTTTCGTTACTGTCAAATATGTTCCCCGCAACTGATGAAAATTATATAAAAAAATGCTTTGTAAAAAATAAAATAAAACCCCCGCCAAGTTCCTTGCTGATCACACTCGACGCCTGGGAGTAGACATTTCTGGCCGATGTTGCCAATGCGATTAAAAAACAAACGCGTGAAAAGGGGAGGGGGGGGGGCTGTGACGTACGTATGAATGTGTGTACGTAGCCAACCGTGCTAATCGGAGGTGCGGCAGAAGGACCGCGACACTAAACACAAAAAGCGTGGCACAACGGAAGCGCGGTCACAGCTCGCCGCAGAGGTCCGCGGCTCGGTTCCGGCATCTGCCCTGGTGGCTAATGGCGCGGTGTGTAACACCTTAAAATACTACGCGTCACAGTGAACATTAAATATCCCCCTGATGGCATTCGCAAGAGTAGGCCATTGTGTGCCAGCCTCATGGTACAAATTTGGCAAATTCGAAAATGACTCAATTGGGATTACACGCGCAGCAGCAACCATCACCCCACTTCTAGCCGACTGATGCCACAGGTCAACTTTTGTAAACGAGACTCATCCCGGTCCTCTTGAGTTCTCACCTAGAGCCACACGAAAATAAACTAAACTAAAAACTAAGTTATCACAGTTTATACCAGCAGCTTTGAGGCGGGGAGGCGGAGTTGCCCAGTTGGAGAGGCAACGAGAGGAACACCTTCGATTGCTCGGTGATTGTCCACAACCCCAAGAGGGGCACGGCTGTACCAAACGCAGCTTGCCGTCCGGCGCAGCAGATACCAGAACAGGCCAGACGCCTGCCGCCGAGTGGCGAGATGTTAACTATGTCGCGTGGTATACAGGAGGTCGTGGGTTTGATCCCGACCCTGATGCCTGCTGTATATTTTGAGTTTGCATGTCTCTCTCCCCGTGGTCGCGTGGATTTTTTCTCCAGGTCTTCTGCCTTTTCCCCTCCACATTTAGAATAAACGTGCGTTTAAAGTATTTGGCCGCTATACATTTCCACACGACGATAAGCCATTTCGTTGAGCTACCATTTTTGTGGCCAGGTGGCTTCTGCAAAAATAGCGATATCGTGGGCCTAACCTGGTAAAATTTTACAAAAATGTTTAGTTCGGTACATAGTTTTAGAGTGCGAACCCAGGCACCGCCAAAGTGACACGTGTGTGCACGCACGCGCTCAGAGTCAGCAAAGGACACATGCGAGGATGTGAGAGGGATGACATCTCTCGGTGTGACTGCTGTACACAGCATTAGAGAACATTCGCTGCTCTTCCACGTAAACAGAACGCCAACCTTCCGTACAAGTCCAACAGCCAGAGGGCAGATTTCTGTAAGAGGTTTTTTTTTTGTGACAGGCAGCATCCACCTCTGGGTTTGTCGAGTCTGTGATCAGCGTGGCTCCCGGTTGCAAGGTTCTGGCCGTCTGGGGCTCCTGCCATCTTCACTCAGCTGCTTGCTGGCTCAAGCGCCACTGGGCTGGGTCTGAAAATACCTACGCGGAGCGCTGGGGGAGGCGTCCCAACTGCAGGTCAATCGCTACCAACCGATAGCAATCACAATAATAAACACGGGAGCTGCTGACACGGGGAGCGCTGGTGAGATTTAGCGATGCTATCGCCACCGCCATCATCACCATTACAAGCTTCACTGGCGATTATAAGAATCATAATCACCACCGGCACCCCCGTGCCACCACCGGCACCATCAACCAACGGCCACCTCCGCCAATGCCACCGTCACCGATGTTCGAATCTCACCGTGGACGCACACAGAGGGTCCCCCCCTTCTGCGGCCCTGGGAGTGAAATGAGCGTCACGATCGTTCCCTCCAGTGGGCGACCGTGTGAAAATCAGAGACACTCGAAGGCCACGTTGAGCAGTGATTGGAGGATTGGACCGAGATTGTCTGCTGCTCGCAATCCACGCACCGGGGGCCGGAATCTGGAATCTCTCGGCAACGGTGTGGTTCTGTCTGCCCCAATTTGGCAACAGGAGCAGAAGCTGCAGAAGCTGCAGCAGCAGCAGCAGGGGTAGCGCTGCGGTGTTATTCTATCATGGCAAGGTCACGTCCGGGGGATAATAATGGCACCGGAATAGATATATATACACGCACACGAGAAGGGTAAATACTCCATTTGGAGGCCTATTACCGGAGCGGAATCAGGACAAGTGTACATTGTCCTGCCAGCATGGATTTGGGACGGTGGCGGGAGGGTGAGCAGGCGGGGTTAGTGGGAAATGGTGGAGAGGGGTGGCGGTGGGGTGTCTGGGAGACTTTGACGAGGCAGAAGATCACAACGGTCTTCGAGCCATCCCTCAATCTCGCGCACGCACCAACACTCGCTCGCACACTCGCTCTCAGTGCGCGCCCTAACCGGCATAAACCGCCACATTCACTTGATGTCCTCCTGCCTTGCCACTGAAAGGGCAATTGAACATCAAATCAGCTGGATGCTGACCCTTGTCTGTCATTCAGACCCTCGTCTTTCATTCAGACCCCCGTCCGGCACGACGCCTCTCCCCCCCCGCCCCCCCCGCCACATCCCCCGGACTTGAGAACAACGGAGCCCAGCCCACGGCCGCCTGCACGAGGCGCCCCCCAACCCCAAACACCGAGTGGCACGTACGCACGTAGCCAGCCGCGCTAATCGGAGGTGCGGGGGGAAGGACAACAAACGAAACAACAGGGCGATGCGAAATCGGGTCGCGGTGTTAATAATAACTGAGTGACTACGTATTTGCGAAACGACGTAAAAGGGGGGAGATGTAAATCGGGGTTCCGCAGTAAACACTTGAACGGTCGAGTCGAACGAGGTGGGGGCGAGGAAGACGGTGGAGGGATGCGGGTTGAGTTTTGCGAACTATTACTATTTTTTTTATTTTACCAAGTAAGGTTCACCAAGGTAAGCGGCTCTTTTTCCCCCCACAAGTGACCTGCCCACAAATGATAGTTCAACGAAGTGGTTTATCATCGTGTGGACATTTATAGCAGCCAAATACGCTGAACGCGTGTCGATTCCAAATATGGAGGGGAAAAATTGGAGGACCCCGGGGAAAGAAAAAAAATCCACGCAACCGCGAGCAGAACACGCAAACCCCAAATGTACAGCAGGCGTCACAGGGTCGGGATCGAACCCACGACCTCCTGCATAATAGGCGAGGTGGCTAACATCTCGCGCCCATCGCACCCAGAGTTTACCGTCGATGGCACTCATGCAGGTCGTCGCGAGTTCGTCATCATTTATTAAAACTGGAGCTGTGCGCCGAGGCCTAAAAGATGCAAGGTTCCCCCGTTTGTGCACAACCAAGCGTGCAAAGACAAAGATCCCCTGGCTAGCCTCCAATAGACTGTTGGGGGACAAGTGCCGTGGGCGAGCACCTCCCAAGGTAGGCCACGTGGGGCGACGGCGGCGGGGCGGGGGGGGCGACACCACAAGCTGCCGGGTACCCGTTTTTAAGGCTGAGTCGACCTAAGGGAGGCCCAGGACCGGTTAAAATATTCGCTGCCACTGTTATTGAGTTATGAACGGAAATTGAATTGGGGTCGCCGGGGAGGTAGCGCGGTGCGCCAACCACTGTGCCACCGCTCCCCACACATGCACGCAAGCACACACACACACACGCAAGCACACACACACACACGCAAGCACACACACGCAAGCACACACACACAAGGCAATCACAGCGGCATGTCCATCAAGTGCTGCTTATTTCACCGAGGCATCCGTGCCAGGCTTGGTGCAATCACACACACTCGTACAAAGACAAAGATCCCCCCGTATAGCCTTATACAGACTGTAGGGGCAAGTGCTGTTAGCGAGCACCTATGAAGGCCGGAACGGTACACGAGGGGGTG
Organism: Petromyzon marinus; assembly: GCF_048934315.1. Classification (NCBI taxonomy): domain Eukaryota; kingdom Metazoa; phylum Chordata; class Hyperoartia; order Petromyzontiformes; family Petromyzontidae; genus Petromyzon; species Petromyzon marinus. Next base: position 16,561,418 of record NC_133683.1, read on the forward strand.
GGTGGCCAGCATCACGCCTGACCGCCTTTGTCTCCCCAGTGGCGATGTTTACACACCACACCAGGTACTCATTTGAGGCTGAGTCGACCTAGGGGAGGCCCAGGACCGGTTCAGATAATCGTCACTGGTGTTGGCCGTGAGCGGGAATCTAACCCAGGCCGCCGGGTTCATAGCGTAGCGTAGCGCGCTAACCGCTACAATACCGCTCCCCACACACACACACGGGGAGCGATTCAATACGGAAGACGAACCCAAGAGCAACACCCAGTCAACGTGCGAATTAACCCCTGGTTCTGCATTCGGATGTTCGGCCAATTCCACGAACGAGCATTTGGCTTTCATGTGCGAGAGAACTGGAGCACCCAGAAAACAACGCCCGCATACAATCAGCAACACACTCATTGGAGCACCACGCAGATGTGTGTTCAAGGACACAACAGCCGTGGCTTCGACAAGAGGCGCGGGATAAAAAATGTGCTTCCCTTCACTGGCAGCGTGATGCGGCAGTGGTATACAAACTGGCGTTCCCTATTTAGTTAGTTAGTTAGTCTCTGATAAGCCCAGCCAATTGCCTACAACACCCAGCCAAGCCTTTGTGGTCAGCTATTACTAACCAGGGCCCCCAGCCTGGTTAGCTTCCGAGAAGATCAATGCTGCCTGTCAGTCGACCACGTGTGCAGCACTTTATTTTGATGGTGACAAGAGGGCTACCAACAGAGCACTTCTTCAGGAACTGTGAATGGCGTTCTTCTTGCGCGATTCACACAGGCCGAATGTTTTCCAGACGCCTTTGTGGCTCGAAACCCACGGTTTTACCGGCGTGTGATATTCATTCCGTTGCGATGGATAGGTCTCGGCATTTTACAGACTTTGATCCGAGAAGATGACGGCACGCTGACAGCAAACATCTGCACCACCTCCGATTTGCACGGTAGGCTACGTATGGTGCGAAAGAATTTCAACATAAATATACAAACGTACACACGTACACAGAGCGTTGCGCTTTGCGGAGTAAATCGTGGTATGTGGAGGCCCGGCTCCTGCCTTGCGCATTGCGTTTCACGCACTACAAAGCGCACCCGCTGGAACAGTGGCTGCTATGGACCCGGTGAACTGGGTTCGATTCCTGGACACGGCTAACGTCAGTGGCGAGTGATATCTCAAAACCGGTCGCCCCACTCTCCCCCACCACCTCCCAACTTTCCCATACCACTTTGACCAGTGTATGGTTTATAAAAAAAAACAAAACCCATGACCAACAGGGCACCTCCGAAAGAAGTTGAACACACATCACAGACACACACGCGAAGGCCTCCATCCAGTGGTGGATCGAGGATGGCTGGAATGTGTTTTGATTTCAAGGGCTCCGGCAAACAACAGGTTCCTTGGGGGGGGGGCAAAGTCGGCGGTCACGCCGATCCGTTTGAGAGCCGACAGCACGGGAGTCATTCACCCGCTGCCTGCTGTGTGCCCAGGAACCAACGGCCAGCTAAAAGAATACAATGTGTATACATGTATAATCCAAGAAGCACATTCAATAAACATGGGCTCTTATCAATACATTCAACGCGCACGGTTCCATTGCAGGGAGCGAGCGAGGTGCGCACCAAACACTCCGCTCGAGACATCCACGCTCTCTCTCTCTCACTCACCGCCATCCCCGTCAAGCACCGTCTCAAGACGCCCATCTATTAATATTTTTTTGTGTTTTGTGTTTTCCCAGAAAGTTTTTATTGCCTGTGGGTGATGGTCGCTCAGCGTGCGCACTCAGCAGCCTTCCTGAAGGTTGTCGCATGGCTCTGTGGCTCCGCGGGCCCACGTCCACTCACACGTCACATCGACGTACATACCTAGTTATTTAATTTGTTTATCTTGTGTATCGATGCTCGAGCATCGAGGCATCTGTCCTCATGTTTCGCAGTCCAGAGTCAGTGGTGGAAATTCCCCATTCCGGTCGGTGGGTTCGGCGTGAGGTGGGGGGGGGGGGGGGCGGCGGTGGGGAATGGGGGACGAGGCGGCGAGAGTCGATCCACAAGACTTGCCCCAAAAACTGGAAGTGAGTGGACGCCGATTAGTATCTTTCACCGAACGATGAGCGAGGGGGATGGACATCCATCCGGCGCGAACGACGACCGCCGCCGCCAACCGACGGAGCGCGACCGACCGCGACGAGGGCAAACTGGGCGAAGGACGCAGACGACGGATGATGATTCGGCGCGGTCACCCGAGGCTGCAACGCGTGCAGGACAGACCCAACGACGGCGCTTGGCCACGTGTAAATAAAATAATGTTCACCGAGTTCGCCGTTCGGGTTCGGAGGGCCTGATAACAACAGCGGGGGAGAAATTGCGCACCCCCCCCCCCCCTTACCACCGCCTTGCACCAACAACATTCGATCAGCGAGGGGGGGGGGGACACGTTTGTGACCGGGGGGGGGCAGGGGGGCGGGGTGACGGAAATCAAATCCACAGGTGAAGACTCCACGAACCTTTCACTAGCGGAGGCAAAATGAAAAACTTGAAAACTTGACCTTGTAGACCTGCTCGGAGGAGACTCCGTCCCGGACACGGAGGCGAGAGGCAGCGGTCGAGTCACGCTGCCGGGCGTCTGCCCCGGTCACGAGGACACCGTGAGATTTCAATTAGCAAAGTGACGCATCGCGCCTTCCCCGGGGGCTTCTTGTGCTCTGCGTTTCGCGAGCCACCCATTTTCCCCAAGAGAACGTTGTCGTTGTTGTCGTTGTTGTTATTTTAACCCACCGACGATGAGCGACGCAAGCGTCACGTAATTTCCGCACCGTCGACTGGGAGAGACGCGCGCGGTACGTCCGGCGATGAGTACCAAAACTAGACGTTCGAAAAACAGAACAAAACTGTGACCTTAAAATATAAATATAGGTGACGTTTCGGGCAAAGGTCGTTCTGCATGTGTTACTTGGTAATGTACAGTTTAGTCAAACAGTGCCCCATGATAGACACAGCTTATGCAGGCCTTCATCCAGCGAGCAGGTCCTTAAGTTTCTCAATGCATATTTTTCCGGCCCGTGGGTTGACTGCAGTCGGTGCGTGACTAATAGCCAAAGCCGTATCGAGAGAGCTATGGTCGATGCCGTGCGGAGGGTGTGGGAAATATAAATATACGCTGCATACAGGGGACGCTGCTGCGGTGTATGGGGTTCGACTTGCAATCCAGAGGCGCTGCAGTTGAAACAACGGAGCAAAGTTGTTTAAATCCCCCCGACCCCTGTCCACATTACGGCGTAAACGTGTCCCGCCACCGTTAGTCGTATCGACAGGGCGCATGTGGTGGGGTAAAGTGTGGGTGCTCCATCTTCCAAGACCAGCGTCGAAGAGTAGGCTAAAATACCTTCCGGAGGAGCTCCCTCTCTCCAGCACTTCGTTCGAGCTCGTTTGCCGTTGTAACTCGCCGACCCGCCCCTACTGGGCATCTGTGGGGGAAAAAAAGAGCTTTATAGCTCATCGGATTCCTCCAGTCCGAATAAAGATTCTGATTGTTTTCGCGGAGGCTTCTTCCTCCACAGCAGCGGCGTTGAGCGGGCTGTCGCAGGGCTGCGCCTTCGCCTCGACCCCGCGAGAACAAGTCGAGCCGATTGCCATTCAAGTAAACCGACTCCTGCGGAGCAAAGGGCCTCTGGGCGGGTTGCGGCACGCGAAGGGGCCGCTTGAGGAGTGGCCATCGCCCCGAGAGCCGCCGGGGGCGACGGCCTCGCGACGGTCTCGCGACGGTCTCGCCCCGGTGGCAGCGTCGCCGGAACACGACGCCGCGCTGGCGGCTGAAGAGGCGGTGTGGGGACCCCGGTGTGGGGACCCCGGTGTGGGGACCCCGGTGTGGGGACCCCGGTGTGGGGACCCCGGTGTAGGGACCCCGGTGTAGGGACCCCGGTGTAGGGACCCCGGTGTAGGGACCCCGGTGTAGGGACCCCGGTGTAGGGACCCCGGTGTAGGGACCCCGGTGTAGGGACCCCGGTGTAGGGACCCCGGTGTAGGGACCCCGGTGTAGGGACCCCGGTGTAGGGACCCCGGTGTAGGGACCCCGGTGTAGGGACCCCGGTGTAGGGACCCCGGTGTAGGGACCCCGGTGACATCGGCATCAAAGCCGGGGGGGGGGGGGGTGGTGGTTATTTTTTAATTGTTTTACAATTCTCACATCGAAGTGGCCCGGTTCTGTGGCGCCGCATTTAGACCAAGTCCCCTGTGCACTCACCCGGCGGTGGCTCCTGTGACAGGCCCGGCCCATTTCCCAATTTGATTTGAGATTTCTTTTTATTTCAACGTTTTTCATTCTTTCTCACCATTTTCCCCGTCGTAGCAATTGCTAACCCGCCAGTTATTTTTATGCCCAGTTTCTTCTGCTGCTGCTGCTGCTGCTGCGGCTTCTGCTGCATCTCGTGCAGCGCTTTGAGATCCTAGATGGGCGCTGCCGCCCAAGGCTGGATCACACCACTGGCAGATGTGTGCATCACAATGATCGTTGCCACTGGGGGTGCCCTAGGCTAGACAACTACTGACAGCCTCATATAATAATTATTATTATTTCGTGTAATTTCAACATTCCCGAAGCGTAATATTCGTGCTGGATACAACTGCGTTTGCAAAATGTTATTTGTAATTTCACCCGTGTAACAATCGTTCCATTTTACTGCGTAATTGTAATGAGGGGCTGTGTGTTGTCTTGGCGTGGGGTCCCGTGACTGTTGTTTTTCTGCCTTGTCCAAGCTTGGGAATTGGTGTACTTATGCAATTTGAACTAAAATACCTTTTATATTTTACATATCTACTTTTAGCGATTTGCTTTCCTTTTCAATACTTTGCACTCCGATCGCGTTTTGTACCGTCTGCCGTTGTAACTTTCTGACCTCATCTGTGAAAAAGAGCTTCATAGCTCATCAGATCCCCCCCCCCCCCCATCCGGGATAAATAAAGATTATGCGAAGATAAAAGATTATGAACGTGGTAGTCAAACGAGACGTGGTCCCCTCTGCTGCTGTGGGCTCCTGTGAGCGGTATCGATGGGTGACCACACGAGACTCCCACTCACAGTGCACCAGCTGTGCCGGCAAACACCGCAAAGTGATTTATTGAGGAGGGGGGGGCAACAGTCGGGCGCCCAAAATGACGACACCTGCACCTGACCTCGCGCTCATATTTGCCAAACTTTCCATCGCTGCTAGTTCGGCCGTAAAAACTAAACTCCGTTCTGTTAAACTTCCCAACTAACGGTAACAACCGTTCATCATCATCATCATCGGCGGTGGCGGCCGTGCTCCATCACCAGCCGGATCATGGCCTCCCTTTGTCGTGACCATCTCTCCTCGCGGTCCTGCAAAATCACGATCCATCCTCGCCCCCTCGCACGAGGCGATTTCATTGCTCCATCTCCGTGGAGGACGTGCTCTTAGAGCTATCGTCCACTTTGACTGCCATTCCATCAACAGTCTTGGCCGTCAGCCATCTGTCCTCCCAGTGACTCGTCCAGCCCGAACTCACTAACTGCACTTCCACAACATACAACGCCATTCCAAGCATGTCACGGGGCGGCATGGTGGTGAGACGTTATCTCCCCCGCCTTGTATACAGAAGGTCGTGGGTTCGATTCTGACCCAGACGCCTGCTGCATATTTGGAGTTTGCATGTTCTCCCCGTGGTCGTGTGGATTTTTCTCCGGGTCTTCCCTCCACATTTATAAATGTGCGTTTAGAGGTTTTTGGCTGCTATAAATCTCCACGTGATGAGCCACTTTTTTTCAGAAGCGACCTGGCTACAAATGATAGCTCAGCAGAGCTACACAGCCCAGTGGGCCTTAACCTGCTAAAATAAAAAAATGGTTTAGGTTAAGTTTTATGCATCTCTCCATGCTTCGTCGTGTACTTAAAAACTAAAAATCACAATCCCTTCATCAGTGTCCAGGTCTATACAAGGTCAAAGCGGCAACAACGCTGCAATAGAAAGCGGTCTTCGTTCGGAGCGCATTGGTACGCCAACTTACACCGAGTATTTCGCAGCCGACACCACGATCCGTTACGCGTCTTGGGTCAGGTCACGCGGTAGTTTCTCGCCAAAATTCGTGTCGTCGTTAATCCTCCACCCGCCGATACGATCGTCACACGTCTACAGAGGTGCGATCGACAGCCAGCCAATTCGGACTCCTTCTTTAGAAATGCTTCAGTGTGTTTAGTCTGTCGTCCTTCCCCCGCACCTCCGATTAGCACGGCTGGCTACGTGCGCTGTGTGAAAGAAGCTCAACACACATAGAAACTCAAAGCCACCAGCGGCTCGCCGGCAGATCGAGACTTTCCGCCACCGGATTCAACGCCGCTGATGACGTTTCTCTCGAACCGCGTCGTGCCCCTTCGGGGGTAGCGAACTCGGACATCTGGAGCGCGCTGCACCAGTCCAATGTGCTCTTTGAAGCAATTGAAGATTTGGTGATGCCGCTGCTACGTTGGCAGTGGCGCACAAACAACAACAACAATAATAAAAACACATTTGTCATCAACAACAAGTGTGTGTGGCCTTGATAGGAACAAACATATAAATAGGCGACGTTTAGGGAAACCATCGTTCTTCATAGCACAGAAACGCGCATTTTAGGCTGTTCTGAGTAGGACCATTGCCTGAAACGTCACCGCTTTAGATCTTTTCTTCCTTTTAAGGCCACACGCAGTGTTAAAGACGAATGTGTGGAGCCGTTGTCGTTGTAGCATCGCGATGCTGCTTTTGATTACCAAACTGGGCGCAACAAAAGCATCCCCCCCTCCCTTCTCTCCCCCACCCCCTCACCCCACCGTGCAGAGAGACGATGGCCGATACCAACTCGGCAGCAGCATCACCACGAATTTGGTTGAAAATAATAAAAAACATCTGCGGTGTCACTGCGTGGCTTCCCCCCCCTCCCCCCTCCGTCTCTTGTTGACCTAGAAAATAAAATATCTTTGATCCCTGTACTGAAATATCGGGTACAGTTAGGTGGAAATCTCAACAAATAAACCTCCCACCTGCTCGCGGACCAGCTCCCCCCCGCCTGCCCCCCCCCCTACGTGCCCCCCAACCCCCCCCCCCCCCACGTGCCCCCCCAACCCCCTCCACGTGACCCTCCAACCCCCCCCCACGTGCCCCCCCAACCCCCTCCACGTGACCCTCCAACCCCCCCCCCCACGTGCCCCCCCAACCCCCTCCACGTGACCCTCCAACCCCCTCCACGTGACCCTCCAACCCCCCCCCCCACGTGCCCCCCCAACCCCCTCCACGTGACCCTCCAACCCCCTCCACGTGACCCTCCAACCGCCCCCCCCCCACGTGCCTCCCCCCTCCGCCCTCACAACTGCGTGGACCAGACCAGCCCTTTTCCGGCAGAAGAACGGGCTCGCTGAGCATTTTTTTTTAAAGGAAAATATATATTTATTGGCGAACTCTCAAAAAAACTCCCCCCCCCCCGCCCCCCCGGACACACAAAAAATTAAATTCGGGGGAAAACTAAAAAAATTTGGTGCCACGCAAATCTTCCCTCAACTCGGTCGACGTTCTACTTCGGGTTCATGCGTTCCACGTTGTTGTCTTAGTCCATGATCTGTCCACTGCTGGATGGATCATGAGAGTTTGTGCCGGGCAGGAAGTGCTGCCCATCAGACGGTCATCAGCCGGGGCTCAATTTCTCGCCCAATAATATTCTGGGTCGCTGGTCCAATGGAACAGAGTCGGGGCAATTAGTCAATGAAGCCAATTATGCCACGAAAATGTGTTATTAAATACTTTCCCTGTGGTCAATTACTCTGGCCCATTTACAAAGGGCGACCGACCAACACGCTGCCTACCCGAACGCAGAAAAAAACGCCTTCAAGCCATGCCCGACCCGACGAGTCACTAAGCCGCGACAATCACCTCCCGTCCAGCGGCACACGTGGGGAACTGAGGCGAGACTAGCTGCAAATCCGTGTTATCCGATTATGAATCGAGACGATTGGACTGATAATCGACGGAGCTATCGACAACAATTACTTTAACGAACAGAGAACTGAGACCTACGCTGGTGTAGGCGAAATCCGACAGAGGGGGGGAAAAAATTACACAACTTAAAAAAAAAAGATGTTTTATTTTACCAGGGTAAGGCCCACTGTGCTATGGGAGCTCTTTTCAGAAGCGACCTGGCCACGAATGATAGCTCAACGAAGTGGCTTATCGCGTGGACATTTATAGCAGCCAAATACTCTGAACGCAAGTTTATGAATGTGGAGGGAAAATACCTGAGGACCCGGAGAAAAATGCACGCGATCACGGGGAGAACGTGAAATCTCCAAATACACAGCAGGCGTCAGGGACGGGATCAAACCCACGACCTCCTGTAGACAAGGCGAAGCAGTTAGCAGCATCTCGCCACCGCGATCGTCGAGGCCTGACAGATCCGGCTGAAATAAAGCTCCGCTGCTGTCAAGCTCAGAACCGCGAGCCGATACCCACAGACAGATCTACGCAGAGTGCATCGTCTCCCCACGCCGACGCTCGCAACACCGTGGAAAAATACCTCGCCCCCAAAACCTCCCACCCTCACTGTCCAGCGCCAATTCGGTTGGCATTTAAAATAACATAAATCTTTGTAGTCATCGTCTCGGTCCATCGTTGTCGATGCCGATGACAACACCAACAACACCACGCGGAGTTTCGGCCGCATTGCTCCATCTCCGCGGAGGACGCGCTCTCAGAGCTATCGTCCACTTTGACTGCCATTCCATCAACAGTCTTGGCCGTCAGCCATCTGTCCTTCGAGTGACTCGTCCAGCCCGAACTCACTAACTGCACTTCCACAACATACAACGCAATTCCAAGCATGTCACGGGGTGGACGGACGCGTCAACACTTCCCGACACGGATGCCGCCGATTTTTCACTCCCCCCCCCCCCGCCACCTCCAAACCCTCGCTCACGAGCGACGGGAGCGATCCCACAGGACGGCGCGGCCGCGCCACCAAGGCCCCCCCCCCCCCGGTCCCCCCGAACGCCCGCGGCGGATCACGAGGACGCAATTCCACGGCGGCGGCGGCGGCGACGGCGGCGCCTGCGCACCCCTGGGCCTTAGCGCCGAACAAAAGCCCTGGCTGGCACCGGGCGCTGCGTTGTTTGCGCGCTTTTAATAATTGAAGCGTTGTCAGTCGCTTGGTCGTTTCAATGCTTAGTGGGGGGGGGGTGGTTTTTTTCTTCTTATTTCTTTCCGGTATACGGGCAGACTCTGCGCCGACCGTATTCCTTTAGCCGATGCCGCGCACAAGCATCGCAACTTGGTGTCGGCGCTCGGGCAGCGAACGAGCGGTTTTGCATTGCGAAAGCTGGCGAATTCAAAATCCTTGCCGTTGAGGAGAACGCGGCCCATCTTCCCGTCGTGAAGGTGAACAGAACGAGTGCGCCGCTTGGTTGGACATTTAAACGGTCGTTTGTTTGTCCGACACAGAGACTGGTCTACGCCACAGGAACGTGGAGTTTTCCAGCACTGGCTCAGGAATCGTCAGAGGAAAGGAGGCAATGCTCACCGAGGAGGTATCGCATCAATATTTTACAATATTTACCTGCCTTTTAAATACAAATTACTATTGGCAACAGCGTGTTGGCCAAGGGGCCCTTGTAAGCCCATTAGACATTAAATTGTCTAAATACTTTGTCCCCATTTAAAGACTCATTATGCACCATTGTGGAGCATTGTGGGTAACGCATAAATATATAAACAGACAGAAATCAGTCGAGTCATGAATAAATAAGTATTTTGTCAGTCCGTCACCCTGTGGGCCTTCCGGAACAAATATTTCATGGACGGCCTTTGTTTAGGCAGGTGAAGCCTCCACCCGGCGTCTACTTCGTGCGTCTCATCAGCAGAGTCACGCCTGTGAAACCAGTGCTGTTAGTGTTGCGCAACGGTTAGTGTGCTGTGCTACGGCCACCACCAGCGATGATTCTCTGAACCGGTCGTGGGCCTCTCCCCTACCTCCCCCTAGGTAGACTAAAAAATTGAGTACCTGGTGCGATGTGAGAGGACAAAGCTGGCCCGGGCATGGTTTTTGGCCACCCACCCCCTCGTGTGCCGGCCATCGTAGGTGCTCGCAAACAGCACTGGCCCCCCAAAACATCTGTGAAGGCTATACGGGGGATTTTTGTATTTGTTAACGTCTCCAAATGTGACGGGCAGGATCCGTTCACCATCTCGTGCAGTGCAGCACAAAGTAAAACCATACTGAAGTTCACATTTTTCCTCCCAGCTTTAGCGAAGACAACATTGTTTTGTGATGATGCTGCTGCTGCTCCGTTGGCAGTTGTTCACAAGCACACAAACAACAACAACAACACTCCGCACATCCGTCAATAACACCACGTGGCTTTAAAGAAAGGAAACATTATTTAACGGGCAACGATTCGGGCAATGGGCCCTCTGTTCATAGCCCACGGCGCTGAAGATCTGGCTGCCTGCCGCGTGGCTCCGTGGACTCGACGTTCAGCCGGAGGAGATTATATACATCACATAAAGAAACCCCATACTGTGTATCAGTTGCTCTAGCCGTGCATGTGTAACGGCACTCGCAACGTAAATAACTGAATTAATTGATGAACAAGCAAGTAGGTCGGAGTGGGCACCAAAACATGTGACAACAGGCAACCTATTTTGAGAAGGAGAACAACAAAAGAACCTCAAGGGAGCCCAGGGATCCACTGCTGACAGCCGCCTGGCCGATGAACCGCGCTCTCTCGACGGCCACGCGGCCGTGGGATCTCTCCCCCGCCCCCTCGGTAATGAGCCCACGTGGAGGGGGGGTGGGGGACGAGGTGGGTCACGCGCCGCGACCCTCGACCCCCCCACAAGCAAAGGCAGTGTCCGCCCGACTCGCACGCTCATCGCGCGAACCCCGGGATTCGATTCCTCCAACTCCACCTGACCTCTGGGAAATAACGACCGCAATTTGTTCATTTGCTCGTTGTAATTTGTTTGTCTTTTCTGCGTGCGCAGGAAATGCGCACCCTGTAATCTGACTGTGGGAATGCAGTTGAAAGGCACCAGGCGGGCAGGCAAGCCTCATTGCAGGCAGACGAAAATGCTGTGATCGTTCGGCCAAGATCAACAAGTTTTTTTTTTCAAACTAAAAACGCGGGGGGGGGGGGGGAAACACAAAATAGTTGTACGGAACAGGCAGTGACTCCAGATTAAATAAATCAGTCAGTCATCCCCGTACGTACGGAATCCCGCGGGTATACATCGGCACGGTTCAGGATTTATTTAACCTGTACGGAATGGATTTGTGTTGTCGCACGAGCCCATCACCCTTTCCGGGGTCGCTGCGACTATTCGCGTAGCGACCCCCAAATCGTGACAATTCATAAAATCATGGGGGGGGGGGGGGTGTGGAAGTTGTGAATCATTCCACCCAGAGAGTACGGAATGTCCGCATCACAAGACTTGGGGAGTTGGTGGGCGGTGGTCACAAGAACTCCGTTTGCTTCGTCCCATTTTTTTCTTCCCGCCGCCGTCTCATCCGCTGCGCTATTTTCTGCTCTGCCTGCACCGACTGCCACGTTACGACGAATCAAAGTAACGCCTTTTGACAGCTACTGTACACGGACATTTTTTCCCGGGGGGGTGGGGGGTAGGTGGGTGATTCAGATGTGCTCGCGGTCGTAGGCGCCACGGTGGAGTGCAAATATAAATTTGGATTTATTCAAGTATTGAAAGAGCGCGATTTGCTATTCAAATAGCCTCCCTTCAGTAAAGTCCCCCCCTCCCCCCCCATATTTATCCATCGCGTCGGTGCCGAAATAATTAAACCGCCGCGGAGCCTAGCGCCGTGCCGTGTTGGCCGGGCTACAGGGAACCCAACGCCACGATGTTCGCTTTGGTGGAATGTCATTAATTGACGATGTTCGCTTTGGTGGAAGGTCATTAATTGACGATATTCGCTTTGGTGGAATGTCATTAATTGACGATGTTCGCTTGGTGGAGGTCATTAATTGACGATGTTCGCTTTGGTGGAAGGTCATTAATTGACGATATTCGCTTTGGTGGAAGGTCATTAATTGACGATGTTCGCTTTGGTGGAGGTCATTAATTGACGATGTTCGCTTTGGTGGAGGTCATTGACGATATTCGCTCTTTGTCCTCACCCAGTTTTCCTCGTGTTCTCCCCCCCTCCCCCAACCTGTCTTTCTCCCGAGTATTTTGTTTTTATCATCATTGCTACGACGCCGCTTGTTTACCCAGGAGAGCCTCAATACTCGCTTCCAGGAGGGTCCTGCCAGGTTTTCCCAGTAGTGGGCAATGACTGCTCGTGTGTAAGCCCAACCCATTTTTAAGTTGTATTTTTCACCAGGTAAGGCCCACTGAGCTGCCCAGCTCTTTTTCAGAATCGGACCTGGCTACAAACGGTTTGCTCGACGAAGTATCTCATCAACATATGGAAATTTACGTCGGCCAACTGCTCCAAACACACGTTGATTCTAAACGTGGAGAGACAAACCGGAGGACCCGGAGAAAAATCCACGCGACCAAATAAACTGCAGGTTTCGTCAGTGTCGGGATTGAACCCACGACCTCCTGCATACCAGGCGAGGTAGTTGACATCTCGCCACCCTAGCGGTACAGCACGACGCTCATCGCCGTTGCGAGGCAGCGGCGGGCAGAGGCCTTCCTCCACCTGACCGACAAACGCCTCCATCCAACGCCGCCGATCGCAGGCTGACCACTGTGGCGAAGTATGGTTCAAACATTCCCCGACCTCCGCCAATGACACACACGGAGAGGAAAGGCGCCATCGGTCCAGCAGCGGATGGACAGGCGGGCCGTGCGAATCGTCAATTTCATCCGGTAAACGCACGAGCGCTCCGAGCTCTCAAAGCCTCCGCTTCTCCCACCCGGTGATAGGGGTGGCCGGACAGCGGGGGTTGGGGGGGGCGGGAGTTCCCCCCATCTCCCGCAAATCGTAGATTCGCCCGTGCCCTGCGATGCGGTGCGTCATTATTATTCAAATCGTCCCCCCCCCCCACCCCCCCGAATTACTCATTCCGTGTCAGATTCGACATTCCCATCCCAACGATGTGGCCAGCACGGCAAGTCAACACGGACGGATGGTCCGGTGTCCCCCCACGGCAGTGACGGGAGCGAGCGCAATGGATGAGTGTTCAAACAATAAAGAACGATGATGATGATGATGATATCAATAACGGAAAGCGTACGGTAATTGGAATGAAATCGAACAACGGTTGGGACCAACGCGATGTGGACGTCTCCTCTGTGCGTTTCGCACTTTTTTGCTGTTGTCCGATGTCAGCTTTTACATCTGACGGGAGTATGAGAAACATTTATTGAAACTCGTGACAACGGGAGCGGCCCCGCGTGCGACTCAGAGGCTCAAGTTGCATTAGCCCTGGGAAGGAAGGAAGAAAATAAATCGCTCGGCTACTCTCCCCCCCCGCGCCCCCTCCTCCCCCATCGCCCGCACGGGCAACCACCGTGCGGACAAGAACCCGCAACCAAACCACCCGACACAAGTTGCGCCACAAACGGTGGCCTGGCTCCTGCCACGAGAACGGAGGATTTCCACCCCCTGCGAGCTGAACAAAAACCGACACCGCAGCCATGACGGCCATTCTTGGTCCACTTGGGGCGACGACTTTCCCCCAACTCGTGTCGTGTCAGTCACAAGGGCTATTTGATCATACTTCACCCACAGAGCTGATCAGTGTGGGTTTGATGGAGGACATGGGTGGGGGGTGTGGGGGACAATACCGGTTCACACTTCCCTCGCCACCGGAGGCCGATTTCAGTCGCGATCTGCGCAGGTCGGTGACCCGGGAAATTCTCTGGCACCCAGCACGCCACTCCAGCAATACCTTTCGCTATGGGCTGTGGCAGTGACGTCACGTGACACCACTGCCGCCGCCGCCGTCTCACCGGGTTCTGTGCAGTTCTTCTTCTCCTCCGACGTGACGTTCCATTCGGGCGAGGACAGCAACCTCCTGCTGCCATGGGCCCTCCGAGACGAGGCGGCGTGCGTCCCGCCCCCCGCGCCTCCACGGGGGGGTCCCGAGGGTGCCCCGTCACGCCGGTGCGACGGGTCCTCTGCCGGGGAGGGGGGCGGGGGGGGGGGGGCAGAAACACTCTGGTCACTCCCCGTGAATTTCGACGCACATCCGCACCACCACCCACCCCAAGTCGTCGTCATCATCATCACTGTCGCAAGCACAGCCTCCCGTAATCCGGTTAATGTGTGCGGCGCATGTGGCGCTGTCGTTCTGAAGGAGATTAAGTAATGCGACTGGAAGCTGGGAAGCCGATGGGCCCGTGTCTAATACAATTTGAAATTTCTCAGTCTAATTGAAGGAGCTCGGGGGGCGGCCTCGGGGCGGCACGATCCATCCAGCACCTTCGCAGGAGCCGGCTTCGTTGCTCCGTCTCCGTGGTGGACGTGCGCTCTGTCTCCTCTCTCTCCTTTGGCTGCCATCGAATGTTTGGGAAAAGTCAGTGGGCTTGGGGGTGAGACTTGTCGCTTTGCCTAGGCGTGGAGTAGCCAGTGGTCGAGACTAACAACGAAGCAAAGCCAAAGGAGGGAATTCGTGTTTACGCAATTATATTTAGATACACGAGAGGTTTTTGGGTTAGATCACGTAAATATAAATGTGTCATTAAACCCGCCACCACCCGACACAGCCAATTAGTAAGGTTTGTCACGTAAACAAAACGTGCCAATTCGTTACCAATACACTACAGCACACCAGCGTGTTGGAGAGTAAACCCAAAATATTTACAATTCGAGTATGAGGTTTCGCCAGTAATTATAAGTAGCATCATCAGGTGACAGCCAGAGTTGGTGGGTTTAACGACAGACACATATCATTTACATGATCTAACCCCAAAAAAAACCTCCATTATGGACAACATTGGTCACGAAAGCCTACGTGTTAAATATTTATATAATCAATGATGATTATGATGATCGCAAACAATGCTCACGGTACTGAATCCACGTGCGAACCGTGGTTGTATCTACCGATTGAGAACCCGCTCGGACAACGGGCCTCGGAGCGCGTTTCGGCCTGGATTTAAGGTTGCAGCTGTAGAGCAGCGGGCAACGTCGACCTGCACGCCACAGTGGCCACGCGAGACGTCATCGAGCTCGCGGCCAATAAAGTTCGTGGTCCCCCATTGCCGCATGGGGAAATGGAAGGGGAAGAGAGGAATAGCATCAGACCGGAGGAATTCGGAGAAACGGACGAGGGAGATGGAGCAGTAAGTGGAACAATGTTATTACTCGGCTTGGATTGGACCTTTGTACGACGCTGTATCAAACAGTCATAATAAATCTCGTGAATATAAATGTGTGGTTAAACCCGCCACCACCCGACAGCCAATCGGTAAGGTTTGTCACGTAAACAAAGGGTGCCAATTAGTTACTATTTCAGTGTACCGGCGTGTTGGAAAGTAAAACCACAACATTTACACCGAGTATGTTTACGCAATCTAATCTAAAAACAAACTTTATTATCGATAATATTGATCGCGAAAACCTGTGTTAAACAGTAATGATTATTACTATACTATTATTATCATCATCGCCCCCGGCCGGCAGACAGATGCCCGCTGGTAGGCCAGGTTCTGCGTGCCACCTTTTTCCTGCTGCTCAGAGACAGCTGCCACTGGGGGTGCCCTGTCACGTGTGTTGTGGCGAGATGCGGTGCATGTCGCTTGACCGAGTGTAAACCTCTCTTGAGAGGCCACCGGCGTAAAGCCGGGCATCCTCTATCAAACACAAGTCATTATTATTGTACGCCTTTTGGCGTCCTCTGGTCTAACATCGTTTTGAGACGAGGCTCAAAAGAAAGCCGTCTCTGGTGTGGACCATTCAGTTTCAAAGACAATGCATATATTATCAGAGTACGTTTTTTTTGTTTGCATTCTGACCACAAATATTGTGGCTAATGCATACATGATTCCTTGTAAAAAGTTTCAGTTTGGTGTTTTAACATCTTAACAGCTGTTTTGTTGACAGAAAAAAGGGGAAAACCTGTTCTCATTGTTGTACTGTATTATTGAGTTTGTTTTTATACCCCCTCACCTCTGATTACCACGGTTGGCTATGTACGGTGCGAAAGAAGTTCAACACACATACATTATTATTATTATTGCGAGTAATTGGACCGGACTTCCTTCGAGAGCACGCCGATGGCAAATGATGGAAAGCATCGGTCATGCACATCAACCCCCAGTTACGAGGCTGCAGCCAAGATAGGACGGAGTGATGTTGGACAAGCAGAAAACGCGACGAGGTCTTAACCTACGCACACCAGCGTCTAGAGGCAACGACGTTCCGGGAGCGTGGAGTAGGAAGGCGGCGGGGGACAGGAGTGGGATGGCGATGAGAGAACTCAAAATAGCCGAGAGGCGACAGGTCAACGGGAACGACACGCAGACAAGACCTTGGGAAGGCATTGGGACGCTCGATCATGGGGCGGAGGAGAGAAGCAATGTACCGACCAAGGGACCGGTTACAGAAGAGATTGAGCCGGCAACGACGAAGAGAGAGAGAGAGCCCCGTTTTAGACCCTGGGGTCAGCAGAAAAGAAGGAGCGAGCACCAGGTAGAACAGGTGCCATTGAAGGAGGCTGCTCGCGCTGAATTGGGAAGAAGGTTGACGCTGGTGGCGGACAGCAACACGCACGGGAACGCTCATCACGTACGCAAAGTGAACGCTACGCGTACACGCACACCACTGTTGTGCGTCTCTCTCCACTGCTGGATGAGGCCCTCGCCACGCTGCAAGGCTCGTGGGGGTTATTCATGACCACAGCTCGCCACGCTAGTCAGTGCGGCACGTTGGGCGAAGGCGGGCAGCAGATTATAAAGGGCCACACACAGTACAATGTGTTCCTGCACTGCCTTCTTTTGCCCATCACGCAGTCCAAGTATTAATCAGGCTTCAGAAAAAGCCTGCTTAGTTTAGGATGTCTGACGGTGTCGGGCACATTCCCGGTGATTTAGTCACGCAACCAACACGACGGGACGTTACGCGCTGCTTTACAAGCACTCTGGAAAATTAAATAGCATTCAATTGTTTACCGACATTGTCAAGTGGGTTTATTTATTTATTTTTATAGACTATACTTCACCGCGCTGGTCAGTGCTAGTTGGTGAAGGGGAGAACGGGAAGGACCAGTCTCTGATTTCAGTTGGCACTGCTGATGGCCGTGGACAGCAATCGAACTTTGGGTTCTCGCGGTTGGCTTCCTCCAGTCAAAATAATGATGATTCCTATTCTGGTTCATCGCGCCAGGGGCGTGCTACCCACTGCGCCACCGCTCCTCCACCGCTACGCAAATTACCGATGGAAAAGAAACGACTTCGACATCTCAACAGCTGAAGCGTCACCCCCTCAACCCCACACTCCCCAATATTCTAAATTCCTACTGTCCGTACTTCAGCACGCTGGTCCAGTCAAGGTGATATAAATGCTGGGGCGATATCTAACAGCGGCACGGTGGCGTAGACGTTAAATACCTCGCCTTGCATACAGGAGGCCGTGGGTTCGATCCCGACCCCTAACGTCCTGCTGTATATTTGGAGTGTGTGTGTCTTTATCTCCCCGTGGTCGCGGGGATTTGTTTTTCTCTCCGGGTCCTGCAGTGTTTTCTCCCCCTCCACACTTCCAATCAACGTCACGCCTTTCAGAGCAATTTGGTTGCAACGCATTTCCACCTGATAAGACACCTTTGTTGAGTCATCATTCGTGATAGTCAGATTCCCTTCTGAAACACAGATCTATAAGCTCAGCGGTACGAGATGCGTAGTTTAAACAGCAGTGGCGAGAGGGCTGCAGGGCAGAGTGAGCGCGGCGGACGGGCGCAAAATGACACCATTGCTCAGTCTGCTCAGCGTTTGACATTTGTTTAAAGTTTGTTTTAACATTGACTGTGGACGCGCCCCCCATCCACCCACCCAACCCCCCCTGGTGAGCTTGTGTATGGCCCAGCTTGTCCATTTAAACAAGGTCACGATGCTACGACACAGAGATGCACACAAAACATGCGTGAAGCAAAATGTGTGCACTGTTGTTGTTGTTGTGTGTTGGCACAGGTCCACAGGGCCAATATAAAACGATAAGCGGCCAGCGGCAGCCAGCACTATTATTATAAGTATGTAGTGAGTCTATGGGTCCCCACGTGGCTACATGGGTCTCTGTGCGAGTAGCATACGGGTCACTGTGTGGATGTGTATGGATAGTGATGAGCGAGTGGTTAGCGCTACGCTGCGCTACGAACCCGGCGACCCGAGTTCGATTCCCGCTCACGGCCAATACCGGTGACGATTATCCGAACCGGTCCTGGGCCTCCCCTAGGTCGACTCAGCCTCACGCGAGTGCTTGGTGCGGTGTGTAAACATCGCCGCCACTGGGAAGACAAAGGCGGCCGGGCGTGGTGCTGGCCACCCAACCCCTACGTGTGCCGTGCCTTCATAGGCGCTATTCGCTAACAGCACTTGCACCCAACAGTCTGTTACAGGCTATACGGGGGGGGGGGGGGGGGGGCGGATATCTGAGTGTAGGCTGTAGAGTTTGTGTCTAAGTGCAACCTGCGCGCGAGAGACGTTCCGCTGCCAGCACCTACAACAGCGGCGGCGCAGGAATCACCCCCCACCCCGCCCGCCCTCCCCTTGCCAAAAAATGCGAGCCCCCACCCCGCCCCGCCCCCCCACCCACTTGCTCGCGTCGCCAACAATTCGGCCACACATTCGGGCTGACGTCTGCCGCTTCGGGAGAGGGGGGGGGTTTGGTTGGGGGGGGGGGGGGCAGCCGCCCTGCCAGCCGTGCCCGAGCGCTCCGTCAGGGGCACCGCGTGCGTGCGGAGAGAGGAGAGGGTGAGCGAGAGAACGCGATGCCGCCGTGTTACCTGCGAGAGAGGCCAAGTTGCTGAGCACCGCGGTCCCCAGCAGAGCGGCGCCCACGAAACAAATCTGCGCGGCCAGCTTCTCGCGCCGTCCGCGGCGCGCCAGGGCACTTCGCATTCTCTATCCACTGCTTCACGCTCCTCTTCGCGGCTACGAGAGAGAGAGAGAGGCAGGGGTGTCGGCGGCGATGCTGTTTTTGCTGTCGTCGGTTTTGGAGCTGTTGCTTGCGATTAAACTTTCACAGTGTTGGGATCTTCTCGTTGTTGTTGTCTTGTTGTTGTTGTTTTCTTTTGGCGTGCGGAGTCATACATGGAGGGTCGGATTGCTGCTGTGATCATCTGGCCTCGCGTAACTCCGCGTGCGCGCCGCGTTCCATCCTCGCTGCCAACTCGGTAGCTTCGGCGCAAAGATGATGCCACTGGTGGTGATCCTGCCACTGCTACTGATGATGCTGCTGCAGCTGTTGCTACTGCTACTTGATGCTGCTGCAGCTGCTGCTGTTGATGATGATGCTGCTGCTACTTGATGCTTCTGCAGCAGCTGCTGTTGATGATGATGCTGCTGCTACTACTACTGATGATGATGCTGCAGCTGTTGCTACTGCTACTTGATGCTACTGCAGCAGCTGCTGTTGATGATCATGCTGCTGCTACTACTACTGATGATGATGCTGTAGCTGTTGCTACTGCTACTTGATGCTACTGCAGCAGCTGCTATTGATGATGCTGCTGCAGCTGAGCGAGGGGAGTGGGTCTATGGGTGGGTGGGTGGATTGATGTGTGAATGAACGGCGGAGCGGCTGAACAGCTGTGGAGCTGGGAATCCGCGTAGATGAACCGCCGAGCGGATTTTCGGTTGGGCTGGGAGCCTTGTAAGGAGCGTGCGCGCTGACTGGCTGGCTGACTGGCTGCTGTATGACCGGCTCGCAATACCTAACTGGCTGTCAGTCTTCGTGCTTGCCTGACCGCCTGCCCACCTAATTGCCTGGTTATCTGGATGCCTCGCTATCTGGCCAGCCGAGTGACTTCGCCGTCTGACTGAGGTACCTAATTGGCTAGCTCGCTGGCTATCTGACTAGGTAACTGGCCGGCCGGCTGGCTGGCTGGCTGACAGGGTGACTGGCTGCCTGACTATGCGACTGGCTAAGCTCACTGGCTGGCAGCATGAGACGCGGGGCGGCTGGAATCTCTCGCCCTCTGTGCCGGAATCATCGTGTCGCTCGCTCGCTCTCTCTCTCTCCCGCGCGCGCGCACAGCTTTCGAACGCAGCAGGCGACAGAGTGGAAGGCGCTCCCCTGCGCGGAGTGCGAGCCACGTGATGGGGGGTGGAGGATATTGGTGGGGGGGGGGGCACGCTTTGTCTAATGAACGCTCGAGGTAATGGAGGGGAGGGATGCGGATCATAATGGCCTGCTCCTCCCCCTCCTCTTTTCTCCCTTCCTCACACCCTCTCTCTTACTCTCTCCCTCCCCCTCTCACACTCTCTGTCACTCCTCCCATCAATCGCACTCCCCCTCACCCCCTCCATCCCGATCTCACTCTCCCTCACTGCTCCCCTTCCTCCCTGTCGCGCTCCATCTCTCCACTCGCTGCCTCCATCACTCACTGCCTCCCGACCACCCGCTCACACCGCACCTGCTCCTATCGGAGTGAATCTGGGAACCGGTCGTAAGAGCCCTTGACGCGTCGCCACCGCTCGCACGCTCGCCAAGAGAGAGCGGACGGCTCAGTCGGCGCCATGAGCAGGAACCACGTAAGAGCAGCAGCAGCAGCAAGAGCAGGAGCAGCAGGAGCCTGGTGGTGAGCCGGCACCAAATCCCACCCCCCACAAGCTCCGCGGTCCTCTATATATGGGACCGTCCATAAATGACGTCACGCGATTTTTGACGATTTTTGACCCCCCCTCGTCATACGGCGTCGCAAAAAGTCAGACCCCCGCTCAAATATGACGTCACAAAGCTCTGCCCCCCCCCTCCCCCCAAAAATAAAACATACTTCAAATTGCTTTAAACTATTGTCATTGTAGTGCGTATTTAATGTGGCGTTGCACTCTGATGTTGTAGGAGAAAACATTTGTTAAAAAGTCTATTTAATTAAGTAGAACGTGTTGTCTATATTTATTTAAAGTTGCGCATTTTGATGTGACGTCACATTTCTCAATCCCCCCCTCCCCCTCGTCACACATCGTCACAAATGTCTGACCCCCCCCCCCGACCCCTAGGTGCGTGACGTCATTTATGGACGGCCCCTATGAAGGTGCCTATCGACCAATTAATAAACCGAAACACCCGAATAAAACGCGGAGCGCTGCTAGGCTGGCTTCGAATGGGGATTCCCGGCGTAAGGCACTACACACTAAGAGCACAAGGCCCGACTATCCATATTAATCGTCTCCTGTAGCACCCGACGTTCTTATAATCGTACGTAGAGGCTAGAGAGAAAAAAAAGCAAGGCGAGAAGATTTGATGTGGCTTGGCAACATAATTACGGCTGCAAGTCAGCACTGGTCTCAGCACAGGTGAATGTAATCACTGGAGTGGAGCGCTGCTTGACAGACGCTCTTGTATATTCGAGTGATCTCCTCGAATTGAGCACTGGGGCGGTACTCACCTCCTGTGTACAGCCCTGAGCCGGTTGTGGTAAAGTCCGCATTGCCTTGACGGGGGCGAGTATATCCCCTCCCCCCACCACTATTTACTTCCCTACAAAATTGCACATGTTTTATCGACCCCCGGAGAGATGATAGGCTGAGTCGGGTTTTGAAACTTGCAACTTTCCGATTCCGAGCCGCTCGCTCTGCCGCTAAGCCACGTGGCCGGGTTTGTTGTTAATCGTTGTTTTCTCTTTTTCCGCTCGGACACGGATGAACTTTTTAACGAACCCGAGGACACGATTTGTTTTTTTACCGATTACATTAACAGGCAATCTCGGTGATTCTTTTTTTTGCGCGACGCCAGAATCTCATCTCATCTCTCTCTCTCTCGCTCTCTCATTTAAGCATTAATTGCGCTTGATTAAATTAACGCAGCGGATGGAGGAGGAGGGGGGCAAAACTCGCGTGGAGCCTCGGCGTCGCCTCCTCGCTGCGCCTTTTAATGAAAAAGGAGCGTAATTTGCTGAAACGAGGCACGGTGGCGCCAGACCGACGTGGCCTTCCCGCGGCCAAGATCAACCCTGAGCTTGCCCGATAGCGCCGTGGTCTCGGAAAGCGAATCGGATATTTGAGCCTGGCTATCGTCACTCTGGGGTTGCGACCAAACCGAAATCGCCTACACGACCAAAATCGGACCTTGACCCACTCGCTGTGCATTGCGTTAATAAGAGTTGTCACGTGATGAACAAACGTGCTCAATGTATTAGTGTTGCACCACCGGTGTGACGGTGGAGAGCAATGATAGTTAAACAACCGGCAGCATCGCGCAGTTGCCAGAATTGTAAATGCGTTGAGTGGCGTTTTTGTTTATTTATTGCGCAGCTTACACAACGTCCCGGAGTGTTTTAACGTGGAGACAGCAGCTGCCAGATGACTATCTTGGTAAAACCAGGACATGGTGGCAACCTAAATCCACACACATCATCTGGTGATGCTGCTGCTACGGAGGAAGTGGTGCACAAACACAAACTCAACACATTCGTCAGTAACACTCGGGCCCTAAAACGAAAAAAAAAATCCGCTAAGTTTTGTTTGGGTAATGGCCCTTCTTTTTCTCTATCAAGGGGTGGCCAAACTGGCGTCTCTCCGAGCGGCATGCGGCTCTTTAACCCACCACACGTGGCTCGATCGAAGGGGCATAACGTCGAATGTACTCTCACAGTAGTGGCGAAGAATAACGAATGCCTCCCGTGCTTGTGCCCGAAACTCACTATATATACACGCACACAAACGCTTCGTCGCCTTTCTTCATAGCACACGATTTCACACCAGCTGAAGAATCCTCGTTCGCTTCTCCAAACGACCCCACCTCCGCACCCCCGCCCTTTGCCCCCAGCCCCCCACTCCCGTGGCG
Organism: Petromyzon marinus; assembly: GCF_048934315.1. Classification (NCBI taxonomy): domain Eukaryota; kingdom Metazoa; phylum Chordata; class Hyperoartia; order Petromyzontiformes; family Petromyzontidae; genus Petromyzon; species Petromyzon marinus. The sequence goes on from NC_133683.1 coordinate 16,584,344, forward strand.
CGTTCACGGATTGCGCCGAGTCTGTCCTGGCGTGGCCGCGTTTGGGCGATGATGTCGCAAATAGACAATTATTATTTGTTCGCCTTTGTTGATGGGTGGGTTATTGGTTGGTTGGGTGGATTGGTGGTGGGGTTTTGGTCGATTTGGTGGGTTTGTCGGTGGATGGATGGGTTAGTGGGTGGATGGGTTGGTTTAGCAGGTCCCTGCAGGGTGGGCTGGTAGGACAAGTCTCTGCGCTGTATATTGCTGATTTTACACCCAACAGCACGAGATTTCACTTCGTTAAAGTATTGAAAGGGGACGGACGGACGGACACATTAATCTATTGCAGGCTGGTACACTCAGTTTACAACTTCGTTCCTACCAGTATGAGTTATTGGTTGGTTAGTGGGTTATTGATTGGTTGGTGGGTGGGTTATTGGTTGGTTGGTGGGGTATTCGTTGGTTGGGTGGATTTGTGGGTGGGTGGGTGCGTGGGTGGGAAGCAAAATCACGTTGCTGCGAGCCAAAATAATCTCGGCAGATTCGGGGATTGTGAACATGCCTTTAAGCTGCGCAGCAATAGAAGTCGGGGCTTAGAGTTTGTGTGAGAGGCAAGGCGATGTGGGGTGCAGGGAGAGGTTGGATGCGGTTCAATATTGGCTTACTGCTGGGGGTTTAATGGGATAGAGGATGAAGCTACCAAGCATCCCGTTTTGGCCGGGGCAGTCCCAGTGGTTTCAGAAACGCTTCTTCGGTTTGACCACCAGAAGCTTTATCCTAGAATCGGGATTGTGTCCTGGTTTAAAAATGTTCCCGCCTCATTCTTGACTTACTAATGATACGAAACAAACCACCCAAATTATGCCAGATCTCGGAAGATAAGCGGGTGTGAGCCTGGACAGCGCCTAGATGGGCGACCACCATGCCGAACCGTCGCTACAGGTTGTCGACTGCGGCATATCGCACCAGTCGGGTGAAGTATGGTCAAATAACCCACGACCCACACGACGTGTGGCGGTGGCACTCGCGTCAGTCCATCGGTGGTCTGGCGAAATGGGGCTTCGCATCCACGTACCACACAAGCGTGAGTAGGTTCGCGACGAATTCAAATTCTAAAGATGTTATAGAAGGGCGGGACAGGTGAATGTTGGCCACCTCCAGACTTACAGGCAGGCAGAGATTCAGAGCAGACAGGTTATAAAATTGTAACGGCACGTGTATTTAGTTTTTTAAAAACTCAAAAGTCGATGATATCGCAATTGTGACCAAGTCTCAAAACCCGACCACCCACTCACGTGCTATGCAACCTCCCAAAATGACCTCCCAAAGACTGTTGGGGCAAGTGCAAGCAGCTATAGCGAGCACCTATGAAGGCCGCCACAGCACACGAGGGGGTGGGTGGCCAGCACCACGCTTGGCCGCATTTGCCCTCCCCAGTGCTGATGTTTACACACAGCACCAGGTACTCATTCGAGGCCGAGTAGACCTAGGGGAGGCCCAGGACCAGTTCGAATATTCGCCACTGTTATTGGTCGTGAGCGGGAATTGAGCTCGGGTCGTCATGTTTGTAGCGCGGCGCGCTGAACACAGCTTCCCATGGCGCGGTCACCACCACCACCTGCCTCTCGTCAAACAGAATGCGGTCACGGCTGCTTAATCACAATTCTAATTGTTTTAATTAAATTGCCTCCCTCCCCCCGCCCGCCCCCCCATAGCCCGTGCAGGATGCTTCGTTAGGCTAATCAGCACGTGCGCGCGTGTAGGGAGGGGTGGCGCAGTGGTTAGCGCCGCACTGCTCGACGAACCCGGCAAAGACTACAGTTTGAGGACCGCTCACGGCCAACATCAGTGATTATCTACACCGGTCCCGGGCCTCTCCTAGGTCGCCTCGGCCTCAAATGCGTGCCTGGTGTGTAAACGTCGTCACTGGGGAGACAAAGGCGGTCGGGCGTGGTGCTGACCACCCATCTTCTCGTGTGACGTTGGGCCTTCATAGGTGCTCGCGAGCAGCACTTGCCCCAACAGCCTGTTAAGGGCTATACGGGGGATGTTTGTCTCTTGTGTCTTGGTGTATCCCACGACACACAGCTCCGATTCAAATTAAGAAAAAAATAACTCAACGCTTACGTCAATAACACGGTGCCCTTTAAACGAATCGTATATAATAGGTGACGTTTCGGACAATGGCCCTTCATCATGTATGTGATGTGAAAAGGGGCCATTGCCCTTAAATTCACCCGTTATATATTGTCTCCTTGAAGGCCACGGTGCTATTGACGAATGTGTTTTTAGTTTGGTGTCGTTATTTTTTTTTGTCATTTTGCACACCGCTGCCAACGCAGTATCGCCCAAACCAAGAGCCTTGTGCGTGCCGCGTGTGGATGGCGCGCAGTCCATTTTACATCTCCATAAACAAACGTACAGGGGAGCCTCTTTGCGCTCGAAGCTCAATTATTGAGAATGCCTCGGCACAGACAGGTTTGCCTCCTGTAAAACCACTCCGCCATCCACGTGGCGGTGTCAATTATTTACCCAGAAGAGACCCCTGGGTGCAGGGCCGTCCGGAGTGGGATGTGCGCCCTCTTCCCCCCCCCCCAGCCCATGCCTTTAGAATAAAGAATTACATCTGACACCGTGACGTCGAAGCGCGGCGCCCCCCCCCCCCCAAAGCGTGGGGCCCGGGGCGGTCGCCCCCATTCGCCGCACTCCTCGGGGACGGCTCTGTCTCCACAACTCGGTCCTGCACGATGGCGTAGCGTGGTTGGCATGGGCCCTGGTCCAAGGAATTAAATGCCCCCCCCCCCCCTGTCCAATTACCCCCCTTCAGTGTGACCTGGCGTCGAGCGTGCCTGCCCCCCCCCCCCCCCACCGGAACCCTGTCCCCCTCCGCCGTGCAGCTGCATCGTCCGCATGGGATTCTGAGATCACTCGCCAACGACGACGTGAGCCATGGATTGGCCCGGGAATCAAATTCAGGTAGCCAGATCATTCGCGCAATGCGCCAACACCACTGCGACGCCACCTCCACTAACCACCACTGGCGATATGACCCAGATTCATCTTCACACCCGGCTCACCCACTCACCCACAACCGGGATAACCCCCCCCCCCCCCCCCCTTCGTCGATTGCTGCGGCTGCGAGTCGCGGGTCGTCAGTGGGCTTGGCCTGGTAGGATGGGGGTGGGTTTATTTTTATGTTTTTTTTGGGTGATTTGTTTACCTTTCCCATACTTTGCACTCCTATCGTATTGTTTGCTGTTGTAACGTCCTTTACTAGCCCCTTACTGGACATCTGTGAAAAGAAGAGCTTTGCAGCTCGTAGGATTCCTCCAGTCTATATATATATAAAAACACAAATCTGATTCGCAAACCCAGGACATATTGAGTCCTGGTCGGAGGCGAGCCGAGGGAGCCGTGCCAGCTCCTCTGTGCCGAGCGCCATACGGGAGGAGGGGAGGGGAAGAGGGGCTGGCTTCGTCGCCCTCCCCGCGACGCGACACGTGAAGGTCACGGTCGCCGGAGAGGACGAAGGACCCGGGGACAGACACCGCGGGAAGGGCGACGCGGCGCCGGGAAGGGCGACGATTCGCCTCGCAGCCCGGGATGCGTCGTTTCAGTGGGGGGGGGGGGACGGACAAAAGCGCGGTCCAAAAATAACTGCGAAATTGAACGGCTTCTGGCGCAGAATGGATAAGGTCACGGGGCACAGAGGCTGGCGTGTAATGCGATCCTATAGCGCGACGTGAACCGATATACCACGTCTCCTGCGACGCGTCCGCACCAGCGCGGCCACGCGAAATGACAAGATACCTGAATGGGGGAATTTAACGTCGCGGAAAGAGATTGTCCCCGTGTTTGTTGCTGCTGCCTTAACGGGTTAAACCGTCGGCTGCGAGAGTGGGTTTCGTGCGGAGGTGGGTAGGGGAGGGTGGCATGTTAGGACATGATGCGGGATGCGGGTATGCGTCCGTCCGTTGTCAGAGAGACAAATACGGCGTGTGAATGTGGGCAAGAGGGCGAGGGTACGCCTGGGCACATTCAGAATGTTTCCGTGGCTGCTGACGCGAGACAAGATCGAGACGTTGCACATCAGATGCTATATTCGAAGCGATGGAGAGCCAAGGGTTGGTTTGACAATTCCATGCTTAACACAGGCTGCACTGTAAAACAGGCGAGTGGCCTTTGAATTACAGGCACGCGATGCTAGGAATTCACGGCACGATGGGTTAAGCAACTTGCGAGTTCAAAATGCGTGGCAAGAAAGCAGTGTACATGTACCTAATTAGAGGGCGATTGCAATAGGTGGTACAGATGTACAGGGTGCGGGGCAGGTTACCCAGACGGGTGGGGCATTGCAGTGGCACCCAGAGGATGATCGAGCAAGGGGAAGACCTAAAAAGCCAGATGGAAGAACACTGGAACAGGTCAGGTTTCGATTATGCAATCGCTGGAGGGTCTAGCACATGGGGCAGCCAACCTATAACACACCAAGAGACAACACGTACCCCAAGAGTTCTGCAAACAGCCAAGTGTATATATATATAAAAGGGTGTGTGTGTGTAAATATAGCGAGTTTTGGGCACAGCAGGGGAGACATTCATTTTGTCTTTGCTACTACTGTAATAGTACGTTCTACGTTATGACCCTTCGATAGAGCCGCATGCTGCTCGGGGAGACGCCAGATGGCCACCCCGCTGGTCGAGCAAAAGGAAGCGATGAGCTGTGGTGGCATCTACAGTACTGCTGTTGTCATCAACAGTACCGGCTGTAGTCTTTTTCCATTCAGAACAAAGGCTGCGAAGGATTCACAATCGCATCATTTAAGATACACACACTACGTTAAAATGCATGTCGTAGATGGAATTTTAAACATTACGTAGAGAGTAGCCGTACAACAAGGCTTTTGACGAGATTTAAAGAGACAAGTTTGATATATTTTTTTACAATGCATTATTTATGCGGACATTTATCATTAAGTACAAAGGGTACTGGGACTGAGAGTAAGTCTTGACATACCAGTGCATATCGATATGGGAGGCAGCTCTCAGACAATGACGAATGCTCTGTATGTGAGAATATTAAATATTTTGTGTCATACCACATGTTGAGCAAGGTGACAGACTGTAAGGTTAAGAGTGCAATCCTGATGGGGATTGACTCAGCCCATCATCCGTACATGGTCGACAAAATTAGTACCAGATTTTGGGCACGTCAACAGTGGTTATCCTACTTGACAAGACTCGCACCCGCCATAAGGTGGGGTTTCCACCACTGGCTCAGGGCTGTATACTTGAGATAAGCACTGCATCAGTGCTCATATTTTTCATTGAGATCACAGACTTAACAGGTAGGGGAGCTGCAGTCACAACAACTGCCTAAAACAAGTCGCAAAGAAGCTCCAGAAGCCAAGCACCTGTTCGGGCGGTGCGAACGGCAAATCCCATTTAACCTTTAAGCGATCAACGCGGTCCAACAAAGGTGAGATTCGTGCACCGGAGAAAACGTTCACCCCATAACCTGGATGTGTACCAATCGTGAAGAACAACACGGCTGGAAGCAGCCGCCGTACTGGAAATGCCCACACACCTTTTTTTTTAAACTTCGATTGCAAAAATGATCGAGTTGATACTTGTGAAAGGCGAAAGGGGACCGTGTGTCAATTCCGCTGCAACGTTTGACACTGGCGAGGAGCGGCAGATTGGCTATTTGCGAGAGAGCAGCCCAGACAACAGATGCATAGCATGTGCTGCTGCCCTCTAGAGAAAAAAACGAAGTCCTGTCTCGTGACAAAAGTGGGCAGGGAAAGTCAACCTTTCTCTCTCTACAGCATTGCTACCTTTTTCGTATTCTGGAAACTTTTCAGATATAATCGAACTTACCATTTCGTCCATGGGTTAGAGCAGAAATCGGTACCACATAGAGGAGCAAAGCTTTCGTAGTACCGATATATTTACATGGTGAATACGAGAGTGAATTACTTGATAACGCCACTCATTTCAAATGGTTATCACGTGATTCACTGTTATTGGACATATATGCCACCTCAAGTGGCACCAACTGGGGAAATACCTGGTCTGGGTCCTCGGAACATTTACCCTGCACGAGTGTTAACACTGACGCCTCACAACAGGAAGGTCCTGGGTTTGACTCCCGACTCGGGCACCTTTCTGCGTGTGGAGTTTGTACGCTCTCCTCCTGTTCTGCATGTGTTTCCTCTGGGTTCTCCCGTTTCATCCCATAAGAAAAAATAATGACCAAACACCTAAATATTGAAACATTCCCTGCAAATTACTCAATTACCATGACAGCAACGTCACCCGCCGACTGCAAAAACTGGGCAGGACCCTCCTGAAGAAGAGTTTTGAGACTCAGTGAGGTTTTCCTGGCCAAAATAAATAAGTTGACAAAGCAAATCGGGCCAAGCTACGTCTGCCAATGGCCATGCAATCCTTGTCGTTGGATATTATCTTCTTGCTTTAGTGAGCATGGAGGCATCTCCCGTGTATAGCCGAGCGAGCGGTGGAAATTCCACATTTGATATCGAGAAGGAGCGAGTGAGCTGTTGTAAATATGCACGTAATAAATTAATGCAACACTTCAATTTTTACCAGTATATTCACTGCCGTTAACATCACCAACAGCAGGAAATGTATTGATTACAAACAGCAAATGGTATTAAAATCAAGTTGCAAGCGTCATTACATGGATGCATTTGTTTTATTTGTACAGGTGGAAAAGGAAACATTGGCAGCTGTGAAAATATGTATTCTGTATTCCAATTCCACGGACCATCCTCGACAGACCTGTCCAGCGAATAGCGGGAAACATACGTTTAACTGTACACAAGAATCGCCTTCGGTTAAAATCATATCCACTATCAGAAGCATTCCTTGAACGGCCAATTATGACGAACGGTGACCTACGTCTCCCTGTCATAATTGTCAAAAACGCTCGCAATAAAAAAAAACTGGCATTTTCTCCGAAAGCTTACCCTACGTTACGATCCACGGCTTCGCGTCGCGGTCATTTACATTCGGGATGGGGAGACTACAAAAGTACGAAGACAATCGTCACGCAAGGGGAGTGGACGCGCCACTAAAACGGCCCTCTCGGCATCACCACCATCAGCGACCGGAGCCAGAGAGGTCACACAATAGCGTACTGCTGGTACAGGAGGTCGCGGATCTTGTAGTAGTCCTCACATATGCATCCTTCCAGGCCGATGCGGCCTGCCTCCGTCTGCAAAGACAAAGATCCCCCGTGTAGCCTTTACAAAACTGTTGGGGCAAGGGCTGTTAGCGAGTAGTACCTCCGAAGGCCGGCGTGGCACATGGACGGGGTTGATGGCCAGCACCACGACCGGGCCACCTTTGTCTCCCCAGGGGCTGACGTTTACACACCGCTGCAGGTACTCAGTTAATGCTGAGTCCATCGCGGGGATGCCCAGTACACCGGTTCAGATAATCATCACGGGTGTTGGGGGGCATCCGGGTGGGAATCGAACTCGGGTAGCCGGGTTCGTAGCGCGGTGCAGTGCTAACAACCATTGCTATCCCCACACAGCACGGCACAAGCAACAAACACAAGGGTAGCCACTTGAGCCTGGTTTGATTACCACGGCTGGTGCCATTTGCAAAGGGAGAATATTCTGCCGTGCTGGGAATAGAAACGACCCTGCCATGCGCCAAGCCGGGGGAGGGGGGGGGGCAGATGAATGCAATGGGGGTGATATATTATCCTAAGACATGCAATCCAATCTTTATTTTTTCATCAGAAGATGAAACGAACACAGTTAAGACAAATGTGAAAACGTGGCCTTGTTTGCAAAGGTGACCCCCTGGGTGACATCAAATCCAATCATTTGGTAATGGACAAAAGGTTCAAAGTGAAGATATATAATTCATAGAAATGAGAAAAATTGCACAATGATTAAATAAATGGACGTAATTTAGATTAGGACAAAATATATTGAACAATGCTACAAAAATAAAACGAAAGCACAATTAAATGTAAATGTTTTCTCGGTTCCCCAAATAAGCTTGCCGGTTTTGATTAAAATTTATAATCAGAGGGGAAGAACTTCCAAGCAGAAACGGGGCATTAGCAGTGTTGCAAGAATGCTGTCCACTAAAGGAAGACAAGGCATGCCCACAACAGCCGTTTGCAAAACGTTCTTGGGTTGCAAGAATTTGAATCCGGCAGACGTAAACCAGAGAGGCTCGCGCTGCGGGTCTCAGCCCGTGGTTCAGGGGGCACGAAAGCCGTTCTCAGGGAATAGAGGCGCCGGCTGCGGCATGGATACCGTGCAGGAGAAATGATGAATGTGCGCAGGCGATGTCAGCGCCACAGTACGGCGCTAAAACATGAATACTCAACGTGAACCACATGCCTTACTAACACGAAAGACACCGCTATACAACACGAAACACGTGCCTTGCCGTCACAAAACACGAATACACATGATGCACATGCCTTACTATGCGAAAAAATACGAACTATGTATGTATGTCAATATTATTTCGCACCGTACGTAGCAAACCGTGCTACTCGGAAGCGTAGGAAATGGAAACAAAAACTAAACACAAAAAGCAGTTCTAAAGTAACGAATAACCTGTTTCTAATACACGTGAAACACGTCTAACAATCACAAAAAAACACTAATACAGGTTAAACATGTGCCTAACACTGTATTGAATAGAACAGTGGCCATGTGATCACTCTCTATTGTGGCCTTAATAACCTTCGGTGTGTATCTGGGGCTGGGGGGGAGTAAGTGGTTCTTGATTGGGGGGAGGCAAGGTGGGAGTTCAATACCGTGGAGAGAAAAGGGCGAGAGGCAGCGGGGTGCAGGTGGAGGGGGGAGGCAGCACTCAAAATCAGAATCTTTATCCTGGAGAAATCCGATGAGCTATGAAGCTCTTTTTTTTTTTACAGAAGTCCAAGTAGGGGCAGGTCAGAAAGTTACGACAAACAAGAAAACGATAGGAGTGTAAAGAATAGGAGAGGTGAGAAAAATCACTAAAAAACCACAATAGTTCAAATTGCATGAATAACACCAAATCCCACGATTGGGGGAAAGGCAGTAAAAGAAACCAGAGCAACCCACCCTGCGAACGGCCACCACGTTGTTGCACACGAGCACGCCGCCAATGAACTCGGCCTGGATGCCCTCTCGCAGCAGCACCTGCTTGAAGTCGGAGAGGCGCGGCTCGTTAATGAACACCGCCGCGTGGTCCTGCGCCTGGGAGACAAAAAAGACGGCAGCCGAACGGACGGCATTCACAACCGCCACCAGCAGCAGCAGCGGCGACATTCGTGACGGTGAGACGTCACCGTCGCGCTTGTGCTAGGCTCGGTGTATGGGAAATGTAGAATCACTGGCAGGGCAACGGAGCGGCCCAAGGTGTTACGGGTTCACGGAGATGACTGGCAAATGTACCATACATCCGTGCACTCCACTGCGCCTACCCGCGTTTTAGCCGCCCAGCGCTTTGCTCGTTGTCGCGAGCGTCGCTTTTCCGCCCTCAGTCATTGGTGCAGGGGAGTTTACCCCCCGCCACGCAACTGCCCCGTCGAATCCTCCACAAACTCAGAACCGGCCGCCACCAACCGACCTCGCCACCGCCGTCGCGTTGCCTCGAGGCTTTCGCCGCCGATGCCGGAGCCTCACCTCGTTCGGCTGCAGCGGCTCCAGAGTGGGGATGATGTCGCCCTCCTCGGGGCCGACGGCGACGCGCGCCGCCGCCGCCGTCGTCGCATCTTCGTCGATAAACAGCCCGGCCAGGGGCTGCGCTTGAGAGCGGCCCGCGATGCCGGGGGCGGCCTCGGTTTCGTGGGCGGCAGCTCGGTGCGGGCGATCGACCTCCATGGCCTCGCCGGAGCCGCCCGCCGAGGTGCCGGCCGCCGCCGCCGCCGCCGCCGCTGCCGCGTTCTCGTCGTCGCGCGGCGTCCCGTCCTCGGGCACCACCCCCGTGTCGACCCGCGCGACCCGCAGGTCCAGCGCGCCCTCGATCCACGCCAGCTCGGCGTCCCGTGCACGGCAGAAGCGCAGGGAGCTCACGAGCGAGTCCTTGAGCCTCACCTTGGGGGAAAAGTAGGCACGGGCATAAATACAAATATAAAATCGTCAAGTGTGTTTCGTCGAGCCGGACGTCGTTTTTGACGAGGATGTTTATTTTGCAGTGATTGTTGAGCTCAAATAAACTAACACGATTATAAATTATAACATTTCTTTGCAGACCTTTGTCAATCCACTGTTATATTAAGGCCTCCCCCCCCCCGCCGCCCATCCCTCATTCCATGCTGTTTTGATCACAGGGGTTGTTTGGCCACACTTCAGCGTGCTGGTCAGTGAGGGTTAGTTAGTGTGGGTTGGGGGGTGCCCAGGACCGGTTTAGGCAGTACAAGCCACCAATTTTAGTGTAGCTGGGAATCGAACTCGGGTTACCGGGTTCAAAGCACAATACGCAACCCATTGCATTATGGCTCTAGCCTATTATCATCGTTCACAACCGAAATATTACGCTTTGGAAGTATAAAAGAATGATAAAACGTAAGTGAGAACTCCTCAGAACGGGTCGTGGCGTGTTTCTGCGGGAACAAATTTGCCTTTTCTGCTTGCACTGTCCAAAATCACACCCAGTCTCAACAATAACAAAACAACAATTTACATTTATATAGCATCTAAATGCGATCACGTTTCAAGACGCTGTGCACAAACAGTAATAAAAAAAAAATCTTTCATCGTCAGAAGAATAAAATGGTCTTCCTTGCCACAAACAGAGCCTTGGATTTTACAGTGAACAGCACGATAAGAATACACACTGCTCTTCACCGCGGAAATAATGTCAACAGGAGCGTTGTAAAGAAGAAAACTAATTTGCAGGCCCGGCGATGGCGTGTATGCCACTTATTGCAAAGTTTCCCAAGTTCGAATCCCTCAACGGCCGCCCCGGTTAACACCGGGTGTGTTAATTGTAACAACTACATGCCGCGCGCTTTGCAGTGGACGTCAAAAGCCGTTTGGCGTTATTGGAAAAAGGGTAGGTTATGTCTCGATATTTTTTTAAATGTTATAAATGACCCAACGGGCGTAAGAATGCCCACTTGCAGCCTGTTGCTGCGTTCACCCTGTGCCCCCACAGGAACAGCTACCACCGGGGGGGGAGTCCCCAGTCACCTCGAAATGTACTGCATCAGAAGCACTGGTGTAAATATTAATGGTTTATAATCAGTATTATTGGTAGTACGCTTGTTCACACAGGAAAGCCCCACCGAGTCTCACGACGCTCTTTTGAGAGGGTCCTGCCAAGTGTTCACCGCAGAGGGCGGTGGTTGCTGTGCGTGTAATCCCATTCGAGCAATTTGTGAGCAATTCCTCAAACCATACACTTTTGGACCACACACTGGCCTACCCTTGCAAATGACGTCAGGGGGATCTTCAACGTCCGCTGCGAAGTAGACGGCGCGTAGGATTTGTGGATGAATATATGCAACGCAGTACTAACTGGGGTGATCGCCAGATTCGAACCGTGAATTTCTGCAATAAGGGCCGAACTTGCTACCGCCGGCCGGTGTCACAGCCCTGGCGATGCTGACGTATGTACGTATGGGTGCCACGATGGCGAGATGTTGACGACCTCGCTTGGTATACAGGAGGTTGTGGGTTCCATCCCGACCCTGACGCCTGTATCTTTGGAGTTTGCGTGTCATACCCCCGTGGTCGCGTGGATTTTTCTCCGGGTCCAACGGTTTCTCCCTCCACATTTAGAATGAACTTCATGTGTTAGGGTATTTGGCTGCGAAGCATTTCTACGTGATAAGCCACTTTGTTGAGCTATAATGTGTTGCCAGGCCACTTCTGAAAAAGAGCTACGTAGCTCAGTGGGCCTTACCTAGTAAAATAAAAATAGCATAGTTTAGTATGTTGAACTTATTCTTAGTTTTTTCGGTAAAGTCACGTTGAAGAGAAACAACAAAATAACAAAATATATATAAAACAATAAAAAATTCTCACGACGTTTCGACCATAACTCAAACGGTCATCATCAGGTGTGTCGGTTTGCATAAATTTATTTTGAAAACGGCATATTTATTTATATATATATAAAAATAACGTTTGCGTCACGCGCAACGATTGGCTGTTTGCCAGGACTAGTCCATCTATTTTTTGAAAAGAGGAGGGGGGAGACGAAATTTGTTTTTATGTATGCTGTCTGAAAGGCACTGTAAGCGTGAACAATCAATCAAGAACTGAAATGATTTATCAAATCTTTCCAATGATTGCTAAGATAGAATCCATCTTCTCGGTTGAAATTGTCTCTGTGTTTGTATATGTGGATAGCCTCATGAACGAATCTCTCATGGAAGCCAGATGGCTTACAAAGAACCTCCGTCTTGGAAAAGTCAATGGCATGTGAGCCTACTGAATTAGAACAATGATCTGCTACGGCCGAGGTGTTGGTCCTACCGTGTTTAAGGTCTGCTTTATGTTCACGAATGCGGTCCGAGATATGGCGTTTGGTTTCTCCAATGTAACTACTACCACAGAGGCAACTTAGTTTGTAGACACCAGGGTATTGTATGTCCGGAATCACATCTTTTACAGACGGAACCAGATCACGGATTTTATGTAATGTGTTGAAACGGACCTGGATCTTGTGTTTATTCAAGATTTTGGAGATCTTTTTTGTGATCCCAGCAATGTAGGGTAAAGTGATGGTTTTGAAAGGATCCTCAAGAGGGTTCTTCTTCATGGTTTGAGTGATAGCTTTGCGGATTGTATAGTCGGAGTAACCATTAGCCCTAAGAGCCTGGTGTACGTGCTTGAGTTCACTGCTTATGTGTTCCTGGTCGGATATGCATTGGGCTCTATGATACAGAGTCTTGAAAAGAGGAATACAACAACAAAATTAAAGAATTACTCGACGATGGTAGTTATACAAAAATAAAAAGAGATCCCACCAACAGCCTCGTCACACAAACCAACAAAATAATTTCTGATTCAACCGCATTAATTGATCAATCTAAACGGTTTTCGTTGAAACCTTCTGCTGCCAGGCCACCAAGATTATACGGCTTACCAAAAATACATAAAGTTGATACACCTCTTCGTCCCATAGTCTCTACTATCAGCTCCCCCACCTACAAACTAGCTCGTTTTTTGTCTGAAATCCTGCGTCCTTTCACTGGAAAGACCACCTCTGCGGTACAAAATTCTACTCACCTGGTATCAACAATCAAGGGTATTTCCCTGTCCCCAGACGACCTGCTTGTCAGTTTTGATGTAGTTTCCTTGTTCACCAAGGTTCCTGTACCTGACACCATTGCAATCATTGAAGACTTGGTTCATCAAGGACTAAACGCTGAGGTACCCCCCCTGGTGAGACACTGTTTAACCAATACATACTTCACTTGGAATGGAACTTTCTACAAACAAACTGAGGGCACCCCAATGGGCTCCCCCCTTTCTCCAGTTATAGCTAACATTTTCATGGAGAAATTTGAGACTGACGCCATCCAGACTGCCACTCTACGCCCAACCTTGTGGAAGAGGTACGTGGATGACACTTTTGTCATCTGGCCACATGGCCGGCCTGCTCTAGACCAATTCTTCAACCACATCAATTCCATACACCCAGCCATCAGATTTACCATGGAAGTCGAAATAGATGGCAAGATACCTTTTTTGGATGTCCTAATTAAAAAGAGACCTGATGGTTCAATGAGCCACTCTGTCTACAGGAAAGCTACCCATACGGATGCTTATCTGAAACCGGATTCCCACCACCATCCATCACAGAAGAATTCTCTCATCAAGACTCTGTATCATAGAGCCCAATGCATATCCGACCAGGAACACATAAGCAGTGAACTCAAGCACGTACACCAGGCTCTTAGGGCTAATGGTTACTCCGACTATACAATCCGCAAAGCTATCACTCAAACCATGAAGAAGAACCCTCTTGAGGATCCTTTCAAAACCATCACTTTACCCTACATTGCTGGGATCACAAAAAAGATCTCCAAAATCTTGAATAAACACAAGATCCAGGTCCGTTTCAACACATTACATAAAATCCGTGATCTGGTTCCGTCTGTAAAAGATGTGATTCCGGACATACAATACCCTGGTGTCTACAAACTAAGTTGCCTCTGTGGTAGTAGTTACATTGGAGAAACCAAACGCCATATCTCGGACCGCATTCGTGAACATAAAGCAGACCTTAAACACGGTAGGACCAACACCTCGGCCGTAGCAGATCATTGTTCTAATTCAGTAGGCTCACATGCCATTGACTTTTCCAAGACGGAGGTTCTTTGTAAGCCATCTGGCTTCCATGAGAGATTCGTTCATGAGGCTATCCACATATACAAACACAGAGACAATTTCAACCGAGAAGATGGATTCTATCTTAGCAATCATTGGAAAGATTTGATAAATCATTTCAGTTCTTGATTGATTGTTCACGCTTACAGTGCCTTTCAGACAGCATACATAAAAACAAATTTCGTCTCCCCCCTCCTCTTTTCAAAAAATAGATGGACTAGTCCTGGCAAACAGCCAATCGTTGCGCGTGACGCAAACGTTATTTTTATATATATATAAATAAATATGCCGTTTTCAAAATAAATTTATGCAAACCGACACACCTGATGATGACCGTTTGAGTTATGGTCGAAACGTCGTGAGAATTTTTTATTGTTTTATATATATTTTGTTATTTTGTTGTTTCTCTTCAACGTGACTTTACCGAAAAAACTAAGAATATGAATTACTGCAGTCACGAAAGCTTTAAATCAAAATATGTTGAACTTCTTTTGGAATTGTACCCACGGTGACGCACCGATGACACGCGCGCGCGCACGGCACAGCACGCACGCCCGGCACGCCACACCTGGTAGATGAGGTTCTCGCTCGTGGCGTCGACCGTCTCGTGCAGCCTCGGCGTGTACACCTTCATCTCCTTGCCGCCGAACGCACGGCATGCGTCGGCCAGATGACGTGTGGCGTCAGGCGGCCCGTGCACAATCACCAGCTGGCGCGGGCGCATCTGGCTGATGAGCTTCTTGAGCGACTCGCCGTCTGAGCGCCCTTCGTAGTCGATGTAGATCAACTTGGCCCTTGAAGCCAACGGGGGAAGGGAAGGCCAACGGAACACGAAGGGTTTTGCACGCGCACACAAAAATTGTATAATTGCACTTCGACTTAAGCACACTGACAACAACAGCAATAATTTTAAGGACGTCAATGACGGTCCGTAATAATTACACAATTTGGTCATTACCTGCTCTGGTGGTGTACACCGAGGAGCGATATGACAATGTGCCTGTAGAACAATATTTTTTAATCAGTGTGTTGTCTGCCTTTCATCACTGTATTGGTACAGAAACATTGACAAAAAAAATTGGCACAATAGCTGATAAGTACACAGAAGAAGCACGCGGAAGTGTGCATGCTTTAAATTACACTGACATATGTGAAGAGGAATGCGTAGATTATAAAACATAGTAGCTTAAAGAGACATCATATATGAGTGTCATCCTGGCCACACCATGCCCCCGTGAGCAGTGCTGGCCTTAACAGGTGCTTGTCAACAGCAATTGCCGCAACGATCCGCTACAGAACGTCTTCGTTTTTTTGTGTGCGCTCATGGATGACCTGTGGCCGAGACGATCAACCTATCACGATTGATGGCCAAATTATATTGCGGCTGACTGAAACGTCGCTTAGGATTCACGAGCCTATCGGTACCAATTCAGTGCAATGACATGGCACGAACGCCCCTGAGCTGTTTGGCCACAGCCTTCATGAAACGTATTCCAACCGTGTCGTCAGCGTGACAAGGCCTACCCGACCACTGCCATATTTTTCGCTTACACAGGAGGTACGGACGCCATACGTACATCAGGCAACTAGCGATGCCGTCGAATGAATTACCGCGCTCGGCGTACAAATTTTAACGTTTCACATCAGCAGCTTTTCAAATGCCGTACGAAGAAAAGTGGCAGGACAGAAAGCGAGGGGGACATTTTCAATCAGGATCGGGAGGGAATGAGTCTTTTGTGTGTGTATGTATGCTGAACTTTCGCATTGTATGTAGCCAACCGTGCTAACTGGAGGTGTGGGGGAAGGACAACAAATTAAACACAAAAAGCAGTTCTAAAAAAATGAGTTTTTAATCTAGGTTTACAAGCGCATCGCTCTCGTGGCTTCTTAATATCGGAAGAGCGTTCCAGACGGCCTCAGGAGCGCATCTGAATGCTCACAATGTAGTGTGGAGGGCGCAGCGCCGCGTACCGAATGTCGACCGTGTGGCTGCTGGAGATGCACTTGGTGGGCACATCCGTCAGGTCCTGCTCCATGGCCTCCTCCGCCTGGTGATGAGCTTCGACCCCCTTGTCCTCATCCACGCTTGGCAACTCAGGCATGAAAAAATCTTCGGGCCTGTGCACACACGAAGACACAACGGAGTTTGTACTGCACGGTCCCTCTGCTACCAGCCAAGGAAACCATATAAGCTCCGATAACAGCTGTTATGCATGGTGGTCACCCATACACACACACTATCCAGGTTAAAATCCTGCTTAGGTTCTGAGATTTGACAACATCGGGAGCATCCCGGGTGATTTGGCCATATATGGTCATAGCACACATATATTTTGCCACTTTAACAGCCCAAATTTATTCATGGAAACTATATTAATGCATGCAGTTTCCTAATGCATATGCTATATCTGGCAGCGCAAAGTGTTATTGTATACTTGACGAATATTAACCTAGAGTAAAATGTAAAAGTGCAGCCCTGCAAATGCTTTCTCGTGCAACTGCTGGTCAAAGGAGGCAGTTGGAGAGTCCCTCCAGAGGGTATTCCATGCTGGCCAGATATCTTGGGAGAGGTGGGAGTCCCCACACTTTACCCCACCACACACGGCCTGCCAATAAACAAACTGCCGAATACCCATTTACACCGCTGGGTGGACAAAGACGGAGGGGGGGGGGGGTGCGGGGGAGATTCGGAAAAAACTTGCACCGTTGTTTCAACTGCCGCGCCGGGAGTTCGAACCGAACCAGTGACCTCTGGACTTCAAGTCCAGTGTGCTGACCACGACAACACTGCGTCATCCGTACACCAACTGCATTTGCTAGAATACGACAATCTCGTATTCGATATTTACCGACATGGACGTGCGAATGTTTCTCAATAAATCCATGAAGGAGCGAGTGAATCTAAGATAATTTCTTTTTATTTTTGCAGAGGTAAGGCCCGCTGAGCTATATAACTCTTTTTTCAAAAGCGACCTGGCCACAAATGATAGCTAATCGAAGTGGCTTATTAGGTGGAAATTTAGAGCAGCTAAATACTCTAAAAGCACACCGATTCTGAACGTGGAGGGAAAAACTGGAGAGAAAAATTGGAGGGCTCGGGAGAAAAAACCACGTGAACACGGGGAGAGAGAACATGCCAACCCCAAATATACAGGCGTCAAGGTCGGGATCATACGCACGACCTCCCGTTTTCCAGGCAAGGTATCGAATCACAGCGGCGCGCCCTTACTTTATGATCTCTCCGTAGTCGTCCCACTTTATTTTTTCCTCCGTCGATGGGTACATGGGGTAGGACTTCTTGGCATGCTTGAAGAAGCTGCCCTTGCGACTGTTCTCGCTCTTCATCATCAAGTCGTGTTTGGCCTTGCCCGCTGGCTGGTACTCCATGTCGCCCTCCAAGTCGCTGTCGTCGCTCGAAAATTCATCATCGCTGCACCGACGCGTTCGGACACATTAGATCAAAACCAGGCCGACTGAGCGATGCCTCTTGGGGGGTGGCTGGTGGGAGTGGGGGGTGGGGGGGTGGTGGGGGTTGGGCATGCGCAAGCGGCGGTCTGCGACGAGCGGCTCACAGCTATCGGCAGAAAAACGTTCGATGGGTCGCCCGCACATTTCTGATAAGTTTGCAATATAATTGCGAGACCACTCGCCACCATCCATTTAAATTATTTGGTGCAAAATGTGTGACCCTTGAAGGCAACGTTAATATTTCTCACTCGTACGAAGAGCGAGTTGATTAGTTCTTAGCCTGATCATTCGACTGTACAGCAAGTCCCCGGGTTGCGGAAGACCCGACTTATGGAAATCCGACTTTACGGAAATGCTCCCAAAAATCATGATTTTTTTTTTGTTCAACACGAGTAAATGTTGGCATTAGTTACGTAAGCGCAAATAGTGCGGCGCCGTGAGGCTGCGGATGAATACCGCGGAGCTTCGACAAAACGCCACCTTCGCCGAGCGTCACTAGGACTAAGGTAAATGGATTTTTTTGCAGCGCTATGTAATCCCTTTTCTTTTGTAGCATTACGTAATTGTTTTTTGATACGCTTAGAACCGTCTGTTATTCCATTGCTAGTTTTCTTCATTTTAAGTTTATTTCATGAGTTATTTACCGTGTGTACTTTTTTAAAACACAATTACGCTTAGGTTGCTTACGGTCTCAGCCAACAGCGATCGGAGAAGTCGAGGCCTAGCCTCATGCACGGTAAACGAACATTCGGAAGGGACTGCTTTCTCTTAACAATTCATATTAAAATGTTTCGTGGTATTCATAAACAGTTGGAAACAGTATATTTTCCATTAGTTTAATTATGGGTAGTGTTAGGGTAGATATTCGATTAAATGAAAGAATCGTAGGAAGTGCAGAGTGTATGTACAGCGATACGGTACAGCTAGCGATAGAAAATGGAGGACAGCACAACACGGTACCGAGATAAAACGAACCTAGTAATTGGGAAGGAGAGGCACAACTATTTCCGGCTTTGGGATTTTATCGTTGATTTTGGGGGAAAATTGTTCAGTTTCTGTTCAGTTTCCTATGGAAAATTTGGGCTGCGGATCGTTCTCGGGAACCTAACCCTTCCGTAACCCGGGGGGCTGCCTGTACAATGAACACCTCATCGCACAAAATGTGGTTCTGCCCTTAATTCGGCCAAATTGATGCTCTGACAATTAAATAAATCGCCGTCGCTGTCACGTGCCAAACGTCACTGTCCTTGGCCAAGCGAACTGCCCCCTACTGCGTGGACCTGTGGTCACTTCAAGAGACATCAGATGTAGCTCGCTGTGCTCTCTGCTGCTGTGGGGCAGTTCTTTAACAACCAGGGGTCCCCGGCTGCTCTGCGAAAGTATAATTTGTCTCACGACATGCCGCCAATTAGCACCGGTGGCTAAGTATGGCATAAGAGGCATAAACCCTGGGGAAAAGATATATATATATATATTTTTTAATTGCTCACTCTTTGGCTTGCTCTTGCTTTTTCGCTTCTTCTTTCTTTATTTTGTCTTTTTCCATATATTCTTCGAGCTCTTTACCTTCAAGCTTGACACGTTTGCGTATCTGAATAAGAAAAAAATGCGGATATCATCACGGTGAATATTTGTCTCATTATTAACACTTGGCCAGGCATCTTGTGAGAACCCACACTTTACCCCACCGCACACACAGAAACCAGCCGATCGACTGTGGTGTTCCAATTTACTGGGCGGACAGACAAACAAGGGGGGGTGTGGATTTAAGCAACAGTGTTTCAACTGTCATGCCGGGAGAAGGCATCGGCGACCTCTGGATTGCACGTCCAATGTGCTAACCATTAAAACCACGCTACATACGCTAACCCAAAGTTTATTTGGTTAAATGTTATTTCACGTCCGCTCCGAAAGAGCCGACCCTACTGACGTGGACGTACGCTGACTTTCTCTTTTAAAATTGGCAACCATAATTTTAACCACGACCGCCACCGAGGAGCGTGGTTGGCTACGTACGGCGCGAAAGAAGTTCAACACGTGTACGCACATACGTACCTACACACACAGAGCATGCGATGGCAGCCACGCAAGTTCACAGCTAAAATCCACACTCCCCACCCTCCGCCCCAAACGCAAATGCGAACCTCACCTCCAGCTCTGCCCGGCGCAGTCCCGGCTTCTCGATGAGCGTGCGCGCCAGCGTGCCTGGCATGGTGCGGGCCGTGAAGATGACGCAGTGCCTCGGGTCGCTGCACCACTGGATGAAGAGCTCGCGCGAGAAGCCGCACTCCAGATCGGGCTGACTGCACAGCACCACCTTGGGGCTCGGCACCTTGGCCAGGTCGGCCAGGCTGTGGCACAGGGACAGGTGCCTGAACTGGAACGGGTTGTTGCGCTTGTCCTCGAAGCACCGCATCAGTTTGTCGCTCATCCACTCCACCTGTGGTCGACGATGCATGGGTGGGGGGGGGGGGTACACAGGTTCACATACGTGGCCGCTCAAGACAGAAGGAGACACTCGGCGTCACGGTTCTCTTAATGATGTATCTTTCGATGGACCACATAATAATACTAAATGTGCGCGCTGGCAGGGTACGCTATGTCAAAGCGTCACGCGACGTCTGAACGTCGTATGTGTCGCGTGTACGGACGTTAAAACCGCTGAGACACTAGGTCAGGGTTCTGCCACTTCATTTTCTCGTGGGTAACAACGCAACTAGTGTGTGTGCGCTGAGAGGCCGCACGGCGTCATAGTGTCATGCGATGTCTAAATGTCTTGTGTACAGATGTTGACATCACACGATGCCTCTGACATCATATCTGTACCCTGTGATCACTCATCTGGAGCTCGTGTGTTCGGGTACCTCATCCCTCTAACTTCTTAAGCTCTCTTTCGTCTCACTAATGTCTATCTCTCATCATGTCTCTCAAAGCCATATATATTTCGGTGGGCTATAGATCTGCGGGCCACCAGTTTAAAGAGTCCTGAATATCGGTGATTTGGTCTACTCTTGCTCTTGAAGACGTACAAGTGTTTTCGCACACAAATTGTACTTAAAAGAGACATTCACCATGAGAATTGAGCCATCGATCTTTACGCGACTGAGAAAACACGGGAGCGCGTTTGTCACACCCGTGCAGAAGAGAATGATCGAGTATAGGGGGAAGGAAGGAAAAAACAAATGACGCAGGCGATCGAACCCAAAGCACAAAGAGGATGCGGGGTCGTCCGAACAAACGGCACGGACCTGAGACTTTGAGAACTCGACGACGTTGTAGCTGACGTTGTTGAGCAGCGCGAGGGAGTACGCTCCCAGGCCCGCGTCCTTGGTCCTCCAGATCTGGTCGAGCAGCTGGGCCAGCTCCAGCACGCGACCCGCCGTGTCCACGGCAAGCAGCACGTTGCCGTCCCCACGCAGCGTCTCAAGGATGTTCGCTGCGGGGACGCGCACATATGAACACGGGGCATTACAAAACGCGGCCCGTGTTTTACACATTGGCATTTAAAGGCAGGTGAGAGTCCGCAGGTCACTGAAAAGGGGATCTCAAGAGATATTTTTTTTTATATCTGCTTCCGTGTGGGCAATTCCGCGAAATATGTATGTATGTTGAACTTCTATCGCACCGTACCGAGCAAACCGTGCTAATTGGAGGTGCGGGCTAATTGGAGGTGTGGGAGGATCGGAATTATCTGAAAATATACTTCTTCTCATGACATGAGGCTGAATGAAAAAGCAGGATATAATTGGAAAACATTTTAGTAGGTTATTTTGTTTAAATCAGGCGACAGCCAATTCAAGCAGTCTGTCTTCAAGGGAGGTCTGGGTTTATAATAATTGTCGCTCATACATTCAACAACTAACGATGACAAGTAACAATCACTTAATGATTGCATTAATAACAAAGTAATTTCTACTATACTGAGTAATACATTCAAACTAGTGGACAGTTTTTAACCACGTAAAAATAACATTTTCATCAAACAGCCCAAGCGTTTTCAAAATCCCATTTCTTTTTTTTAGCAGCAAATTTAACTCTCTCAAGGCCGGCTTCCACTTTTAGTCTAATCATCAGTCAGGCCGGCTAAAACAACTGCTGCCAGGTTGCATGACATGACAGACAAGAGCCCTCCATGAGAACGGAGGGGCCTGCTCAGCACAAAAGTGTAAATCTGTATCTCTTATCCACAGCTCTTTCTCAACCAAATCTCCTGTTAGGCTCTCTTTCATTCCACCGATCTGTAGCTCTTGTACTATTACAGTGAGGCAGCATGGCTGTTATGCTTCCAAGTATAGACGTTTCTTGCCCAAATAAATTTGGGACGGTGCTCATCCTCGGTTTACAACTCTGAGCCAGCGGTGGAAATTCCAAATTGCTGTGGCAACAATGAATACAACCACAGGATAATCACTGTTGACTTCCAAGCAGAGTGGAAAATCATACTCTTTGGTTCCTTCGGTAAAGTCACGTAGGTATAAAATAAATTAAATCACGACGTTTTGGGCGCAACACAAGCTTTACAAGATTTAATTTATTTTATTTTATACTTACGTGACTTTACCAAAAGAACCAAAGAGTATGGATCCCTGCAGTCACGAAAACTTCAAGTCTAGAGTGGAAAGTCAATTTATCAGCCCTGAAAAAATAAAAGTTTGCGTCGACCACCGCGCACGATTTAATCCGGCAACGTTCCAATTGCGAGTGGCATGCTTTAATTTTTTTTATAACTTTCCAATAGACAACACCAGTATACAAACTCGTAAGTGACGCATGCAAAGACGAACATCAAACTCTTGTGTAATGGAACATGTTAAATGGGATGAAAATATAAAGCGTTCCTTCGGTAAGGAAACATACTTAGCAGCTGTTCATCTCGTTGTTTCCTCCTGGCTTGAACGTATGTGGCATTTAGTGAGTCAGTGATGAGCAGTGATGGTCTTGTGACAGTCTCTAAAGCGCAACCGTTTAAGTGTCTACATAAAACAAAAAAACAGGTGAACAGTTAATAAATGATGAGCATACAATCATTCACAAGCAGTTATAACGGAATCTGACATTAAAATGGAATACAAGTAAACAGTGTGCTTTTATATTAGCTGCTAGAGCTGTACGTTTATGTCCTGTAGCTTACATCTCCCTTTTGTGGTTGTAATCCACCGCATAGATGATCTCCTCCTCTCCGTCTTTTACAATCTTCCACACTGTGCCCCCAATCATGTGGCCAGCAGGCAGCGGGGTTATAGACAAGCCATGTCCCTTGCCTGAATGAAAAAGAAATACGTTATATTGAACGCGATAAACACAACACCAAATACTAGCTGAAATAGCTTTAAACATCTCCAAGTCTTTAGAACTATCAGGGTTGAAGCGCAGGAAATCACTGCATAGTTGGGGTCAGTCAGGATTAACATGATGGCTGGTGGTCGAGACTACGTACGGAGTGGTAGGTAAAGGAGGGAACACGTTAAAGGGGATGTCTACGTGGTGGTAGATCAATTCAATCTCGTGGACAGAAGCCTGGTGGATTGGTGCACCATGAGACTAAGAGATGGTGAACAATTCTGGAAACCTTCATTAAGCAGTGAATATTTTTTTATTATATTTTACCAACTAAGGCCCACTGAGCCATATATAGCTCTTAATTAGAAGCAACCTGATCACAAATGATAGATCAAGGAAGTGGCTGATCATGTGGAAGATTAGAGCAGCCAAATACTCCAAACGCATGTTTCTAAATATGGAGGGAAAAACCGGAGGACCCAGAGAAAAATCCACGCGACCACGGGGAGAACATGCAAACTCCAAATATACATGCGTCAAGCTGGGGATCGAACCCACGACCTCCTGCACACCAGGCGAGGGAGTTAACATCTCGCCACCGTAGCGAATAAAACATGGCTGATGATGATATATATTTGTCCATCGAGTCAAAATGTACTATTCGTGAGTTTAAAAAAAAAAATCTCTAAAAGGGAAACATTACATAACCAATCAATAAAGCATTGTAGGATATATTTAACGAGAACAAACCTTTCAGGTAAACAATCTGGTTGTACTTTAATTGCTGGATTTTGTCAAAAGCAGCGTCGACATCATCGAGCGTAAACAAATTGAAATCTTCTGAGTTGTGCCTTGACTGTGGAAACAATTGCGGAAAAAGATCATTAAGTGACACAATTATCTCACGTTTTTTCAACATCCGCAACTGAAGTTGAAGAATATTTAAGTCGACATTTATTTAACCAAGTGGGAACTCGGGATGGCCTCATTCACAAAAGTGAATCGAGTCATCAAAACGATAAAAATTAATCAAATAGACCAATGAAGCAAATAAAAACATGAGAATAAATAACAACCGAATTACAGAAATCGAATAGACAGCACAAATGTAATTCAACATTAAAGAGAATAAATGTCCTGAAACGTAAGTTGTCTCGGAAATTACTGTCAAACAGTTCACAGTACAATTAAGTTACAGACACAACGAACAGATGTAGTGATCATCATCCACGGACATGTACCAGCATGTATTGCACAATGACGCCTATAATGCAAGGCTTTCACCTGATAGAGGTCATACATGAACATCTGGCCCATCTTGTACACAGGAATGGTGGCATAAATGGCACAGTTCAGCCCGAGCTTTCCCACGGCGAACGGCAGGGCGCCCAGATGTGGAGTGTCAGGGTGCGAGAGAAGAACTGCATCTATCTGATGGATGTGCCTGCAATCGAGAAAAAACACCACGATGAAAGAACGTGCTACTGTCATATCTTGTTTAGCACGGTTGGCTACGTACGGTGCAAAAGATGTTCAACACACATATACGTATGAACGATTCCTGTAGCCACACACACTTCTGCTGAACCATGATCACAAAATATCGTTCATGTGCGGCTAGGTAAATCAACGGCAGATTGAGCGGCTTGGAATCGGAAGGTTTGGGAGTTCAAATCCTTGATATGGGGTTTGACTCGGCCCATCATGCCTCTGGGTTGATAAAAGAGGGACTAGTTTGTGGGGAGGTCAACAGTGGTTGTCCTATGGATAGACTTGCTACCGCTATAAGAATGAGGACTGTACACCACTGGCTCAGAGCTGTAAATAGGAGATGAGCACCACCGAAATGTTAATTTGAGCAGATGTCACTGACTTTAACATTGTCACACTCTTGGCTGCATTGTACATTAATGAATATAACGGTGAATTTATTCATAAACATTATCGTGTGAATGATATATGCACATAATCATACATACATATTATTGCAGGATACATTATGGTATTTACATGGAATAAGTGTACATCATTTAGGTGGAACGGTGGTGGAGTGGTTAGTGTACAGTTTTATGAACCTGGTGACTTTGAGTTAGATTCCTGGTCACAGCTAACACCAGTGGTGACCGACTGAAAAAAAAAAGATGAATGAATAGAATCTTGGTCTGTATCGAGATAATCTACAATCGCCGTGGTGGGGGTGATGAATAGTTTGAAGAGGTCCTTTGCTACCGTTTGAGGATTTCCACAAAGTCCGCCTTGAAGTTCTCATCCCAGCCGCAGTCGAGAAGGAACCTGAACTCGTCGACCTGCAGGAGGTAGCAGAGGGCGCCCTCATCCTGCACTCCGGACAGGGCGGTGAGCTTGATGATGGAGGTCATGGCTGCGTCGTTCCTTTCTCAGTCTTCCAGTACCTGTTGTCACTGCAGGGGTGGAACACCAGGGCAGCCTGAGCATCCGATTGTTGTCAAGTGCAACGAGTGGCAAATGTTAATCTTCCAGGTACAAAAACATATTTTGTACATGTGCATCACTTTTGTTAATCCACTGCTGAATGAGGGCCTACCCGAATCCCCATGTGTTTTACCTAGAGCGGTGGGTGCCCAATAAGCCAAGAATTGTGATCAACTTCGGTGGAAATCAATGGGCTCGTAATCCACCAGAGCTATGACCAACATTTTCCTAGTTTGTATATGTGTATATGTTCAACTTCTTTCGTACCCAACCGTGCTAATCGGAGGTGCGGGGGGAAGCACAACAAAATATAAAGAGCAGTTATAAAGAAATTAGTTTTAAATTTCGATTCAAAAGTGGCGAGCTCCAGTGGCTTCCTATTATCGGATGAGCGTTCCAGACGACCACAGAAGCGCATCTGATTAAACTTTTTTACCTAGATTAACTTTTTACCCTAGATTTAACGCGATCACCGAGCATTGCCGGTCACGAGTTAGGGCGCTGTGACATCTCGCTTGAGTCAGAGATTTTAGAATCCTTTTTTCAGATGAACGAGGACTCCAATTCGTGTCGGGCGGGGCGGGCAACCCGACTGCTAACACAAGCGACGGAATACAGCGAGGGAAAAAAAAGCATTGGATCCCCTGCTGATGTTGTACGTTTGCCCACTGACAAAGAAATGATCAGTCTATAATTATAATGGTAGGTTTATTTGAACAGTGAGAGACAGAATAACAACAAAAAAATCCAGAAAAACGCATGTCAAAAAGGTTATAAATTGATTTGCATTTTAATGAGGGAAGTATTTGGCTCCCAGGTGTCTTTTATGCAGGTAACGAGCTGAGATTAGGGGAACACTCTTAAAGGGAGTGCTCCTAATCTCAGCTTGTTACCTGTATAAAAGACACCTGTCCACAGAAGCAATCAATCAATCAGATTCCAAACTCTCCACCATGGCAAAGACCAAAGAGCTCTCCAAGGATGTCAGGGACAAGATTGTAGATCTACACAAGGCTGGAATGGGCTACAAGACCATTGCCAAGCAGCTTGGTGAGAAGGTGACAACAGTTGGTGCGATTATTCGCAAATGGAAGAAACACAAAAGAACTGTCAATCTCCTGGGGCTCCATGCAAGATCTCACCTCGTGGAGTTGCAATGATCAAGAGAGCGTTGAGGAATCAGCCCAGAACTACACGGGAGGATCTTGTCAATGATCTCAAGGCAGCAGGGACCATAGTCACCAAGAAAACAATTTGTAACACACTACGCCGTGAAGGACTGAAATCTTGCATCGCCCGCAAGGTCCCCGTGCTCAAGAAAGCACATATACATGCCCGCCTGAAGTTTGCCAATACACATCTGAATGATTCAGAAGACACCTGGGTGAAAGTGTTGTGGTCAGATGAGACCAAAATGGAGCTCTTTGGCATCAACTCAACTCGCCGTGTTTGGAGGAGGAATGCTGCCTATGACCCCAAGAACACCATCATCACCTTCAAACATGGAGGTGGAAACATTATGCTTTGGGGGTGTTTTTCTGCTAAGGGGACAGGACAACTTCACCGCATCAAAGGGACGATGGACGGGGCCATGTACCATCAAATCTTGGGTGAGAACCTCCTTCCCTCAGCCAGGGCATTGAAAATGGGTCGTGGATGGGTATTCCAGCATGACAATGACCCAAAACACACGGCCAAGGCAACAAAGGAGTGGCTCAAGAAGAAGCACATTAAGGTCCTAGAGTGGCCTAGCCAGTCTCCAGACCTTAATCCCATAGAAAATCTGTGGGAGCTGAAGGTTCGAGTTGCCAAACGTCAGCCTCGAGACCTTAATTACTTGGAGAAGATCTGCAAAGAGTGGGACAAAATCCCTCCTGAGATGTGTACAAACCTGGTGGCCAACTACAAGAAACGTCTGACCTCTGTGATTGCCAACAAGGGTTTTGCCACCAAGTACTAAGTCATGTTTTGCAGAGGGGTCAAATACTTATTTCGCTCATTAAAATGCAAATCAATTTATAATATTTTTGACATGCGTTTTTTCTGGATTTTTTGTTGTTATTCTGTCTCTCACTATTCAAATAAACCTACCATTAAAATTATAGACTGATCATTTCTTTGTCAGTGGGCAAACGTACAAAATCTGCAGGGGATCAAATACTTTTTCCCTCACTATACGTCTCCATTATATTTGTACAAGTGGAATAAGTGACCTTAATTGTAACCGAGCCTTTAATTTGTAAAGACCATTTACATGGGAAATTAAAGGAAAACCACAGTAGTGTGATTGTGGCCACGCAACGCTAACTGTGGACCATACCGTACACTCTGGGGCACATAGAGCTCAACTGAACTATTTTTTTTTTACCAGGTAAGGCCTACTGAGCGACTGTTGACAGATTTTTCAGAAGCGACTTGGCCACAAATGATAGCTTAACGAAGTGGCTTATCGCGTGTTAATTTATAGCAGCCAAATACTCTTGACCCATTCAATACAAGCCGCAGTAGTGCGATTGTGGCCATGGTACTAAAACTACGGACTATGGAGTAAACCCACTGTCGTCTGCGCTCCTTCAACGGAGGAACAGCAAAACGACGCGAATTCTCTCCCTCCTGAAAGCCCTCTCTCGTCGTCGTGGCCAGCAGCAGACTTCGCCATCGGTAGTTTAGCTCCTGAACACACGGACATTCGCCAAGACAATTTTCAAAACCCGCATCATAAACGGGGCGAAGTTCTTGGCGAGAAGACCAATGGTTTAGCACGCACACTGCACGAACTAAAACCCGGCAATCGATCCCCATCCACAGCTCCCACGTTAGTGGCGAGTGACGATAACCGAATCGTGGCCTCCAAACCCCACCGCCTTCCCCGACACAATGTGGCGAAGTATGGTCAAACAACCAAACCCACCCACCCACCAACCCACGACCGACACAGTCTCGTTAAACCTTCATCGAGCAGTGCATTCACAGTGGCTGGTGGGTAGGGGGGCCGTAAATAAAGACAACTCTTGAATTACAATTCAACACGAAGGCTTTCGCGACCAATATCATCCATAACAAGATGATGTTGGGATTAAAGCCTCACGGCGTAGGCCCCAAGTCCGCACGTCGACGGCGGAGGAGGAAACGGCAACTCCGTTCGGTACAGCGCGTGGCGCCTCGGGGTGTGTTGGGGGGGGGATACCTGAGGGAGAAACCTGGCGGGACACGGAGTGTGTGTGGTGGGGGGGGGGGGTGGCCCCCTAACTTCGAGGAGAAACTCACGCCCGTGGCCAACACCGACGGACGGCGGCGCCAATTCGGAGACTGGGGTGGAAAATCGTAGAGCGCACAAGCAAGCGTGGGGTAGGCGGGGCTCGGAGAAGACGCACGCGATTGGTCAGTTGAGATCGACCGGACTCGCTCGCAGCCAATCAGCAGGCGAGCGTCGCTTATGCGTTTTGGGAAATTTGCGGCGTTTGATGTGACGTAATCTACCCCCACACTTTTATCAGTTGTGACGTCATGCTTTAACTGCGAACTGAATTTGAATATTTTATTTACACTGGAGGAATCCGATGAGCTTTCAAGCTCTTTTTCACAGATGTCCAGTCGGTTCACCATACCTGTCAACCCATGCGGCTTACCCGTATTCTTGTACAGGGAAATTGAGTTTTCACGTCCATACGGCGTACAGCCATTTCAATACGGGCAAAATGTGTTTCGTCTGTTTGTGTTTCACCCTTGTGATGGGCCTTTGTTTGGATGAACGTTGAGATTTATAAGGGCACGTGGTGACCAATTAGGGGCCGTCCATAAACGACGTCACGCACCTAGGGAGGGGGGGGGGTGTCAGACATTTGTGACGATGTGTGACGATGTGTGACGAGGGGGGGGGGGTTGAGAAATGTGACGTCACAGCAAAATTCGCAACTTTAAATAAATATAGACAACACGTCCTACTTAATTAAATAGACTTTCTGATAAATTTTATCTCCTACAACATCAGAGTGCAGCGGCACATTAAACACGCACTACAATGACAATACAGTAGTTTAAAGCGATTTGAAGCATGTTTTATATATATTTGGGGGGGGGGGGCAGAGCTTTATGACGTCATATTTGAGGGGGGTCTGACTTTTTGTGACGCTGTGTGACGAGGGGGGGGGGTCAAAAATCGTCCAAAATCGCATGACGTCATTTATGGACGGCCCCTAAGGTCTGAGTTGGTCTGATCAGGGGTTGACAGCGATGTTTCGCGCCGTACGTTAGCCACGCGCTGAGCATTGTGCTGAAGTATGGTTCACAATGAAGCGCACCGTTGGAGTGGACACGACGTCGGAAAAGCCTCGATTGATGTGCACATGTCTCGCCGCTTGGTCAATCCACTGCTGGATGAGGGCCTTACCAGATTTTACAAGACCCTCTCTGGGGAAAGTCGCCGAGACTCATCGAGGCTTTTCTGGTTAAAGTAAAATTTGTTCTTTCAGTTAAAAC
The DNA here is from genome assembly GCF_048934315.1 of Petromyzon marinus. Lineage (NCBI taxonomy): Eukaryota > Metazoa > Chordata > Hyperoartia > Petromyzontiformes > Petromyzontidae > Petromyzon > Petromyzon marinus. The sequence continues at coordinate 16,614,333 of NC_133683.1, forward strand.
AGTCAAAAGTTATTACTTGCTCAAACGAGCATTCGGACGTTGTTCTTCCCTTGTTTACAGCCGATTAGCCAGGAGTGGAAATTCCGCATTCATATGGCGGGGGCGAGTCTATCCATACGGCGACCGCTGTTGACTTACCCACAAAGTGGTACGAATTGTATCGACCCCACAACAACCAAGTTTTGAACCTTGATTTGAAGCTTTCGTGACTGCAGGAATCCATACTCTTTGGCTCTTTTGGTAAAGTCACGTAGGTAGACAAAATAATAGATCACTACGTTTCTATCGCAACACAAGCAATCGTGATCAGGTGGGACAACCACAGCAAGAAGGCCTACTTCAGCAGGTGGGACAACCACAGCAAGAAGGCCAATTTCAGCAGTTTTTTTTTTATTGCTGTGGTTCTCCCACCTGATGACGATTGCTTGTGTTGCGATAGAAACGTCACGTGATCTGTTATTTTTCTACCTACGTGACTTTACCGAAAGAACCAAAGAGTAAGTTTTTGAACCTGCAACCTTCCGACTGTGAGCTGCATCAGTATAAATGTTAATCTTCATGATCACTTGGGATGTCATACGTCATAGTATTGTACATGTACACATAGAGCCCCTTTGTCAATCCACTGCTGGATGAGGACTTCTCTCGCGCCGTACTGGTCGTGACCATACTTCGCCACGCTGGTCACTGTGGATTTGACAAGGTGCCGGGCCATACTCGTGGAAGCATAGTACCACAGTACAACGTGGGCTATTTTTGCTGGACTGCCCACCACGTAGCACACGGACCCGCAACCACCTGTGCCAACTTGGCGTGCGTGGTGGTCACACATGCCAGCTACTATCCAGACTCGACCCACTGCCGGGCTTCCGAGAGCTCATGAGATGGGGGCGCATTTTCGGGTGATTGGGTCATAGCCAATGAGAGCCGTTAGCTATCTTTAAGTCTGTCTTGAAAAGTCACCTCTTCAAATTGGCCTTCTTTACCTGCAGGTTCTGTTTATTTCCTGATTCCCATACACGGTAGCGCATTTGGGGATATTGGAATGAAATACCCCTGACAAATGAAAATTATTATCATAGGCACTGCTTCATTATTTTCTCATTGGCCGCTTTATTCCCAAAGGGCTGTTGATTAGGGGCCATCCATTTAATACGTACGCATGGAGGGGGGGTTAACCCCAATGTGTACGCTTGCGTATGGGGGGTCTACTGACAATGTACGTATGCATAGGAAACGGGAGTGGGGGGTGAAGCCTCGATAATAATTTGTCTACATTGGCCTTCAAATGAGCCACAGTTCAGTGTCTTCAGCTGTCAGACCAAGTACTGCCGGGAGAAGTGGGGCTGTGGGGAGAGGTGTCACTTGTATGCCACCGTACCCCTGACTGCTCGCAACGTAATTCTTTAATGCAGCCGGCGGTGGACTGTCTGTTTGCTTAAACACATTGATATTATTAATCCTTGATCGTTTTTTCGTGGATTAAATATCGGCCGTTCTATAGGATTCGGGGGGGGGGGTCAAGCGTACGTACGCAGGTTGGGGGGGGGTGTAGAAAGTACGCGAGCGTACAGGGAGGGGGGGAGAGGTCAAGCTTTGACAGATATTTGCGTACCTACTAAATGGTGGCCCCTTACTCTGCAGTCTTCGTTCAGTAAACCCAGCTAAGCTATACATTGTCCATTAGGTGGCGCACATATCCATGCTTTCCTGAACAACATTGTGGAGGGTTTAACACGTAGTAAGAGGCTTTCGCGACCAATATTATCCATAATTAAGTGTTTTTTTGGGTTAGATAGCCTAAATATAAATGTGTCGTTAAAACCGCCACCACCCGAAATCGCCAATTGGTGAAGTGTATCACATAAAACAAAACGTGTCAATTAGCTACTACTTCAACACGCCGGGGAGTTGGAGAGTAAACCTACAACATGTACAATTTGAGTACGGCGTTTCGCTGGTGATTACAACCAGCTTAATCAGGCGATTAGCCAGGATTGTGAAGAAACATTGAGCACAACACGCGCGCGCGCGCGTGCGTGTGCATCGTTATTGCCCTGAGTTCGAATCCCGCTCATGGTCAACACCGGTGACAATTTTCTGAACCGGTCCTGGGCCTCCTGTCCGAGGTCGACTCAGCCTCAAATGAGTATTTGGTGCGGCGCGTAAAAATCGCCGCGAGGGAGACAAAGGCGGTCGGGCGTGGTGCTGGCCACCCACCCCCTCGTGTGCCGTACCGGCCATTGGAGCTGTTTGCTCACAGCGCTTGCCCCAACAATCTGTTGTTAAAGGCTGCACTGGGGTTCTTTGTCTTGGTTATCGTCAGCCATGGTCAATCGACTGCTGGGTGAAATCTCTCCGTCAGTCATCGCCATATCTCTCACGATCCACCCAATAACACTTGCATGCACACGAGCTGATTCCATGGCTCCATCTCATCGGTGGACGTACTCTCAGATAAGTCCTGATTCTTCTCGGCTGGCACTCTCATCACGATTTCCCGAAATACAATGTGACGAGATTACACATTTCTGAACAAGGTTAGATTATATTCTTGGTTTTTTCGGTAAAGTGACGTTGAAGGGAAACAACAAAATAATAAAATATATATAAACAATAACATTTTATTTTAAAAACAATAACATTTAATTTTGTTTCATGTATATTTTATTATTTTATTGTTTCCCTTCAACGTGACTTTACCGAAAGAACCAAGAATATGAATCACTGCAGTCACGAAAGCTTTAAATCAAAATTTAAGGTTAGATTAACTCTACTTTAGTGAACAGTGCAAATTTAGTCCACACAAACCGCATCATTTCAATGTAAATAAATCATAGAAATATATACATGTAGGGCACGTGTTAAGGTCATGTATAAAAATATGAAGTGGTTATGGATTTACAACGCTAATCGAGTGTCCATTGTGTTGTATCGATATGTGAAGATGGTATTGACAAGCCTCAGCAATTACGCCAATATCACGCATCAACTGTGTCAGTTAACGCATTCAAAACTTAGTATTTAACTTCAGATTACAGTATCCAGCAATGCGTATGACCAAATCATACAAACTCAGCCTGAACTCGTCAGATATGTGAGGCTAAGCAGTCTCGAGCCGAGAGCGCTTCTATGGATGGACGACCACTATGCAAAAAAAAACAGGTGTTATAGGCTGCTGTGGAACTATGCTGTCAGCAGAGCGCAGTACAGCAAAATCCATTGTGTTGTACCATACTTCCAATTTCTATGCTCCTCTCTTTCACCGACCAGCATGGTGAAGTATGGTCAAATGACCCATCATCAAGCTCGAGTTGTGGGTTGGCAAAAGGTCCGCACATGGACATACACACATTCACCAGTACAAAATGGCATCACATCGCAACCGATAGTGAAGTTAATGATAGTGAAGTTAACGATAGTGAAGTTACTCGTGCCAGTACGTTTACCCAGGAGAGTCTGTTTCTCAAGACTCAGACCAGAAGGTCCTTGATTTTGGGATGGATGCCCCATCGGACGGTGGTGGCAACGCACGTCACCTGCGAAACTCCCTTCCCGTGGGTGTCGAGGCGGTGCCATACTCTGGCTCGCCAGGAGAATGCGGTACAGCACAGCAACACAAATGTGGACTCCACCTATTCCGCCCGTATGGGATACAGTGTTTCTCCATCGCACACGTGGGTTTTTTTGTTTTCCCTGGGTGCTCCGATTTCATGCCACGTAAAAAAAAACACTTCATTAATTGGTCGATAGCAGCACCTCCGATTGGCACGTATGGTGCGAAAGAAGTTCAACATACATGCATACACAGAGGATTGCAGAGCTTGGACACTTGTTGGCGTCGGTTCACCACGTGGCTGCGGCTCCTCCCCGCCCCTCCGAGTCGTCCTCTCTCTCTTCGAGAGCGAGTGAATATTGTGCGGTGGCGCGCTTCAAGTTGACGTGATTACATTAAATTCAAGTACAGTGCGCGTGTATGTTCTTCTTTCGTACCGTACATAGCCAACCGTGCTAATCGTCGGAGGTATTTTGCTTTGTTTTCAAGGAATGTTTTGAGAAAATACACCGACGGTCCCGGCCCAGCCAATGCATTGAAAACGCACGGCAGCCGTTTGACAAATTCCATCTCGCGATTTGAAACGAGGCGTAGTCATCATTGGGGCTGCATAAATATGCGTGACAAGCGTCGCCACCGATCGTGAGACCGGGGTTAGGGGGGGGGGGAAGTACACGTGATCTGTCTTATCCCGGCTTCTTTTTGCGTGTGCGCGTGTGTGTGTGTCTTTGTTTCCCTCTTTTTTATTTTATTTCCTCGTCAAGGTAATTGGCCACCTCTTTAATCGAGTCCCCCCAAATCGTCGTTGCCACCGCTACTTGTGTGCGCACACGCGCGCGGTCTCCCAACGCGCGCGCCCCCCTTTTACCCGCAATGCTCCATTGTCCCGGCCTGGATAATACAGTCGACGAATCTTGATTTAATTGGACAGCTCCTTTGAGATTGGGCAATTATGTTATTTCTGGTTACCAGATCACCGCGACCACTGCTGCCTCGCACCGCCTTCTACCACCGTAGGGCCGCCACTTTCCCGTTGCTCTGTCGGAGCTCACACACGCCGTGGCAAATTGCGAGATTTGAGGTTGTGCGCGAGACGTCGAGAGTCTGGGTAGGGCATCAGATAATATACAATACACACCCACACACCATCGCACACCCACACACCACCGCACACACAACTGCAGCATCATGAAGACAAACGAAGGCAGCGAGATGGATATGACTGTATCGGGTGGTGGGGGTTAACAACAACAGTCATACTTACGCGATCTAACCCAAAAACACCTTTATTATGGATTATTACGAGATGGACATGGCGTGCCAACTTAAATTCCCGGAACAGCATTTCAGATTGTGCCAGCTGAAATTAAACTCATAATTGACGAAAGATTACAGAAGGATCAGCATAATGGCACATGTATGTACTAATTGCACAGTAAAAGGGTACGTCATTTAGACTCGGAATATAATAGACCTCAAGTGACTTAAATTATGCAATTCATTGTACGAATCCAATTAGCAGCATCTCAGATGGAAATTCTGCTCGAAAGGCGTGTGTATTATAATTGGTCTATTTTTGTTTCGTGATTATTCTCCCCATTAATCTTTTCGCGTACCCTTTTGCCTTCACGCTTAGATTTAAATGTACAATCTATGGCCACTCATTTAATTAATCGGATCAAATGTTTATCAATGTGGCATTACTCGTCCCGCGTCTACGCAGTGACGTGAGATGGAGCGATGAAATCAGCTCGTGCGCAAAGTTCTGGGATGGATCGTTGCATCGCTGGGATCGGCCCAGGCGGCAGCTGCTTTGGGTAGGGCCTTCATCCAGCAGTGGATCGACCGCGGCTGTTCATAATTATGGAGGCGCAACAACATTTATTTGCCACCTGTGGATAATTTCACAAACTTTGGTGATGACACCACGAGCACATGGCACATAGCACATAGCCCTACTGCACAGAAAGAGTCGTGAGACTCAAGAGTTCGGTTTTCTCTGGGTAAAACAAGCGGAAGGCAATAACACATTCGTCAGCTCGTACCTATTTATGTTGGATTATTTTCGCACCGTACGTAGCCAACCCTGCTAACCGGGGGGCGGGAGGGGGGTGCGGGGGAAGGACAACAACAACAACAAAAAGCAGTTCTCGCGAGACGAGGGGACGCATAGAGCTGTTCACGGACTCTTATTGGCCACGAGATGGCGCTGCGAACTCCAGAAACAAAACAAACAACATTTTAAGAGGCCATATGTTACAACTGCTCATTGAGAGAGGGCACACGATTTGGGAGCCAGCACCACTCCAGCCGAGGGTTTTTACCAAAATCCAGCCCTCGCGGCCCCACCACCACGCTCCGTCTTTCCGCTTTTACCAAAGTATCTCCCCCCCCTCCTCCTCATTGCAATACTAATCAACGCGCTGCGCGCTGCACGCGCCCGATAATTATTAAACAAGCCCCACGTGACGCCCTCAGCAATTGACGATCTCCGCTTTTCATAAGAGAGCCGATTCAAATTAAGATTGACATCTCAGTGTGTGTGTTTTTGTTTTGTGTGTTGTTGTAACGTTCTGACCCGTGCCCCTACTGGATATCTGTGAAAAAGAGCTTTATAGTTAATCGGTTTCTTCTAAGATAAAGATTCAGATTCTGTGTGCGCGTGTGTGATTTTTTTCCAATGACGCTACAGCCTTTCCCGTTGCGGCACCAATGTTTCTGGAACAACGTTGTTTCCTTCCCGAACATGGTAAAAAAGTAGATGATTAGCGCTGGATACAACCACATTTGCCGACGTGATTAGTAACGTTGATCATTGCCCGTGTATCGATAGTTCAAGTTTACTGTGCAATTTTATTGAGGGACTGTGCGTTGTTGTCTTGCTGTGGTCTGGGACTGTTGTTGCTGCTGCTGTTGCTTTGCTGCCCTGCCCAAGCCGACATTTATTGTTGAAAACTCGGCAGGAGGTGATATTATTTTGCAATTTGTACTCGCATACTGCCACTGCGATGAGGGTACCACACTCAAAGCTCCGCACAGATGGATTCACATATTCGTTGCTGTACTGCCATCTCTCGACGACCTTGCAGCTGAAGTCTACGACACCTGGGTATCCAGATGCTTCTACCGGGGGTAATTTGACTATAAAGCCTGGTGGGTTTGTGAAGCCGGAGAGCATAGACATGGCAGCATAGTACAGTACAACAATGCCTGTTACCGCCCTGCCCTCGACTGCTATCCCAAGCGTAGCGCCGCAGCAGCCGAGAACACCTGTTCTATCTCATGGTGGTGTCCTTTGTTATTAATACCGCGACCCGATTTGCGTCGCATCAAACCCACACACTTACGTCGCCTCTCAGCCTTCGCATCCACCACCACCTACTGCCCTGTTAAATCGCTTCGATTTACGTCGTTTATGATGATCGTCGTCGCACGTTTCAGGAACGCATCCCCCCGCCCGCCCCCAGCCGACGTAAAGCGGGGCATTGCTGTTTTAATTAACCAGCCTCAAGCCCTACTGAGCTTCCGAGCTTCTGGTGGGGGGGGGGGGGGGGGGGGGCGATGCGCACATAGCCAAGGAAGGGGCTTGAGTGAGGGGGGGGGGGAACCTGGCAACCCAAGGGGCGGGAGTCGGCGGGTGCCTGCTGATGCTGAGGCCACGGCCTCTCTGTGCGTCCCCCTTAATCCCGGGGCCTCTGACAATCAATACCCACAGGCTGACGCGTCTGGGACACGTGCCCCAGTCCAATGCCACGGTCGAGATAAAACAGTGACATATGTAAATGCGCAGCCCTGCAATTGTTTGCTCGCGCCACTGCTGTCGGGAAGGGGCAGCTCCAGAGAGCCGCCCACCTCTCGAGGGATAGCTTGGCCTACTCTTTCACTCTGGCCAGACGCCTTGGGGGAAGTGGAAAGATCCACGGTGTTTCCCCCATCACACGCGACCTGCCCCGTTCGACTCGCACCGAGACGGGATGGGCTCTCGTCGAGATACAGAGAGGGCACCACGACGAAAGAGGCAGATCTCACTCTACAGACAAACTCCAGCTAGCGGTTGTCACATTGGTCTTGCAATCCAGGGGTGGCCGGTTCAATTCGATTTCCCGGCGCGGCAGCTGAAACTGGGCACAATTCTTAAACCCCCGACCAGCGGTGCAAATGGGCACACAGTCGTCGCGTGTGATGGGGTGAAGTGTGGGTACTCCCACCTCTTTCAAGACCCCTATCCAGCGTGGAAGAGTAGGCCTAAACACGGTCTCGAGGAAGAAGAGGCGGGGGGGGGGTGCTCTAGACATATCCAGGGCGGAGTCGCTTCCGCTAGCAGTGAACGCGAGCGAGGAACATTGCTGGGCCGCGCCTTTTACGCGGCCACAGCGAGAGTGAGTGGCGTAGTAGCGACGTCGGGCTTGGCCCTGGTAAGTGGAGTGAAATGGACACCCCCCACCCCTCACCTCCCCTGCCCGATTTCCTTCCGACCTCTTCGTGGCCTGGCCACTGCCCCCCCACCACCACCCCTTGTACCGGTGGGCCCCGAGTGCAGTTGCACCGCCTGCACAAAATAACAACGGGGGGGGAGGTTCTCTCTTCCTTCCTAGGAAAGATATTAAGAAGAACACCAAACAGCTGCGTCGCGTTAGAACGCAGCGGTCTTGGTGTAATTACGCAAGCCACTAAATGAGTGTTCGGCGACGATGTCCACACGCTACTGTTGGTTAATTGACAACTTATACAATTCGCCTCCATTCACTACGTGGGTCATAACGCCTCGACACGGCGTGTTGCGTAGGGGGCGTTGGGCGCTTTAACCGAACTCGATGAAGCTGACGACGATGATGGGTAGTATTGAATTATCAGCGGTAATCGTTGCTGACAAGGCCCTCCGTGTGATCGGGATTTAATTGGACGCAGACGTCAACACACAGACACACACACACTACACGCACCACACACACCACACACACCACACGCACGGCCAAAATTGTAATTGTGAGAGATGTTGAAGGCTTGGGGAAGTCGTCCTCATCATCCAGCAGTGGCTGGATCATGGCTGCTCATGATGATGATTGATTAGTGGTACAACTCACGCCACAACTCACGTGCGCTGCTTGGCTCTGAATGCATTTTCACTGACAAGTTAGTTTTCTTGTATGAATCCCGTCTCTTAGTTATTTCCTTTCTTTTCAAATTAAATATTAATTCGCGGGCCCCTTGAGCTGTCCCCACCGCGGCAACAACACACAAGGACGCTTGTGTCGGAAGAGTTATGCGCACGTCACCGCCACGAGGCAATGGAACTGAAACAATCACCCGGAGACAAATTAAATATTAAAATGTGGTACTTCACAAGTGAGAGGGGGGGGGGGGGGAGCCCTCACCCCCCATCCCCCTCCCGACCCTATCCTCATCAACCAGCAGTGGACACAACACCAGACGAAGATGACGCTCGATGGAAAGAGTGACCGGTCACGGAATGGCAGCGATCGGCGCAAAACGCGTCCCAGGCGGGACGACCACCATGCCAAATCTTGGCATTTGTTTGGAACCGCTGGTCCAACGTTCCTCCAACGTTGTGCCAAAGTTAGTCCAACGTTGTCCCAACGTTTCTCCAACGTTGCGCCAACGTCGCTCCGACGTTCCACCAACGTTGCCCCAACGTTCCTCAAACGTTGCCCCAACGTTCTTTCAACGTTATGCTAACGTTAGTTCAACGTTGGAGCAACGTTCCATATTTACTTGGGAGCGATGAGATCGGTTCATGTGCAGCAGCACTAAACCGTGAGGGATGGCGTGGGGAGGCCTTTGTCCAGCAGTGGATAGACACTGGCTGCTGCTGCTGCTGCTGACGATGTATATCCCCAGGGCTTCTTGGCCCTCTTGTGGAATCACGCTCCTCTCGCCAGATTCTCACCCCGGCTCCACGTGAGGACAAAAAAAGAAAAATACAAAGACCCCCCCCCCACCACCTCCTCCTCCACATTGGCGTTGACGTGATTTTGGGGCAAGTGCCCCTATCAAGGCCCGCACCGAGGTAGTGGCGCGGGCCGCTACCGCGCAAGGTCGCTGCTGATTCTTTTTGACACACAGTGCCGCGTATTCATACGAGGCTGAGTTGACCCAGAGGAGAACCCAGAAGCGGTTCAAACAATCACCAAATTATGTTAGTTAGCCGTAGCCCTGCGATCGAGCTCGGGTTGCCGGGAATTAAAAGCTCCATCCTCCGGGGTTCGAATCGCAGTGCGCTCATGCGGGAAGGACAAAAGATAAAGATCCCCCGTATAGCCTTAACAGACTGTTGGGGCAAGTGGCGTTAGCGAGTCGGACCTATGAAGGCCGGCACGGAACACGAGGGGATGGGTGGCTAAACCTCACGCCCGACCTCCTTTGTCTACCGAGGGGCGATATTTACACACTGCACCAGGTACTCATTTGTGGCTGAGTCTAACTAGGGGAGGCCCAAGACCGGTTCAGATAATTGTCACTGGTGTTGGCCGTGAGCGGCTAATCGAACTCGGGCCCCCGGGTTCATAGCGCAGCGCACTAACCGCTACACTACCGCTCCCCACTCCACAGACACACAAAACAAAGATCCCCTATTCTTTGGTTCTTTCGGTAAAATCACGTTGATATAAAAAAGTGAATAAAAATACAATAATAAAAACAAAAAACACGAATGTAAACTGTAGCCTGGTTATTAAGTTTGGTGAGTGTACTGGCAGTCTATAATGTAGACTGTAGCAACGGTTATTAATCTGGGTGAGTGTACTGGCAGTCTATAATGTCGACTGTAGCCTGGTTATTAATCTGGGTGAGTGTACTGGCAGTCTATAATCTAGACTGTAGCAATGGTTATTAATCTGGGTGAGTGTACTGGCAGTCTATAATGTAGACTTGCAATGGTTATTAAGTTTGGTGAGTGTACTGGCAGTCTATAATGTAGACTTGCAATGGTTATTAATCTGGGTGAGTGTACTGGCAGTCTATAATGTCGACTGTAGCCTGGTTATTACGTTTGGTGATTGTACTGGCAGTCTATAATGTAGACTTGCAATGGTTATTAAGTTTGGTGAGTGTACTGGCAGTCTATAATGTAGACTTGCAATTGTTATTAATCTGGGTGAGTGTACTGGCAGTCTATAATGTAGACTGTAGCCTGGTTATTAAGTTTGGTGAGTGTACTGGCAGTCTATAATCTAGACTGTAGCAATGGTTATTCATCTGAGTGAGTGTACTGGCAGTCTATAATGTAGACTGTTGCAATGGTTATTAATCTGGGTGAGTGTACTGGCAGTCTATAATGTAGACTGTAGCAATGGTTATTAATCTGGGTGAGTGTACTGGCAGTCTATAATGTAGACTGTAGCAATGGTTATTAAGCTGAGTGAATGTACTGGCAGTCTATAATGTAGACTGTTGCAATGGTTATTCATCTGAGTGAGTGTACTGGCAGTCTATAATGTAGACTGTAGCAATGGTTATTAAGCTGGGTGAATGTACTAGCAGTCTATAATGTAGACTGTAGCCTGGTTATTAAGTTCGGTGAGTGTACTGGCAGTCTATAATGTCGACTGTAGCCGAGTGTACTGGCAGTCTATAATGTAGACTGTAGCGATGCTTATTAAGCTGGGTGAGTGTACTGGCAGTCTATAATGTAGACTGTATCCTGGTTATTAAGCTGGGTGAGTGTACTGGCAGTCTATAATGTAGACTGTAGCCTGGTTATTAAGCTGGGTGAGTGGACTGGCAGTCTATAATGTCGACTGTAGCCGAGTGTACTGGCAGTCTATAATGTAGACTGTAGCGATGCTTATTAAGCTGGGTGAGTGTACTGGCAGTCTATAATGTAGACTGTAGCAATGGTTATTAAGCTGGGTGAGTGTACTGGCAGTCTTTAATGTAGACAAAAATCCCCTGTATCGCCTTAACAGACTTTGCGGTAAGCGATGTTAGCGAGCACCTAGGAAGGCCGGAACAGCACACTAGGGGGGGTGGGTGGCCGGAACCACGTCCGACCGTCTTTGTATCCGTATTAGCGATGTTTTTACGCACCGCACCAGGTACTAATTTGAGGCTGAGTCGACCTAGGGGAGGCCCAGGACCGGTTCAGATAATTGTCACTGGTGTAGGCCGTGAGCGGGAATCGAACTCGGGTGGCCAGGTTCGTAGTGCAGCGCGCTAACCGCTACACCACCACACACACACACACGTACACACTTAAACATACACACACCACACACGCACGTACACACACGCACGTACACACACATCCCCGAGCAGAGAGGGAGCGGGGACAGCTGTATGCTAATCAACTCTTATGCGGCCATCACCCAGCCCCTACCCCCACCACTCAACCAGAAAAAAAAAATCTCTATTCGCCTTTATCTTCTACCCTTGTTTCTCTGTCTTCTCTCTTTTACTCCGGCGACCGTCTTACCCTCTCCGACACCCAATGCGCAAGAAATCATCAACAACAACAACACATTCTCTGGTCAACAACCTTGGCACGTGCGTTACGATGCGTCCGTAGCGTTTTATTGATGTGCATACAGAATATATTAAACATAAAATATATTGTGTGTTTTTTTCTTGTTGAGATTTCTCTCTCTGTGTGTTGCGCTGCGTAGGCTTTGTTCTCAAAAGGCGCGCGAAGCAACAAACCCCACCTCCCCCCCCATAGCACGGCTTTGTTGTTAGTGTCAACAGGTGTGGAGGTGGGCGATGGATAGCACAGAGGAGAAAGGAGAGAGAGAGAACGAGAGTGAGAGAGGAATACGGGGAGCAAAAAAGGCGTTCCTATGCCAAGCGTGGTAAGCAAACAAGAGGGAGGAGGAGGAGGAGGCGACGGCGCCTTTAAATATAGGCGGAGGGGTCGGGTTACACGAGGTGGTGTAGTTGGTGGTGAGTGGAGCTGCCCCCCCCCTCTCCACCACACCTGCTCGTCGTAATGCCAGGCTACCTGAGCCGTGCCCTCGCACTCCCCCCAACATTCACCCCCAACACGCCCGGACAGCAACCCCTGACACGCTCTGCGCACGTGGCTACGTGTATGTAGTCATGCATGCACGTGTCATATTATGGGGGGGGGGGGGGTGTGCCGGTAGCGTAGTGGTTATCGCACCATGCGGTTAACATCAGTGGTGGTTCATCTAAACCGGGTTCGTGACACCCCTAGGTCGACTTGGCCTTAAATTAGTACACTGCTGCGGTGTGTAAAACATCATCACTGGGGAGACAAAGGCGGCCGGACGTAGTGTTGGTCACCCACCCACCTACCTGCCTCGTGTGTTGTGCCGGCCTTAATAGGTGCTCGCTAACAGCACTTGCCCAAGCAGTCTGCATACAGCCACACTGGGGATACGCCCGTGTCGCTTGTGTGCGTGGTGTGTGTGGTATCTTAACGTGTCCTGTGCCCTCCTCCCGTGAGCCGCTTCATCATTACACGAATAGCCGACGCGATGCGCGAACACCATTCACCGGGAAGACAAAGACGGTCGGGCTTGTGACGTTTCCTACAACAGCGCTCTCCCCACCCCCCTCCTCCACCAACCCCACCTCCTCCATCCAACCCGTGCATCTTTTGCCTTCCTTTCCGGTCTTAAAATAGGTGCTCGCTAACAGGCACGTGTCCCTAAGGTCTGTCCAGCTCAAGGGAGGATATTCTTTGTCTTGGCGGCATGCGTGTGTGTGTTTGCGCGTTTTCCAGTTTCTCTGTATAAATATTTAAACACATCTATACAGTATGTACATCTCATATGTTATCCGCCGTGTACACCAATTCCTCCCCTCCCCGCTCTTTGTTTATTGCGCACATCGGCCGTGCACCAGGTGAGAGGCTATGCCACTTGGCCGCAGGTGCAGTTAAAATAAACACAACACACACACACACACGCGTGCGTGCGTGCATACCTTGGGGGTGGGGGTGTCAATACTTTCCGGAGCTTAGACTCCGGACAGCTCCACATTTGTATTTTTAATTTCAAATAATAATATCCGCCCTTGCCGCGTGATAATCCGAATCAATCGCCGATTATTTTACTGTGCTATCAAGGACCATTATCCGAAACGTCACCTGTTTTATATAAATGTCTTCCTTCTAAGAGAGTGTTATTGATGAGTGTGTTGAGTTGTTTGTTACGTGTCTTTGGGAGCCAATGCAGTATAGCCAAATATATATTTTTTCTAAATTCAACATTGTGGTGAATTTAGCGGCCTCTAGTGTTTGTAAGTGGCCACGTGATCCCATCACGTGCAACGCAATGCGACTCTAAACTCATCGGTTCCTGCACACGCGCGGTTCTATTGCACGGATCGCGAGGCACGTGCGTACACAAACAGCCCTTTTTGCTAATCCACTGCTGGATGAGAACCTAAACCACCCCCAAGAGGCCGCTACACTGACCAGCGTGGTGAAGTATGTCAACAAAAGTCCAATGATTTACTATACTGTGCCGTAACGGCGATGACTCCCCGCCTTCACCAAACCTGCCCCGAACCAGCGTGGTGAAGCGTCGTCAAGTAACCTCCCTCCACCATCGTGGCGTGGAGAGGGTATCTCATCCAGCGGTGGATTGCCCGACAGGGCCGTACGCGAGGGGTTAACGCTCTCGAAACGCATCATGGCCCGTGAAGATCGGCAAGGGATCAACTTTCACGCAAACGCACGGAGCCACAATCTTACGGCAAAATACTTATTTGAAACCGCAAGCTAACAATGCAAGCGAAGGGGCAGGTGGCAGGCAGGCAGGCAGACGAGAGGCATGCATAGCTCCCAGGTCTAGAGCACACACACAAGACAAAGATCACCCGTATAGCCTTAAGCAGATTTTTTGGAACAAGTGCTTGCTGGCTGTTAGCGAGTAGCAATTGCGAAGGCTGGCACGGCACACGAGGAGGTGGGTGGCCAGCACCACGCCCGGCCGCCTTTGTCTCCCCAATGGCGATGATTTTACACACCGCAGCATGTACTCATTTAAAGCTGAGTCCACTTATAGCGTGCAAAGACAAAGAGCCTCCGTATAGCCTTAACAGACTGTTGGGCAAGTGTCCCCACACACACTCGCTTACCCTCAACACAGGCAAAATTGTGTCCTTGTGCTATTGTGTGTGTGTCTTGCCTGAAACTAACGTTTCAACAACAAAACATATACAACTCAACACATGTGTCAATAAAGCTGTCGCCTTCAAAGAAAAAATATATAATCGGCGACGTTTCGGGCAATAATCCTCCCCCATAACAGAGAACTGAGACATTTTCCCAAACGTAAATAATATATATTATGTTCCTCTTAGTACAATGTTATCCAAAGCCAAATACTTTACTAAATGCACCTAAACAACAACACACCTCACGTAATTCAACACGCGACAGGTCATATAAATATACAACTACGAAACGTGCTCAAACGCGCTTATCGAGATACCTGTAAGAGTGGATATGTTCTGGACGGTCTGCGAGAACCTAAAACTGCGAGGGGCACAACGCCACTTAGAGTCGGCGGCGCTTTGTCTGCCTCAGGGGGTCGCCAACCGAAGGCTTCGGAGCAGCATGCGGCGGGGTCTTTAAGCGCTGCAGTGGCGGCTCTTGAAATTCGAAGCAAACATGTAAATTATTCTTATCTTGTTTGCTGATCCCCTGACCATGGAAGTGCAGTTCACCATGGGAGTCCAGTTCACCATGGGAATCCAGTTCACCATGGGAGTCCAGTTCACCATGGGAGTCCAGTTCACCACGGGAGTCCAGTTCACCATGGGAATCCAGTTCACCATGGGAGTCCAGTTCACCATGGGAGTCCAGTTCACCATGGAAGTCCAGTTCACCATGGACAGGGGTCGCCAACCTGCGAATCTGGAACTGCATGCGGCTCATGAAGGACCGTTTATTGACAGTTATTTATGACAGACCACCGTCTCGTATTCACCACAGTGAATTGTGGCTCTTGAAATCTTGATTTTTTTTTACCGAATTCGAAAAAAATGCCTCTTCTTTTTGTTTTGGTTGCCAACCCCTGGTCTGGCTCAATGCCCGCGTAGCCCACGTGCGTGCCACCCCTCTGCCAACCGGCCAACGAGATGCGCTTAAACATATACAAAGCACATTTCAATACAGTCATACAATTATATATATATATTATATTAAATATATTACTCTTAAAAACAAAACCCAACACATTCATTGTCAATAACACTACCCTCAAAGGCAATGCAATACTGGATATACTCGGCGACGTCTCAGTCAATGGACCTTCTTCATAGCACATATGTGCCGGCTGCACTTATACACCACTGCCAAAGAAGTATCACACAAATTGTTAAGTTGAATTATGTTATCGATAATGTATGGCCCTTGATCAATCCACTGCTGGATGAAGAAGAACGTCGCATGCGGTGTCAATAATAGAGGTTGTTTGACCATACTTCACCACGCTGTATCGTGAGGATCGGTCAAGACAGAGGATAGAGGTGGGGTGGGGAGATGTCCATAATCGGTTTAGATATTATTCTCCCGATATCAGCCGCGGTCAGGAATCGAACTCAGGTGGGCTGAGTTCGTAGAGCAGTGCGCTAACCACTGCGCCACCGCTCCACTCAGTTCTAACTAGGACTGCTCAAAATGTTGAGAACAATAAAACCATCTGTTATAACTCCGCACATGTCTTTCATTGTGAGTTGATAGTCCCGTGATTTATGGAGAGTATTATATTTGAAAACATTTCCGCGTGGGGTTGCTCATTTCAGAATCAGAATATTTATTTATACCGGAGAAATCCGATGAGCTATGAAGCTCTTTCTGTTTACAGATGTCCAGTTAATAGTGAACTGTGTATCTACCATAGTGCACTGCGTATCTCTCAGAGTGCACTGTGTATCTCTCAATCCAATACCTGTCGCTCCTGTGCAGTAGAAACACGATCCGCAGCCAAGACACAAAACAAGGCCAGAGGCTACCACTGTGACTACGCCCCAGCATTTAAACACACACACCCCAACCACTCATCCCACCCCTCCATCCAGAAGCCACACACAAAGACAAAGATCCCCTGTGTAGCCAGCCCGATAGACTGTTGTCGTGAGTGGTGTTAGCGATCACCTATTAAGGCCAGCACGGGGGGGGGGGGGGTGTAGCCCTCACCACGCCCGGGCGTCTTTGCCTCCCCAGCGCTGATATATTATTTATACACCTCAACAGATACTAATTTTAGGACTGAGTTGACCTCTAGCAGAGGCCCGGCACCGGTTCAAATGACCATCATCACTGCTTTTATCCGTGGCCGGGAATCGAACTTCGGGCCGGCTCGGTTTGTAGCGCAGTGCGCTAACCACTGGGCCACCGCTCAATCGACACCCACACATCAACCCAGCCACCACCACTCCCTACCCCGAGCATTCACGCGCGCACACACACACACGCTTACACACACGCTTACACACACAGCCCTCCTAGCACCCACCCCATCCACGAATCCACCCCCAAGGCACACAAAGGAGGCCAAAGGGACACTCATTGTGTGGGGCCCGCGTGCCGGGCGCGTGCCGCCCAGACCCCCCCCTCACCCACCACTCCAACCCCCCCACCCTCCACCCAACTCAGCTTGGCCCCGTGGCTTCGTGCCGCCACGAGCCGCGGGATAAACCCAGGCTTGACACCACGAGTCCCCCCACCCCTTCCTCAAGACCCCCCCCTAACACTCCCCCACACCCCTCCCCCCAAGCCCCCCTACCCTGCGTGCCGCATATGCGTACCGCACGCATATGCGGCAGTCTCCTATCCACACACACGCGCGCGCGCACAGACAAACACACACGCGCGCGTGCGCGCGCACACAGACAAACACACACGCGCGCGTGCGCGCGCGCACCCACCCATAACTAAGTATGAACCCACATCTCCACGCACTCCAACGTCTCAACCGCACACACCTTACATATATACACACACGCGTCCTATCGGCAGACGCACGCAGACAAAGATCCCCGGTATAGCCTCAACAGACTGTCGGGGCAAGTGCTGTTAGGGAGCACCTATGAAAACCGGCACGACACACGAGGGGGTGGGTGACCAACACCACGCCCGGCCGCCTTTGTCTCCCGAGTGGCGATATTTACCCACCGCACCAAGTACTCATTTGAGGCCGAGTCGACCTAGGGGAGGCCCACGACCGGTTCAGATAATCGTCACCGGCGTTGGCCGTTAGCGGGAATCGAACTCGGGTCGCCAGGTCCGTAGCGCAGCGTAGCGCTAACCGCTACACCACCGCTCCCCACTATTTTTACGCACACACACGCGCACACACACACACACACGCGCGCACGCCCCCACGCATGCACGCACACACGCGCACACACGCGCACACACACGCGCACACACACGCGCACACACACGCGCACACACACGCACACACACACACGCGCGCGCACACACACGCGCACACACACACACGCAAACACCACTAGTTCCCTCCGCGCCAATCACACTCGCACCTGCCCAGATGATACCTTACAACTTCCAAAGCGAGAACGCTCGCCCGACCACCCCCGTCTCCTGTTCTACACCCTTTGTATTTACACGCGCGCGCACACACGCACGCACGCGCGCGCGTGTGCACTCGCGCGTGTCCGTGCGCGCGCATGGTCGCGTGGGGAGCGGTGGCGCAGCGGTTAGCGCTACGAGACCGGGCCTCCCGCGGGGGCTGAGTTCGATTCCCGTTCACGGTCAACAGCAGGAGCGAATATTTGAAACGGGTCCTGGGCTCACCCCGAGGTCGACTCAGCATTTACGGAGCGGCCTGGTGCGCTGTGTGTAACCATCCGCGCTGAGAGAGACGATGGGTTGATAGGCGTTGTTCTGCTCCCACCCGCATAGGTGCACGCTAACAACACGTGTCCCCAAAAGCCTGAACAGTCTGTACGGGGAATTTTTGTTTTTGCGTGTACAGATTCACCTCGCTCTATGCGGGGTCGATTTCGCACCGTATATGCGGCTAACCGATTTCGACCCACAATTCGGTGTATGCGGTTTGAATGAACTCAAATGCGACCATGCGGTCAGACGTGGGACAACAGTGTGTGTGTGTACGGTATGTACTGCGTGTGTACGGTATGTACTGCGTGTGTATTGTGTGTGTACGTACTATGTGTACTATGTTTACTGTGTATGTACTTTGTGTGTACTGTGTATGTACTGTGTGTGTGTACTGTGTGTGTGTACTGTGTGTGTGTGTACTGTGTGTGTGTACTGTGTGTGTGTGTACTGTGTGTGTGTACTGTGTGTGTGTACTGTGTGTGTACTGTGTGTGTGTGTACTGTGTGTGTGCACTGTGTGTGTGTACTGTGTGTGTGTACTGTGTGTGTGTACTGTGTGTGTGTACTGTGTGTGTGTACTGTGCGCGCTACTCGGGAGGCAGCTGCCTCCACGCGCGGTTTAGCTTTGTGCGCCCTTTTCTTGGAAACGCATCTACTACTGCGACTACTACTGCGACTACTACTGCGACTACTACTACTGCGACTACTAACGCGACTACTACTACTGCGACTACTACTACTGCGACTACTACTACTGCGACTACTACTGCGACTACTAACGCGACTACTACTACTGCGACTACTACTGCGACTACTACTGCGACTACTAACGCGACTACTACCACTGCGACTACTAACGCGACTACTACTACTGCGACTACTACTACTACTGCGACTACTGCGACTACTACTACTACTGCGACTACCACTGCGACTACTAACGCGACTACTACTACTGCGACTACTACTACTGCGACTACTACTGCGACTACTACTACTGCGACTACCACTGCGACTACTAACGCGACTACTACTACTGCGACTACTAATACTGCGACTACTACTGCGACTACTACTACTGCGACTACTTCTGCGACTACTACTACTGCGACTACTACTGCGACTACTACTGCGACTACCACTGCGACTACTACTGCGACTACCACTGCGACTACTACTACTGCGACTACTGCGACTGCTGCTGCCGCGTAGAGCAAAGGATGCCTGTACACGTTGCACGCGTACCGTGTCTACAGGAGGAACCTCGACTGTGTGTGCCTGCCGTAATCACGCGGTGAGCTTGGATGATCGCCCGTGGGCGAGACTAACGCTGGAGTGGCAGCCGTAGAAGCGAACAGGACAGAGAGGGGCTCGGGGGCGGTCGGGAGGGGGGAGGGGGGCGTC
Organism: Petromyzon marinus; assembly: GCF_048934315.1. Taxonomy (NCBI): domain Eukaryota; kingdom Metazoa; phylum Chordata; class Hyperoartia; order Petromyzontiformes; family Petromyzontidae; genus Petromyzon; species Petromyzon marinus. The sequence goes on from NC_133683.1 coordinate 16,634,089, forward strand.
AGAATCAAAATCCGAATTTATCCTGGAGAAATCCGATGAGCTATGAAGCTCTTTATTTTACATCACAGGTGTCCGGTCGGGGCTGGTCAGGAAGATGGAGTGAGGAAGAATGGAGTGCGAGTTGGGGATTGTTGCTTCCTGAGCATGTGATGACAGACGGTGATGCCTTGGATGGTGACGACGACGATGATGCTGATTAGACGTGGGATAATTACAGATCACAGTTTACACACAACTGTGTTGGCAAGCATGCGATCGAGGCTATTTGTCGGGCAGATTTCTTTTGCAAAACTTCTACGAAATAGCCTGACCACATCGATATCGTTCATGATCACGGTTTTCTTTTTGGTTGGGGTTTAGATCGCGTAAATGCACGTCTGTCGTAAACCCACCCTCCACCAGACACAGTCGGGAAGGTTTATCGCGTGAACTGAACGCGCAAATTGGTGACTATAAATCAGCACCGCCGACGTGTTGGAGAGCAAAACCACGACGTTTACCATTTGAGTTCACGACGTTTCGCTGGTGATTACATCAACCAGCATCATCATCATCAGGTCAGCGCCCAATGATGCCCGTTGTAATAACTGGTCGTTAAGTGTTAACATTCACATCGTTTTCGCCCCAACAGGTGCTGTTACCACGCCAGGTGGTGCGCTGCTAGCTCCTAAAATTACGAACGGAACAAGTTTTGTTTATTTCATTTCACTCTCTCTCTGTGTGTGTGTGAACTATTTTTGACTATTTTTATTTCACCGGGTAAGGCCCAACGGTAAGGCCCCCAGCGACCCGGCCGTCACGAAATGATAGCCCAACGTAAGTGGCTTATCGTGTTTGAAATGTACCGCGGCCAAATGCTCTGAGCGCACGTTGATTCTAAATGCGAAGTGACGAAAACAAAATCGGAGGACCCGGAGAAAAATCCACGTGAAACTACAAATACACAAAAGTCGTCAGGGTCGGGATCAAACGCAAGAACGCACGACCTCCTTGCAAAACAGGCGAGGCAAATAAACGCGCTCTCCACCGTGGCGCCCCATTGCATACTTCGCCGAAGTCGAGAGCACATTTAGAATGTGATTAGGGAAGGAGAATAAGAAGGTGAAGAAAGAAGAAGCATGAGAAGAAGTGGAAGAAGAAGAAGTTGAAGGATGATAAAGAAGAAGTTGAAGGATGATAAGGAAGAAGAAGACGTTGAAGGATGATGAAGAAGAAGACGTTGAAGGATGATGAAGAAGAAGTTGAAGGATGATAAAGAAGAAGAAGGGACAACGTCTGGACAAGAATAGCAGACGGAACAGAAACACAAACCCATGGGGGCCGCTTCGTTGTGACGTCGATCTCGAGACGGCGCGAGCGCGGCCCGGCGAGTTTCGCGCTTTTGGCAGCGCGCGGCAGCATCATGGCAACAGCCCTGGCCAATCACCATCCACAGTTCACTACCAGCAGCACTGGGACCTTCAATCAACTTGTAGGGGGAAGGGGGGGGGCAATGTTGAAGGGGGGGGGGGTCTTGGGGCGGTGGACGGGAGGGGGTGGCATGTATTGTAATTGGGTTTCTCACGCCATTGCTGGCAAAAAAGAGGGCCTCGAATCGAGGGTTGTTCTCGAGAACGCCTCGAGAACTCGATGGAGTACTTGGTCTACTCCTCCACGGAGAGTGGGAGGGAACGGGCACGTTTTCACCAAGTCGGCAGATGTTAAAGACCGACGTGGACTATTGTGCGGTTTATTTAGTTTTCTTCAACGTTAAATATACCCCACTGATTGACAATGACCATCGTTCTTACTGCATTGTCAACGGGGCGATTGGACATCGTGAGAGGAACGGCCGCGCGTCTTACGAATTAATGTGTGCGCGCTCTCATGATCAAACCACATGGAATGCGCCCCATCTCAACAGATCTCGGAGGCTAAGCAAGTTTGAGCCTGGGCAGTGCTTGACTGAGCGGCTCCCATGCATGAAACAGGTGCTATAGACTTCGGGACTACGTGGTGGGCAGCAGAGGGCAGTGCAGCACCGAACCATTGATAAAAAAAATCCATTGTTGTACTGTACTTTCCATGCTCCCACGTCTATGGCCCCAAACTTCATCACTGACCAACGTGGTCAGCGGTGCAGGTTGATGATGATCACTGAACCCCCCCGTGACCCGTACGGCGTGGGCAGACGCTCATCCATCAGTGGACCGAGGCTGAGTCGACCTAGGGGAGGTCCAAGACCGGTTCAGATAATCATCACTGGCGTTGGCCGTGAGCGGGAATCGAATTCGGGACGTCGGGTTATTAGCGCAGAGCGCTATCCGCTACACTACCGCTCCCCATACGCATGCATACAGACACACACACACGTGCAGACACACACACACGTGCAGACACACACACACGTGCAGACACACACACGTGCAGACACACACACACGTGCAGACACACACACCTGCAGACACACACACACACGTGTACACACACACACGTGTACACACACACACACGTGTATACACAGACACGTGTACACACATACGCACGTCCACACACACGCATGCACACACGAACTAATTGGTGAAGTCCCCACCCCCCAACCCCCTCTCAATTATGCTACCTCTGTCTGACACGTGGCCTATCACGAAACACTACCAGGGTAAATTTGCGGAAATTATTGTCGGGGTGTTAATTTGATTGTTTCCCCTAGATACCGCTGTAAGTAATTGTTTAATAAAGTGAATTTGCATGAGAATGTTAGAGCAACTATCAATCACGACACTGAGATTGGTCAAATGTTATTGTTTGTCATCCCCCCAAACCGCACCACCAAGATGGCTTTATCTATATATTATGGATGTGTTGCTTAATTGGGGTTGTTCATCATGTACGCATTGTCCAATAATAGATAAAGGCGCAGCCCTGCAATTGCTTGCTCACGCCACCGCTTGCGAATAGGCCTCCGCTAGAGGGATGGCTCTGTCTCTCTCGAAAGAGAGAGCCCCCCCCCCCTCTACAGGGTATTTGGCCTACTCATCCACATTGGGTAACATTGTGCTTCACCCAACAGTCATGCCAATGATTTAACCTGGGATGGGGGAAGACTCTGTGAGTCTCAAACCCCTTGCGTTGTCTTTTTTTTTCTCTTTCTGGAAGGTTCCCTGCCTTGGGATATTTTGCCGATCCGATCAATGAGCGATCGGCTCTCCCACTGTCAGATTATGTCCGCTCAGGAGTCTCTCGGCTCGCAGTGATTGACATCACTCTCAGAACGCACGCACGCACGCACGATCGCGTTCTCGAAGCCAGCGTTATGTTTATCTTTTGTTTAAATTTTGATTTAAAGCTTTCGTGACTGCAGTATATATTTTGTGTTCGTGCACCACGGAGCATCCCGCCGCCGCCGCCGCGGCATAATGCGTTGACAATCGTCGAATCGATACAAAAAAACAATCCGAACCAAGCCCTCTTCGCCGAACCCCGGCTCGTGTGTTAGCACGTGTTCTTTCCGTGCAGGTTGCACAACAATTGGGGGGGGGGCTTTTATTTGTTGGTGGGGGGAAGCGCTAATAATGTTTTTTTTTTATTGCACAAAGCTGAAACGCGTCGTGCATCATTCATAATTTCTTGCTACAATGCGAGTCTCGCGCGTAATGACACGTTGGCAAGTTGGACTCGAACTGTCTGCCCGTACAAATAACGAGTTTGATTATTGCGAGGGGGTGGGGCGGGGGCACAACAATGCCGGCCGGTTTATTCAAACAGAAAAATTATTAACCGTGCCTCGAACGACGCGCCATGATGATTTGTTTCACTCACTCCTTTGTCCACTCTGATTAAAAGCCGCGGATTTAAAAAAAAAATTCAAAAGTAACTTCCTGCCGTGTTCATCTCCTGTTTACAACCCTCGGCCGGTGGTGTAAAATTCCACATTCCTATGGCGGGTGGTCGGTGGGTGGGTAGAAGGTGAGCGAGTTGACGCAAGACCTAAACGCTGTTGGCTTCCACACAAAGTGGTCCTTGTTTTATTGACCCGGGAGGGATGATGGGCTGAGTCGACTCCTCTCCCCTCCTCCATCACTACTCACACCCCCACCCTGCCTATCCCACCCCTTCACAACCTTTTAATTGGCCACCCGCTCGCTCTACGGCTGGGCCACCTGGCCAGGTTTTTACGATTTTCTGAAATTAAAGTGAACTCGAATAAAAAAAAATCATTTTTGTACATACGTGTGTGTATGTATGTATATATGTATATTATACAAAGATATGTGTGAGTGTATATGTATGTGTACGCAATATATATGGGGAGGGGTAGTGTAGCGATTAGCGCGCTGTGCAACGAAGCCGACGACCCGCTCATGATTCTCGCTCGTGGTCACCAACACCAATGACGGTTATCTGAACCGGTCCTGAGCATCCCCTAGATTGACTCGGCCTCAAATAATTGGTGAGGTGTGTAAACATCGCCACTGGGAAGATAAAGGCGGTCGGGCGTGGTGTTGGCCACCCACCCTCTCGTGTGCCGTGCCAGCCTTCATAGGTGCTCGCAAACAGCACTTGCCCCGACAGTCTGCGAAGGCTGTATACGGGGGCATCTTTGTCTTTATCTTTGCTGCACATCCTCGAACAATAATTCCAGGTGGAAAATCCAGAATCGGTGAACGTTCAAAACAAATCATAAAAAATATCAGTGTCAAGTAAATATTGACACTCAAGAAGTGGAGAACACTAAGAGGCGATGACGTCGGTGTTATTACATAAATATGGTTGCGTGATTTGTAAAGTCTGCATCTCGCCCTAGACAATGCATGTTATTTATGGACTGAAGTGGATTCGAGAATAACATGTTTAAAGTTTAACACGTAGGCTTTCGTGACCAATGTTATCCACAATAAAAAAAATTGGGGGGGGGGGGCGGGTTAGATGACGTAAATATAAATGTGTCGTTAAAGTCGCCACCACCCGACGCAGCAAATAAGTATGGGGTTGTCACGTGAGCAAACCTTAATACATTGGCTGTGCCGGGTGGTAGCGAATTTAACGACACATTTATATATACGCGATCTAACCCCCCGTCCCCCCCCCCCCGAAAAAAACCCCTTTATTACGGATAATATTTTACAAATATATATTTATTAGAACAGCCCTTTTATCCCCACCCCACATACGCGAGTCCCAACCAGTTGTGTCTCTGCTCTCCGGACGACGACGGCCAAACTTTGTCGCTCGCTCAAGTCGTCGGCGCGCTGAAGAGGCGGCGAGCGCCGGGGAGGGGGGGGGGAGACATTTGAGTCGCCCAGCCCAGTGCGCTCGCGCACAAACGCGATCGATGCCGTGAAGTCGTCATTCAAGGACATGCTGTCTCTACACCTATCGGGAATGGTGGTGGTGGCTATACTCGGCATTTGTTCAACACAACGACCATTGAATATTCGCCCCCCATGAGATGAAGAAGAGAGAGAGGGGGGGGGGGAGCGGAGGGCGACGGGGACTTGGAGGCGGGTGGCAGGGTGAGTGGGGGTGGTGGTGGTGGTGGTGGTCGGGGCATTGAAATTCAAATTCCCTTGCTGCTGGCCTGACCTCATGCATAGTGAGCGCATACTTGAGTCGCGGCAGTTGGCAGCGTTCGGCCCTTCTGCGCTCCTAATAGCCGCCCGCGGGGCACAGACAAAGCGACGACGCGTGGCCGGCGCTCGCACTCAATGGGGGCCGCACAATGGGAGGCGTGCGCCGCGTGGCAAGGCTGAATTATGGCTCAGAAAACAGCGAGGCTTGTGGGGAGACTGCCCAGGCTTGTGGTGGTGGTGGGGGTGCGGGTGGGTGTGTGGTGTGGGGGGGGGTTTGTCCGGGAGTTAGCGGTGGGGGTGGCGGGTGTTGGTCGAGTCTTGGCCGCGGGTGCACGGGCGAAAGGGATGGGTTGTGGCGTGGTGCCGGGGGCGGGTAGGGAGCGAGCGAGCGAGGGAGGAGGGGAGCGATGGATGGGGGGATGGATGTATGGAGGGGGTGGGCGAGGTTGTGGTGGGTGAACGGGCGGGCGTGCGGAGTGGTGGTGGGGGAGTGAATTTGTCGGAAGGCGCTCGCTACATCTGCTCACTCAATTCTCCCGAGATGCGCGGTGCAAGTCCCCATTGGCTGGCGCGGCTCCACTCAGGCGCGACAAAGGAGGGGACAATAGCGGTGGGCGCCGTTAAAAACAGTGAAGAAATGCCCCGGCTCGCATTGCAAAGCACCGCGTCTCGGCCTCCCCCGCCTCGCCCGAGTCACCGCGTCCACAGCGCTGCTCGTTCCCTTCCTGCGCCTTAGACCAACGAGAACACCGCCACCGCCACCACCGCCACCACAGAGATATCTTTAGCGGAACAGCGAGAGCGTGCGCGTGTGTTTACTACGACGACTGCTGCTGCTACTGCTGCGAACACGGAACCAAACTTAAGCGGTCGTTCTGGTGACGGCGTTTGCTGCTGCTGCTGGCTGTGAGACTCGATCGTCGTTGATCCGCGCGCATGTTTTGACACCAAAAAAAAAACCCATTACCGAAGAAACGTTGACAGACAAGTGCCTGCATCTGTAAAATCCCCTCCGGTGGGGCGAAGCGATTTACAAATCCGGCGTCTGCGCTCGCGTGAACTAGAGAGGATGCCTCGCGGCTTCTTGGTGAAACGGAGCAAGCGCTCGGCCGCGAACTCGTACAGAATTCGCGAGCAGGACGATGAGTCGCCCAGCTCCGAGCCGGCGTCGCTCTACGACTCGTCCACCCATCTCCAGCCGGACCGCTCGCCACCGCCGCCTCCTCCTCCTCCTCCACCCCCACACGCCAGCCCGGCTCGCCTCTCGGCCTCCGAGACTCGCCACGATGCGGGACCCTCGCCGCCCTCGCCGTCGCCGCCGCCTCCTCGGCCGCAGACGCCCACGCCGGAGCGCGAGCGGCCGGTGCAGTTCGGAACTCCCGACTCGGGCTACTCCTCCTACAGCCCCGTGCGGCCTGTGAGCGCCGGAGAGCAAGACAAGCAATTTTTCGGGCGCAGCTTTCACATGCAAGGCTCTCCGGTGGCGGCCGACTCGTTCCATCCGCACCCGCCACCACCACCACCTCCTCCGCTGTTGTCGATATCATCGTCGTCGTCGTCGTCGTCATCCCTGCAGCAGCTGCCTCATCTGGAGAGAGTGTTCCACTCTGTCGCCGCACCGCCGATCGCGGTGAAGTTGGCGCTGTTGGGGGCCGTGCAGCCGCCTCTCTCCGCGCCTCTCTCCGCGCCTCCTCCTCCTGCCGCCACCGCCGCCGCCGCCTCGAAGCGAGCGGGCGGCAAGAGCGCGGCGGCTGAGCGCGGAGACAAACCGCCTCCCAAGAAGTACAAGACGTCCAAGAAGCTGAGCTTCAAGGAGGAGGTGCTCACGTCGCCCGTGCTCGGCCTGCGCATCAAAGAGGAGCCCGTGGAGCCCAAGCCCCGGCAGGTGGTCGACGGCGCCAGACCGCTGGCCGAGTTCATCTGCCAACTGTGCAAGGAAGAGTACCTGGACCCCCTGTCGCTGGCGCAGCACAAGTGCTCGCGCATCATCAAGGTCGAGTACCGCTGCCCCGAGTGCGACAAGGTGTTCAGCTGCCCGGCCAACCTGGCCTCGCACCGGCGGTGGCACAAGCCGCGATCCGTCGCAGCCGCCAGCGCGGTCACCGGCGCGGGCACAGACGCCGGACAGCACAAGGCAAGGGCGGTGGACGAATCCAAGGCGACAGGCGAGCATCAGCAGCAGCAGCAGCAGGGCTGCGAGGGTGAGACGCAGCACGAGCAGCGGTCGGTACCCTCTAACGCTGTCCCGGACGAAGGTCAGTTCGAGTGTGATCAGTGCTCCAAGCGCTTCCGTCGCAAGGCGTCCCTGCAGAAGCACTTAGCCGTGCACCAGCCCGTTCAGCACCTTGGAGAGCGCGCCTTCGTCGAATCCACGCAACAGCAGCAGCAGAAGCAGCATTATCAGCAGCAGCAGCAACAGCAGCAGCAACAGCAGCAGCAGCAACAGCAACAGCACGCTCGGCCGTGGCTCCTTCAGCAACAGCAGCAGCATCACCACCACCAAGCGCCCGATGCCAGCGCCACGGCTCGCCGTTTCATGGAGGCCCGAGAGGCGGCTCTGCAGGCGAGCGGAGGAGATCCCTACCTCATCGGGGAGCGGATAGCGGCCAAGGCGGCAGCCGTGGAGAGATTGATTCGACTGCAGGGAGCGGCCACCGAGGTGTTTCTGTGCAAGTTCTGCGCGCTCACATTCTACAGCTCTCCGGGTCTCACGCGGCACATTAACAAGTGTCACCCGTCCGAAAACCGGCAGGTCATTTTGCTTCAAATGCCCGTTCGGCCGACCTGTTGATGGAGGAGGGTTCAGCACCCTGCAACTCTCTTGACTGTCGCCACTCTCCCATGTTACGATTCGAGAGAGAGAGAGAGAGTGAGAGAGAGGGCGAGGGAGTCGAGTGAGAGTGTCGAGGTTGTTTGCAGGATGTCACACAAAATAGCTTTTGCTGCGTTAAGTCCGAGAGGTGGTTAATTGTTCTTATCGTTGTCTTAAAAAGGGCCTCTCTCGTAACCCCAAGTTTTGTCACTGCTCACTCACAGATAGCCTTGTTTTTTAAATAAATGCCATAAATATTAAACAAAAAATATATATATACCAGAGAAGAAGACGCGCGTTAAGTGGTGTGTCATGTTCCGTACGCTTTAACATTTGTAAACATGAAAACAAAATGTTCTTGTTCAAAGGTATCTACAATCGCTTTTTGAAAATAATTATAATCGATTACATTGTTTTTTTAAATTAATTGTTTTGTACCATGCGTGTGAATGCAAAGCATTTGTTTATATTGTGCGTGTGTTTATTGTTCGGGGTGTCTGATTTGTGTCGCTTCATTCTTTGTTAAATAATATGTGCAACCTAAGTTATGAATTAAAAAAAAAGTTTTATTTATTATTAAATTGCGTTTAAATGTTTTGGATATATTAAGTATACGCTTCATTGTTATTTATTATGTCAAAATTGTAGAACACCTGATCTCTCTGAAGCTTTAGAGCATGTATCATCCATGCTGCCTTATTCATGTAGTCAATCTTCAAGTGTCTTATATTGTCTCAGATGTATCTTTCGTATTATGGCGACTGTGTATTCGACAATAATACAGCAACAACAATTAAAACATATTCAAAAGAACTGCTCTTGTCGATTGCAAGTTGTGTGTTGTCTGTTCAATGCGTTGAACTCGAAGGAGGCACTGCTGTGCGTACGTGTCACGGGTCCCACAATTCAGAAACAAACCCCACTAATTACTGAAAATACACGACATGGCATGCACACTCACCCAATCACCCACCCAGTCACCCATTCACTCACCCATTCACTCACCAAATGACTCACTCACCCATGCATCCACATTTTATTTAATTGGTGGCATTGTTGAAGAGCAGCTACTGCAGACTGTAATTCGGTCTTTTACAAGTACGGGGGATAACTACAACAATAGCTACATATTAAACAAAGTTATACTGCACTTGTTATGCTGGCGATTAGCCATCATACTATACATGATTACAAACAAGTTTTGCTGGGTGACTGGACGGTAATTCCCAAAGGACGTGCCCGCTGCGAGCTTATCAATTTGTACAACTTTGAATAAAAGTTATTTCAAAAGCAAGAAAGAAAATCGAAAAACAAAACCATGAAAAATATAATATCCGTTTTATTTCTACTTACACATTCAATGTAGAGATTTTTAACACACACGATACAAACGTTACGCTCCCAATGTCATTTCACAGCCGCCCTGTGCAAGCACAATGAAGGAGCCTGCTATTGTGCCCCCTACTCGTTCCTGTCCACATCGAGTGGTGTGACATCATGGGCTGCAAGTGTTCATTTCTCCAGCGGCGGAGTCTTTGTCACGCGCCTAACGCTTGATGAAGAGAGAGAGAGAGCTTGCGAGCATCGAATTCGCGGAGAGGGTCCAGGCGGAGCGGGGAGGTGGAGGTAGGGACAGGGGGTGAGCATTAAATATTTACCCACGGAGAAGTCAACAATTCCCTCGCTCTTGCGTTTCCGGTACCGCCTCGAGCAAGGGTGGCTCCGGTGATGGAAGCGAGAAGAGTGACTGACAAGATCACTTTCAGGTCGGCCCACCGGAGGTCTGGCGGGCAACCAAATCCCTCCGTTGCACTCACGATTGTCTCGCCGCTGTTCGTAATCATCATCATCATTATCAGCAGCAGCATCACCATCAGCATCAGCAGCAGGGAAAGTTGTAAACCCAGGCCAGCGCATCGGAAGTAAAAGTGCTCAGACTTAGTTTATGTCCTAACCAAACATGTGGCTATGTATACATTCCGAACCAGAATCTTTATTTTCTATTCCGGAGAAATCTGATGAGCTATGAAGCTTTTTTTGTTTTTATCACAGACGTCCATTAATGGCTTTTTCAGAAAGTGAAGTCACACTCAGAGGTTCAGTTCCTCGCTCGAATGGCCATTGAGACGGTGTGCTCGTCTCCTGTGTACAGCCCCCCACTGAGAGTGTGGGGGGCAACTCCACAGTCTCAATGGAGGGGGAGAATCCCTCCATAGGACAACTGCCGCTGTCTTCCCCCACACAGCGGTATCTATTTTATCCGACCCGAAGGATGATGGGCTAAGTCAAACCCCCCCTCTCCCCCTCGCCCAGGCCAGGATTTGAACTCCCAACCTTACGATCGCGAGCTGCGATATGCCATAATAACCACGTGACTGGTGTAACTTCAATGTTCTACAAGGGTGAGACATTAACATTTAGCCCAAATAGATTCAAGTCTAGGGTAATATCTGGAAGAATACAACAACAAAAAACTACACTTTACAATATGGGCCTTTAAAAATGCTACGGGGAGCATTAGTAATTTATTTAGTTAGGCGGTTTCACACTGAAGGTCTGGATTTAGTCCATGAGCCCAGACCAAATATTCCGGATTAGAATCTTAATGTAGACTGGAGGAATCCGATGAGCTATGAAGCTCTATTTTCGCAGTTGTCAACTTAACGGTACCACCAAAGGTGGCACACCTTAAGTGGTTCCGATTTCTCTTTGTGGCGAAGAGCAGTGAATTATGCGATTGCCGCTTAAAACGAGTGGGGTTAATCATCACGTGATTCACTATTATTAGTCACGTGAACAAACGGTCACCACTAAGGGTTATTCTTGCTACCATCAGTGGTACTACATTTCTGCTCTGGCCCACGGACTAATTGCCTCGAGACTCGTGCTAAAGATTTCACGTATGCGCGATCGCTGTCATCAGTGGGCCAAGTAATTTGCCTCCGGTGGAGTATGGAATGAGTCCTGTACGTTAGGGCTGCCACTCAACATTCAAGTTTGTCATTTGCAAGGTCGCGTCTCCTGGATTGTCCTCAATTGCCTTCTCAAGCTGACGCCACTGCGAGCTTAAAGCCGCTCTCTCTCTCTCGACGTTTACTGATTGCTCGACGGAGTTGAGACGTGGATCAAAGTCGATAACACAACAGAGGTTTAGTCGAGAGGCGAGGAAGAGGAGGAGGATGGGATCATGAGCAGCCTGTTAGCGGAACGATTATTCTCACCTGTCGACTATCACACCTCAAGAAAGAAACTGATCCCAGGATACTGAGACTTCACTTTCCCACGTGCAGAGTGAGTGGCACCCCCAATGTGTATTTGCATACGGGGAGCGGTAGTGCAACGGTTAGCGCGCTACGCTACGAACCCGAAGAGCCGAGTTCGATTCACGCTCACGGCCAACACCAGTGACGATTGTCTGAATCGGTTATGGGTCTCCACTAGGTCGACTCAGCCTCAAATTACTACCTGGTGCGATGTGGGGAGACAAAGGCGGCCTTGCGTGGTGCTTGCCACCCACCCCCTCGTGTGCCGTGCCGACCTTCATAAGTGCTGAGCTAACACACGTGTGTGTAAGTACGTATGTTCACCTTCTTTCGCGCCGTACGTAGCTAACCGCGTGCTAATCGGAGGCGCGATTAGCGCGGTCTGTTTAGGCTATACGGGGGATCTTATAATGTGCACACAAGCTGCAGTCACGGAAGTCAGAGTGATATTCATAGACAGATCCTCCCCCGAATCGGATATGTTTCCATCAAGATCGTACGACTGTGACGTGTGAAGCAAAGATATAAAATAATAACATTGAACAGTCTTTAACCACAAATCTGTTCCGAAGGAGAGCCGGTCGAGTTATCGCGCATCTCTCTTCTTTGAATGGGCAACAGTCAATCTCCCCTTTGTACTCCAGGGCTAGCGCACTCCAATATTCGTCTTGTTATATTCCACAAGGAGAGAGAGAGAGAGAGGAAGAATGAAAGGAAATCCAACGCACTTAGAATTGAGTTTTTGTTCATGACAGAGAGCCCCATCCGTGAGTGAAAACACATCCATGTAAAACGAAGCAATCAATTTCGGAATTGTACGCGAGTTCAGAACAGCCATAAAACTACAACAACTGCAACCCCCGCGCGTCGTGTAAAACATTCGGATCGAACAATTGGAACGACATCGCGCGCGTCGACGGCGAAGCAAACCTCCGCCACCTCTTGATGCGGTTGTCTGTGGCTTGACCACACGAATGGGAAGGAGGACATTTTGTTTGTGTTGTTCTGCATCGATAAAAGCAGAAGGTCGCCCCAAATAAACACACTGAAGAGTATTTAAACATGTGTTAAAAACATTTTTTGATTATCAGCTGCTGCTAGAGGAATTGCATTCGTCCGGGTTGTGGGGGGGGGGGGTTGTAAGGAGGGGGCAGATTGCTCACACGTGGTCGCTGCTTGCCGTTGGGGGCGATAGCTCGCGCGAGTCACCTAGAGAGCTCATTGTAATTAACACAGATGGCCCAGGTCAGAGTGGTCGCTCCTCCGAGACTTCGCTGTTTGTGAACCGACTCCTGTGGCAAAACCGTCAGCACCCCCCCCCCACACCCCCGCCGCCGCCCCCCTCCCCAGGGGGGTGGGTGGAGGGCGGGGGGGGTTAGACGACCTCCCCGGCAATTCAAGCGCACGGGACGAGGTGCAGTTGCTGCCCAGCAGCCCACAACCCACGTGCGCGCGGACACGTTTCCGAAGGACGGGGAGGGGGGCAACAGAGGGCCACCTCGACGCTGATGTTACCCCTATCGCCAGGGCCAACCCCACACCAAAGGCAAAGATCACCCGTATAGCCTGAACAGACTGTTGGGGAAAGTGTTGTTTGCGAGCAGCACCTATGAAGGCCGGCACACGAGGGGGTAGGTGGTCAGCACCACGCCCATCCGTCTTTGTCTCCCGAGTGACGATGTTTGCACACCGCACCAGGCCCGGGGACCGGTTCAGATAATCGTCACTGGGATTGGCCGTGAGCGGGAATCGAACTCGGGTCGCCGGGTTGGTAACGCGGCGCGCTAACCGCTCCAGGGTCAACTCCACACCACAACCACCACCAACCCTCTGCTTTTGACCATTCAACGGACCGTCTATCCCTCCCTCCACTCCCTCCCACCCACCCACCCGCTCGCACGCACCGCTAACTCCTTATGCCCCCCCCCCACCAAACCTCCCTTCTCTTCCCCTGCCGCCGCCACAACCTCATCCCTCTGCGACGCCACTTAAATATTTCCAACTGCCACCACTACCACGACCACCACTGCCACCACCACCACGACCACCACCACCACGGACAATCTGACTACGACGGCGGCGGCGGCTCGGGGCCAGAGGAGCGCGGCCCGCGGCGCGCCCGTGAGCTTGCGGCTTCGGTGCAAGCCTCCCGACCACGCCCGGCTCACGTGCAAGCCCCATCCGCGATCCCAGATGGCCCTGCCAGCTGCTACTCGGGGCGCCGCGCAAAGCGCCGCCACGGCGCTCGCGCGCGCGCGCCCACGGCCGAGACGGTGGCCCGAATGACGGACAGACACACGTTGTGTCCCCCCCCACCAACCCCCACGCCCAACACCCCCCCCCCCACACTCCCTACCCCCTCCTCCCCCCCCAAAACAAATCGAGCGTTCGAAGACGGGGAGGAGGGGGGTGGTAGATGGGGAGGGAGGGGGGTGCTGAAAATTTGTTTTTGGAGATCAAGTCAAGAGCCGCGGCCGCGATGAGGCTTGCGCGGCCAGCCCTGGGCTTGAAGGAGAACGAGCCACGTCGCGAATATTCTGCTTAATGTTGTTCATTCGGCGCGTGGATGAATAATGCAGAGCAGATGTGTATACTGTATTACAACAAAAACAACGAAACTCAACACACCCCTAAACAACAGCGTGACCCTTAAAATACAAATATATTTTTTTTATCTGTGACGTTTCACGCAATGGCCCTTTTTTTAAAGCGTATTGTCGTTTGTGATTGTGCACAACTGGACCAAGCGCCGGCGGCAGCAACAGCATCGCCGCGTGATTTGTCGAGAATAACAACTGATTGGCGGCATTCTCCAAGCGAACCAATAAGTACTTGAGTGACACGCTCGCTACTTGTTACAATCGAGTCTCATTTTTCTCTCCACAATGGGATGTTCGGCCCAACCGCGAAGCGCGCCTCCACTTGACTCTTAAGCGCAACGCACCGTAATGTACTCCGACTACTCTGGCCGCGTCTAATTTTTTTGTAGACGTTAACAAAGGCTTCGAGCAAAGCCATCGCACAATGGCCCCAGAGGGTTGGTCTGCGTTGCTAAAACCCGAACACCAACACACGCTCGAGTCAACGCACAGTGAAACATGCTATATATTGTGTTAACCGTGTTTCCTTACTTACAATTGTTTGACATTGTTTGGAATTAACCTGTACGAATGTATTGGTTATTTTTTTTTGCGTGATAAAAAAATAAAATAAAATGTAATTGGTGTTAACATAGTTCGCGACGTGAGATTAATTCCAATCATTATAATTGTAAAGCCCTTTGTCAGTCCACTGCTGGACAAGGCCTCCCTATGCTGTGTAAGTCATGGTCGTGAAGAAGGGGGTGGTGGGGGGGGGCATGACTATACTTCACCGTTTTGGTTCTTGAAAATGATCGAAACCGAGGTGTCTAAGGTTATTGTCAAGTGCCATCCACCGCTGAAACTATTTGTGGGTAGGTTCGTGAGCTAATAGCACAGTGCGCTAATCGCTGCGCCACCGCTCTCCCCCCCCCCCCCCCCCCACGACATTGCACAATAATAGTTTAGCATTTTGTAAAGCCACTGCATGGGTGTTTAAATCGGATATCGACTTGGAAATCGATATGTCTCAAACTATGCCACGGACAGACAGCGCACGATGTAGCTACAGTTATGAAAAGGCGTACATGAGGTACAGGTTGAAGGACATCTTAACAAAGCAATCGTACGTGGTCCATAGAAAGATAACTCATGAGTCTAACATACGCTTTGTTGAATATACATGTGAATTCGCAAGCATGTCACATTGAACTTCTTACTACTACAGCAGACAGTGTCACCCTGCACATAACCCATTACTTTACTGAAGATCTAATAACTTACTTTGGATCTGCACCTAGTTAGGCGATGTGCATCGTTGGGGTTTGAATGCCGGTTACGATATCTATATACGAAGTGAACAAACTCGACTGACGAAGCGACGGGAGTGTTTCTTTTTCATTTTATCAGGTGACGCCCACTGAGCTATGTAGTTATTTTTTTTTCAAAATCGACCTGGCTCTCACAAATAATAGCTCAATGAAGTGACTTAGCACGCAGAAGTGTATATCGGCCAGATACTCTAAATGCAGAATTCTAGATGTGGAGGGAAAAACCCGGAAGAATCGGAGAACAATCCACACGACCACAGGGAGAGAGACACGCATACTCCAAATATACAAGCATCTGGGCCAAGATCGACCCCATGAACTCCTGTATACCTGGCGAGGTAGTTAACATTCCGCCCATTACCGTAATTATATGTGCTCATTATTATTATCGGTATAATGATTGTCTAATTAGTATATAAATATGAACTTCTTTTTGTGGCAATGAAAATAGATTTTGAACATACTGTAATGAAATACTACGACGTGTAAATAGCGGGGAGTCCTGTACGGCCGAACGTAGCGTTCGGCCAAACTGTCGTGCAATCGGCAGGAATTGCGAGCGATTCAATTTTATGGCCGCTCGTGAACCCCCTTCCCTTCGAGCTTGGTGGGGTCAAAATCCCTGTACTCCACCGAGCGGTGCAACGGTAAAAAGCCACGTGGTTGGAAAAAAATGTAGTTATTCCATTCATTTAAAAGGAGATAATCAAATAACGTGAACTCTTGCAGCAATTTAAAATCTAATTTGTCTGCAATTGTAGAGCCTGCGCACACAGATGTTGTTGCTTCTGAAGAAAGAAAAAAAAACACAACACAAGAGGGCCTTTCAGAGGGGCCCCCCCTCTCATCGTCAGCGTGTACGTGGGGGGGGGGGGGGGGTGGGGGGGGGGTACTCGACGTATACGGTTACCAGAGGCAGACTTTGCAGCAGTGAGAATTGGCGACAATGCCGTGCCGATGAGTCCTCGTAGGGACGAAACCTGTCAACAGTCTGGTCTGTATCGCCACGGCACCGCTGTTGCTGTCAGTCGGCCACATTTGCTGAAATAGTTGTTGTTCTTGTTGTTGTGATGGTGGCCTAGGGCAAGAGACGCGCAATCCACTTCGGGGATTTGTGTGTGTTTGTTTCCCCCATAATGCACAAGAGGCTGAGTGTTTTATTTTTTTCGCACGCATATATTCCATTCATCTTGTTTGGAACTCGTGGTTCCCCACCAGCCTGCACTGTTATTCTGTCACGGTGAAAGGAAGTGTTCTTGTCGTTAGCACATTCAAATTGGCCCCTCGGATTGTCAACGGCTGCATCTCAACGCGTGGCTTTTTTTACTCAGTGCGCAGGTCCTGAAGCTCGCACATACTTCTTAGGATATAAATCAGAATCTTTATTTATGCTGGACGAATCCGATGAGCTGTACAGCTCTTTTTTCACAGATGGGTCAGAGGTCAGAGAGTTCCAAAGCAAACTGATATCGCAAGCGCACAGAACCCTCCAGCCTCGGAGGCGAGCCTCGCAAATGCTACTACGACTACTACTAGAAAAAAACAGATAATACTACAAAATTATACGACAAATAATACTACTGATAAGATACATTGAATAACAGCCCCCCCCCCACCCCCTTGCATGTTCGTAACTCTGTCGAGTTGTGTCGTTCTTCCCCGCACATCCGATTCGCACGTTTGGCTCCGCACGGCGGGGAGAAAGTTCCCGGCGATCTGGAGGTCTGGATGCATGGGGGAGGGGGGGGGGGGGAGCCGAGAGAGATCGGTGCCAGCCAGGTGCCCGTGGAGGAGGTTGGTTTGGCGTACGGTTTGGCGATGGCGGTGGCGGTGGTGGTTGGGGAATGAAAAGCTTTGCGGTGGGGGATGGGTGGACGGGTGGCGCGGCGGTTGTGCTGTTGGGTGGGTGGATCGAGATGGTGGGGGGGGGGGGGGGAGATGGTGGGGAGCGAGCAGGGGTGTGCCGTGATGTCAGTTTTGGTAGCGGTGTCGGGATGGCTGCTTGGGGAGGTCGTGACACTGCGCGGCGCAGCAGCGGAGCACAAAGGCCGCCAAATGGGCCATGTGTCACCGGAACAATGGGCCGACACGCCGCAATCTCGCAGGACAAGGCGGCGGAGGGCGCATATGGCCTGCCGGGCCACGGTGGCGGCACGCGCCACACTCGGCTGGGGCGGTGGTGTTGGGTGGGGGGGTGCATGGGGTGGTAGGGGGGGCTGGGTCGTGGAGAGAGGTAGAGGCGAGGGGGGTGGGGGGCCCTGCCTGCCGTCTAGACGCGCGTGTCAGGGTCAGGGGACAAGGGTGATCGCGCCCAACAAAGCGCTGACATTTCTAAAAACAAAAACAAAGACAAAGAAATCCTACCCCCACCAATTTTTTTTGCATGCGCGCGCGTGCGTGCGCTCTCGCATGCACGAAGACAAAGATCCCCCATATAGCAATGAATAGACTGTTGGGGCAAGTGCTGTTAACGAGCACCTATGAAGGCCCGGCACGGCACACGAGGGGGTGAGTGGCCAGCACCACGCCCGGCCGCCTTTGCCTCCCCAGTGACGATGCTTACACACTTGCACAGGGTACTCATCTGAGGCCGAGGCGACCTAGGGGAGGCCCATGACCGGTTCAGACATTCGTCACTGGTGTTGGCTCACCGTGAGCGGGAATCGAAACCCGGGTCGCCGGGCTCGTAACGCACGCAGAGCGCTAACCACTCACAAGCACCGCTCTCCGCGTAACACAGACACACAGACACACGCACACAGACACACAGACACACACACGCACATAGACACACAGACACACAGACACACACAGACACACGCACATAGACAAACCCACACAGACACACGCACACAGACACACGCACACAGACACACGCACATAGACACACGCACATAGACACACAGACACACGCACACAGACACACGCACATAGACACACGCACATAGACACACAGACACACGCACATAGACACACAGACACACAGACACACGCACACAGACACACGCACACAGACACACGCACACAGACACACGCACATAGACACACGCACACAGACACACGCACATAGAAAAACCCACACAAACACACGCACACAGACACACGCACATAGACAAACACACGCACATAGACAAACCCACACAGACACACGCACACAAACACACGCACACAAGCACACGCACACAGACACACGCACACAGACACATGCACATAGACAAACACACACAGACAAACCCACACAGACACACGCACACAAGCACACGCACACATACACACGCACACAGACACACGCACATAGACAAACACACAGACACACGCACACAAACACACGCACATAGACACACGCACACAGACACACGCACACAGACACACGCACACAGACACCCACAGACACACAGACACACGCACACAGACACACGCACACAGACACACGCACACAGACACACACAGACACACAGACACACACACACAGACACACGCACACAGACACACGCACACAGACACACGCACACAGACACACAAACACACGCACACAGACACACACAGACACACAGACACACGCACACAGACACACGCACACAGACGCGCGCACACAGACACACAGACACACGCACACAGACGCGCGCACACAGACACACAGACACACGCACACAGACACACAGACGCGCGCACACCGAGGGAAGGTTGCATATGGTGGCGCTGGGCGGGCAACTGTCGCTCGTGAGCGAGATGCAAATCGCTGGTCGCCAGCCGAGGCGAGCGCTGCATGTTGGGCGGGTTGCCCCGTGGCCGTGGGTCAGGTGAGAATCAGTAAGCACCCCCCCTCACCCCAAACCCAGCCCGCCTCCCTTCCCCCTCCCCTCGCCCTTCACAACCCCGCTTCCCCCACCGCCAGCCCCCCAAACCCACGAGCAGTCAGTCGGGACGGCCCTCGCCTCAGCTGTGAAGTCGGCACGTGTCGCCGATCGTCGCCGCGGCGGGGCGAGGGGCCCAGCCACGGGGAAGAGGATGTGGAGGATGATGAGGAGGATGTGGAGGATGAGGAGGATTGGGAGGATGTGGAGAATGAGTAGGACGAGGAGGATGTGGATGATGAGTAGGAGGAGGAGAATTAGGAGGATGAGTAGGAAGATGAGGAGGATTGGGAGGATGATGAGGATGAGGAAGATTAGGAGGATGTGGATGATGATGAGGAGGATGTGGAGGATGAGTAGGAGGAGGATTAGGAGGATGAGTAGGAAGATGAGGAGGATTGGGAGGATGTGGATGATGAGGATGAGGAAGATTAGGAGGATGTGGATGATGATGAGGAGGATGTGGATGATGAGGAGGATGTGGAGGAGGCTCGGATTCGCTCAACAATTAACGCTGAGTGAGCTGCCGAGCGACGTTGCGGGCTGCCGCCAGAATCCAACACTGGATCTATGGCATTAATTGTAAGATGAGACAAAGCCTATCGCAAACTACTGTGTGCGTTTCAGCACCGATAACAACAATGGACCAACCCCCCCCCCCCCCACAAACCTGTAGACGTGAGAGTGTCAAAAATATAAATTGTATAATTTGCCGTAGCGTTCACAATATTCCGACGACGCCACAGATGCCGGTTGGTATCCTTATCCAAATAACAAACATTCAGCAGACGTTATTTATAGTAAAATCCAGGCTGATTAGGTCGCCATGGAAGTAAGTTAATAAGACACGACACATCATTCCGGTACGGCTGCTTAAGCAAACACAGCAAGCTGCGCTGAGACAGCGATTTTCACGTGTATATATTTTTTTTACATTCATAAAGGCCACACGCGGAATTCATGACAATCTGCTTGCGATGGTGCCAGATGATTAAAGACAAGTGCCCGCGGCCACATTAGCGATGCGCACATTAATCACGGCATGTGGCCTCTTTTTTGCGAGTCTCACCGCCAACAAATATTGCTCAGCGAAGCTTTTTGACACGGGGCAGAGGAACCAAATATTGACCAAAGCTGGTGGGGAGAAGTGGGGAGGGGGGCATCGGCGGGACGGGAGATATCGCTCCGCTTCTGCGTGTTTGCCCGAACCGCGTCAAAAGTGTCGAGGGGAGGGGAGGCGGTGGTGGTGGTGGTGTTGGTGGTGTTGGTCGGGGTGGTGGCGGGGGTGGTGGGTTTACAATGCAAATATATATAACTCTCCCGCTCTGCCGGCAATGGCCCGCGTTCAACTTTAACACTTCACTCATTAGGGTTATTTACCGCCCTCACATACACCTGTCCTGTCGGGCGCGAGTAAACACCGCGCGTTTATGGAGGCAGATAGTGGCAATCGGGGGTGGGGGCGGAGAGGCACGGAGGGGAGGGGGCACTACCAGCCCCCCCCTCCCTCCCCCCGTCTCTGATTGGGTGACGACGCGGGCACGCGATGGACGCGAAACGTGAAAAATAGAAATGCTATCGTTATAAAATATATAATATAAAGTCAACATGAAGGTTCCCCCGATCTATAATCGCTGTTATTTTTTTAATTATTATAATCAGTTACGACCTTCAGCTTAGAGAAACTCACAAGAAACGCTTCTGTGACCCTAGCTGAGGGTTTTTTTTTTAATTTCTGCCGAAATGCGAGAACGTCGGAAGACATTTGGCAATCATGATTTTTTTTTTACCGACAGATTTCAACAGAAACATCCCCGCAACACGACAACAAAGCGACCCACTCGTATCGGGCAGTGGCCAGACACTCGCCGTGAACAACAACAACGACAACACCTCCGACGCGCATCGCGCCACGCCGAGCACTCGACACCACACACGGAGCGCACAATCGCAAACACACACACACCACCACCACCTCTATATCACTGCTAAACAAACCTTTTTGACTTTTAACTGGCGCTGTTTATACTGGCAGCCTCTAGCATTCGACCGACACACACACACACACGAGTTTGTGTGTGTATGTGCGTGTAAATGATGGTGGCGTAAGGGAGCGGTGGCGCAACGGTTAGCACTCTGGGCTACGAACCCGGCAAACCCGAGTTCGATTTGCGCTCACGACCAACACGTGTGACGATTATCTAAACCGGTCCTGGGCCTCCCGCAGGTCGACTCAGCCTCAAGGCAGCACCTGGTGCGATGTGTAAACTCGTGCGCAAACATCGCCACCAGGGAGACAAAAGCGGCCGGGCACGGTGCTGTCCACCAACCCGTCTCGCCCGCTGTGCGACCACTACCTTCATACGTGCAACACCCTAACAGCACTTGCCCCCCCCAAAAAGTATGTCGAGGCTAAACGGGGGATCTTTGTCTTTGGCTCGCGTATAAATGCGAGGGTGGGTGGGTGGGTTGGTTGGGGAGGCGTGTGGGGGGGTGGGAGCACGCCAGTAATTAGATGCTGCCCAGTGCTCTCTGTTTCTATAGCAGCTGACACAAGCAGCGGCAGATGGCTGGCGGGGAGGCTCTGTGTGGAGCTATGAATGAGGAGGGCGGCCTATTCACAGTGATCTCACCTCTTCTGCACGATCTGCTTCTGCGGGGTGCATTCGAAGGCACCTTTCGTCGTGTGCCCGGCTGTGCACCGCAGTACACTTTAAAATTTGTTATTGTTGTTGTTTGAGGATAAACGCCATTTCTAAATTTACTTTTAATTTATATTTGTCCAGCGTGTGTGTATATATATGGGGAGGTTAACAATTATTGTTCACCCGGGCAAAGCCACGCCGCAGTCTGTAGACTCATTTTCAGAAGGAACTTGCAACACGTGGCTATGTTTGGCCAAAGCCATGATTATTGTGTGTGTACGTGTGTTTAGCTATGGGGAGGGGGGGGGGGGCGAACCATTCGAACCTGGAGCAAACCCATGCAGCACATGGGGATAACGTAAAAACTCAACGCAGAAAGGTGTCCGAGTCGGGAATCGAACCTGTGCACTTCTTGCTGTGAGGCACGAGTATCAGCACCGTCCCCGCCACCCAAAGTATATGTCGTTCCGAGTACTGCGTTGAACTACTTGCGAACTGGATAGAGACATTTGCACGTCCTCTATAGTTGTGTTGAATGAATGCGTTCAGGACCCAGTGAATTAGGTTTTGTAGCAACCTGCTCTGAAGGGAGTGGTGAAGTATGGGCCAACATTCCCCGCAAGGCTCGGAGAGGCCCTCATCCAGCAGTGGAGCGGCACGGCGGGCTGTACGCGTTCACGCGCACGAATGTATTTCAGGAGGCCAAACATATTCGATCATCAAAAAGCGTCCGATCACACGCAGATTCATAATAATAATCACCATGATCAGGCCGCGCCTGTAAAACACAACGTGTGAATTGCAGGGCTCGGCACCAGTCGAGGATGTTACAGGGACACCGTCGAGTTTAGGAACAACAACAAAGAGCCCACAAGTAACTCAACTTAACACGGATACGATTCGAATCAAATAATCCACTGTGACTTTGTGATGGAAATCCAGAGGCCACTCACAGTCACAACACACACACGCCTGTGCACTTACTAACCGCAGCCCTATTGTAAATCCACTGCTGGATGAAGGCCAACTCGACCGCATCGGTCATTGGGGGATTGTTTGCCCATACTTCACCGCACAGCTCAGTGCGGATGGGTGAAGGAATTGGGGGTGGGGGGTATCTAGGACCGCTTCACAGCTCAATCGCCACTGATAGAGACCGTGAGCCAGGAATTGAACTGAGGTGACCGGCCTTCTTGAGCAGTGCCGCTCAGTGCCACGCCACCGTTTCCTGCGCTTTCGAAGATGATATATTTAAAAAAAACACGGCACTAAAATACATTCCTCTAATAATTACCGATCTATCTCTACCTAAATCAGCAAGAGCATCCCGTAAATCACGTGACTTCTGTGTACCCCCACCTCCACTCTGAATGTTCTTCAGCATGCGGCGGAGTGCGCGCGGGCTCCATGCGGGGAGCGTAGAGTAGATGAAGAAGCATATCATTGAATATACGTATGTTGAACTTCTTTCGCACCGTACGTAGCCAACCGCGCGAATCGGAGGTGCCGGGGGCGGGGGGGACAACAAACTAATACACAAAAATCAGTTCTAAGCTGTCCTAAACAGTTCTCAAAGCAGAATTTCAGTACAGCAGCAGATTTTGATCCAAAACACTTTCCAGTCACCCCGCATGCTTAGCTTCTGGGATCTGACAAGGTCGGGAACATTCTGTCTGGGCGACTTGATGGTGGTGGTGGCGATGATGATGATGACGATCTTCCTCCCGACAGAAGGCGCCGCCCTGTGGTTGGCTCTACCGCAGCTGCCATCTGCAGGAGAGACGCGCGCACTGCTTGGGCAACGGTGACCACTTCCCCAACTCAGCTCGGCTCAAAATTCCAATTGTGGGGGCAGCCAGCCAGACGTGGTGTGTGTCTTTGGGGGGCAGTGGGGGGGGATGACTTCAGGGATGGGGTGCGGGGCGGCGGAGGGGAGAAGAGAGACGGGGGATGGGGGGGGGGGCTCACTCTTTCTACAACAATGGTAGATACTGTAGGCCCCACGGCTTACAGAATCACAGCGCGGTGATGAGTGGGGTGCGGGGAGAGAGAGAAAGCCCGGGGGGGGCTGATGGGGAGGGAGCTGGGGGGTAGAGGTGGGAGGGGGGGCAGCTGACGGGACGAGACTTTGTCCTTGGCGGGACAGCTGTACCCCCCGCCCCATGGCCCCAGCGCGTAAGCCCTTGTACTACACATGTATGGATTACGGGCGATGCACGCCGGCGCGCACGCACGCGCAGGGAGACGTACGCGTGTCCCACGTGGAAGGTTGCCACCATCTACAAACAAACAAACCGGGACGTGTATCGTTTGAAGCAGAAGACGAAGATTTCACAATTGTGAGATGAGAACAGGGGGGGTCCGCGCGTCGATGGAGGAGAGGAGAGGTCTACGCGTCAATGCGTCGTTGGCCCTGATTCGGGACGACTTTCTTTGCAGATCTCCCAAGGCGAGCTGCCTCTGAACAGAGGAACGATTCCGGGAAATAGAGGACAGGTGGCAACCATAACTGCCGTGATTAAATAGCCCTGAATGCGGGCCCGATTTTGTCAGATCTCGGCAGCTAAGCAAGAGCGAGCCTGGTTATGACTTGGATGGGCGACCACCATGCGTAACAGATTGCTATAGGCCGTGTTACTACACAGTGTTGCGCTAAACCCCGTTGCTGTGCTGTACATCTATGCTCCCAGATCCCCCGCAATCTGCTCCCCGTCTTCACCAACCCGTTGCAGTGAACCAGAGCGGCGAAGTATGGTCAAAAATCCCCCCCCCACCACCACCCCCACCACCAACGCCCGACCTGCACGGCGTACGGTCCTCATGCAGATGCAAGGTCGGATTGCTCCAGTGTCAATAAATATTTTGATTCTGGATTAACCCAGATGCCAATGAGGCCAAAGGCCCTCGTCTGGTGCAGTTCCCTCCTTTGAGGCCCCTTGTTCAACGTTGATGCAACAGCTGAGTCACGGGAGCGCAGCCATTGAATTTTTTAATTATTTATTTTGTCCTTGAATCACGATGATAGAATCATCCCTGACGTCGATCGCCACGGCAGCTAAAGCCTGCGAATTTTTGTTGTTTTTTTAAAAAAAAAGAAATTATTGCGGTGAGCGATGACTTTGCTTTGACTCAAAATAAATGTTCATTTTACATCGGTAAATCAAATCTTTGATGACTGTATGCATATTTTTGGTTTGTTTGTAAACATGTACCACAAATACTTGGCCCTTCTCTTCTACTGACCGTAGGCACCTCACACATGACCTGAATCCGGCCCTCGAAACACACGGGAGCTGTACGCGTACACAACACGCGTAGCGAACGGCCGTGATGATGATGCCGTACCAGCATCGGAATAAAGAGCCAACGCACACAAAGACAAAGATCCCCCGTATAGCCTTAACAGACTGTAGGGGAAAGTGCTGTTAGCGAGCACCTATAAAGGCTGGTACGGCACACGAGGGGGTGGGTGGCCAACACCACGCCCGGCCGCCTTTGTCTCTCCAGTGGCAATGTTTACACATCGCACCAGTTACTCATTTGAGGCTGAGTCGACCTACGGGAGGCCCGGGTACCGGTTCAGATAATCGTCACCGGTGTTGGCCGTGAGCGGGAATCGAGCCCGGGTCGCCGGGTTCATAGCGCAGCGCGTAACCACTACATCACCACACACGCGCGCACACACGCGCGCGCACATACACACACGCGCACATACACACACGCGCACACACACACACGCGCACATACACACACGCGCGCACATACACACACGCGCGCGCACATACGCACACACACGCGCACACACGCTCGCACATACGCACACACATACACGCGCGCACATACACACACGCGCACACACACACGCGCACGCACACACACGCACACACACACACACACACGCGCACACACACATACGCTCACACATACACACATGCGCGCGCACACACACGCACACACACACACACACACGCGCACACACACACACACGCGCACACATACACACACACGCTCGCACGCGCTGGCTGTCTCATTACGGCAGCGTCGCTCCCGCTACCCGTTAGTAAACCCCGGCCCGAAGCTTCCGGGCTCACCGTGCTCACCGGGCGAGGTGTTGACCGTCTTTCCAGCCTTGACGTCACAATTCTGGCGGCTCGGTTAATTGGCCCACCAGGGAGGGGTCGGGGGGTGGGGGAAGCGATTGTGCTCTGATGACATCGCATCGACTCGTCGTCACCTTGGCCGAAATTGAGATGTGCAAGGGGGGGGCGGAAATAAAAAAAAACCCAACCCCCTTCCCCCGGTTATCGCCTCGCTTTGTTCACCATGAAAAAACAACCCCTGATAACCAAACGTGCGCAGTGAGTGGCCGGCGAATAAAAATTTGTAATTGCCCTCTGCGCATACCCAGCGAAGCCTCGCTCAGTCTCGAGATTTTTTTCAGGAGGGTCCTGCCACGTTTTTTTTTTTTGCGCGATGATTGCTGCTTCTGCAGCCACTGCACTGCGTAGTCCCGATTGAGTCGTCCGCGGTGTAATATTTAAAATCTGCCATATTTGGACCATGATGCGAATGACGCCACGGGGAGATCTTTAACCCCGACTGCGAAGCAGATGGCGCGTGCTATCGTTACGGTTGTTATTATTACGCACCCGCAGCGATAACCAGGGCGGCCGCCGAATTCGAACCACGAATCGCTGGCTCACGGCCTACGCGAGGGGGGGGGGGTCGAGACGGCGCGGGGTGCGGGGGATGGCTGTGTGGGCGATATTTTGCACAACGTGAAGCGTTGCGATCCGCGTAACTTCAAGGAAATGAATTGTAAATTGATTTTTAAAAAAGCAGCGCGGCCACATCGTCAGGGTCCGACCCCGGACTCTGACGACGCCTGCTGCTGTTGTTATATATTTGGAGTTCGCGCGTTCTCTCCCATGCGTTTAGATTGTTTGGCTGTGATGATGATGATGATATTAGCCACTGCGATGAGCTATCATGTGTGGTCAAGTCGCCGCTAAAAACAAGCTAATAGCTCAGCGGACTTCACCTGCTGAAATTAAACAGTTGGGTTTAGATCTCTAGAGAATAATAATTTGTCCGCTGAGTTTAGATCTCTAGAGAATAATAATTTGTCCGTTTGCGCCGAGTGGGAGAGCAGAGCCGAGAGACATTCTGACTTTTAATCGGTAGATTAATTGATTGTTTAAATAATCGGATAACCTAAACTCCAGCATACATATGGGGTCGTCCATAAATGACGTCACGCACCTAGGGGGGGGGGGCGGGTCAGACATTTGTGACGATGTGTGACGGGGGGGGGGGTTGAGAAATGTGACGTCACATCAAAATGCGCAACTTTAAATAAATATAGACAACACGTTATACTTAATGAAATAAACTTTTTAGGAATATTTTTTTCCTATAACATCAGAGTGCAGCGCCACATTAAATACGCAGTACAATGACAATAGTTTAAAGCGATTTGAAGCATGTTTTATTTTGGGGGGGGGGGCAGAGCTTTGTGACGCCATATTTGAGGGGGGTCTGACATTTTGTGACGCCGTGTGACGAAGGGGGGGGGGCCGGGGGGTCAAAAATCGTCCAAAATCGCGTGACGTCATTTATGGACGGCCCTTATGCTGTCGGATACGTGTACTAGACTGTGGACCTAACAGTGCAACAAGTTTCGTGAAGTCTGTGCAAAGTTTTCCCGAATCTAATTTCACTACGAATTGTGTTCACAGCAATCCGCTCAACCGAACGCGTGCTGAAGGACATTGACTTTATATTCTTGGTTCTTTCGGTAAAGTCACGTAGAAGGGAAACAATGAAATAATACAAGTATAAAACAATAACATTCTCACGACGTTTCGACTGCAACACAAGCAATCATCATCAGGTGTGAAAACCACAGCAAGAAAATTTGAAAAAAGTGGCGTTTTTTTTAACGTTAGCACCACGGAGAGCGATTTGGCAGTTATTCAGGTGGACGAGTCCATCTATGTTCGGAAAAGAGGAGGGGGGAGACGAAAATAATGGATGCGGTCTGAAAGCCACCGTAAGCGTGAACAATCAAATAAGACCCGAAATGGTTTATCAAATCCTTCCAATGATTGCTAAGCCAAAATCCATCTTCTCGGTTGAAATTGTGTCTGTGTTTGTATATGTGGATAGCCTCATGAACGAATCTCTCATGGTAGCCAGATGGCTTGCAGAGAACCTCTGTCTTGGAGAAGTCAATGTCATGTGAGCCTACTGAATTATAACAGTGATTTGCCACGGCCGAGGTGTTGGTCCTACAGTGTTTGAGGTCTGCTTTGTGTTCACGGATGCGGTCCGAGACATGTCGTTTGGTTTCTCCAATGTAACTACTACCACAGAGGCAACTTAGTTTGTAGACACCAGGGTACTGTATGTCCGGAATCACATCTTTTACAGACGGAACCAGATCACGGATTTTATGTAATGTGTTGAATCGGACCTGTATCTTGTGCTTATTTAAGATTTTGGAGATCTTTTTTGTGATCCCCGCAATGTAAGGTAAAGTGATGGTTTTGAATGGCTCCTCAAGAGGGTCCTTCTTCATGGTTGGAGTGATAGCTTTGCAGATTGTGTAGTGGGAGTAACCATTAGCCTTAAGAGCTGGGTGTACGTGCTTGAGTTCACTGGCTATGTGTTCCTGGTCGGATATGCATTGGGCTCTATGATGCAGAGTCTTGATGAGGGAATTCTTCTGGGATGGATGGTGGTGGGAATCCGGTTTCAGGTAAGCATCCGTATGGGTAGCTTTCCTGTAGACAGAGTGGCTCATTGAACCATCAGGTCTCTTTTTTATTAAGACATCCAAAAAAGGTAGCCACTCTGTCTACAGGAAAGCTACCCATACGGATGCTTACCTGAAACTGGATTCCCACCACCATCCATCCCAGAAGAATTCCCTCATCAAGACTCTGCACCATAAAGCCCAATGCATATCCGACCAGGAACACATAGCCAGTGAACTCAAGCACGTACACCAAGCTCTTAAGGCTAATGGTTACTCCGACTACACAATCCGCAAAGTTATCACTCCAACCATGAAGAAGGACCCTCTTGAGGAGCCATTCAAACCATCACTTTACCCTACATTGCGGGGATCACAAAAAATATCTCAAAATTCTTGAATAAACACAAGATCCAGGTCCGATTCAACACATTACATAAAATCCGTGATCTGGTTCCGTCTGTAAAAGATGTGATTCCGGACATATAGTACCCTAGCGTCTACAAATTAAGTTGCCTCTGTGGTAGTAGTAACATTGGAGAAACCAAACGACATGTCTCGGACTGCATCCGTGAACACAAAGCAGACCTAAAACACGGTAGGACCAACACCTCGGCCGTGTCAGATCACTGTTATAATTCAGTAGGCCCACATGACATTGACTTCTCCAAGACAGAGGTTCTCTGGAAGCCATCTGGCTACCATGAGAGATTCGTTCATGAGGCTATCCACATATACAAACACAGACACAATTTCAACCGAGAAGATGGATTCTGGCTTAGCAATCTTTGGACGGATTTGATAAACCATTTCGGGTTTTAATTGATTGTTCACGCTTACGGTGGCTTTCAGACCGCATCTATTATTTTCGTCTCCCCCCTCCTCTCTTCCGAACATAGATGGACTCGTCCATCTGAATAACTGCCAAATCGCTCTCCGTGGTGACAACGTAAAAAAAACGCCACTTTTTTCAAAATTTCTTGCTGTGGTTTTCACACCTGATGATGATTGCTTGTGTTGCAGTCGGAACGTCGTGATAATTTTATTGTTTTATATATTTTTAATAATTATATTTTTTCCCTTCTACGTGACTTTACCGAAAGAACCAAGAATATGAATCCCTGCAGTCACGAAAGCTTTGAATCAAAATGTACATTGACTTTAATTTGACATTGATACATATTTATTCCCGTAATTTTGATTTATCCTCCTGTGAACTCAGTCGGTCTGCTTCGATTTAAATTGCATTTGATCCGTCGCGTTTCATTAAAATCCGTATATTTTTTAATTATATATAGTTACACCCCAATTGACGTTGGGGATGCGTTCCTGAAAAGGTACGACGATGATTAATCATCGAAACAACGTAAAACCGAAGCGATGTACAGGGTAAGTAGGTGGTGGTGGTGGAGGCGAAGGCTGAGAAGCGACAGATAACGATGAAACGACGGACGATGATGATGATGATGATGCTGTCAGCGACGTAAGTGTGGGGGTTCAGGCGTCGCAAACTACCTCGTGGTATTTCAATTAAGTGACGACGTATTTGCGGTAGCGACATAAAAGCGGGAGATGTTAATTGTGGTCATTACCGTATAATCATATTGTTATTATTATTACCACCACTACCATTTTGGTGACCGCACCCACACTCTTGCTTCTCGGTCTCTCCTCGACTCCTCTCACCTGCGCGGTTCAAAACCCACGCACGGTCGGCGAACGAACTCGCTCCGCCGAATGATCAATCGCGAGTGAAGGCAGCGCGCGTGACATCTCGCCCGGCAACAGGAGACGGCAGCACCCACCCTCCCACCCCCCGACTGGAAGCCGGGGCCACGCCTCAAGAGACGGGTCAAGTGCCACGGCCAGCTGGGCCCATTGAGCGTCCGAGGCGGGCGCCACCACCAATATCTTAATCTGCTGCCACCCAACCCAACAGGCCACCCTCCTCCCCCACCTCAACCTTCTTGCTTTAGTCATTTGCCAAATGGCGGTGTGTCTGCGGCTCAAACTCAACTCCCTCCCATCCTTCTCCGATCTGGAGCTCTCTCTTCTTCGTCTTCTTCATTTCACCGCTTGCCCCCCCCCGCCGCCACGGACCCCGCCCTTCCAACCCCCCCCCCCCACCACCATCTACCACGTTCAAGCGGCGTCTTTCTTGTTCCGCTTCTTGGCGTCTTTCCCAACGATGTCCTTCCGTCCAGAAGCTCCTTCGTCGAGCTTTCACCTCTGAGAATGTGACCAACCCCTCCCCCCTCCACCAACGCCCTCTCCCAAGCCACCACCACCACCGCCGCCGCCACCACCACCACCACCACTCAAGACAATCGAAGGCACGCGCGTTCATTGTGACGCCGCCGCCGTCGCCTGCATCTGAATGCTGCCCACGTTCCTCATTGTGCCTCGGGTCCGCTTTTGTGCGCGCGCTCCGTTACAAGAATTCGCTGTGGCAGCCCCAAAGAATGGAGCCGGTGGGGGGGGGGGGGGAGACCCCCTCCCCCACACCGCTACCCCCCTCCCTCCCTCCCTCCTTCCTCCAACTTGCCAAGTTGGTTACGTAACGCAGCCCAAATACTTCACGGGCATTGGTCTTTAACGCTGGGACGGTCGTAAGTTAAGGGTGCTTGATGAGATTGCTACTGTCAGATATGCCGGGATAATAAAGTTAGCTTCTAGATTGTCGGTTCAATTGATGAATTAATCGGATGAAATGGTTGGAGGGGGTTGGAAGGGGGCAAGGGAATTCTCACACCTCTTTTCCCACGTGTGTCGCTGGACGGGAGGTGATGGAAGGGGATCGGCGATGCTGCGTTCATGGGGGGGGGGGGGGTTCCCGCCTTCGGGATGTCCGCCAGTTTTAACCCCGGGGGTCCGAGTCGTCGAGAACAGACAAAAGAGTCCCCGGCGATATTTAAGCGATTGATCGACTTACTCGACGAATTGTCCACAGCTGTCGCTGTGCTACGGAACGAGGCCGGGCTGCGTGTCGAGACAAATGAGGGAGCGGCGGCCAAAGGAGGGAGACCCGCCAGAGAGGACATCCCTCGCGGAGATGGAGCGACGGACACAGCTCGTGGCGTACGGGCGGTTGGTGGATCGTTACATCGCAGGACCGCGAGAGATGATTGGGGGGGGGGGGGCTTCATCCAGCAGTGGATTAACCATGGCCGGTGGTGATGAGACAGACGGTGTTGTTGTTTAAACGTAAACCGGCAGCCTCTTGTATCAATCCACTTTTTTGGGTGCGAGTAGAATCATACCTCACCACGCTGGACATTGCCGGTTCGCGATGGCCGGGGATGCATAGACGATGGCGCTCTGTCGTGTCGCCTACACGGTACCCCGCAGCGGCAACAGCAGCAGCCTATAGCACCTGTTATGCACGACGATCGCCCAAACCCGAGGCACCAGATGTTGGCCACGGGGCGACAGTCGATCTCGGGGTGGGGGGGGGGGGAGGGCCGTGTTCGTAGCGCGGACGGGCCGCTGTGACCATTACGCCACCGCTCTCCGGTTGCAGTCTCATTCGCGTTGCTTTGCGAAGCGCTACCGGCTCGCTGGAGCGGAGGGGGGGGGGTAGATGGCGTGCGCTCGTCCCTCCACGGCAGCGTTCTTCACTCATTTTTAGAGAGAGCGGGAGGAGGTGGCGTTGTGTGGGGGGGGGGGGGGGCACTTTCGCCGAAACGACATCGTCGGTGTGAGGGCCGCCACACATTTAAAACCATTGGGAGTGCGGGGGGGGGGTGGTGTTTGACAGCAGCACGATGATGATGATTATGGGGGGGGGGGTGTTGCCACTCGTTGTGTGTTGTCAGGGGGGGGCTTGCACGTCATGGGCCGCACTGAAGGCCACCAGGGGCCGCCTTAGGCCAGTGGGCCGTGCAATGAAGAACCCCGCTCCACAGCGACTGGATGTTGTGGCCAAGCAATGGACGAGGATGCCCCAACGCTGTTAACAAACGTCGGCGTCTCTGATACAATACTCCTCTCGCCTCGGTTTGTTGTTGTTGTAAAGTCCACGATACATTTCCCCGTAGTTCCACTTCTGTTGCAACAACATCACCCACGTCTGCCCTGACTGCCCACGTCCCCCCCCCCACCCCCAGCGCGGTGTCTCTGCCGCGGTGTCGAGCGTCACCCTCTGTTGACGTTCACAAATCGGAACCCCTTTCCAGTTCGCAGCAGTCGATGCCAGCGTTCAGCTCACTGCTGAATTGCAGGCAAGGGCTGTCGACGTCATCTCCCGGGCGTGTGATGCGGTTGTGCAACTTTATTCCGAGTCATAAAATGTATTTACGCTGGAGGAATCCGATGAGCTGTAAAGCTCTTTATTCACAGATGTCCATTGGTACACACACACGATGTATGTGAATTCCACATATCCGCCTCGCGCCTCATTCCCTCGCGAGTCGGATATGCGACGTTGCGTTGCCATTGTGTAAGTATCCACAACCCGAACTTTGTACACACACAGACAACGATCTCCAC
The DNA here is from genome assembly GCF_048934315.1 of Petromyzon marinus. Classification (NCBI taxonomy): domain Eukaryota; kingdom Metazoa; phylum Chordata; class Hyperoartia; order Petromyzontiformes; family Petromyzontidae; genus Petromyzon; species Petromyzon marinus. The sequence goes on from NC_133683.1 coordinate 16,667,367, forward strand.
CCCGCACACTCTCTCGGATAGCCTCTCACAGACTTTTAGGGGGGCAAGTGCTGCGATGTCGCAAACCCCTTTCGGCACGCGAAACGAGTTACGATACAGACCCTTACACAAAGACAAAGACCCCCCGTGTAGCCTTAACAGACTGTAGTGGCAAGTGCTGTTAGCGAGCACCTTTGAAGGCCGGCACGGCACACGAGGGGGTGGGTGGCCAGCATCACGCCCGGCCGCCTTTGTCTCCCCAGTGGCGGTGTTCACACACCGCACCAGGTACGCATTTGAGGCTGAGTCGATCTATGGGAGACCCAGGATCGGTTCAGATAATCGTCACTGGTGTTGGCCTTGAGCGGGAATCGAACTCGGGTCGCCGGGTTCGTAGCGCAGCGCGCTGACCGCTGCACCACCGCTCCCCACAGACGCACAGACACGCGCACTCACACACTCGGAATAATAAAAGAATGCCAAATATATATATAAAATAAGTGCAATTCTTGTTCAAGCTGTCATCTGCCGCTTCTTAGCATATCAAAACCCATTCACGGCTTGAATATAAAACGCCGCGGCACATCAGCGCGGCGACGAGAGCCTCGCCTTGCGTAATAAATCAGCATCTGAAAAGCAGCATGCTTCTTATAATCTGTGGGCATATCAGCATAAAAACAAGACATCAAACGCGCTCCCCAATATCCCCGATGCATATTCATGTTCGCGGGCGTTTTTGTGTTTACATCTAATGTGCAAATCCGCTGGGCTTTTTTGTTGTTTGCATTCAAATCCATCCATTTATTCCAATTTCGACATTAACTCGCTCCGTCGACTTGCAGGGGTCGCCAGCGGGGTGGCGATGCAGAAAGGCTTTTTTTTGTGTATTTAAACAAACACGCAACATTTTTTTTAGTTTTACAACCTAGGTCCGCCTTTATGTTTAAACATTTACTGGATAATTTACCCAAATTCGAGTGTGTTTAAGCCGCATTAGCGCACCGCACAATGAGCGCGTGGCGAATGAAATCTCGAATTTAAACGATTGTAAATTTGTGTTTGTTGTTGTGGTGGCCAAAAAAAAACTACAGAGCCAGAAAGCGCACGGGGGGGGGGGGGGGGTGGGGAACTGTTTCTGAAATATTTCAGCGAAGAGTGTGAATTGTGGGTTTTGGTTGTTTTGTTTGTTTGTTCATGGCCGTTGATTTGGAGTTAGTTGCAATGAAAGTCACGGTCACAAAACATCATCAAATCAGGGCCTTAGTTGCAATTCCAACCGTGCGGCTGTGTGAAGATTGGTTCGCTACGCTGCGCGCGATTTCAAGTTCACGTTTAGAAGAGTGCCTGTCGGCTGCAACACTCGACACTGAACGTCGGACCCAGAGTCCGGAGTCTACTAAAGCGAACGCTGCTGACAATGCTCACTCACAGAGGGCCCGTGCAATCCGATGGGAGAGTGTCAAGATGACACCGCTTTATTTTGTTCGTGGAGAGACACCGGTGGTGAAGGAGGCATTTGGTCTGCGTGTTTCATCTTACTCGCCGTAAACAGGTCGATTAAACGGTAAAACGCAGAGAAATGAGGGGGGGGGGGGGGGTGGGAAATAATCCGCGACGAAATGAATGCCCTCTCCGATGTTCGAGCGAGAAAGAGAGAGAGAGAGATTAGCGAGCAGTGGGTTGGAGGCTGCTCATTGCGTGCACGGCGAGGGGGCCATCGAGATCTCAGCCAACGAAGGGAAACCCAAAGAATAATAAAAAAACCCTTCGGGGTTGGGTGGTTAGGGGACAGAGGAGGGACAGGAGGGGGTATAGAGGCGGGGGGTGAGGCTGGGCTCGAGTAACGGCGTCTTGGAGTCTACAACTGCATTTCTTGCCTCTTCCCTCCCCTCCTTCGATGCTAGCAAAGGGGGGGGGGGGTCGGCGAGTGGGGGGGGGGGGGGTACAAAAACAACCCCACTGTAAAATATTTTATTTGCTCGGTTGGTTTAAGAGGAATGTGGCTTAGCCATTGTAAGCGGCTGCAATTATTAGCTCCGTGAAAGGCCTGGTGCTGGGGAGTGTGCCGTGACAGATGGGGTGACTAACGCAGAGGCATGGGCGGGGAGCGGCGAGTGGAGGGAGGGCGGTGGTGTTGGTGGTGGGGGTGTGGAGTGATTGTCGTGAGGGCCTTGCATTGGGTAAGGGCTGGGTCTCCTCGAACTAACCACCACCCCATAGCGTCCGTGGAACGCCGGGCAGGACAGAAGGATAATTGACCTGTAATTATGTTCCGAGTGTCCACTGATTTATCTGTGGGAGGATCCAACGCAAACGGCGCAGCGAGCACCGGCCTCGGCTCAAACCTCTCTCTGTTTGTAGCCATACTGACCCCCTCCCCCGCCACTCCTGCCCCAAGCCACTGAGCCCCCCCCCCAAAAAAAAACCCACCTCCCAATCCCCGAGCCCCCTACCCGGGCCACCCTGTGTGCCACCCCCCCCCCCCCCCATCATTTCACCCACAACGCCCCAGCAAAAATGCCCGATTAGAAGGATTAGCCATTGGGAACCTCTCTGGACACACCTCTGTGTCTCTTTGTGCGCGGAGCCAGCTTTTGCGATAAGCCCGCGGATTAAACTGTGACATTATAAAAAAAAGGAATAAGCCCTTATCGCTATGGGGTTTGCGCCCACGGTTCGCTCATCCCACCTTGTAAGCCTGTGCGGGTAATCCACGAGACAGCCGCTTCGTACGAGTGGTCGGACAGCAGAAAGGTCTCTTTATATTTCTTTGGGGGCGGGGGGTAGTAGGGCGATCTTGCAGAGTCCCCGCAGAATGCGCCGACGCGGGCGATAAGAAGAGGGGGTCGGTTGTGTAACACAATTATCTGGGCAAGAGGGGCCCGCCTTTGAATGCGCCGCGGTTGCTTCGCTTCCCTTTGGCAAACAGATTGGGGGCGGCGTGCGGAACCTCGATACGGGACGACGACGAGGGAGGAGGAGGGGCGGAATGAAAGCGCGCGACACCGCGAGGCGCTTTGAGCGGCGATACCAAACGAGCGTGGCATTTGAGCGCGCGCGATAAATTCATTTATCGACATGACCGCTTTTTCTTTTTGCGCAGCCAGGGATTCAAGTGGCGCACTTTACACCGAAAGGTTTCCCCGATGAACTGATATTAAATGCCAAATCTTTTGATGCGCTCCGACGAAAAAATAAAATGATGATAACTGCGATGCGTTTAAATATCAGCCTCTCGGCGGCTCTGCGTTTTTTGATTGCCGTGAATGTTTTTTTTTGTTTGGTTTATTCAAGCCGGTCTTTACCATTACGCACGCCGACTCGGAGCTCCGGTGAATTTGAGTCATATCGCTCGCAAGTCTTGCACCCCCCTCCCACCCCCCTGGTGAATATGACTCCGAATCTATCCGCCTGTGTAGATACGACTCCCACGCGAACGTGAAGGGCAACCAGCCTGATGTTTTTTTTACCCTTAGCACCGAGATGTGGAAAACAAACAATCGCACGCGTTGACGTCACGTCAGTGTGCGATGCTGCAAGTGTGGGGTGCAGAGACAGGCGAGCTTACACTATAAACTATCCATCGTAAAGTTGTGTTTTTTTTAATTCGGTTAGATCACGTAAAGACGAATGTGTCGTTAAACCCGACACCGTCCGACACAGCCAATTAGCAAGGTTTGTCACGTAAACAAAACGTGTCAATTTAGTTACATCTTCAGCACACCGGTGTGTTGGTGAGTAAACCCACAGCATTTGCAATTCGAGTACGACGTTTCGCTGGCGATTATAAGCAGCTTCATCGGGCGACTGGCCGGAGTTGGCCTACGTGTTAGACTACAACTGTGACCGCATTTGCCCCCATTATCTCGTCGGCTCCCGGAGGCTATGAGCAGGCAGCAGCTTGGTAATTCCGCGACTGCGGGGTCTGCCAGGCTCGGTATGTGAGATGGTCAAGATATGAGCGTACATCAGATGACTCTTGAATCCATCTGTGCGTCGCTGTAAGTTCCCCCCCCCCTCCCCTCCCAATGGGTGTTCCTTTGAGTGCTGTGGTTTCCTCCCATATGCCAAAATGCTTAATTAAGAGCGGCATTTGAACAAATATCCCAACAAGTATTGAGACTAAGTGAGGGTTTCCTGGGTAAACAGAAGGGAAGTATTACTATATTATTACGTATTTAAAAACGTTCTTCCATATCTCGTTGACTGTCTGACACTACCGTGAAGCATTGTCGTATCAATATGAAATGAGTGTTTCTGCGTGTGGAGTGGTGGCTCAGTGTCTGGCGTACCGCTCAACCCCAGTTCGATTCCCAGCCATGGCTGGAATCAAATGGGCGAGTGGTGTCCGAACCCGGCAATTTCCGCCACCCGCCTCTCACACCACAACTTCGCCATCCCTCACTGACCAGCGTGGCGATGTATGGTCAAACAACCCGCATGAACCGACACGGCCCTTGTTGAAGGTCTCCAATCCAGCAGGGGATTAGGGCAAAGGGATGTACATTCAGAATCAGATGTTCACTTTTCCGAGGTGAAGCCCATTGAGTTAAAGGGCCGTTTTGCAAGGGCGACTCGGCTCGCAGACGGCGTCAACGAATTCTACGATCGCAGGAAATAAAAACACTGAAAACAAGAAATGTGAGTTACACTTTAGTGATCTGAATCGAGTCACAGTTTAAATGAAGACAGAAATGGCAGGATGGAGATTTTAGGAGACAAAACTGGGTGGTTCCATTCCTTTGGAGCAGCTACATTTGAATGCTTTTGAGTCAAATTGTGTGCAAAATCTGGCATGTGCTGTATGCAGGTAGTCCTCGTTTCACGCAGTAGATGCGTTCCCTCAAAGGTGCCACGTTTAGCAACAAACGGGTTAAGCGAAAACATATCCCCGTAAGTAATGGAGCGATACAAATTGGTGAGGTAAGACGTACGCGCAACAGACACAGTGAGATGGCGGGACAAATCACCGAGGGTACTGTATCATTCCGCGTACTGTATCACTCCGCTCAGCTGCGCAAGCTCAAGAAAGTAGTTCGTCGTCGACCGCTTAGAAACCGCGTTGCGACGACGCGCGTTCCGCGTTATAACGGGCGGGTTCCGCGCCGTGCGAAAAGCGTTCGCCGGAACGGAAGGGCCGCGTTCCGGAGAGGACGTTGCCGTACGTCAACGCGACGTTCCTGTCGACAACGCGACGTTCGCGCCGACTTTAATTTCGCCGGGACGAGCGAACAACTCAGTGGGTAGTATGGGGGGTGGGGGGTCACAGTGGCGGGTCCTCGCGGTGACACACTTACTCAGCAAAGTGTGAATGAGTCATTGGGACAGATTTTGTTCCACCCCCTCTCGATTTTATTTGGAACTTCTGCAAGACCGGAGCCGGGCGGCGATAGATTTTTTTTTCGCGGGGGAAAAGATCAATGGCAAGCACCGCCCTGGGCTACGGGAATCGGTCACCCTCTCTTTTCATGGAAATACATCGCGATTGATTTCGATGATTTCCATCGGCTTCCCGAGGGCGCGGCAGTTCAATGCCGATGAATAGAATTCTCTCTCTCTCTCGCACGCGCAATTCCAAAATAAATCTGGAAGCGCTCGGGCCCAAGAAAGGAATCTGCTTGAGATGTTCACGGCTGCAAGTGGCTTCTTCAAGTAAACAAATAACTGCGATCTGTCTCCGATGCGCTCTCGGGTTGCACTCGGGCGTTATGTCCGACGTTTGAGCTCTCCGATGAAGTTCCCAGCACTTGAAGCGAAACATCGGACATGGCGCCCAGAACAGCGTTCGGAAAAAAACCCCCTCACGCACGTGGCAGAGCTGTACAGAAAAGACAACGATCCCCCATGGAGCCTTTAACAGACTGTTGGGGCAAGTGCAGTTAGCGAGCACCTATGAAGACGTTTGTGAACACAACACCACCGGGTACTCATTTAAGGCTGAGTCGATCCAGGGGAGGCCCAGGACCAGGTCTCAAATATTCATTGCCTAGCCACCGTTATTGATCGTGATCGAGCGGGGAATCGAACTCGTGTCGGCGGCTTCTTGAGCGCAAACCGCGGCGCCACCGCTCTCTAATGCAGCTGCACGGCACGAGCGAGAAGGCGGACTCGGTCGGCTTTTCGAGGGCAGTCCTCGTACAGCGAGCGCCAGGAGAGGCACAGCCTGTTGCTACCCACGTGGTGGATGCGTGTAGAGATGTATATTACTACACAAAGTGGATTTTAATCGGTGTCTTAGATGCGCCCGCAGCTCAACGCGTTGTGCGTCGGACACAGAGGCCCAACGGATCGTACATTAGAGATGCACAGGCTCACGCAGAGACACGTCAACTCACACGGAGACACACACACAGACTCAGACATGCGCCCAGACTCACACAGAGACACACAGACTCACAGATGCACTCAGACTCACACAGAGACACACAGATTCACAGATACACAGAGACTCACACATAGACACACAGACTCACAGATGCGCACAGACTCACACAGATGCACTCAGACTCACACAGAGACCCACAGACTCACAGATACACAGAGACTCACACATAAACACACAGACTCACAGATGCACACAGACTCACACAGATGCACTCAGACTCACACAGAGACACACAGACTCACAGATACACAGAGACTCACACATAGACACAGATTCACAGATACACAGACTCACACATAGACACACAGACTCACAGATGCACTCAGACTCACACAGAGACACATAGACTCACAGATGCACACAGACTCACACAGAGACACGTCGACTCACACAGAGACACACAGACTCACACATCGACACACAGAGTCACAGATACACAGAGACTCACGCATAGACAGACAGACTCACACAGAGATACCTATATTCACACAGAGGCCCACAGATGTGCAATCGAGACAAATATACCCACACAGAGACACAACTCACACAGAGACACGCAGACTTAGAGATGCACATAGACTCACACAGATTCCCATACAATTATATACAACATGGGTTTGTATTAAGCGTCTCCATGTGATTTTATCTCTAGAGTCTGTAGGGGGCGCTTATTTTATACAGAAAGGTTATGTGTACAGCTGAGGGAAGCCTTCACCCAACAGTGGATAGATCACGGCTGATGATGATGATGATTCTGCTTCTGTTCGACAGCACCCGCCCTGAGTAGATTTTCTCTCTGCACAAAGTCCGCCCGTGAGATCGGCCGTGAGAGAACACACAGATAATTAAAGGACACACAGATAAGTAAAGGACACACACAAACACAAATTAAACTATTTCATTTACCAGGTAAGGCCCACTGAGCTATGTAGCCCTTTTTCAGAAGCGACCTGGGCCGCTAATGATAGCCCCAATGAAGTGGCTTATCACGTGGAAATGTATAGCAGCCAAATACTCTAAACGCGTGTTTCTAAATGTGGAGGGAAACACCGGAGGACCCGGAGAAGAATCCACGCCACCCCGGGGAGAGACAGACAAGCAAACTTCAAATACACAGCAGCAGGTGTCAGGGTCGGGGTCGAACCCACGTCCTCCTCCATACCAGGCGAGGTTGTTACCAACTCGCCATATATTCACACAAGAAATACTGTGTGTGTGTATATACCGTGTGCATATATACTGGGTGTATATATTGTGTGTATATATATACTGTGTGTGTATATATATACTGTGTGTATATATACTGTGTGTGTATATATATATACCGTGTATGTTCCCGAGAAAATGTACGGCACAGTACGGACCGTCGACACCCGGGGGGGGGGGGGGAGGAGCTGTCCAGCCTGGAGCTGGCGCGCAAATGAAATCCATCGATCAGAGAGCGAGGGGCGCGATGCAACGGGAGAAATCAGTGACTGTGGCAGCAGGGCGGAGAGGGGGTGGTGGTGGTGGTGGTGAGGGCGTTAGGGTGGTGGGGGACGTCGGGATGGTGGGGGGGGGGGGGCAGTGCTACGGTTAGCGCGCTGCGCTGCAAACCCCTTGCCACGCGAGTTCGATTACAGCTCACGGCCACCAACGCCAGTGACGATTATCTTAACCGGTCCTGGGCCTCCCCTAGGTCGACTCAGCCTCAAATGAGTAACTGGTGCGGTGTGTAAACATCGCCACTCGGGAGTTAAAGGCGGCCGGACGTGGTTCTGTCCCACCCAGCTCCTCGTTTGCCGTGCCGGTCTTCATAGATGTTCGCACTTGCCCCAACAGTTTGTTAAGGCTATACGGGGGGGGGATCTTTGGCTTTGTCATTGGGGTGGGAAGAGGGGTGGGGGGGAGTGGGGACGCGGAGGGAGGGGGGTGTTCGCTGGATCCGAGGGCGAAATAAGAAGTGAGTGGGGGGGGGGGGCGATCCTTGGCGCGATTGATCGGGCGCGATGCAGCGAGGGTGCCCTGCCCGGCGAAGCTAATGAAAAGCACCACGCCCGGACGTTACCACATCACACCGGGTACTCGTTTGAGGCTGAGTCGACTTAGGGGAGTGTGGAGGATGGAGGTGCAAGACTGCTTCACTTATTCGTCACCGCTGTTGGTGGCCCGTGAGCGGGAATCGAACTCGGGTGGCCAGGGATGGTTTCTGAAACAGAGAGAGAGAGTCAGACGCTGGATGTCACGCGGGGGGGAGGCGTTTGTCCTCTCGTCCGCGCTGCTAGCGCCGGCCAAAAGTAAATAAATAAATATATAGCCCCAGAGGCGGGCGTTAACAAGTGGACATTATAACCGCACGCACGAGCCCCGCCTGTGGATCCACTGCTGGATGAGGACCAGCTGCACGGTTTGCCGCACGCCCCTAAAGGGCGCCCTCCAAAGCTCAACCGCGCGATGAGATCGGTCGCGTTCCGGACGATTTGAACGGGGGCCGCTGAACACGAGTCGAACGACCGTGCGCGCGTGTTATCGTCCAGCAAGCGACTCCAGCGAACTGTCCAGCAGGGAACGGTGGCTGCTAAGGGCCCCCTTATACGAGTCCCACGGGATGAGGAGGGATTATGAGTTGAGAATATTTGTCAGGGAGAATGAGGCCGGATGAATTTGAATGCATACAGCTGTCTCTTTCTCTCTCTCTCTCAGCTCTCTATCTCAGCTCCCTCTCTCTCCGATCTCTCTGAGCTTTGTCTCTCACTCTCAGCTCTCTTTCTCTCCTCTCACTCAGCTCTCTCCCCCCCCCCCTCTCTCTCCTCTCTCTCGGCTTTCTCTCAAGTCTCTATCTCACCCCCACCCTCTAACCCATTCCTCTCTCACCCCCTCTCTCTCTTCTCTCTGTCACGTGATGTACCAGTTCCCTCTTCAGTTTGAACTCACAATCAAGCCCCATGCCCCTGTATGTATATATATAAAACACACTCAATGTGTCCGTCTATTAGTCAGTTACATCACTCAAATGAGTAACTAGGGTCGACTATGTAGGACCCATGACCTATGACACAGGTCAATATAGCCATGGCCAAACCTTTTCACCGTATTTGTCTTGCGATATATTTTTTTTTAAATTAACCTGAAAAAATGGAAAATAATTATCCATCCTTGCCGGGTGGCACGGCGGTCAAGAGCGTCGAGCCAATAGCGCTGAGACCCTGAGTTCCAGTCTGGGACTCAGCCACCTTGTGATTATACCGGGTTCACAAGCATCGTCCTCGCCTTGCCACGGTGGCGAAGTGTTAACTACCTCGCCCGGTATGCAGGTGGTCGTGGGTTCGATCCCTACCCTGACACCAGCTGTATATTTGGAGTTTGCATGTTCTCCCCGAGGTTGTGTGGATTTGTTCACCCTGCCGTTCCCCTCCACATTTAGAAACACGCGTTTACAGTATTTGGCTGATATACATTTTCACACGATAAGCCACTTTTTTGAGCTATCATATGTTGCCAGGTCGCATCTGAAAAAGAGCCACATAGCTCAGTGGGCCTTACCTGGTAAAATAAATATAGTTTAGTTGACGAGTAAGTTGATGGTATTAACCTGGTCAACATGATGTACATAGAGACCCACAGACTCACATAGAGAACCATTTAAGCACATAAACTGCATTTAAACAGAGTTCTCAGACGTAAAGTGAGTTTATGGTATCAGCCGGGTCACCAATGACAAAGATAAAGATCCCCCGTATAGCCTTAACAGACTGTTGGGGCAAATGCTGTTAGCGAGCACCGAAGAAGGCCGACACGGCACACAAAGAGGTTTGTGGCCAGCACCACACCCGGCCGCCTTTGTCACCAATGGCAGCAGACACACACACAGACAAGAACAACAACCGCCATTCGCCACTAAGTGGCTGTGACGTCACCACGACGCTTGTGCTAGGCCATGTTCACCTTGAGGCCACGTGAAGTGTCGAACGCCCGCTGGTAGGAGGTCACGGGGCAGACCCAGGTGCCACGGTTCGACTGACTGAGATTACTGAGATGAGTGGCTGATGCACTACCTGTGCCCCCTACTGTGCAACTTGCTGTGTTTTAGCCACCCGGCGCTCAGCTCGTTGTTGTGAGCGTCACTCCTCCGCCCTCTGTTGTTGTTGGAGGGCGACTGCCTCCAACTGCCCAGTAGCGTCCTTCACGAGCCTCCTCCACAGAGGCCGATCTTGACACCGCCGGTACCAATCATCGGCAAGTCCACATACTCATGTACCACATCACTCCATCTCTTCTCTAGCCCATGCCGCGCCCGTTTGGCCCCCTCGATCCGGCCGAACAAAAGCTGTTTGGGTATGCGGTGAATGGGCATGCGGACTACATGCCCAGCCAATGCAGCCTTGCCTGCCGGAGGTGCTCACCGATGGGACTTTGTCCAGATCTTTCGAGGATTTGTGAGCTCCTCACACAATCCAGCCTGGTTAAACCCAGGATTGATCGTAGGCAGGCCAGTCTAAATGTTTCTAACCGGCGAAGATGTTCCATTAGGGGGGGTCCACGTTTCGCAAGCGTAGAGAAGGGAGGGAATTACTGTGGCTGAGAAGACCCGAAGCTTCGTGCGGAGCGACAGACCAGGTAGCTTCCACAAAGCGTTACACAACCGACGAAAAGATATTGCCACTCGACTGATTTTGAGTGGGACCTCTGCTGTTAAACCGGAGCCGGTCATGAGCACACTGCCCAGGTATGGAAAACTCTCCACTCTCTCCACAACTGCCCCATCACCGATTTGGAGTTGTGGGGGTGGAGTGCCCATGGTACAAAATACTCAGGCAGGTGCTTAGTTTTGGTGAGTCTGATGGTAAGGCCCTACCTCTTAGTGGCACACTCTAGTTTCAGCAGCAGCGCCTCCAAATCCTCCTCTGAGTGAGCTGCAATTACCAGGTCGTCGGCATACATAACGTGGTTGACCAATAGGGAGCTATCTCTTGACCGCACCCGGGCACTGATCAGCCTCCCATTGTATCTGTGCCAGATGAAAATTCCTCCGGTACAGCTACTGAAGGCTTCACGAACTATGTGGTTGAAATATATGTTAAATAATGTTGGAGCCAGAGGACATCCCTGTCGCACCCCAAGGTGTACAGGGAATGGCTCAGACTCCCGGCTACGTAGTTTTACCCGGGCCTGCTCACCATCATGATGGTCCTTAATGATCGTGAGCAGAGGGTCAGGTACTCCAAAAGCACGAAGAACAACCCAGAGCCCAGGCCTACTGATGGTATCATAGGCCTTGACCAGGTCAATAAAGCAGAGATGTAGGTCTTGTTGGAATTCCCTACACCTCTGCTGTAGCAGACGGACAGAAATATGGCATCTGTCCAGGACCGCCCTTTCCTGAAAACGCATTGGGGCTCCGCAAGCCTCTCCTCAGCGTGCCTAGCAAGGCGATGTTGAATAATCCTTGCCAGGACCTTTCCCGGCATACTGAGGAGTGAGATGCCCCTGTAGTTGTTACGTTTTTGTGCGGTCCCCCTTCTTAAAAAGGGGGACCACCAGGGCATCCTTCCAATCCTGTGGAACCCGTCCAGTGTGCCAGACTGTTGTTATGATGTCATGTAGGGCAGTCTGCGCACAAACGCCACCCTCCCTCAGCATTTCGCACTGACACAACAACAACCGCCATTCGCCACTAAGTGGCGGTGACGTCACCACGACGCTTGTGCCAGGCTATGTGCACCCTGAGGCCACGTGAAGTGTCACTGACACACACACAGACACACACACGTACAGTGAGGGAAAAAAAAGTATTTGATCCCCTGCTGATTTTGTACGTTTGCCCACTGACAAAAAAATGACCAGTCTATGATTTTTAATGGTAGGTTTATTTGAACAGTGAGAGACAGAATAACAACAATAAAAATCCATAAAAACGCATGTCAAAAATTGTATAAATTGATTTGCATTTTAGTGAGGGAAATAAGTATTTGACCCCCCTCAATCAGAAAGATGTCTGGCTCCCAGGTGTCTTTTAAACAGATAACGAGCTGAGATTAGGAGCACACTCTTAAAGGGAGTGCTCCTAATCTCAGCTTGTTACCTGTATAAAAGACACCTGTCCACAGAAGCAATCAATCAGATTCCAAACTCTCCACCATCGCCAAGACCAAAGAGCTCTCCAAGGATGTCAGGGACAAGATTGTAGACCTACACAAGGCTGGAATGGGCTACAAGACCATCGCCAAGCAGCTTGGTGAGAAGGTGACAACAGTTGGTGCGATTATTCGCAAATGGAAGAAACACAAAATAACTGTCAATCTCCCTCGGCCTGGGGCTCCATGCAAGATCTCACCTCATGGAGTTGCAATGATCATGAGAACGGTGAGGAATCAGCCCAGAACTACACGGGAGGATCTTGTCAATGATCTCAAGGCAGCTGGGATCATAGTCACCAAGAAAACAATTGGTAACACACTACGCCGTGAAGGACTGAAATCCTGCAGTGCCCGCAAGGTCCCCCTGCTCAAGAAAGCACATATACATGCCCGTCTGAAATTTGCCAATGAACATCTGAATGATTCAGAGGAAAACTGGGTGAAAGTGTTGTGGTCAGATGAGACCAAAATGGAGGAATGCTGCCTATGACCCCAAGAACACCATCCCCACCGTCAAACATGGAGGTGGAAACATTATGCTTTGGGGGTGTTTTTCTGCTAAGGGGACAGGACAACTTCACCGCATCAAATGGACGATCGACGGGGCCATGTACCGTCAAATCTTGGGTGAGAATCTCCTTCCCTCAGCCAGGGCATTGAAAATAGGTCGTGGATGGGTATTTCAGCATGACAATGACCAAACACACGGCCAAGGCAACAAAGGAGTGGCTCAAGAAGAAGCACATTAAGGTCCTGGAGTGGCCTAGCCAGTCTCCAGACCTTAATCCCATAGAAAATCTGTGGAGGGAGCTGAAGGTTCGAGTTGCCAAACGTCAGCCTCGAAACCTTAATGACTTGGAGAAGATCTGCAAAGAGGAGTGGGACAAAATCCCTCCTGAGATGTGTGCAAACCTGGTGGCCAACTACAAGAAACGTCTGACCTCTGTGATTGCCAACAAGGGTTTTGCCACCAAGTACTAAGTCATGTTTTGCAGAGGGGTCAAATACTTATTTCCTTCATTAAAATGCAAATTGATTTATAACATTTTTGACATGCGTTTTTCTGGATGTTTTTGTTGTTATTCTGTCTCTCACTGTTCAAATAAACCTACCATTAAAATTATAGACTGATCATTTCTTTGTCAGTGGGCAAACGTACAAAATCAGCAGGGGATCAAATACATTTACCTTTTCCACGATGACATCACTGTTAGACAACTGATCTGACATAAACCGAACTCCAAAGAGACTGGTCAAACGCCTGTAAGTGTCCAAGCAATGTTCAAGACATGCCACTAGCTTATGAATGACCACGTAAAATGTTTCTATTTTTAACTTCTCCCTCCCCTCAAGTGTCACACCTGGCTCTGAGCTCTCATCTGCCAATGTTTTGCGTTTCCTCTTTTGCTGAAGATCGTGCTTATGTGACTGAGAGACACCTGTCACATTAAGGCTGCCCTTTCAAAAGTCTCAAACTGGTCTCGCTGTCCTGCCACAAAATCCCTCAACGAAGACAAAATTTGTGCTGCTACAGAGATGTCAATGCCACTTTTCTGTAGGTACATGCTTGTAGCGTGGAACCGGTCAAGTATGACGTCCCAGAAATGTGCCATGAACGCCATCTCTAAGGTGTCCAATTTAGCACATAGTCCAACGGCCTCAATTCGAGTGTCTCTTTTCTCATTATCATCATTGCACATACCACCGGAGGCCCCTCTAATGTGGGTGTGATTTCTCCACAGTGTCTTGGTTGACTCTGCCTGAGCACTACACCGAGTACTGGACAGCGATTTTAATGTCAGTCTGACATCTGTCTTCCGAAAGACTTTCCCCCATTTGTGTGTGGATGAAGAGCAAACTGTGTACAGTGACTGCCACATGTAAAAATCTTGTCAGCCTCTGAGCTACTGCCATCTAAGGTGTTAACACCAACTAAGTTAAGTGAATGCGCTGCACAAGGCACATACTCTACCATAGGGTTTTTTGTTTCAGGTGGGCCTGTAGCCCATTGTATTCTCCTGACATGTTGCTTGCATTGTCGTATGAGTGACCTCTACAGTTTGAGAGGTCCAACCCAAGGACCTCCACCATCAAAGTCACACAGCCTGCTAAACTTTTACCGGTGTGGCTCTCAATTGACTCAAAGCCCAGGAATCGCTTCACCACATTCCCGCTGCTGTTAACAAACCGGAATATGAACGTCAATTGTTCCACATGTGACAGGTCTGGGGTGGAGACAACAATTATTTAAAAATATTTGGCATCCCGAATCTCATCTGCTATTGTTTGGCGAGTTTTCTGACCCATTAGCTCAATTAGTTCTTCACGTATTGTCGATGACAAATAGGACACTGTGCCTCTTCCTTCTCCGCCAAACGTTTCAATAAGTTCAGCTAAGAATGGGTGAAATTGTGATAGCAATTCTAGGATGCCAAGGAAATTACCGTTATGGGTTGACCCAAACCAATCATCATCTCTCCTAAACGCAAGTCCTCTTTCACCCAAGAACTTGATCACTACTAAAACTCTTTTCAAAATGTCCCTCCAGTATTCACATTCCTCATCAAGTTGCTGCATGAGATCAGCATCTATAGCACTGCCCTTTGTCCGCTGGTGCAAGGCAAGCACGCATGATCTGTGTTCTGCACTCTTTTCGTGTTCCCCTATTCTTTCAGAGTGCTTCCAGTCACTAAAACCCTGACTAAAGCCACCGAGCTTGCTGGAGAACAGTTGGCATGCACAACAGTTACACACAACCTGTTGAGGGTGAGTACAGTAGCCACTGTCTAGAAACCTTCTGCACATTTGACAATACAGTTCAGAAGTTAACTGTTAAAACTTCTCGTCTTTCTACCAAGCGCTCTATCTCGGACTGAAGCTGGGTATTTTTCACTACGGTTTTGGAAGGGGACTGCTCCTCTTTCAATAAGCACTGACTTAACAATGTCACTGGAAGTGCTTTGCCATAATGCAGGGTCAGTGACCTCATGGCACCGGGAATGGTTTGGTTGCTGATTTGATTCTTGTGAACTGCCCAACTGCTCCTGAGGTGTAAATGATGGTTCTTGTATACCATTAGCTGTTGAGGGTTCGCCTTCAAAGGATGGCTCTGGAGGAGTGACAACATTACTGGAAACTGAACCAGTGCTAGTTCCTTCCTCACAGCTGACAATAGTGCTGCTGCTGTCATCATTATTACTATCGGAGGGTTTTTGAAAGAAGTTGGCAATGAGTGGAACACTTTGAAGCAATACTGGCTCTCTTGCCTCCTCGTCTTTTTTGGCTTTCCTTTTGGAAGCACCACGATTCCAACGTTTGTGGTCCATATTTCAGAACTAGCATGCTATTTATGTGAATATATTTATAGCATATCTCAATACTTATTAAATAATAATTGAATTAATATACATGAATAATGACAACACCCTTCAAATACTGGTGTTGGAAAATACAATCAAGTGGTAGTATTTTATAGTCTACTTGTACCTAAAGGCAGCTTTGAGTCGATAAAAGAAAAAATAGAAAAGCACATCAAATAAAATAACCCTAACCCTTTAAAAAGGCAGTTAGAAAATAACCCTTCGGAGGGATTGTTGAAACAGTCTTTAAAAACGCTGTTGTTTTAGAAAAAGATAAAACAAAGTCTCTGAATATATTATTGTGGTGTACCAGGCAAAAAAAACATGCATCCGTCTGTGGCCTTTCCTACCAAGAAATGCCTTATATACCTGCCTGACACAGAGAGAATGATGTTGCTTGAAATAAAAAAGATAACTTTTTTTTCATTAGCTGAACAACCAACAAAGGTTTCTGATAAGTCAGTGAAATGATTTGATGGAGACGATGCACCTAGGCCACACCCCATCGATGGGGAGGGAAAAAAATACCTCGTGAGAGCTGTCGACAATTTTCATGTCAACGTTAGCATTATCTACTTCCGTGGATCTAAAAACGGACGGTCTATGGAAAAAAATGAATGGGGTTTTCCTTAATCTTTAAGTATGGATTGGGTCTCTTCTATATATGCGTTAGTTAAAATATAGCTTTTGGCATATTTTTTCTATGTTTTACAAACCCGGTGGATTTTTTTTTATAATTGATTTGTCAACGGCTAACTAAGCTCTCAACAAACGACGAGCCCTCGGTCTCACTAGCTGGCTTTTTAGTGCAGATAATTTGGTTGTAAGGGCAGCTAGCTGGCAAAAATGGCAGCTAGCTAACTAATTTATATTATGAGACCTCCTTTGCCAGTAGATGTAAATGCTTACCCCGAGCTCTCAATACTCTGATAGTGCGCTGTTTTTGAGTTGTACGCCTTTTGGCGTCATCTGGTCCAACACCAGTGGAGACTCGGCTCTAAGAAAAGCCGTCTCGGGTGTGGAGCAATCAATTTCAAGGACAGTGCATATCATTATCAGAGTTCTCTCTTTTTGTTTGCATTTTGACTGCTTGTGTTGTGGTTATTGCAAACATGATCCCTTGTATAAAGGTGTCAGTTTTGGTGCCAGATATAAGGGTTAAAACCTATTACTACTATAACTAATTTATGTTAACAAGCTGAATCATATGGGCAGCTAGCTAGGGAAAATTGTCAGCTAGCTAAAATAAAGCGCTAGCTAGTTACAGTAAGTCAAATAACGAAAGGCTTGCCATAACACGACGCCCTTCAAACTGTCCTGTTATGCAGAATGAACTGACTTGTTGGTGAATATTGTACCATGTCACAGCGTATTGTAGCGTGCCAACCAGTGGCTCAGTTGTACAGAAGCACTGTATTCTCCGAGAGGCTCTTGTTTTAAGCATGTACTGTATGTGCCAAGGGGCCCAGGTGTTACGCTCGATGTGTGCACCGAGGGGCCTGGGGGCCCTAGTGGTCAACTCACACTGTAAGCACCCAGGGTGCCCGGGGGCCCTAGTGATCAGATCACGCTTTAAGCCGCAGGGGCCTAGTGGTCAGCTTGTGCTGTGCGCACTGATGGCCCTGGCATTCAACTTCCTTCGGAAGTGTTGGGCCACGCACCGCGCGCGGCCTGAGGCTTGGATGCCCCCTGGCAGTCCGAGGCCCCGGGGCACTGGCCCCACTGACCCGGTCCATAATCCAGCCTCGTCTCCGAGGTGCCGTGACACGCCGCTGGGAGTACTGAGAGTGAAGGGGGAGTTCAGGGCAGTGGCTGTTAGGAGAGTGGGGAGGGGGATACGGTGGGGGGGAGGGGACGCAGTGGGGGGGGGGGGCGAGGTGTGAGTGGAAGGACTTTCCAAGAGTTTACCCCCCACAGCGCTGCGAGCGTCGGATGATTGGCTCCAGACCCTTCCGGGCCGCGGCTTCATTACCCAGCCAGCCGCAGTTCGCTCCACGGGCAGAAGCCGCGAGTGGCGCGCGCAGACTCCCTGGGGTCCCAGGGCCCAAGGCCCCCGGTGGCGAACGATCACCCGGAGCGAGGCTTCGATGAATTCTCCGTGGCGAGCAGCGCGCGTTACAGCCGCCGTTCCACTCAAAGTGCCTTCAACTAACCGTGGCGTTTGGAGTTCGTTATTGGGCAGCTCTCTCTCTCCCTTGCAAGAATATGTTAAGCCAAACCCGTGCTCACCTCCGATGAGCAGCGCTTTGGCTTACGTGCGGTGCGAAAGACGTTCAACAGGCGCGCATACGTACGCGCGATCGATTTGGTGTGCGTACACGGAGCTTGTAACGTCGCAATGCGCTGATAATGTTTTATGAAAATGGCAAAAAAGTTTCCCCGGCACCTTCCGCCGTGTGTGATGTTAACTCGTTCCATAAAAAAAAAAACCTAGTTCGGCAGTTCTACTGCTGGATTATTTTTTCCGCCTGATGACGACCGCTTGTGTTGCGATCGAAAGGTCGTGATATATGTTTTTTACCTACGTAACTTTACCGAAAGAACCAAAGAGTATGAAGATGTACGCTACCCCTTTGTGTAAACTCTCTCTCTCTCTCTGTTGACGTGAACACGGGCAATGTTTACGGTTCTATTAATTTGCGATGTAACTCCTTAGGCTCTGTAGTCGTTTAAAAGTAAATAATGGCACGCACCACAATATTAATTTGAAGGGCACAAATAATAATGACAAAAGAATCATGTTTAGCCTTCGGCCAATCAGCTGCTGGAAGGTGGTCTCCCTGTGCCGTGTCGGTCAAGCGGGGTTGTTTGACCATACTTCACCATACTCGTTAGTGCAGGTCAGTGAAGGTCAGGTGGTGGGAGTGGGGGGGGGGGGGGCAAAACTCGTCCATATATCCCTCGCCACTGATGTTAGCCGTGGCTGCGAATTGGACCCAGGCAAGCGGGTGTATTGCACAGTGTGCTAACCACTGTGCCACCACTCCCACCTCAGTTTTATTAAAATACAACAGAAATCCAAAAAAATAAACAACAATTATTAAATTTTGATTTAAAGCTTTCGTGACTGCAGTAATTCATATTCTTAGCTCTTTCGGTAAAGTCACGTTGAAGGGAAACAATAAAATAATAAAAGAATAACAATGATTAATTTAACTATTTGCCGATACTGCTGCTGCATTGGCAATGGCGCACACGCACAAACAACAACAACAACACAAACACTCAAAACGTTCGCCAGTAGCCCTGCGTGCAGCCTCAAAAACTAAAATATACAATAGATGACGTTTCGGGCAATGGTCCTTCATCATAGCACAAACGGGTTACAAAAGAGAGGTAGAGCGAAATCAGCAAACCGAAACTGGCACTTAGTTCAGAATTCATGAAATATATAAATTCTGACCCTTTAATTGCGTTGCTAATACATTTTGCACACACCACACACCACACCTTCCCCCCCCGTAACCTTTGTCGTTTTTTGTTGTTGCACTGAGAGTAACTCGGCACGTCCGTTCACAATCGTTCACCCTTGGCCGTCTAGACATGTTCGCGCAACAACGGCGCGCCTCGTTCACGGTCGAATGTGAGCGCACAATCGTCTCCTCTCGGCGCGCATTTTACCACGGGAATGCGATGCTCTAATTGTTATTTCGTTGCGAAACGCTCCGCTAGCCGCCGACGTCAAATGTCTCGGGGTTTTTTTGTTGTTGTTGTTGTTGTTATTGTTCGCTTACCCTCTCCACTCCGAGCAAAGTGATCCAACTGAGAGGAGTAACATTTAAATAAATATATGTAAAGTGGTACAACAACGGTCCCCTTTTGAACCGTGTTCACTGAAATGGAAACGCCACCATGGAAATGCACGGACGAGACACAATCGGGAGAATCTGCTCAGTCGCACTTGTGCATTTAGACTGAATTCGATACAGAGCGTAGCTCGCGTGCAGACGCTCTGGCTGACGCGTTTGCGAGGTTAGGGGGGAAGACTCGTGCCTTGCTGATCGTTTAGTCAGTCGACTAAGAAGTCGACTAAGAAGTCGACTCCACTCGTTCAACGCTCACGAGTCGGCCGGCACCACGTAGTCGTTCCTCCTCGCAACGTGGCATGACATCATTCTTCTTATTATTATTCGTGATAACAATATATGGTGAGAATGAGTTGGCCCGCTGAAGGCCATATCGCAGAACTACTTCTGAGCTGTTGGCCACACATCTTGGATCGCTGCACTCTCTCATACGCCCCGGGTTAGGCAACTTGTGGATTCGGGGCTGCAATGCGGCTGTTAAAGGGCTGCTTCGTGACGGTCACTTACGAATGACTGTCTGGTATGCACAACGCATTTCGGCTCTTGAAATATTGAGGGGTTTTTCTTCTTATTCTTCTTTATTTTCTCTCAAAACCGAATTTGCAAGAAAGAATATCCCTTCTTGTTATTTTCCTTGCCGACCGCTGCCATACAACCCCTGCTGTCGAAATGCGCGTCACATGATAGCTGACCTGAAATTCAATCCTCATTTGAAGCTTTCGTGACTGCATGAATCCATGCTCTTTGGTTCTCTCGGTAAAGTCACGTAGGTAGAAATTTAAATAAATCACGACGTTTCGATCGCAACACAAGAAACGGTCTTCCTCAGGCGGAAAAAATATAATCCAGCAGTGGAACTGCCCCCCACCTCCCATAAAAAAAACCTCTACTGTGACCTGAAATTGTTGCCGCTGTTGTTGTCGTAATTCTCAGAGCTGGAAATCTTCCAACCTTACAAGCGAAGACACACGTTGAACGTCACGTGCACAGGTGTTTGGAGACCATACCGCGGGCCACGAACTCGCTACGCTTGACAACTCTGTCGGAACCACAGGCGGCTGGAACGTGGATTCGAACTAAAGATTTGTCGACGGTGCCGGCGCAACGCCTCGTGCCACCTGGAATGTCGTCACGATCTCGGTTTTTATTTATTTAAACAGCGCATGACGGTCAATGGGCGAGAACAAATTGAACGCATATTATGGGATACTTGTTTATTTTGTCAAACGTTGAATCCAACTTCGCACGAAGGTGAGACACGGTTATTGCGATGACAGTGATGAGCAATCACGTGAGAAGGCCAAGTACCAACATGATTGTGGCAACGGGAAGGAATTTCTACGGATTGTTTTTGACAATGGAAATTACCCCCCCCGCACCACACTCCGCCACTCCCAAAAGCAAAATACGATAACAATAAATAAAATTATATATTGGTATATATTGGTTGGTAATTACGTTGTAAAAGCCAGACAAAATAAAATCAACAGAGTTATAGTGGAAATCAATATTTCTTTAAAACTCAAGTACTTGAGATTTTTATTTTATATACAGTGTATATATATATCATTTGTCACGAAGTGATGGCGACATCACCACCGCGCCTGTGCCAGGCTAGGTGCACTATGAGGCCACGTGAAGTGTCGAAGGCTCGCTCACAGGTCACGGGACAGACCCTGCAGGTGCCATGGGTTGACAGACTGAGATGACTGGCAGATGCACCAGCTGTACTCCCAATAAATATGTGCTTATAGTGGCAATTGCAGCTGTGGAATCTATTATGCATGCATCTTGAACTTCTTTCGCACTGTACGCAGCCAACCCTTTTATGGCCGTGAGAGTCAAATCACGTGGTAGAATTCCCAAAATCTTACGTATAAATGTTAAAACAACGGGCACAAAATTGGCCACGGGTTTGGCTCTTCGTTTACCTTTAATGATGCCACCAGCAGTACCACCTGTTTTTTTATTCAAAAGCAACTTAATCCCAGTCAAAAGATCACGAATGGGTTCAGCATCCACGTCGGAACTCACTGCCACCATCGTCGCTGTAACCCCGCCCCCGTCAAAACTCCAATCGTGTTTTTGTGTTGTTTGTTGTTGTAACATTCCGACCCCGTGCCCCTACTGGACATATGTGAAAAGGAGCTTTATAGCTCATCGGATTCCTCCTGCAGTGTAAATAAATATTGTGACTTATTATCCTCGCGCAATTCAAGAAACGTGTTGCACTCTTGTCCGTCACGAATTTTGGACATGCTGTTTGTTGCTGGCCACTTAATGGTTTGCGGCCTTTGGGCATTCTGTGCTCAGTGACTGTGTGTGTGCGCTTTAAAAAATAAGTTGCATGTACAGTATATTAAATTGAGGGAAGAGCCGAAACAATAATAGTCCATAAAAAATCCGGCTCACACACACACAACAGCAATGATGTCAGACATAGTGCGTGTGACCTAAAAGCTTTTAGCTCACCGTTTCTGCTAGTTATTACACACATAACCCCCCCCCCCCGCCATGAACGTACAGCAACCATGACCAAATGCCTCTTTCGCACTGGGCTGCAATTAGATGTTTTCCACTCAGTGGAAAGTTTTTCCTTGAAACGGGAGCGAATGACGAACGGCAAAAAATGCAGGGGATAGAGCGAGCGAGTGCATCTCACCGCATGTCACCGCATCTCACCGCCCCCACACCTGCCCACGCTCCAACTTTAAGGACAGCCACCGCTGATCGACATTGAAGGGGGGAGGGGGGGGGGGATTACTTAATTGCATTAGGGGCCGTCCATAAATGACGTCACGCGATTTTGGCCGATTTTTGACCCCCCCCCCTCGTCACACGGCGTCACAAAAAGTCAGACCCCCCTCAAATATGACGTCACAAAGCTCTGCCCCCCCCCCCCCAAACCATATTTACATTTTGAAAAGAAAACATGCTTCAAATCACTTTAAACTATTGTCATTGTAGTGCGTATTTAATGTGGCGCTGCACTCTGATGTTGTAGGAGAAAACACGTATTAAAAAGGAGGCGTTGGAAAGCTGAAATTTAGCATTAAATTCACTTGAAAATATTCAACGTCTAACTAAAACTGCAGATGTTCAGAATATATTGAAATTATCTTATAATTATAAAATATTTAAAGTAATTATAACTACAAAAAAATACTTGAAACGTTGTAGTAGACCGAAGCAAAATGGAGAGTACAATTATAATAATCACATATTCATTCCACAGAATGAAAAGCCCTGGTAGAATCATTAAAATAAAAATGTTTAATAACAGTCATTCAAAAAAGTTTACGAAATGTATGCTTCTCCATTCTCCCATGGCGAAGCAAAATGCTCCTTCATGGAATAATTAAGAGGTGACCTTAGAAAATTGTAATAATCAAATAGTTAATAATGAAAATGAATCAAAATTAGTGTTGTTATAACAATTCTATTTAATTTATATTAATTTAAAGTTGCGCATTTTGACGTGACGTCACATTTCTCAAACACCCTCTCCCCCCCTCGTCACAGATCGTCACAAATGTCTGACCTCTCCCCCCCCCCCTCGGTGCGTGACGTCATTTATGGACGGCCCCTTACCCTCAAACAGAATAAGCGAAAGAAATTACATTCTCAGTCGGATCTCAGAATTATGAAATTGTGAGACGCACGCAAGCACGTGGTGTACATGCATATCAAGTCTGCCAGGCTGGCGCGATGGGCAGGTCCGACTTGCTCATCTCACGAGCGGCCTGGCGTGATCCAAGCGTGACGAACCTCTGAATAGGGCGGCATTGTGCGCCGTACCGATGCCCACCTGAGTCCTCTCCCACCCGCCCCCATGCCCACACCCCCACCCCCTCATGCCCCCCGCCCACCACCCACACGCTGCTGCCAAAGTTCGGCGAGCCGCCGCCGCCGCCGCCGCAGGCTGCGATACGACCTGCGCTCAAACACGCCCGGAGCGGCAAAGACAAAGACCCACCCCGTCCCCCCCCCGTGTAGCCTCAAACAGACTTTTGGGGCAATTTTTGCCGGCGTGTAGCAGCACCTATGCAGGCCGGCGAGGTGCACCAGAGGGTGGGTGGCCAGCACCGAGCACGCCCGACCGCCTTTGTCTCCCCAGCGGCGATGTTCACACGCCACGCACCGCGCCAGGTGCTCATTTGCGACGTGAGTCGACCTCGAGGTTGTTCAAGATGATCGCTGTCAACCGGCCTTGATGGTTGTGGTGGTGGTAGTGGTCGTGAGCGGGAATCGAACTCGGCTCGCGACACGACCACGATATGAATTAGCCGCGGTATACGATAAGAAAAAAGACGTGAACAGTTTTTTTTTATAAAACTGCAGCATCGTGCACGATGAGCTTACTACTCAAGGACGATGCTGCCCGTGGTGGACACTGCTCATGGCGGACACTGTTCATGGTGGACATTGCACACGGTGGACACTGCCCATGGTGAACACTGCTCATGGTGGACACTGCACGTGGTGGACACTGCTCATGAGAAACACTGCCCATGGTGGACACTGCTTATGGTGGACACTGCACGTGGTGGACACTGCTTATGGTGGACACTGCTTATGGTGGACACTGCACGTGGTGGACACTGCTCATGGTGGACACTGCCCTTGGTGGACACTGCCCATGGTGGACACTGCTCATGGTGGACACTACTCATGGTGGACACTGCTCATGGTGGACACTACTCATGGTGGACACTGCCCATGGTGGGCACTACTCATGGTGGACACTGCACGTGGTGGACACTGCTCATGGTGGACACTGCCCGTGGTGGACACTGCCCATGGTGGACACTGCTCATGGTGGACACTACTCATGGTGGACACTGCTCATGGTGGACACTACTCATGGTGGACACTGCCCATGGTGGACACTACTCATGGTGGACACTGCCCATGGTGGACACTGCTTATGGTGGACACTGCTCATGGTGGACACTGCTCATGGTGGACACTACTCATGGTGGACACTGCCCATGGTGGACACTGTTCATGGTGGACACTGCACGTGGTGGACACTGCTTATGGTGGACACTGCTTATGGTGGACACTGCACGTGGTGGACACTGCCCATGGTGGACACTGCTCATGGTGGACACTGCTCATGGTGGACACTGCCCATGGTGGACACTACTCATGGGTGGACACTGCCCATGGTGGACACTGCCCATGGTGGACACTGTCCATGGTAGACACTGCCCATGGTGGACACTACTCATGGTGGACACTGCCCATGGTGGACTCTGCCCAAGGTGGACACTACTCATGGTGGACACTACTCATGTGGACACTGCTCATGGTGGACACTGCCCATGGTGGACACTGCTCATGGTGGACACTGCCCATGGTGGACACTACTCACGGTGGACACTGCACGTGGTGGACACTGCTCATGATGGACACTGCCCGTGGTGGACACTGCACGTGGTGGACACTGCCCATGGTGGACACTGCTCATGGTGGACACTGCCCATGCATCTTGGGTCACCCCAGGTTGCTACGAAACCTCCTCTGGGCTCGTGTGTCCCACCGACCGCGCTCGCCCTCGACAGGCTGCAGAGCCACTCCGCAAACGGGGAACTTGACAGAGACATTTTGTAGGATGCCGGCGGTGGGGGGAGGGGTGGACAACTTTCCGCGTTCATTTTCGTCCGCCAGTGTCACCGCGACGGTGCCGGGGAGACAGGTCCGGCTGACGACAGGTGGGACGACAGGTGGGACGACAGGTGGGATGACAGGTGGGCAGAGGAATCTTGCCGAGGCTGATGGGGGGAGGGGGCGGTGGAGGGAGTAGTGGGGGCGGCGGCGGTCGGGGTGCGGTGAGTGGAGAGGGCTGCAGTGGGGGGGGGGGGGGGGGTGATAGCGGACAGACAGACAGAGAAGATAGAGGAGGGGGAGGGGTTACCTCTATCCCGGGGGGGAGGGGGAGGGAGAAAGCTCACGGGGTCAGGGCGCCCAACAGCCACGGGGACAGACAGCGACGGAGCGAGGCGAGCGAGGGCAGAACGCGAACAATAGAGGCACGTGGCAGCGGAGAGGAAGAGCTAAACAAAAAGACAGACCACCTCCCACCTCCTCCTCTCCTCCAACCATTCCACACCCCCCCCGCACCCTCCACCCCAATCTCGCTCAGCTCTCTCGAACCCACCGACGCTCCTGGAGACAAAGAGCCAATACATATGGCACACAGGAACGGCGGCGGCGGCTGTGGTGGTGGTGGTGGCGGCGGCGTTCTCGCTCGGGAGGAGCAGCAGCTGGGGTTATGGAAAGGGATTTGTGGCGCTTTCGCCACAAAGGGGTAAAGCCCCGGACCGTCCCTGGGTCAGGGTCAGCCTATTAGTGCAAGCAGAAGGTCCAATTGCATGTAAATTATGATAAATGCTTTAGTGGTCAGCGTGATTTGTGCGGAGAGAGTGTGTCCATTCTTGTCTAGTGGCCACTAACAGGCTCTAAATACGCGCCGCACGCAGACACACACACACGCACGCGTACACATACGGACATACGCACACGTGTCACACGCACGCACACACACGTACAAGTGCCACACACGCACGCACCCGTACCACACACGCACGCACACGTGCCACACACACACGCACACACACGTGCCACACACGTGCCACACACACACGTGCCACACACGTGCCACACACACACGCACGCACACGTGCCACACACACCAGTACGCGTGCCACACACGCACAGACACTTCCACACCTACATCTCTGCTGCACAGCGCCTGTGGTCCCCAAAACCTGGCAGCTCCCTTAAACGACAAGAACTCCACACATGCGGCATGAACACCTGACACAAAGAGGCACGATTGTATAATAGACGACGTTTCGGGTCCTTCTTCATAGCAGTATCTTTTTTAAATATATGTTTTACCACGTTGCACTTATGTAGTAGATGGATGAGGGTCTCTGCACACAACCGCGTGGGTCGCGGAAGTCTTCAAGCGCATTGCTGGTGCAGTGTGATTGTGTGTAGCCGGGGAGATTAGAGGCGCAAGAGAGCATGGAAGTACAGCACAACAAAGGATCGTGCCGCACTGCCCTCTGCTGTCCCACCACGTAGCTCCGAGGCTTCCGACGATATCTGGCGACATTTGACGATATCTGACGAACATTCTGGGGGGGGGGGGGGCGGTGGGGGGTGATTGATTTGGTCAATGGCAGTGCTTAATTTCAGCACTGGAAGGTGCCCAGGAGGCTGAAAGCTCTGGAAAATGCTGTAATAACCCCCCTCCCCTCTTCCACCGTGGAACAATAGATATATAGCCTCGTGTAAACACTGGTGGGCTCACACGGGTTGATGGTTCCTAACAACAACAAACCGGAGGCTATTTGAGAAGCTTGCACAACGTCGAGCGACACCCGGCCGCGCCGGGGTCTGGAATCGAACCGGAGAGGTCAGTCTCTCTCCCCAGGGTTGCGAGTCCAGCGCGACCGCTCAACCTCACGCCCCGCGGATGCTCGCCTCCGTGTCTGGGTTCAAGAAAGTTTAACCCCCTTGCTGTTGTTGTTGTTGTGCCTTTGCTCGAGGCCAGGGGGGTTGGCCACCTGCGGGCTCCGTGAACCGGAACTGCCTCGTGAGATATTCTTTGGCTCTTTCGGTTAAAGTCACGTAGGTAGACAAATCATCGATCACGACGTTTCGGTCGCAACACAAGCGTCTGTCTTCAGGTGTGTATATATATACAAGTGTCCGTCTTCAGCTTTCTCTCTCTCACCTGAAGACGGACGCTTGTGTTGCGACCGAAACGTCGTGATCTATTATTTTGTCTACCTGCGTGACTTTAACGGAAAGAACCAAAGAGTATGGATTCCTGCAGTCACGAAAGCTTCAAATCATTATTGCCTCGTGAGAGTTATTTATTGAGGCCCGCCGTCTCGCGTTCACCGCCACGCAGTGCACTGTGGCTCTTGACATATTGAGTTGGGTTGTTGTTGTTTTTACCGAATTATAAAAAATAATGGCACCTTCGTTTTGTTTGCCCCCCCCCCCCCATTCCTGCTCTCGACGTGTCTACGGTACGGTTAATAATTAGAGGGGGCCCATTGGGCCCGTGGTCTGCCAGTAGGGGGGGGGGGGGGGAATGATTGCTCTGTGTGGTTCCACGTGGGGTCATTTAGAGTGAGTGTCTTCGTCTTCTAATTTCTGCCACCTGATATGTGGAGTCCTTCATACGTGCTCGCTAACAGCACTTGTCCCAACAATATGTTAAGGCTACACAGGGACTCTTCATCTTTGTGCATGTCCCCCCCCCATGCTGTTCAGGGCACGTAATGCAAAGGAAAAAAAAAACTTGGAATGTTAACAGCCCTAAGAACACCTCACGACACCGCGACGTTCAGCGAAAAGTTTACCTGCGCGCACCTGTACAGCGAGACAAAAGATCGCGCGCAGGTGCGGAGCGGGCACCTCATCGGCGCAGTTCTTCTGTCAAAGCTCCGAGGAAGGGGCGGGGCGAGGATGTGTCGATGTCGAGGGGAGGAGTGCTGGCTAGTGGGGGTGAGGTGGATGAACACAGTTGCTGAGCACAGGGCCCGTCTTCAAACGGCCAGCAAACATGTAAACACTCACTAATTGGAAGATAACACCTCTTATATGTAGAGGACCGCAGAGCTGGGGGGGGGGGAGGAGGTGGGTCGTGTGGCTGCTGCCTTACCCCCACTGCTCCTCGCGTATCCGAGTCGTCCTCGGGAGACAAAGGCGGCCGGGCGTGGTTGTTGGGTCCACCCACCCCCTTCGTATGCCGTGCCGGCCTTCATAGGTGCTCGTTAACAGCACTTGCCCCAACGTTGTTTAAGGCTATACGGGGGATCTTTGTCTTTGGGGAGAGGTGGTGTAGTGCGGAGCCGTTACAAGTCGACATTGTTGCCAATGTGAACAAACGGCACTCTCACACACAACATATTCTACACACGCGGCGTCCGTGAACCAATATTAAAGATCCGCACCTCCGATGAGCACGGTTGGCTACGTACGGTGCGAAAGACGTTCAACATCCATACGATTGATCATTCGTTTGTTGTTTGTGCGTCAGGTCATCGTGACGTTACAATGACAATTACAGCCACAAGTTTATTTAATTGGCTTCTTGTTAGGTGCTTGGAAGGGGTTCATAGTCGGGCTGAACGATTAATCGATTTCAAATCGAAATCGCAATTTGAAACAATGCGATTGGCCAATCGCAAAGGCTGCGATTTTGTGCTGTTTGAAAAGTCCTATTACTTTCTTATTGGAATTGTTTTATTTTGTATTATTATAACTTTATTTATTTAACTTAACAATTGTTCTATGTTTGATTGTTCTATTTCAATTAAAACATTTTTTATAAACACATGTTGGAAGCGATTCATATCTTTTAAGTTCTCATCATTGCATTAGAATATATAGACCAGTTCATATGTTGATGGTATCACGTGGTAATGCTCCATCACATGTTTGAAATCTATTACACAGGGAATATTGAACTGAATCTTGACTTAAAATGTTTTAATCGCAAATCAAATCGCAATCGCAATATCTGTCAGAAAAATCCCAATGAGATATTTTCCCCAAATAGTTCAGCCCTAGTTCACAGTACGCGATGCTCCAAACCAAAGGCAACTAATGATGACTGGGCACCATCAAAGTCGCGATATGCGAGTCGCCTGAAGGAGAGGGCGGAGGAGGAGGGGGCGTGGTGGTGGTGGGGAGTTGACGGTGAGCCAGAGAGGTGCAGAGAGAGAAGTGCGAGAGGGGGAGGGGGAGAGGGGGGAGGGGGGAGACGGGGATTGGGGGGGGGGAGACGGGGAAGGGGGTAGGGGGAGAGGGGGAGACGAGGAGAGGGGGACGGGGGTAGGAGGGAGAGGGGGGAGACGAGGAGAGGGGGACGGGGGTAGGAGGGAGAGGGGGGAGACGGGGAAGGGGGTAGGGGGAGAGGGGGGAGACGAGGAGAGGGGGACGGGGGTAGGAGGAGAGGGGGGAGACGGGGAAGGGGGTAGGAGGGAGAGGGGGGACGGGGAAGGGGGTATGGAGGAGAGGGGGGGAGACGGGGAGGGGGTATGGGGGAGAGGGGGGAAACGGGAAGGGGGTAGGGGGAGAGGGGGGAGAGACGGGGAGGGGGTAGGGGGAGAGGGAGACGGGAGCTGTTGGATAAAAAGCGACACGAGGCCTAAGCGTACTCCACAGCAGCAGCAGCAGCTGTATTTATTGCATCGCCGCCTCGGGGTTGAGAAGCCAATCGGATTTCCCGGGCCGGGGCAGAGGCGCGTGGCGAGCCGCGTGCAGGGCACGAGCGCCAGCAGAGGCCGGGGGTGGTGGTGGTGGTGGGGGGAGGAGGAGTTGGTGCTCAGGTTACACGTAAACACACCTGACGTGTCTCGCACCTGTCGCCTGCTCCACGGAACCCCGACCCAGCCCCCACCACCACCACCACCCAAGCTGATTGTCGGGCGCAAGCACACACACCGGTGTCGTCAGTGCTTGGGTTTTGTCTCGTGTGTGTTGTGTGTATGTGTGGTGTGTGTGTGTGTTGTGTGTGTGTTGTGTATGTGTGTTGTGTGTGTTGTGTGTATGTGTGTATGTGTGTTGTGTTGTGTGTATGTGTGTTGTGTGTATGTATGTGTGTTGTGTGTGTGTTGTGTGTGTGTTGTGTGTGTATGTGTGTGTGTGTGTGTGTTGTGTGTGTGTTGTGTGTGTATGTGTGTTGTGTATGTGTTGTGTGTTGTGTGTGTGTTGTGTGTGTGTTGTGTGTATGTGTGTTGTGTGTATGTGTGTTGTGTGTGTGTTGTGTGTTGTGTGTATGTGTGTTGTGTGTGTGTATGTGTGTTGTGTGTGTGTATGTTGTGTGTGTGTTGTGTGTATGTGTGTTGTGTGTGTGTGTTGTGTGTGTATGTGTGTTGTGTGTGTATGTGTGTTGTGTGTATGTGTGTTGTGTATGTGTTGTGTGTGTTGTGTGTGTGTTGTCTGTGTGTGTTGTGTGTGTTGTGTGTGTTGTGTGTATGTGTGTTGTGTGTTGTGTGTTGTGTGTGTATGTTGTGTGTGTGTTGTGTGTATGTGTGTTGTGTGTTTGTGTGTTGTGTGTGTATGTTGTGTGTGTGTTGTGTGTATGTGTGTTGTGTGTGTTGTGTGTATGTGTGTTGTGTGTGTGTTGTGTGTGTGTTGTGTGTATGTGTGTTGTGTGTGTGTTGTGTGTGTGTGTTGTGTGTGTTGTGTGTGTGTTGTGTGTGTGTTGTGTGTGTGTGTATGTGTGTATGTGTGTGTGTGTTGTGTATGGCTATATGGGGGATCTTTGTCTTTGTCTTTTGTTGTGTATGTGTTGTTTGTATGTGTGTGTGTGTTGTGTATGTATGTTGTGTGTGTGTGTTGTGTATGTATGTTGTGTGTGTGTTGTGTGTATGTGTGTATGTGTGTTGTGTATGTGTGTTGTGTGTGTGTTGTGTGTATGTGTTGTGTGTGTATGTATGTGTGTTGTGTGTGTGTGTTGTGTATGTGTGTTGTGTGTGTGTGTTGTGTGTATGTGTGTTGTGTGTGTGTTGTGTGTATCTGTGTGTGATATGCTGGCAGCCGGGGCCAGCGAGCCACCCACTTTTTTGTTATTCAAATAAGCTGATATAATACAGTTGCTGTGAACAGGAACAACCAAAACGTCAAACGGCCAGTAACAAACATCACTGTTAAACCGCACTGTTAGACTTTACCGATAGAAGCAAAGAGTATGGATTCCTGCAGTAACGAAAGCTTCAAATCAAGATTAGCATAAAGTTGTACTGTATTGTAACAGATGAAGAGTGCATGAGATACATTTCGTGCATTGAGCAAGGTTGTTGTTGTAAGAGCTGCGGATGGGGGGAGATTACGAACATGATGACAGGAGGGAATTCCAGGGAAGACGCAAAAAGAGAGAGCGTCGTGACCTGAAGTGTCGGTGATGATGGTTAAACACAGTGTGGAAGAGTCAAGGAGGGCAGTTCTCTGGGGCCGCGGTGACCACGCTCGGAGCGATAGTCGAGTGATTATGAGTAGGCGACTGACCGTCACCGGTGAGAGTTGTTGCTGCCTTTCGCCTCCTTCCAACAAGCGTTGCCTAGCCCCTGCTTCTTGTAGCCATGTTAGATGGGGGGGGGGGGGGGGGGTGCGTCTTATAATCCGGTACGTCATGTAATCTGGAGAACACGGCAATCGAGGGATCAAATCTGCAGTCTAAGAGTTTAGGTCGATGGGCTGAGCTCTTAGCAGGGAAGAAGGGGGTGAGGGGGGGGTGAGGGGGGGGGGAGAGGTGAGGGGGGGGTGCTCACCCCCCCTCCCCCCGCCTTGGCGATCCCCTGTAACACCAGTTTGATTGCCGATGGTGATCTCCCATCACATTCTCAAGCGGCGTGCCATCTCATCGCGGGCTGTCACGGGGCCTGCCGCATGACCGGCCCCCTGAACGCTGTCCGTGAAGCGCCAATTATGTGCGCTACGCATGGGCGCTCCGGAGTTGAGATCGTGCTGCTGCTGCTACTGCAGCAGCGGCCTCGCTATTGAGTGTGCCGGGGGTACAGCTGTACGGGAGCACCATGGAAAGGGCGAGGTTGGGGGTGGAGGGTTATTTGACAGGAGGGTCCCTCCACCGCCCCATTTCATTTCTTGCATCAGGGTCAATGCCAAACACACTCCGTCAGTCACTGCGTTGAGATCCATGGACTGAACATGGAAGAGCCATAGATGCACAGAGCCAGCTGCTTGCCGGGGAATTGAGTGGCCATGCGGTGGCAGCTGTACCGGCACCCACTGGCCTGAGCAGGGCTGAAGAGGCAGGCTATAAAACTATTAAAACTATTTTTTAATTTAATTTTACCAGGTAAGGCCCACTGAGTTGTGAAGCTCTTTTTCAGAAGCGACCTGGCCACAAGTGATAGGTCAACGAAGTGGCTTGTCACGTCGACATTTATTGCTGCCAAATAGTCTCAGCGCGTGACGTCAATTCTAAATGTGGAGGGAAAAACCGGAGGACCCGGAGGAAAATCCACGCCACCACGGGGGGAGAGAGACACGCAAACTCCAAATACATAGGAGTCAGGGTCGGGATCGAACCCACGACCTCCTGTATACCAAGCGAGGTAGTTAACATCTCCTAGCCACCGTGGCGAGATGTTAAAGGGCTTCGTTTCAAATGCCTTGCACAATGGGGGGGGGGGGGGGTGAGTCCATGTCGACCACAATCGCTACTACTACTGCTGTGTTAGGTAGGGTCCTATATGCGAACAGCAAAGTGGTTATTTTTTTGGGGGGAAGGGGGGTTGTAACGCGTATTTTTTGTTTCATTCCCGAAGCTCCAGGCACGTGGAGCGAAACGTCGTACGCCATGCCGAAAACAACGCGCGGCGCAAGCGTGGACGCCACCGCCAAATCCCAAACCCTGAATGAGCGGTGGCAGACAGATGCCTCGCCATTGGTGACGGACGTATCTTGGGCGACCTCGAAACGTTGGCATATGCTCTTGGCACAAGGTGTGCAGGTGCCACTCGGAGAGAATAGGGCCCCCCCCGCCGCACCCCACCCCCCGAACCCCCCCCCGTACCCACCCCGCACCCCCCCCACCTACCGTGCCGCTCCCCCCCCTCCCAACTGCCCCCCCCACTCCTCCCCTTAATTATCAAGCTGCAAATAATTCCATTTTCATTTCTGAAATGACTGCATTGTGATTTTGCTGCTTTTGAAATGGAAGCAGATTTTAAAAAATAGAAGCTGCGCTAAATACCGGGAGTAATTAGTTAAATGCTATCTTCCTCGATGTGGCTAATCATGACAATTAAATAAATAATGCTGATGGGTGCCTTTTGTTCCCGCACGCCGGCTGGCTTTGTGTCTCCAGCTGGCCGATTGTTGTGGTGGTGTGATTATCATTATCAATATTATTATTTTCTTTGTTGACATATTTTAGATTTTGGGTAAGAGAATGACTCCCTCCGTAAAAAAAAAATCGCAACAAATATTTACATATATATAAGTATGAAGTAGGATTGGTAACGACCCATCTCTGAAACAAGGGTCAATAGTAATATATGTTTGTTGAACTTCTTTCGCACCGTACGTAGCCAACCGTGCTCATGATAATTATTACAACAACGCAGCTGTAGCCAAGGAATGGAACGCCTCCGAGAAATGCGTCCGTCGTGGAGATGGAGCGGACGAATTCAGTCCCATGTGCAGTTGCTGCGTATATCATTGTATCCGCATGATTGTGAGATGTGGCGGGGGGGGAGGCGTTCATCCAGCGGTGGATTGACCATGACTGATGAACGATGACGAAGACGGTGGAGCGTTCTCAACGCGGTGTCGATTCACAGCGCTGCTCCAGTGGCGACGCGGAGGAGCAGGAGCAGGAGACGGAGTCGAGGATGGAGAGAGCGAGAGATAGCGAGAGAGAGAGCTGTCGTGGGCTGTGCACGATCGCTGAGAGGACAACGCGGACTGCGGAGCACGATCGATGATAACGACGATAACGACGATAACGGCGATATCTCGTGCCACGATTTATTTGAACGACGGTCGCGAGATTACTTCACTTGGCGATTATTCCAAACTTCACGTTGAGAATCTTCCAAAGTGTCGCAAAGCAAAGCGCCCCCCCCCCACCTCCCGCAACATTAAACCCAACGCAACCCCCCGGCACCTTCCAACAGCCACAAACCTCTCCCCTTCTCTTCCCTATCGCTTCCTATTCTTCTCTTGCCGTCCCTTTCATTTCTGTCCTCTATCGCTTTCATATTCTTCTCTTTCTAACCCCTTCCACTTCTCTTCCTTTCCCAGAATTGCGACAGATCATTAACCCGAGTGCCGCCCGCTATTCGCTATTTGCTATGCGGCTCTAAAAGCTACCGGCTGGCTTGGCCAGAACGCAGCCGTGCAGCCGGGGTTCTGTGCTGTCCTGTACAGCACTCTGGATTTTTTGTTGTTGAAAAATATCAGCATGCAGAAAACAACAACAACAACAACAAATATAGCAGGACGATAATAAACAAACAACAACAACAACAACCAAACCCACGCTTTGCCCCGGCCAAGTGATACGCGCCAGTGAATAGCAAGTAGCTTGATCCCGACGCGTCGCTATTAATATGCAGGTGTATTTAGTGGCACTTTTGCAGATAACAAAACACAAAATAAACCCCCACCCAGCCCAAAACACCCGACGCACAGCAGGTGATGCCCGTCGCACACACAAACACTTGACGAATTGTGATGTCACACGGGCGAGAATGGCACAGGCTGTGTGCCTCGGGGCCTCAACAATGCGAGCATCTGTTTTAGCTCACACTGATGATGGTCAATGAGCACGAGCCGCGAGACAATGGCAGCGGGGGGGGGGGGGAACTATCTTCAGTTAGTTTTGGGCCATTCTGGCCACTTTGTGTTAATGGCAGGATTAAGAGAGAGGGCGGGGGGGTTTAAGCTGTGCAGGGGTTTGAGGTTTTTATTTTATCGCAGGGCCACTGGCGGCTTGTGCCCCGGGCTAGCTG
Organism: Petromyzon marinus; assembly: GCF_048934315.1. Classification (NCBI taxonomy): domain Eukaryota; kingdom Metazoa; phylum Chordata; class Hyperoartia; order Petromyzontiformes; family Petromyzontidae; genus Petromyzon; species Petromyzon marinus. Next base: position 16,702,527 of record NC_133683.1, read on the forward strand.
GGTGTGATGATGGTTAAACAGTGCTCACTGCTGCGTAGGATTGTATCGTTGTTGTTGTTGTGATTGTGCTGCCACTGCCGCTGCGTGGTTCTCCGCTGTGCTTCCAGGGGGGGATGTCCCGCGTGCTGTTCGGTACGATGTCCACGTGCTGGCCGAATTCTGTTGACGCAATAAGCTGGTGTTGTTGCTGCTGCCGGCACGCGCCGCGAAACGTCGGGCATCGTGAGAGCTACGGTTCAACCGGTCGGGGAGGACTCATCCGATCCGTCCCGAAACCGAACTTAGCCTCCTCCAGTCCAGTGGCGTGGCTGTGGAGTGTGCAGGCGGTGCAACTGCAACATGGCACCACGAGCGGGAAGGGAGTCCCAAGTTCCGAGTAACGAAGAGAAAGGACATCTAAGGGCAGGGGGGGAGGGGGTATCCCCCAAGCCCCCCTCCCCCCGGGAGCACCCCCCGCCCCCCCCCCACAATTTCATTCCCTTCACCAAGGGCCCACCCTAACCGCGCTATAATACTCCACTGCAGGAGAGGCTAAGTGCTGGCTCTCCCCGTGCCTCTCTGCCCATTCATCTGCCGGCCTCCATCAAAGCCGAGTCGTTTGGAGAGCCCGCACCCCCCCCCATCCACCCCGCATCTCGCCGCCCCACGCCGCCCCCCCACGCCCCCCTTTTATAGCGCACCAGTGATTGTCCATGGGAGCACGCGCGCGCGCGCGCGCGCCACCTGTGCCAAACTCCTCCTGCTCGGGCTGCCCGGCGCGCCGAGCGCGAATGAGGACCCGAGGAGAGCCCACGTCGCACTACAACTGAATATCCCTTAATCGATTTATGATGCCAGGGGAGAAAAAGGGAGAGAGGGAGAGACACAGATGTAAACCCCAACACATTCGTCAACAAGTCGCATGATAACAACGGCTTGTGATGCTGCTGTTGTTGTTGTTGTTGGTGTTCATGTTCGTTCGTTTCTCAGTCCGCTTGTCCTGGCGAGAGTCGCGGCGGTCCACACCTCCCTTATGAATGGTTCTGAAATATCAAAATCAGAGAACCTCGCCCCCCCCCCGACAAGGGATACCAGGACACTCCTCAATGGAGCCAAGCTTGGGAGTGCTGCTCACCGGCAAGCGCCTGGTGGCCGGATGACCCTCCCCCCCCCCAGGTAACCCGGTGGGGCCCAGCCCGAAATGGCCACGTGGCCGCCGTCCTGTGGGCCCCACCATCCGCTGGACGAAGGGGGAGGGGCGGGTGTGCGATGCCAGTATGGCAGTGAGAGGGACGTTAATACTCTTTGGTTCTATTCGGTAAAGTCACGTAGGTAAATAATAAAACACACACCATTATTTACCTACGTGACTTTACCGAATAGAACCAAAGAGTATGGATCCTTGCAGTCACGAAAGCTTTAAATCTAGAAGGGACGTTAATGTTGTATTTATTAATACAGTGTGTCCATGCCTCTCTGTCTGTGCTGCATTGGCCAGTGCTCACGTGTGTTCCATATTTGTGGATTTATTTTGTTTGGGGCTCTGACCATACTTCACCACGCTGGTCAACGGGGAGCGCAAACGTAGAGAGAGAAACAGCGAATACTGCTAGCGGACTGCACACACCAACGTTGGAGCCGTGCCGCAGCCTGTAACGCCTGGCTGCGACTCGCGTGAGCAATACCCAGGGCTCAAGGCCCGCTCGGTGGTCGGGAATCTTAACGAGAATTGGTGCGCATTCCGGGCGACGCGGTCATAGGTCACGAGCAATTTGGTCACGCGCATTGTGCAAATAACCACACACACACTTTTAGTGGTACCCTAAAGAAAAACCCCCAAAACAATCGGTGCAACTTGCTGGCGACAATGCGGAAAGGACAACCCAGTGTGTGTGTCTCTTCTGTGTGTGTGTGTCTCTTCTGTGTGTGTCTCTTCTGTGCGTGTGTGTCTCTTCTGTTCGTGTCTCTTCTGTGTGTCTCTTCTGTGTGTGTCTCTTCTGTGTGTGTATCTTCTGTGTGTGTCTCTTCTGTGTGTGTCTCTTCTGTATGTGTCTCTTCTGTGTGTGTCTCTTCTGTGTGTGTCTCTTCTGTGTGTGTGTCTCTTCTCTGTGTGTGTCTCTTCTCTGTGTGTGTCTCTTCTGTGTGTGTGTCTCTTCTGTGTGTGTCTCTTCTGTGTGTGTGTGTCTCTTCTCTGTGTGTGTCTCTTCTGTGTGTGTCTCTTCTGTGTGTGTGTCTCTTCTGTGTGTGTCTCTTCTGTGTGTGTCTCTTCTGTGTGTGCGCGTCTCTTTTGTGTGTGTCTTTTCTATGTGTGTCTCTTCTGTGTGTGTTTCTTCTGTGTGTGTGTCTCTTCTGTGTGTGTCTCTTCTGTGTGTGCGCGTTTCTTTTGTGTGTGTCTCTTCTGTGTGTGTCTCTTCTGTGTGTGTCTCTTCTGTGTGTCTCTTCTGTGTGTGTCTCTTCTGTGTGTGTCTCTTCTGTGTGTGTCTCTTCTGTGTGTGCGCGTTTCTTTTGTGTGTGTCTCTTCTGTGTGTGTCTCTTCTGTGTGTGTCTCTTCTGTGTGTGTCTCTTCTGTGTGTGTTTCTTCTGTGTGTGTGCGTGCGTGTCTTTTCTGCGTGTGTGTGCGTGTGCTCACAGCACTCGCCCCAACAGTCCGTTCAGGCTATGCGGGGGATCTTTGTATTTTGTGTGCGGCGTGGTGCTGGCCACCCACTCCCTCGTGTGCCGCACGTTCCAGCCTTCATAGGCGCTCGCTAACTGCCCTTGCCCCAACAGTCTGTTACAGACTAGACGGGGGGGGGGGGGAATCTCTGTCTCATTTGTGGGCGCGTGCGTGCGCGTGCGTGCGTGTGTTGAGGTGCCTCGTTGCCTCGTCCACTGCTATGTACAAAGGGGGCTCCGAATGGAAGCTGTGATCCAAAGTTCCATGCGGCGTGAAGACCATAAAAGCTATTTGCTCAGCACGACGCCACCGAGTGCTGCAGCTGCCTCGCCCGAAGCCAGTGGAGGCGCACCGACATACGCACACACAAAGACAAAGACACCCCCCCCCCCCCCCCCGTATAACCTTTACAGACTGTTGGAGCGAGTGCTGCTAGCGAGGTACCTATGAAGGCCGGCACGGCACACGAGGGGATGGATGGCCAGCACCACGCACGGCCGCCTTTGTCTTTCCAGTAGGCGATGTTTGCACACCAGAGCAGCTACTCATTCGAGGTTGAGCAGACCTAGGGATGACCCAGCAACCGGTTCAGACAATCGTCACTGGTGTTGGCTGTGGGCGGGAATCGAACGTAGGTGGCCGGATTTCGTAGCGCAGCGCGCTAACCGCAACACGACCGCTTCCAAACGCGCGCGCGCGCGCACACACGCACGTGCTCCACTACAACGTGACACACTTAGCCGCAATGGACACGTGTGTTTACACAAACGGGCAAGGCACCGTGCCTCGCTTCGCGTCGGGCAATGCAAGACCCAAACCAAACAGGGCAATACGCACAGATATATGTTCGCACAAAACGCAAAAAAAGACAAATTACAACCACTCACACTAATGTGTGATGTACACACACTATATATATGCACACCACACACAGATCCCCCGTACAGCCTTTAACAGACTGCATGGGCAAGTGCTGTTAGCGAGCACCTTTGAAGGCCGGCACGGCACGCGAGGGGGTGGGTGGCCAACACTACGCCCGGCCGCCTTTGTCTCCCGAGTTGGCGATGTTTACACACCGCGCCAGGTACCCACACGCACGCACGCACTGAATGCCGAACACACAAAGGGGTGTGCGAGCGCGGATCTGCAAATGCACAAGCGCGGATTTAAAAAAAAAAACGGGAGAGACGCGTTCCAGTTTGGCGTTACGAAGAACAGTTTGGCGCACGGGCCGTTTGCGAGGAGCTGGTTACAGTCAGAACGGCGTCCGAGAGAGGATTGGGCGAGCCACACTCACAACAACGAGCAGAGCGCCAGGCGGATAAAACGCAGCAAGTGGGCATAGTTAGGGTGCATCTGCCAGTCACCTCAGTCGTCAGTCAACTCAAGGCACCTGCTGGGTCTGTCCCGTGACCTGCTGTCAACAGCGAGCCTTCGACACTCCACGTGGCCTCAAAGTGCTCATAGCCTGGCACAAGCGCCGTGGCGATGTCACCGCCACTTCGTGTGGAATGGTGGTTATTGTTGTCGTTAATGCGGCCTAGCTCAGCGCATGCTATGGACCATGCTATGGGCCATAGTATGGTCAATAGCATGGTCCCGTAGAGTCAGCCGCTGCCAATCGGCGCTCCTTCAACGCGGGAGCAAACGTCACGACCTCCAACTCGTGAAGCCCTCTCGTGGTTTGCCAGCAGAGCTCAACACTCGAATACTCTCCCAGTAGCGGAGTGCGACTGTGGTCATCCAACGTATAACGACGCAAATTGTGGCGATGCACTCCTCTGCTCCTGGCGCGGTTGTCTGGCTTGACCACCCGAATGTGAAATGGCAGTTGTCCCTCTGAACCTACATCAGCCGTACGAAAGGTGAATATTCAGCTGCTGGACCATATTTGCTGCCATACGCAACAATAGAGTAGCACGTGCCCGGCCATCTTTGTCTCCCCCATTGTCGGTTTCACGCACACCGCACAATCTATTCCGTGTTTTTCTTTCTAAACAAGCAGACACAACGTGTCTTTCACATACAACTATCTCTTACACATCCAAGCGGCCACACGGCATCCCTTCTGGGAGCGGCATTATTCCAGCTTCACTGATTCAGAACAAGCAACGCCCTCGACCAGTTTCGACGCACATGGTCTCATCAGCAGGGTCAGGCTTTGCTGGTGACCTGCCGATCTTAAAGGCAAGGACTCTCCACTTAGGATATGGCGGGGAGTGGGGGGGAATCTCAGTAAAATGTTTAACTTTGTTTGAATGTGTTACATTTCATTGGCCGAGCTGGCAACTAAACCTCAATAGCAAATAAAATAAATCCGGTTCAGCCAGTAAGACGTATTTTTTTCTCCAACATTTCAGGAAAGTAAACTATCAGTAACCCTTCGCAAGCCGGATTCCCGTGGCTACAATTCGAGGGATTTAAAAAAAACAACCACTTGTAATCCCTCTGCACACAGACGCTCTGTTGATAGAGCGTGACGCTCGCTAGGCGCGGGCACTTTCTCTTCGATTTATTTTTCTTCTTCTTCTTGGACACGTCTTTGCTCCTGCGGTCCGTGTACTTCCGCGTGCGTGCGCGTGCGTGCGCGTGCGTGCGTGCGCGTGCGTGCGCGTGCTGTTTCGCCGGTAGGCAGATTGACATGGATGCAAGTGCACGGCTATACCCCCCCCCCCACCCATCCCTCTGTATGTACCCCCACAACCTTGCATGACCCAAACAAAGACAAATATCCCCTGTGTAGCCGACAGACAGTGTCGGGGCAAGTGCTGTTAGCGAACACCTATGAAGGATGCGTCGTGGTAGCTAGAACCACGCTCGTGTTGATGTTTACACACGGAACCAAAACTCATTTGAGACTGAGACGACCTAAAGGGAGACCCTAGCCACCGATGCGTTATCCGTGGCCGGCAATCGAATTCCGGTCGCCGTGGTTAGCGCTGCGTGGAGCGGTGGTGGAGCGGTTAGCGCAGCGCGCGCTGCGCTAACCGCTCCACCACCGCTCCGCGCAACAGAACCCCCACACACACCCCTACGACCGCCTCTGCCATCACCACAACCATCACTACAACAATGACCACCCTCCCCCCTCCCCACCGCGGGCCAACCCCACTCATCATGTAGGGGCTGCTGTCTCCCAGCCGGCGAAGAGCGACCGCCCTACGTCGCCCTGCGGTGCGAGGCGGGCGGCGGACCCCCCACCCGTGCCACGTGCCCCCCGCATCACCACGGGGCAGGCGGGCGCGGGAGAGACGCAGAGGGAGAGGAGGGGATGAGAGCGAGAGGGGGGGGTAGAAGAGAGGGCCAGGATAAGAGCCATCCCACCTCCTGGCACTCACCCCCCTTTCATCCTAATATTATTCTCATTCACAGCCCTTTGTCAGTCCACTGCTAGATGAAGGCACCCCGTACCCGCACCCCCCACCCCCCAGGCACCTTGTGGGTATTAAAGAAATGATCTGGTCATGATGCTGCAGCTGCTGCTGCTGCGTTGGCAGTGGTGCATAGGCACAATTAACAACAACCTAGTGAACAACACTGCGGCCCTAAACATACACGTTTATAATAAAATAGCCACTGTCTCTCTATGTCATTTCAATGTATGCGCTTGAACAGGACCATTGACCGAAACGTCACACATGATCTACTTTTACTTATATGGCCACGCAGTGCTGTTGACGAACGTGTAAAGTTTTTGTTGTTGTTGTCAGCCATACTTCACTAAAGCTGGTTAGCGACAGTGTGTGGGTCAGTGAAGATGGCGCATTGAGCGTTACGGGCGAGGGAACGTGTTCAGACCGGTTCATTCGCCACTGATGTTAGCCGTGGGCAGGGAATTCAACTCAGGTGGCCTGGCTCATATCCGCTGTGCGCTGACCACCCGGTTTGGGTGTGTTGGGGCCAAGGAGCACAGGGTCAGGTGAAATCGTCGTTTGCTGTTATGACTATGTAGACACCGTGCATGGCCTCCGCAATTCTCGACCGTGTACTTTACTATCGAAGAGTCAATTGTGTGTGAGAGAGAGAGAGAGAGAAAAAAATTGCACTTTAATTGAATGTGGCCATGGCAATAATGTGCAGGAACACACATTCGCCCTCGAGCATATTTCACATTCACCCAGAACCACGGACTGCATTCAGACCCAGTCGGCAGCGGCCCCAAATTGATGCATTACAAACATAACATGCATATTTCGTCTCTGACTTATCTCAAAAGTAAATAACAATAATGTACAACAAAAAAAATACCGCCGTACGAATATTTTGCCACGTAGCTTGGAAGAAAATAAAGAGTCGCAAAAAGCTGCCGCCGGCGGGCGTCAGCAGCGGTCCGGCAGTGCGGACAGTTCCGTGCCACTCACAGAGGGCACTCAAGACTGGACATTCTTCCGTATACAGCAAAAGTTCCACGTCACATTTGCTGCATGTCTATACTCTATCCCTGTTGCACGGTGGCAATGTTGGTTCACGACGAGAGGGCTTTAGCAGAGAGAGAGAGAACGTTCGTGTCGTTTTGCTGTTCCTCCTCGTCTGTTGAAGGAGCGCAGACCACAGTGGTTTTGCTATGTGTGGTCCATAGCTTTTGGCTTGCATTTCCACTTGGAGTGCACTCACTTAAATGAAACATTCCAAACCTCTTATTTGTCCAGCAAACGCGTGGAAAAGATGGATTCAGAATTGAGGTGCTGCATGACCACAACAGTTATAAGACAAAGTGAGGTGTTTTAATAAATACACTTATTCACGTTATTTGAACACAATATTTGTAGGCAGCAACATGACAGATTATAGTTTCCACAACCGCCCACGACTAAAATACTACTTTTGAGTTTATTAGAGTGTTGATTTTATTTGATTTGTCACACGGATGACCCAATTTGGCCCGTTACCCGGCTATTTTACACGACAGATGCGTGGGGTGCGTGAGAACAATAGCGACAAATCGTAAAAACAAAAAGAAAAAACATCAACATTGCAGATGAGTGCAGGGAGGGGGGTGCTTAAGAAATATAGGACAACCAAAAAAGACACGTGGGTGTTTAACGGTCGTTAAACTTGTCCCAGCCAGCAAGGGATGAAGCCATTTGAAGCCTTGGCCCTTGTTAACAAGTCCCACAAATATATGCAAGTTCAGCTTATTCAGTGGCGGATCCAAACAGGGGCACTTGAAAAAAAATATATTTGCCAGAGAAAGTAAATTCAATGCGATATTTTAAGATAAGAAATAAAATTATATATGGCTCTAATTCAAAAGTAACTTCATTTTAGGATTACCCGCACCCTACTCATCCTAGGGAGGTTTCTTAAAAAATATATATTTTGTGATCCTGGCAGTGGCCGCACCAAATCGACGATTCATTTTATAAATTGCTTCTCGCTTAATCCTAAAAAAAATCCATGAGCATCATCGTGGAGAATATCACCAACGCAGAACAAACACTATTCTCCTGCAGACGTTAAAGATAAGGGTTCTTTACACACTTCCCGTATCATTATTTACGATCATCAGCATCATCATCATGATATAGACCAGTGTTCTTCACACATTTTCAGAGGAGGGACACTTTCGCCGGTAAGGCATCAGTTTGAGGGCCGCCACACATTTGCAACCCTTGAGGTTAGACAAGCAGCACGATGATGGGGTGCGTCTCCAGGGGATGCACTAAATGCCACCAGGGGCCGCGAGTGGCCCACGGGCCTTGCAATGAAGAACACTTGACATACTCTTTGTTTTTTTTCGGTAAAGTCACGTAGAAATAAGAAATAATAATACAATTACATAATAGCATACGACGTTTCGATTGCAACGCAAGCAATCATCATCAGGCATAGAAGAGCTAAATTTAAGAGAGAGCGGAAACACAGAACCGCAGATATATATACAGACACCTAAGTAGAGAGAGTTAACACAGAGACACAAAGAGAGACACAACGTATGGAGCACAGAGAGATAGGGCCTCTGGGCCTCGGCACAGAGACCCTATCTCTCTGTGCTCCATACGTTAGGTGTCTGTATATATATCTGCGGTTCTGTGTTTCCTCTCTCTCTCTTAAATTTAGCTCTTCTATGCCTGATGATGATTGCTTGCGTTGCACTCGAAACGTCTTATGCTATTATGTAATTAGTATTATTATTTCTTATTTCTACGTGACTTTACCGACAAAACCAAAGAGTCATTCCTGCAGTCACGAAAGCGCCTAATCAAGTTTGAAACACTTGACATAGACAATTACACATCCACACGTTCTCAGATGTGTCGAGTCGGTGACCTTGCTGCGGGGGGAGGGAGGGGTTGGTGGTGGTTGGTGATATTCTACATGATGATGCTCGTGATTTTCTTGAGAACTGCTTTTTGTGTTTAAGTTTGTTGTCCTTCCCCGCCGCACCTCCGATTGGCACGGTTGGCTACGTACGGTGCGAAATCATTTCGACACAGTGCGTCCACACACAGACATACAGAGACGCGCGTGACAGAGCACGCGGACCGAGAGTCCGCGTGCTCCACTGCCGTTGGTGAGCAGCACACCTCTCCGTGTGCGTCGTGTGCTGTGAAAATCTTCTCTCGGGCAGTGTTTCCGACAAATGTATTGAGCGTTTGTGCTAACAAAAAAATATAGCAAAAAAAAATAGGTAGATAGAGAAGAGAGAAGGGTGCTACTTTAAGAGTAATAAATCAATAAAAGAAGTTTTTTCTCCTTCTTCTTGTAATTTTCAAAGTACTAACTAAAAAAAAAAGCACGCGCATTGGCGCCGTGGCTGATTGTAGTACGCGCGCGCGCGCCTGTGTATGTGTGTGTACTTGTCTCTGTTAATCTGCGAGCCATATGCGGCATCTGAATAATGCAATGCTTCCAGTGACAGCTTTAATACGCCTGCTTTGTAAAGAGAAAGGCAGAAAAAAGGGGGGCTTATCCCAGCGTGCGTGTGTGCCGCGGTGTAGCCGGATAGACCGTGCACCGGCCACGATGTCGTCTCTGAAGAGCGCTGAGCGTGCTCGCCGATCCTTTGTGCCGCCCCGAGGCGCGTGGAGCGCCCGCGGATGAAGCCGGCTGAAGGACTTCCTTTGGCACAATGAAAATATGATCTTTAGACTTTTAACGCGGATTTTTTTTCTTTATTCAGAAGGAAGGTTTTTTTTTTTGGGTGGTGGTTGGTGGGAGGGGGGGGGGGAGGTGGTGGGTGGTGGTGGTGGGGGGAGGTGGTGGTGGGTGCCGCGCTTTGTTTCGTGTTAAAACGTCGAGAGCGGCTCTGCAGGGATATTTCATCTCCCGCATCAGGGTCCCAAGCGGATGGCGAACATGAAGAACTTCCCCCGGCACGATGATGAAGTCCCGTTGCACACAACGGAGGCCGGGCGTACAAAGAACGGCTTGCGTGGCGGTCACTAGAATGCTGCGACTCATCAAGCGGAATAATCAACGGTTATATATATATGTGTGTCTAAACATACGACGAATGATTAACTTTTAGGCCGCGTGTGCCAAGCACAGGATCACTGAGTGCATCAGTACTGTACTGGAAGGGTAAAAGTTAAAGGCGCAGCCCCTGCAATCGCTTGCACACGCGCACTGCTGGTTGAAGTGCCTCCTCTTTAGAGGGAGCCCTAGTCAGTCCTTCCGGAGGAAAGTACTCTGCAGAGATACATTCGAAATATAACTATATATATAGCTGATACAAAGACAAATACCCCCCCCCCAACCCCGAAAACCTCTAGCAGAGTGTTGGGGCAAGTGCTGTTAGCGAGCAGCACCTCTCAAGGCCGGCACGGCACACGAGGGAGTGGGTGGCCAACACCACGCTCGGCCGCCTTTGTCTCCCCAGTGGCGATGTTTACACACCTCACCAAGCACTAATCCAGGACCAGTTTAGATACTCGACACTGGTGTTGGCCGTGAGCGGGAATCGAACTCGGGTGGCGGGGTTAGTAGCGCAGTGCGCTATCCACTACAGTACCGCTCCTCTATGTGCATAGTGCCTATACACACACACACTTGTACTCCATATACACAGACATCTCTGAATCGGTTCCACGTTACATTGGGGGGAGCGGTTGATGAGTTCACTAAGCTATGAACCTGGTACCCCGAGTTCACTAATAGACATCGGAATCAGTCCGAATACCACACCCCCCTCCCCCTTTTCCAACGTGCACTGACCACCATGGTGAAGTATGGTCAGACAGTCCACGTGACTGACACGGCATCGGGGAGTCGACGGGGGAGGGGAGCTTCATCTAAATGTGTATTGACAACAAACAAGATATTGGTTATCATTAATATATCATTAATATTTATACTATTATTTAACGTGTCAATCACGAAGGCATAAACTCAAAGTGCAAAGTTGACGACCAGAGCCACACTGTGTTTTGTGTGTTCAGTTTGTTGTCCTTCCTCCGCACCTCCGATTAGCACGGTTGACTAGGTACGGTGCGAAAGAAGTTCGACATACGTACACAAATATGAAAAACGAACGCATTTCATTTTAGCTGCGTCTCTCTCAGCAGCCACCTGTCTCCTCCTCCTCCTCATCGTCGTGTGATCTGACCCACTTTCTCCTAATCCCCAAGGCCGCGGAGGACCTACATCGACACAATGGACTCTCCAAACAAAACCCATTGACGCTCGGAGCTGCCACACGCAAGCACTCACTCACTCGTTTAATAACACGGCGACAAATTGGAACAAACACACACACGCACCAATTGATCACCAAATTCCTCTCGCAACATCTGCAGAACAGCGAGCCGCTCAAGCGGTTCGTAGCTCGGAGGCTCGCGTAACCACCCTTCACCTTCCTCCCTCAAGTGCCCCTCCCCATGGGCCCTGACGTAGGGGCATTTACGTTATGGGAGTGGGTGAGTGGGTGATTGGGTGAATGAATGGGTGGGTGAGTGAGTGGGTGATTGGGTGAATGAATGGGTGGGTGGGCGAGTGGGTGAGTGAGTGAGTGGTTGGGTGGGTGAGTGGGTAGTTGGGTGGGTAGTTGGGTGGGTGAGTGGGTGGGTGAGTGGGTGAGTAGGTGGGTGAGTGAGTGGGTGAGTGGGCGGGTGAGTGAGTGAGTGAATGGGTGGGTGAGTAGGTGGCTGGGTGAGTGGGTGAGTGAGTGTGTGGATGTGTGGGTGAGTGTGTGGATGTGTGGGTGAGTGAGTGGGTGAGTGAGTGGGTGAGTGGGTGGGTGAGTGGGTGCGTGAGTGGTTGGGTGGGTGAGTGAGTGGGTGATTGGGTGAGTGGGTGGGTGAGTGAGTGGGTGGGTGGGTGAGTGAGTGGGTGGGTGAGTGGATGGGTGGGTGAATGGGTGAGTGGGTGGGTGAGTGAGTGGGTGAGTGAGTGGGTGGTTGGGTGGGTGAGTGGGTGGGTGGCTGGGTGAGTGGGTGGGTGAGTGAGTGAGTGGGTGGGTGAGTGGATGGGTGGGTGGGTGAGTGGGTGGGTGGGTGAGTGAGTGGGTGAGTGAGTGGGTGAGTGAGTGGCTGGGTCAGTGGGTGGGCGAGTTGGTGGGTGAGTGAGTGAGAGGGTGAGTGAGTGGGTGGCTGGGTGGGTGAGTGAATGGGTGGGTAAGTGGGTGGTTGGGTGAGTGGGTGGGTGAGTGTGGTAGGCGAGTGGGTGGATGAGTGAGTGAGTGGGTGGGTGAGTGAGTGGGTGGTTGGGTGAGTGGGTGGTTGGGTGAGTGGGTGGGTGGATGAGTGAGTGAGTAGGTGGGTGAGTAGGTGGGTGAGTGGATGAGTCGGTGGGTGGGCGAGTGGGTGGGTGAGTGAGTGGGTGGGTGGTTAAGTGAGTGTGGGTGGATGGATGCGGTAGGCGAGTGGGTGCGGTAGTTAGGCAACACGGACACGGGAGATGAACCGGGGGTTGGCACCGACTGAACAAAGCAAGCCGCCCCCCACCCACTCCCCCCCCCTCTTCCTCGTCTTGCCGCTGCTCCTAAGGCAAAGCGAGCGAACAAACGAGCGGATCCCGACTGCGGTCGCAGTCCGGGGCGACTCCGAGCCATGTATTTTTAATCGTAACCACACTTTGTAAGCGCGCGCGCCCGACAACAACAGGTGCTCACCGCCACGTGGACGCCGCGAACGTTCGATAATTATTATTCATTCATCTCCACCGTGGTACGAACCTCGTGATGGTTGTTGTTGTTCAGATCCCAGCCCGGCTGCTGCTGCTGCCACTACCATCACCACCAAAGACAAAGGTCCCCCGAATAGCCTTCAGCAGACTGCTGGGGCAAGTGCTGTGATCGAGCACCTTTGAAGGAACGGCACACGGGGGTGGGGGAGGGCAGAACCACGTCCGACCGCCTTTGTCTTCTTCGTACCGATGTTTACACACCGCACCAGGTGCTCATTTGAGTTGACCTCATGAGGAGTCCCATGAACGGTTCAGATAATCGTCACACGGAGTCAACCGTGAGCGAGAATCGAACTCGGGTCGCCGGCTTTGAAGCGCAGCGCGCAAACCGCTACACCACCGCTCCCAGCACCACCACTAGCAGCAGCACCACTACCACCACTAGCAGCAGCACCACTACTAGCAGCACCACCACCACTACTAGCACCACCACCACTACCAGCAGCACTACCACCACTACTAGCAGCACCACCACCACTACTAGCAGCACCACCACCACTACTAGCAGCACCACCACCACTACCAGCACCACCACTACCAGCAGCACCACCACCACTAGCAGCAGCACCACTACTAGCAGCACCACCACCACTACTAGCACCACCACCACTACCAGCAGCACTACCACCACTACTAGCAGCACCACCACCACTACTAGCACCACCACCACTACCAGCAGCACCACCACCACTACTAGCAGCACCACCACCGCTCCCAGCACCACCACCACCACTAGCAGCAGCACCACCCCCAGCAGCAGCACCACCTCCACCGCTCCCAGCACCACCACCACTATCAGCACCACTACTACCAGCACCACCACCACTACCAGCAGCACCACCACTACCAGCAGAACCACTACTAGCAGCACCACCACCACTACTAGCACCACCACCACCACTACTAGCAGCAGCACCACTACTAGCAGCACCACCACTACTAGCAGCACCACCACTACCACCACCACCACTAGCAGCACCACCACCACCACTACTAGCAGCACCACCACTACTAGCAGCACCACCACCACCACTACTAGCAGCACCACCACTACCACCACCACTACTAGCAGCACCACCACTACCACCACCACTACTAGCAGCACCACCACCACCACTACTAGCAGCACCACCACCACCACTACTAGCAGCACCACCACCACTACCAGCAGCACCACCACCACTACCAGCACCACCACCACCACTACCAGCAGAACCACTACTAGCACCACCACTACTAGCAGCACCACCACCACCACTACCAGCAGAACCACTACTAGCACCACCACTACTAGCAGCACCACCACCACCACTACTAGCACCACCACCACCACTACTAGCACCACCACCACCACTACTAGCAGCACCACCACCACCACTACTAGCAGCACCACCACCACCACTACTAGCAGCACCACCACCACCACTACTAGCACCACCACCACCGCCGCCAGCGTCACCGCTGTCATTAATTCCGTCCAATTGTCCGAATTCCGTCCGACAGCCCTGCCAACGCAGTGGATTACACCGAGTGCACCATTCGTCTTTAAAGAACCTTGCAGCAAACAAGGTGAACAAGGGGGGGGGGGGGGAGCCGTCTGCTAAACAGCTGAGCCCAGGGCGACTTGTTCAAGGCAGAGCGGAGCGGCCGACGCTTTCACCCCGCCGTCCAGAGCGGGCATCTCGCCAGCTCTGCGTTGTGGTGGTCATTCGATTCCCGCTCACGGCTGCCAGCGACGACTGTCTCAACCGGTTCAGGGCCTCCTCCACTAGGTCGACTCGGCCTCAAATCAAGATCTGGTGCGGTGTTGTAAAATGATCGTCACTGCGGAGATAAAGGCGGGCGGGCGTGGTGCCGGCCATCCACCCACCTTCGTGTACCGTGCGGGCCTTCACAGGTGCTCGCTAACAGCACTTGGCTCAACACTCTGTTCAAGGCTATACGATGGATCTTTGTTTTGGTGGTAACGATGTTAATATGGATGTTCGGAATCTCTCTTTGGTTCAACGTCTGAAATGTTTTGCAAATAAGGGTGGAGCGGTGGGGGACAGCGCTACGAACCCAATGACCTTCCTCCAGCGGACTGATCATGGATGTCGATGACGGTGTTCACGCTGGAGCTGTGGTACAGTGGTACACCTGGTGACCTGCGATCGATTCCCTGCAATGGCTAAGATCAATGAAACGCTTCAGGTGTTTTGTGCGTGTAACTAACCGGGTGAGAACTGGAGAGGCCAGGGATAATTATCGTTTGCGAGAGGGACCTGGGGCATTAGTCTGCTCGTAGGGGGGGAGGGGAGCAATTTACGAATTTGGCAAATTTGGACGCAGACGCCGGCACACGATGGCCGACTCTCGCGAATGATGTCATCGGATCTTCAACATTCACTGTGAAGCAGGCGGCTTATCGTGGTTATTAACTGTCGCAGTGTTGACCTGGGCGGCTGCTGAATTCCACCCGCAATCCTCTGTAGCGAGCGGCGAACGCGCTACCTACCGCCACACCGCATCACCGCCAAAAGCGATACCTGAACCGGTCGGACCGACCAAAGATCACCCGTAGAGCCTTCGCAGCCTGTAGGGGGCAAGTGCTTGAGCGAGCACCACACCCCACATCACCAAGCCACATTGACCAGCGTGGTGAAGTATAGTCAAACAACCACCCCCCCCACCCCCCATGACCGACACGGCGCATAGAGATGCCTTCCCTCCAGCAGTAGATTGACCACTCAGGGGGCCGATAATTTGAATGACAGATGGGAGGTAACAATCCCCACGAGCATCATTCACAGGCGAACGTGTGGCGAGACGTGATGGCTCAATTTGGTGGTCGATACGCGTTGTAACCAGTACTGCGGTGCAGGCAGTACAAACTGCCAGCACCGATGGGGAAGATTTATAGACGGCAGAACTGATTGGGCATTCGGCGGTTGGGGAGCTTAAAGATTGGAGAGTTTGGGGGGAAACCTGGGTTTAAACCCAACCCGAGCCATTAAACGTGGTTGGAAAATAATGATGCTAATCATCAACACGTCTTGTGTTTAAGCGGCAAACTCGGCCTCAAGATTATTTCTTTTTCATTTTCCAGGATGGTCTTGCATTGTGGGATATTTGGCCAATGTCATTCGCGGGCGTTTGGCTTCACGTGGGGTACAGAAGCCATCGGGTTAAACAGAAAACTCAACACATTCTTTAGTAGCACCGTGATCTTAAAAGGTGCAGTGTATATATGATAGCGGGTTAAACAAATGCTGTTGGTTTTTAAATAATTGGTCCGGAAGGCATGTTGACTGGCTCACCAGAAATATGCATGTTTTGTGGAGAAAGATAGACTTTCGCTGTGTATTTATTAATTAATTGCCTACTACGGTATGTGTGTATATAAAAACAGACAAAGATCCCCCGTATAGCCTGCAATATATTGTTGGGGCAGGTGCTGTTAGCGAACACCTATGAAGACCGGTAGGGCACACGAGGGGGTGGGTGGCCAATACCACGTCCGGCCGCCTTTGTCTCCCCAGTGGCGATGTTTACACACCTCACCAAGCACTCATTCGAGGTTGAGTCGATCTAGGGGAGGCCCATTACCGGTTCAGATAATCGTCACCGGTGTTGGCCATGAGCGGGAATCGGACTCAGGTCGCCGGGTTCGTAGCGCAGCGCGCTAACCACTACACCACCGCTCCCTACACCCACGCACCTACACACACACACACACGCACTTACACACACACGCACCTACACACACAAAGACAAAGATCCCCCATATAGCCTTAACAGACTGTAGGGGAAAGTGCTGTTAGCGAGCACCTATGAAGGCCGGAACGGTACACGAGGGGGTGGGTGGCCAGCACCACGCCCGGCCGCCTTTGCCTCCCCAGTGACGATGCTTACACACTTGCACACACAACACACACGCACCTACAGATGTAGAGGTGTTACGGGAGGGTGACACGCGGTTGTAGGGCGGTGGCCACAACCACGTCCGCTACGGCCACCACCCTGGGGGGCTGTGGGGGATGCTGTGATCCCTCCCAGCCCCACCCCTCAGAGAAGGACAGTATAAAAGGTGGGACCTGGAGAGCTGAGAGGCAGTTCGACTCAAGCAAGATGAAGAGCCAGTGAAGAAAGAAGAGCGACTAGCTAGACCCTGGCACTCCTTTGGCCCGCTGTCCTTTTGAGGGCCGGGCAAAGCAAGCCAGGGGGTGTGACACCAGAGCCGAGAGGGCCGATGTCCTTCTGAGGGCCAGACTCGTGTGGCTGGTGGTCGGGACCTGCGCCGAAGCTGTGCCAGGTCAGACAGCCTCCTGAGAGAGGACCAGGATAGAGGGAACCAGGGAGCCGGCGTGGGCTAAAGCTCGGGGAACGTTCCCTCTGTAGAGTACGGGTGAAGAGGCCGTTACCTCTTCAAGTATCACTGTAATTGAAGCGTCTGTAATAAATACGTGTTGCCTCCAATGAACAGTCTCCGATGTCAATAAGGCCACTACACATGCACACGCACCTACACACACGCACCTACACACAGGCACCTACACACACGCACCTACACACACGCACTCTCACGCGCCTACACACACGCACCTACACACACGCACCTACACACACGCACTCTCACGCGCCTACACACACGCACCTACACACACGCACCTACACACACGCACCTACACACACGCACCTACACACACGCCCCTACACACACGCACCTACACACACGCACCTACACACACGCACCTACACACACGCACCTACACACACGCACCTACACACACGCACCTACACACACGCACCTACACACACGCACCTACACACACGCACCTACACACACGCACCTACACACACGCACCTACACACACGCACCTACACACACGCACATACACACACGCACCTACACACACGCGCCTAGACACACGCACCTACACACACGTGCACGCACTCTCACGCGCCAGGGCGGGGGCACCCCAACAAGACAAGACACACGCCGCACGCCTTGAGCTCGGGCCGTAATTTAAACGGGCACATTTATTATAAACACTCGTGAGAGTAATTAGCGAATCAGCCGGGGCCCAGCGTTGATTTGGAGGGCGTCGCTCGCTCGCGTGGCGCGGGCCAGAGATTGGGGGGAGGAGGTGGGGGGGAGGAGGTGGCGGAGGTGGGGTTGGGGGGAGGAGGTGGGGGGTGGAGGAGGTGGGGATGGGGGGAGGAGGTGGGGGGGTGGAGGAGGTGGCGTTGGGGGGAGGAGGTGGGGGGTGGAGGTGGGGTGGGGGAGAGGAGGTGGGGGGGGGTGGAGGAGGTGGGGTTGGGGAGAGGAGGTGGGGGGGTGGAGGAGGTGGGGGGGTGGAGGAGGTGGGGGGGGTGGAGGAGGTGGGGGGGTGGAGGAGGTGGGGGGGGGGTGGAGGAGGTGGGGGGGAGGAGCGGGGGGTGACGGCTGAGATGGGCGAGCGAGGCTCCTTCTTAGGCGTCGTCCACCTTTGTAACGTCGGCGCGCCGAGAGAGGTCCGGACGCTTCTCCTTCTGGGCAAAAATGAGCACCCGTGGATGAGGGCTTAAAAAAAAAAGGTGACCACGACGGTAACTAACCCCCACCCATCCTGTGCGTTGAACTTATTGCGCACCGTACGTACCCAACCGGAGGTGTCCGGGTTGAACGACAACAAACTAAACACACAAACACAAACAATTCTAAAGGAATGTGGGTTTCAATTTAGATTATGCCAAAGCGCATAGCCCCAGGTGGCGTCCTAACATCGGAAGGAGAGGAACGTTCCAGACGGGTCGCAGAAGCGCATCTGAAGGCGCCGCGCGATGCGAGTGACCGCCGCCTTTGTTCGAGGGCCGAGCCAAAAGCGTCCGCTGCGAGGATGATGACCGCAGTTGGAGTGACGATTTTATTGCCCCTTGGCGTTTACTGTCCGGGGATGCGTTCCTGAAATATGCGACGACGAACATCACAAACGACGTAAATCCGAAGCGATGTACAGGGTAAGTAGGTGGTGCTGGTGGCGAAGGCTGAGAGGCGACGGATAACGAGAAAGAAAGGACGACGATGATGATGATGCTGTCAGCAACGTAAGCGTGGGGGTTGAGGCGATGCAAATCGGATAGCGGCGTTAATAATAACGTGATGACGTTTTTGTAAGACGGCGCAAAAGGGGGAGACGTAAAACTGGGTGTTGCTGTCTCATGTTCTATAATTATGATTTTTTTTATTGGACGGTAGGGGTTTTGCTGATGCACGTGGCCGCCTGTAATCCAGCACTACCGTGGAGGACAGCAGCGAGGGTTAGTAGATCACCCCACACAGATGTTGCGTGAAACTCCCTTCCACCAGTGGCTGGGCGTCCAGGAGGTGCCGTAACCGTGGCTCGACAGGAGAAGGCAGTACAGCAAGTGTGGACTAATTGCCATCCGTTTATATCTGTACGGGGATAGGGCGTTGCCCCCTCGCACACGGCTTGGGGTTTCTCCAGATGCTCCGGTTTCCTCGTCATTAATTGGCTGCAAACGTCTTCAACTAAAAACCCCATGCAGGACCCTTCTGAAAAGACATCTCACGTCAATAAATCTTACGGCTCTCCTAGATGAATAAGAAATAATAAGCATGAAAATATCCGGACAAATCCACTGTTAGATGAAGGCCTCCCTACACCCACCCACCCATGCCATGTCTATCATGGGGTGTTGCTTGGCCATACTTAAAGAATAAAAAAAATCCCGTCAGACCTGGGTCAGCGAGCCGCCGACACTTCAAGCGACCTCAACGTGCACCTAGCCTGGCGCAAGCGCTGTGCTGACGTCACCGCCGCTCAGTGTCGAACGGAAGTTGTTGTTGACCATACTTCACCACGATGGCCGGTACCGCTTGAAGGAAGAGGGTTTATGCCTCGACGTGCGTGCGTTTGTTGTTTGAGAATAGAAGGCGGACTTCAGTGTGAGTGATGCCAAGGGGTTATCACAGCAAGACTCCCCTTGGTGATCTGACGGCATGGAGCGGAGGCGCAGTGGGGATCGCACTGCGCTATGAACCCGGCGACCTGCGTTCTATTACCGAGCCGAGGCTAATCGTCGGTTCGAATATGCCTCGCCACCGATGTAAGCCGCGGCCTTGAATCGAACAAAAAAAAGGGTCGCCGGGTTTATTTCCACCGCGCGGAAGTGTGCACCACCCTAACCACTGCGCCACCGCTCCACGGTGAAAGTGGGCACCTGGGCAGGTGTGATGGCAAACCCGCTGAGTGAATGTCAAGATTCTCGGAGCTCTTCGCTCTGATGCACGCTCGGGGGTCGCTACCACCACCCGCCTCCTCCTCTCCCCGTCTCACCGGCCCATAAACTCCAAGCAGAGGGCACTGTTGTCTTCACGAGCTTTCACGGTCCTCTCTCGGCCGCTTGATCCATCTCCTACTCTCTCCAGCTCTCGCCGGCTCATCATGACGGTCCATGGGCAGATAGCCCCCTGCAGGTGTCCACTAAACATTTCATCACGTGTGATACACTTTCCTCTGTCTTGTGCCAAAATGGTCAAGTAGTGCCCCATCTTTCTGGCACCAATCTAATCGCGTAGGTCGTCGTCGGACATGCTCTGTTAGGTCTTCCTCTCTTTCACGGTTCCTTCCATTTTTCCCGAACAACAGCACTTTTCGTAAAATTTCCCCGTTGTTGTCCATCCTACATGCGTTTCCAAATAGCGGCCAGTTTCCTTAAGTGAGCTCTCGCCCGCGCTCACTCCTCCCGTATCCCATGAGTCACCGCGCCTCTCTTCCCAGAATCCCATCAATTTTCAATCGGCGCCGTCCTTCCAACCCACTTTCAGCGCCCATTTTGTGTATCTCGTGCGTGCGTTGCCACTGCCGGAGCACGTGGCACAACAGCTTTGTTAATCCACTGCTGGATGATCTCCCCCCCCATCCCCCCCCCCGAACTTCCCACACCGTTGCGGGACGGGGGGATATTCGACCATACTTCACCACGATGGTCAGTGCCGGGTTGAAGGTAGGGAAGCACACACGTCGGAGTACAAGTACAAAACAACCGTGACGGATGCTGCTGCAACTTATCACCACCACGTGCTCGCCGGGAAGCAGCTGATAACAACCTGGCATGCACACGTGGTGGGTCGCCCGTGTCATTATTAAGCACCGTGGAATGCTCAACCTCGTACCTTCGCTCCCCGTGCCCTGCCTGATGCATTATCGGGGCGCGATGGTGACCACGAGATGTTAACTTCCTCGCCTGGCATTCAGGAGATCGTGGGTTCGATCCCGAACCTGACGCTTGCTGTACATTTGGAGTTTGCGCGTTCTCCCCGTGGTCGCGTGGACTTTTCTCCGGCTTCCCCCTCCACATTCAGACACATGCGTTCAGGGTATTTGCCTGCTATACATTTTCACGTGATGATGAGCCAACTTCGTTGAGCTACCACTTGCGATGGCCAATTCGCTTCTGACAAAGAGCCACGTAGCTCAGCGGAGACTTACCTGGTAAAATCCAAATTATACGAACTTCCCAACAACTATCAAAACAACGCACAAATAAACACAAATAAACACAGTCGTCGTCGCGCTCAACGAGCGGCAGGGGCTGCCCATCGCCAACAACACAGCCCAAGCAGCTGGCACAAGAAGGGCAGCTCGAGGGAGGAGGGAGGGGGAGGAGGGAGGGAGGGAGGAGGAGGGGGGAGGAGGGAGGGAGGAGGTGCCAGCCCCCACCCAGCCCCCACCCAGCCCCCACCCAGCCCCCACCCAGCCCCCACCCAGCCCCCACCCAGCCCCCACCCCCCTCGGGCTTCATTAGCCCGAGGGGGGTGGGGGGGGTAGAGGGAGGAGGGAGGGGGAGTGGAATCTACCCCACGGTGGGGGCATGGAAAGCGTGCGCGCTTAATGAGGCGTGAATTTGGCCGACTACGCTGGCCAACAAAGGTACGACTGCGAGATAGCGGTGGAGGAGGTGGGGGAGGGGGGGAATCGGGGGGTTGGGTGGTTTGGGGGGGTTGGGGCAGCCCAGAGGGAGACGAGGCTAAGCCGACAGCAAGCGAGCGGGACCCCTAACTCGTGGTTGTGCCGGCTAATTGTTGAGCTCTCTGTAAAAAAAAAAATCAATATTTTTGGGAGGAACCCCACCCCACCGCCACCCCACCGCCACCCCACCGCACTTGCAAATCATGAACTCCCAGCGAGACGACGGAAGAGCTAAAAACAAGAGATGGAGACGGGAGTGAAATGAAAGAGGGATGCAGATCCGCGTATTTCGCTGCAACCGCTGCCAAACGTGCAGGCGCGCGTGCCCCGCGGCGCCCTGTCGTGCACGCGCGTCGCCAGCCAGCCGAGCGCTATCGCGGGCTTCATCGCCCTCGCGTAAGCGACCGCCGCTCGTATCTGATAAAACAGAAGATGCGGACGAGATAGAAGTAGGGATTTTTTGGTGATTTTTGCTAAAAAAAAGCACTGGACGTTTATGCAGTACGAGTAAATGGGAACCATTTTTGTTTTGCCAGTATCAAGGTGATGGGGGGAAAAAAATAGGCTTTAACCTTTCCGTCAAGAATACAGGCGGTGTGAAGATGTTCAAAAGCCGAAGAGACACCTATTGTCACAAGGCATCAAGTCTGCATGAGCCACGCGTGCGTGCGTGGCTAATGCACAAACGCATGGTCTTTGAATATCTCAACACCTGTAAGCCTATTTTCACGTTCATCAAATTAAAATTAACTTGATACACGGGACGATATTCGAAACCAGCGAGCGTGCTTCTGTGTGCCCTTCGTTACGCTCAATTATCTTGAGCCCAACTTTCCAGTCTCGTTCATGAACGAGACGTTCCCTGCAGCACGTTCCAATTCGACGCTACAGATGACTGCATCGTCAGGCAAGCTGAAATGGCTCGTGCCTTCTGCGTTCATATCCATGCCCCCTGTTTCTTCCAATCCAATTTTGGGCAAAATCGCTTCCAATTTTGCCACCATTAATCCAGCAGCGGACTGGTCATGGCCAACGCTGATGCCAATGTAAAAAAATAATAATCGTAAAGTCCCTAATTGAGAGAGACAAAGAGAAACACGGGAATAGTGAACGCACGTACACAGGTTAATGGACATCGTTAACGAGGTTCAGAATGATAATCTTTATTTATTCTGGAGAAATCCGATTAGCTCTTTTTTCCCCCACAGATGTCCAGCAGGGGCGGGTGAGAAAGTTACAACAACAACAACAATGCAATGTTCATGAAAGGTGGCGC
Source organism: Petromyzon marinus (assembly GCF_048934315.1). NCBI lineage: Eukaryota > Metazoa > Chordata > Hyperoartia > Petromyzontiformes > Petromyzontidae > Petromyzon > Petromyzon marinus. The sequence goes on from NC_133683.1 coordinate 16,725,520, forward strand.
TTTAGCAGGGGATCATCAGACAATCAAAATAACAATTAAGAGGCATTCTTTTATTCGAATTTGCTCAAATAAATAAATCAAGAAAGGAGGCGCAGTGCGTGTAGATGACGAAGCGGTCCTTGACAGAGCCGCATGCCCGTCTGAAGCCGCAGGCTGACGACGCCTGCGGCTTGGGGGTGGCAGGGGGGGGGGGACATCGCGAGAAGGGACGCCGTAGCCGATGGTCAATAATAGTTTCCAGAGTGGTAGACCAAGGGATGGGTCAGAAGAGCCACCGTGGAGACGCAGCGACGGGATGAGCACGTGCGCAAGGCGCGTTCTCACGTCGCGCGATTGTGTCGGCGTCTTTCGACTTCTTCTCGTACGGCGCACGATGTCGAGGCAGAGCCACAGGCCACAATTTCACATTAGAAGGTGGCCAGGCCCAGACAACAACGTCAGCAGCGGAGTGCATCGCCACGACGTCTCTCCTTCGTGTTTGTGGACCGGGGGCCGTCGCGTCGTTATACGCTGTCAGCGTCTGCTCTGGATGACCAGTGCCGTGATAGATGTCGACGCCTTGAGGTGGAAGGGGCGGGCGAGCGGGGGCGGGGGGGCATAGGCCATCATCCAGCAGTGGATTACCCACGGCTGTTGCTGGCGGTCGCCAGACTTTCAGAGCTGGTAATCCCCGAGTGCTCACGCGTCACTCGGCGGCCGCACGCTAAACGCTTGCGGTGGTCAGAGCGTAGACGTCAAGCAAACAAGAACAACACGTGGGGATCTCTCGCTGCTTTGTGAGTGCCCGGGGGACAAGGGGGGGTGTGTGTGTGGGGTGTGGGGGGGGGGGTGTCGGCCACACCGTGCCGGCCTTCACGGGTGCTCGCTAAGAGCACTTGCCCCAACAGTCTGTTAAAGGCTATACATATATGTGTGTGTGTGGGGGGTGGGGCTTTGTCTTTGAGGCACCATGGGGCACGTGTCCACACGAGCCAGCAGGCGGTGGCGGCGGCGGAGGAGGAGGAGGAGGCAGCTCGCGGGGGGGAGGCAGGGGGTGCCGTGGTGGGTTGTCGTCTATCTGCACCGGCAGCTGCCTCTCTCTGCCCCCTCCCCCCCCCCCCCCGCGTTTTGTCCCCTGCAATTAGCGAGACCGGGAGGCGACCCGCGCCCCCGCTCATGGTGTGCCCATCCCGCTACCAGAGTCGGTGCCTTGGGGGAGGGGAGGGGGGAACGACGGCCGGGCTTGGATTAACGGGGCCGTGGTTACGTGCGACGTGCAGTGCAATTAGGGGGTGCACAGAGAAGCGGTGCTTGGCTCAACCGAGGCCACTGAGAGGGGGGAGGGGGGGGGTGTAGGGGAGTACGCGAGTGGTTGTGTTGTGTGCGCGTGTGGTTTCTGCTGCTTTCTGTATTGGCGGTTAATTCGCATCGCGTTCAATCGTTACGCGTTCGGGTCCAAGTGACGCCCGGCTCAAATGAGCATTGAACGCGTTTTGTGTTGATCTCCCGTTTTACAGCCACGGGCCGGTGGTGGAAATTCCTCGTGCCTATGGCGGGGACGAGTCCATCGTAAGGATAACCGTTGTTGACTTCCCCATGAAGCGATGTAACTGCACTTATTTGATAACACCCCGGAGGAGTGATGGGCTGAGTTAAACCCCAATCAGGGTTTGAATCCGAATCCTTCCCATCTCGAATCGCTCGCTCTGCCACTGAAGCCGCCTTACCGGATACGCATCGCGCAGAATGACAACATCGTGAACATCGTCATCGTCTATCCTTTGCCGAGCACATTGGACTTGCAATACGGAGGTCGCCGGTTCAGTCTCCCCGGGAGGAAGTTTCTTAAAGCTCTCCCCAGCCTCTGTTCACGCAGCAGTACAACTTGGGGAACCCCCCGCAGTCGATCGGCAAATCACATGTGGTGGGGCTAAAGTTTGGGTAACTCCAGCCTCTTCCAAAAACAATGTCTGAGTGTCGTGGAAGAGTTAGGCCCACGTACCCTCTCGAGTTCCCTCTAGTAGAGGTTAGCAGGCGGGTGAGCAAACAATGTTAGCGTTTTTTTTGGTATAGTTTGTTGTAACTTTCTCACCCGCCTCTTACTGGACATCTGTTTTAAAAAAATCAGCGCTATAGCTCATCGCATTCCTCCAGTATCAATACACATTCTGATTCTGAAGCTACTCCGGATTCTCGTTTTGAATGTCAGGGCTGCATCTTGACCTTTTCCTTTTTTACACCATTCCCACCATTTGCAATGCATTTGGGGGCAATAATATTTGAGATGACAACAATAATAATAATACGACAACACTCGGCAAGGGAGCGATTGTGGACCAAAGCGTGCGCGCACTCACGAGAGAGAGCGTCTCTCGCTCGCTCTTCCACGCCGGGAAAAAAACAACCGACCGACCGACCGCGAGCAGCGTCGGAAACCGGCAGGGCCCCCCCCCCCCGTAGAGCGACACACGGGCGGCGGAGAGCAGTGGACGCTGCGTGGAAGAGCGGTGACGGCGGACGGCCGGGGCGAGGCTCGCGACACGGCGATCACCGGCGCGCTAACGTCCGCGAGCATTCTCATTTCGCTCGGTCGGGGGCGGGGGGGGTGGCGAGAATAACGTGCGCCGATTACACCCCGAGCGAGCGGCTGTCCTCGCGTCAACCCACCACCAGTAGCAGCAGCAGTAGCAGCGACGTATCGGTGACTCAAACGCACGCCCTTTGCATAGCTCGGGCGGCTGGGCAGACGTCACGATCGGATTCCAAAACAACAGCTTGAGCGGTCGCCTGTAATATATATCGAAACAATATTTACGCACGTCCCGCGACGATCGGGTGAATTTAATTGCCCCCGGCACCTCCCGATGAGCACGGTTGGCTAGGTACGGTGCGAAAGAAGTCCAACGTACACACACGGCACGTTTCATTTGGCGGCGGTGCGCGGCGATTTTGGTGACGGACGCGTGACTAAAGACGCGACTTTGACTGTTGTGCGAGCAACTGGGCCCTTTGGCCTTCGGCTGTATGCGTCTCTGGAAGGGACTGGGAGAGCCCTCGGCCCAGAAGATGACCCAGCGGCGGCCAAAACAGGGAACCCTGCCCTAAAACGACGGCCACGGTGAGAAGTGGAGCGATGTGAGGTCGCCTCATGAGAGGACGCATTGGCGCCGCGGTGGCGAGATGTTAACTACCTCGCCTGGTGTACAGGGGGTCGTGGATTCCATCCCGATCCCGACTCTGACGCCTGTTTATTTTTTTTTGAGTTTGCGTGTCTCTCTATCTCCGTGGTCGCGTGGATTTTTCTCCGGATCCTCCGGTTTTTTTCCCCCTCCACATTTAGAATCAACATCACGCGTTTAGAGTATTTGGCCACTATAAATTGCCACGTAATAAGCCACTTCATTTGCGGTCAGGTCGCTTCTGAAAAATAGCTATATAGCTCAGTGGGGCTTTCCTGGAAAAAAATACGTTTTATAGTTTATTTTCTCTTGCATATCCGTCTTTGTAAGGGTTCGTTTTCCTCTTAGTTTTAATGTTAAGGTTTTTTTTCGTGGGATTGAATGATAAAGTTCTGTGAGGCCTTGTGTGAATGGCGCGTGAGCTGTACTTACTAAGGGGTTAAGTGGAGCGTTACGTTGCTGAATTGTGAGGGACCTAGCGATGGCTTGTGGAGAATTTCATCCAGCAGTGGATTGATCATGGCTGATGACGATGATGTTGTTCCATGGTGTAATATAATAATGAAATACATGCTCTTGTGCTGCTGCTGCTGGATTGGTGCACAATCACAAACAACAAAAATTCACATTTGTCAAAAACACCTGCGGCCTTTAAAGATAAAACAAATACCTCTAGAACAGGTGACGTTATTGGGCAAGATATGAGAACTGCATTTTATACCATCTGATGAGAAAGTGCATTGTAAAAAGTATACGTACTTTATTTATTTTTTATCATCAGGCCCCACGGTGTAAACAAGCGTCGTCTTCAACTCCTCGGATGATCCACTCGGTCTCTCTGGCTTCTCTAGATACGGGCTATATGAAGAAGGGCCATTACCCCAAACGTCGCCTGTTATTATTGTCATTGTTCTTCTGTTAAGGCCGCAGTGTTCTTGACGGATGTGTTGAGTTGTTTTGTTAATCACTCATTCAACAGCCGTCCGTGCTGTCACCCCCCCCCCCCCCCTCGTCTCTGTCAAGCCAAGGCTCAAGACCTTCCCATTTTCTAGCTGTCAATATCAGACTGCCTTTCTATATAACATAGACATCCCCGCTGTCCAAGATGCAATGACATTTACACGAGATATATATATGCATTGCATCGTCTGTGTGCCTTGTAATGAAAGAAATAACATCGGAAAATGCTGGATATTTTCACCGGCGAACATGCATTGGATGCAAGGCTTTCCTGGCGCTCGCAACCCCAGAGGAAAATGTAGTCTATCGGTGTAATGGAAGATGCTTTTCAAAAGCTATTTTTGGGCTGAGAGACTCGTCTTTCTACACTGAAGGCTGGTTGATTCAAAATGGTTGGAAGAAAGCAGAACTGATAGTCCTCGAAGCCGAATCCATAAAATAATTTTGAATGTCACACAAAAACATTTTCTGACAAACAAGGATAAGAAATCAGCGTTGATGGCCGTCACTCGGGAGGGAGGGGGAGGGAGGGGGGGGAAGTAAACAAAAAAATCCTTTTATGAAGGAAACTTTTAGTGCCATCGTGTGACAGCTGTACGCAACATTCCTAACCAAAAGCCGAGGGCCCTGAACATCAGAACACAACACGCATGCATTTACCGGTCAGCGTTGTTCAATGCAATGTTCCGTATGTATAAGTGCGGCAAAAAGGTTTATTCTTTATCTGTAATCTTCATCTGCAATCAGTTGTGATCGTCCGTCGAAGAGACGGGGTGAGAGATTTTTTTTGTCTAACCCTTTCATGCCGGCCGTCCGGAAAAAAAAAATCTTAAGATTTTTTGAAACCCCTTCCCCGGCGTGAGTTTTGACGCCAAATTAGATCTGATAATCGCCGCACACTTATTTCCACAATTCAAAAATGAACCGCACTCTTCATTTCACAAATACCTTTTGGGATGTGAGATATATATTTTTATTTCTACAGGGGCTGTTAAGACAATGTGGAATGCCTTCGCAAAGTGACATCAAGTGCGCGTGCAGAGCTCAGCAAATGGGTCAAATCAGGTGAAATCCATTTACATTTTTGGAAGTAGATTTATTTATTTGTATCCTCAAAAATGCAGACAGCATACCAGCTACTGCGCACGGTATGCTCTCACGAACAAATTGGCACGGCCATAATTGTTACGTGCCACGTTACTAATGCGCATGACGAAATCACCCGGAATGCTTCTGGTCTCATCAGATCTTGGAAGCGAAATAGGTTTCAGCCCGCGCAGCGCTTGGATCGCCAAAGACTGCTCATGCGCAGCAGGTGTTATAGGCTGCGGGGTGATGTCAGGTGCACAGGCACTGCTGGCTGCTCAGCATTCCACCCCCTTCCACCACCTCTCCTCCCGCCAGGCTTCACCAACTCGCGCGCAGTATGGTAAAAAAACATACTTCGCGCGGTGGTGAAGTATGGTAAAAAAATAATTATCTATCTACGACCCACCGCACGGCGTGGGGGAGGTCAAATTGTTTAACTGGCCGAGGAATCGAACTCAGGTCGCCAGGTTTGTCGCGCAGCAAGCTAACTACTGCAACCACCGCTTAACCTCTAAAAAACCCTCATTTGAATTGGTGAAAATGGTTTGTGATCACGTGAGCACGTTAACTCACATTTGGTCTCTGCGGTGATGTCGGCAGCCAGTGATGCTGGGTTCACCGTCTGTACGGTAAACATTTGGCAGTCGGTAATGACATGCGCGTGTGTGTCGCGTGTATGAAAACATTTACTGTCGTGAATAATCCAGGGCGACATCGCGGCCAGGGTTTCACGGCAACGACCCCGAGCTGTCACAGAGGATATACGTTTGCCACGGATGTGCAGAACAAAGCAGATGACAAATATTCGGTGGGACTACGACGTTGGTAGTGGTGTCCAAGAACGAAGAGCAAAAAAACACATTCAACACGTTCGTCAATAACACTCAGGCCTCCAAACAAAAAAAAAATACGTAAAACTGGGTGACGTTTCGTTTCAATTGCACCTTCGATTAGCACAGTTGGCTACGTACGGTGCGAAAGAAGTTCAGCGGACATGCATACAATGGCCCTTCTTTCACGGCACACAAAGAGAGAAACCTCTAGCCTCTGTGCTTGTGAAGAAGGGTCATTGGCAAGGCCACGCGGCTGTAAATCACACGAAGATTGGCGGCACGGCACTAGTCCAGGTGTGCGCCAAACCTGTCAGGTCTCATCACGACCGCGCTCGCCACCCAGAAAAGAACCACGGATCAACAGAACGATGACTCGATGGCCGATTCACAACAACGACGGAGGAGGAGGCGTCGTCGTCGTAACGGCAGCGGAGATAACACCTCTCCGCTACTCCCGACGCAATTATCTGTCTCAACCAGCTCGGTGTCAATTATAATTGTTGCGCTTTATCAACATCAGCCATGCGGAGGAGGAGAAGACCGGCGCATTGACCGTGCAACCGCAGCGGACGGGCGCGTACGTGCGGACGGGTGCGTACGTGCGGACGGGTGCGTACGTGCGGACGGGCGCGTACGTACCCCGGGGGAACTCGTTAAGCGCGGAGCGAGTGGCGCTCGTGATGTCTTCTCGCTGGCAAGCGATGATCCTCTCTCTTCATCCCGATCCGTTCGCAGGTGGTGGCAAATCTCAGCCCGATTGCACTTCCCCGCCACGTTGTGAAATGTGCCATCGTCCCGGGTTAGCGGTTGTCATTAGCGAGTGCTTCGTGGAAACAAATATCGGAATCGGAGTATTTCTTTATACCGGAGGAATCCAATCAGCTGTAGAGCTCTTTTTCACAGAGGTCCAGTAGGGGCGGGTCAGAACGTTACAACAACAAACAGTACAAACACACGATTGGAGTGCGACGTATAGGAAAGGTAATCAAATCACCTAAAAATATATACAAATAAAACTCAACTATTTTTTTTCTTACCAGGTACAGCCCGCTGAGCTATTAGCTTATTTTTCAGAAGCGACCTGGCCACAAATGACAGCTCAAAAAAAGCGACTTATCGCGCGTACATTTATAGCAGCAAAATAATCTAAATAAATCTGAACATGCGGACCCCTCGCCCACTTCCCGCATCATTTCGTGCCGAACTCACAGAGGGTCGTGCCCAAAGCGGCGCGAGCGACGGTGACCCCTGGGGGGGGTTCAACTCGGCGGGTGACAAGGCGGCAACCCTTGCTCCGATAAGCAAAGGCAAATGTGTTTTTTTTTTTCAAACGTTGCCCACACATTTGCAAATGCCGACGAGACGATGACTTGTTCTGAGAATACTAAAAGCAAGCGCGTTGCGCCAACGCAGAGAGCGGCAACGTGAGTTGTGTTTCTCCCAGCCTTAATTATACATCGATGTTGTTGTTGAGTTTTCTTTATATATATTTTTACCAGTGTAGTTGAAACGACTATTTACATTTTGTGCACTTTAGAACATGTTTGATGTTTGCTGATGATGATTAATTAGGAAAACCACTTTCGTGTTGCTCTGGAAACTTTCACTGTACTTTGAGGTTTCCTCTTAGTGATGGAGTTCATTTGAGGCGCCACGGTGGCTAGGAGATGTTCACTACCTCGCGTGGTCTACAAGAGGTCATGGGTTCGATCCCGACCGTGACATCTGTGCATTTGGAGTTTGCGTGTCTCTCTTCCTCGTGGTCACGTGGATTCTTCCCCGGGTCCTCCGGTTTGCTTTCTCGCCACTTCGCCGAGCAATCATTTGTGGCCAGGTCGCTTCGGCAAAAAGAGCAGCCATAGCTCGGTGGGCCTTACCTGGTAAGCCAACCATGCGAATCGCACCTCCGATTAGCACGGTTGGCTATGTACGGTGCGAAAGAAGTTCAATATACATAAAATATAGTTTAGGTTTCGATTTGTGGCACTAGAGTCGGTTACGTTTTCATCACCTGTTTTGATTCCACCACGATCTATTGTTTCACACCAATCCAGGTCTCCCTTCACAAGGAGGCGTCCAATCTCGATGGGCTCCTACTACCTGGATTTAAATGACCCCAACTATATGGGGGTCAATGAATGAGAAATATAAAACACAAGAGCGATGTCCTTTTCAAGGCTAAGCCTTATATATCTGAAAAAAAGCGATCCATTTATAGATACCCCAATTATTTCTAATTACCCACCGTCTTCTCAAGAGGCGACTGAACATTGTGAGCATGACGGCTATTTTGGGCCAAGTGCGTCGGGGCGACGGTTTGATGTGAGAAGCGGATTATCGCGTTTGCTGATGAGAGACGTGTAGAGGCTTTGAAAGAAACAACTGTCGTTTTCCACAATTGTTTTCCCGATTATTTTGGTAGGGTATCTATAAATGGACCACCCTGCCGCACATGCAACCACAACCCACCAATTTAACCGCGACGCCACATACGTTGGGGGAACATTCAAGTCTCGCCGGGGTTATAGCACAGACGCCACACGTCGAGGGCGGAATAAAAAAACGTAATCTCTTTAAACGCGGACCCCAGAGCCGGCCTCTACCGCGGTGTTTGCGGTGTGGACCGGAGGTCATTTGAAGGGCTCTCGGAGGCTGCTACGTGGTATCTGCTTCGGTTGGGAAGAGATCTGGACAAGCGAGAGATCTGGACAAGCGAGAGATCTGGACAAGGGAGAGATCTGGACAAGCGAGAGATCTGGACAAGGGAGAGATCTGGACAAGGGAGAGATCTAGACAAGGGAGCGATCTGGACAAGGGAGAGATCTGGACAAGCGAGAGATCTGGACAAGGGAGAGATCTTGGCAAGGGAGAGATCTGGGCAAGCGAGAGATCTGGACAAGGGAGATCTGGACAAGCGAGAGATCTGGACAAGCGAGAGATCTGGACAAGCGAGAGATCTGGACAAGCGAGAGATCTGGACAAGCGAGAGATCTGGACAAGCGAGAGATCTGGACAAGGGAGAGATCTGGACAAGCGAGAGATCTGGACAAGCGAGAGATTTGGACAAGGGAGAGATCTGGACAAGGGAGAGATCTGGACAAGCGAGAGATCTGGACAAGGGAGATATCTGGACAAGCGAGAGATCTGGACAAGCGAGAGATCTGGACAAGCGAGAGATCTGGACAAGCGAGAGATCTTGACAAGCGAGAGATTTTGACCAGGGAGAGATCTGGACAAGGGAGAGATCTGGACAAGCGAGAGATCTGGACAAGCGAGAGATCTGGACAAGGGAGAGATCTGGACAAGCGAGAGATCTGGACAAGCGAGAGATCTGGACAAGGGAGAGATCTGGACAAGCGAGAGATCTGGACAAGGGAGAGATCTGGACAAGCGAGAGATCTTGACAAGCGAGCGATCTGGACAAGGGGGAGATCTGGACAAGCGAGAGATCTGGACAAGCGAGAGATCTGGACAAGGGAGAGATCTGGACAAGCGAGAGATCTGGACAAGGGAGAGATCTGGACAAGCGAGAGATCTGGACAAGCGAAATATCTGGAAAAGGGAGAGATCTGGACAAGCGAGAGATCTGGACAAGCGAGAGATCTGGACAAGCGAGAGATCTAGACAAGAGAGCGATCTGGACAAGCGAGGGATCTGGACAAGCGAGAGATCTAGACAAGGGAGCGATCTGGACAAGGGAGCGATCTGGACAAGCGAGAGATCTGGACAAGTGAGAGATCTAGACAAGGGAGCGATCTGGACAAGCGAGAGATCTGGACAAGTGAGCGATCTGGACAAGCGAGAGATCTGGACAAGGGAGCGATCTGGACAAGCGAGAGATTTGACAAGCGAGAGATCTGGACAAGCGAGAGATCTGGACAAGCGAGAGATCTGGACAAGCGAGAGATTTGGACAAGCGAGAGATCTGGACAAGCGAGAGATCTGGACAAGCGAGAGATCTGGACAAGCGAGAGATCTGGACAAGCGAGAGATCTGGACAAGCGAGAGATTTGGACAAGCGAGAGATCTGGACAAGCGAGAGATTTGGACAAGGGAGAGATCTGGACAAGCGAGAGATCTGGACAAGGGAGAGATCTGGACAAGCGAGGGATCTGGACAAGGGAGCGATCTGGACAAGGGAGCGATCTGGACAAGCGAGAGATCTGGACAAGCGAGAGATCTGGACAAGCGAGAGATCTGGACAAGCGAGAGATCTGGACAAGCGAGAGATCTGGACAAGGGAGAGATCTGGACAAGCGAGAGATCTGGACAAGTGAGAGATCTGGACAAGCGAGAGATTTGGACAAGGGAGAGATCTGGACAAGGGAGAGATCTGGACAAGCGAGAGATCTGGACATGCGAGAGATCTGGACAAGCGAGAGATCTGGACAAGCGAGAGATCTGGACAAGCGAGAGATCTTGACAAGCGAGAGATTTGGACCAGGGAGAGATCTGGACAAGCGAGAGATCTGGACAAGCGAGAGATCTGGACAAGGGAGAGATCTGGACAAGCGAGAGATCTGGACAAGGGAGAGATCTGGACAAGTGAGAGATCTGGACAAGGGAGAGATCTGGACAAGCGAGAGATCTTGACAAGCGAGAGATCTGGACAAGGGAGAGATCTGGACAAGCGAGAGATCTGGACAAGCGAGAGATCTGGACAAGCGAGAGATCTGGACAAGGGAGAGATCTGGACAAGGGAGAGATCTGGACAAGCGAGAGATCTGGACAAGTGAGAGATCTGGACAAGGGAGAGGTCTGGACAAGCGAGAGATCTGGACAAGCGAGAGATCTGGACAAGCGAGAGATCTGGACAAGCGAGAGATCTGGACAAGCGAGAGATCTGGACAAGGGAGAGATCTGGACAAGCGAGAGATCTGGACAAGCGAGAGATCTAGACAAGGGAGCAATCTGGACAAGCGAGAGATCTGGACAAGCGAGAGATCTAGACAAGGGAGCGATCTGGACAAGGGAGCGATCTGGACAAGCGAGAGATCTGGACAAGTGAGAGATCTAGACAAGGGAGCGATCTGGACAAGCGAGAGATCTGGACAAGGGAGCGATCTGGACAAGCGAGAGATCTGGACAAGGGAGCGATCTGGACACGCTAGAGATCTAGACAAGCGAGAGATCTGGACAAGCGAGAGATCTGGACAAGCGAGAGATCTGGACAAGCGAGAGATTTGGACAAGGGAGATATCTGGACAAGCGAGAGATCTGGACAAGCGAGAGATCTGGACAAGCGAGCGATCTGGACAAGCAAGAGATTTGGACAAGCGAGAGATCTGGACAAGCGAGAGATTTGGACAAGGGAGAGATCTGGACAAGCGAGAGATCTGGACAAGGGAGAGATCTGGACAAGCGAGGGATCTGGACAAGGGAGCGATCTGGACAAGCGAGAGATCTGGACAAGCGAGAGATCTGGACAAGCGAGAGATCTGGACAAGCGAGAGATCTGGACAAGCGAGAGATCTGGACAAGCGGACTTCATCTCGTGACGGCTTGTCGTGGGTTACGCGATCGGGGAAACATTTCCGTAGAAAAAAAAATCACGACAAAAAGACCCTCCCCTCCCCCCCAGAAAAATAAGAACGGGCGCAGGAGCGGTGCGTCGCAGCGCCGAGTCCAGCGCGGGCACACGGCGGTGCTGCAGGTGGCAAGGTGCGCACGGAACTGGCTCATCAGCTCGCAGGGCTGAGCATCATCATCGCCGCCGCCTGTTCGTCTTCATTAAAAATGACTACAGGTGCCTTCGGGGGCTCCCGTGGGGCGGGGACTGTCGCGACCGTGGCGGCGCGATCACACCGAGAACCCCTCCGCGGCTCCATTAAAATCCGGCCGCGACAGTGTCCGGCGGTGTTCACCTGCGCGCGCAAACAAGCTCACGCACACGTTCACACGCACATGCACGCTCGCACATGCGCACACACAAGTGCCCACGCTCACGCACGCACGCTCCGAAGGAACACACGCTCATGCGCTCGCACACATGCTCATGCACACACACGTTCACGCACACATGCACACACACTCACACGGTCACGCATACACACACGCACACACGCGCACGCACACACGCACACACGCACACACGCACATGCGCACGCACACACGCGCACGGTCACGCATACACATACGCGCACGCACACGGTCACGCATACACACACGCGCACACGCGCTCCCCACCCCCACCTTCCTCATGGGTAATTGTATTCCGACGATCCTGCTTCGTATTTACGCGACACTAAATAACTGCACGGGGGACGATCCGTTGTTGCATCGTACATCCGAGCTCCACATGTCTTACGGTGGCCAGGTTTCACCGCACCACCCTGACAGACCCCCAAAGTGGTGAAATATGGTCAGGTAACTAGCCCCCCCCACTCCTCGCCCCTGCAACGAGAATCGCAACGGAGGTGGGAGGGGGCCCTTTAACACGCAAACAAAACACCAACATTATCGCATTACAAACAATACCTGCTATGGCGGAAGGCAAACAGGTGGTGTTTGTGAACATCATAGGGGTCTGGCAAAGTCCGATGTGGAAAATGGACTAACGGCTGCATCTGGTACAACACCCCCCCCCACCTTCACGGAACAGCAGCGGCAGATGCTTAGGGAGACAACGGTCCTGCAGCAATGAGAGCCTTGTTTTTTGTTTAACACGGACGTCATGGGGCAGGCGAATGAATGAAAACACGGCTTTTGCGGAGCTTGTGTTCGTAGCTTAGACGAAGGTCGGGTGGATCTGAAAATGTCAAAACATTCGTGATAATTAATAACAATGAGCGGGCCCCACTGCTCCAGCGCCTCTTCGTCCCCCCCCCACCCCACAACTTGCATCGTTTTCAAATTAATTGCACAAAAAAACCATATGGCATGGCATGGTTTGTGAGTGTGTGTGTGTATACATCGAATGCTCTGTCGTCTGCCAGCAGAATCGCCCTTGAAAAAGCAGATTCTTAGCTCAATGGGCTTTTAACTCGGGAAACAACACTTCTCATTCCGATTCTGATACATAGGGTGGCCCAAACGTCAGGACGCATAGGGTTATTTCATTTATTTAAACACTGGCATTGAAACCATTTAATTTCTTATTGTTTAAGGTATTTTTTTCATCATTATCTATTTTTCTTCTTCCTTTTCAGATGAAATTTCCAAAGCCTGATTAATATTTGCGAATGAATTGAGACGAAACATAATTGATGAATGTGCAAAGATTACACACCTGTAATTTTTCGAAAAGTTCAAAATTCATGCATGCATTGTTAATGGAAGTCAGTTTAAACATTTGTTAAAATAAATGAAATAACACTGTGCTTTGTTAAAATATACAAACCAGACGTGTACTGACTTTTGAGCTACCTAGAATTTAGTATATGAGCGTATACAGAAACAAATGTTTACTTGGGCTCAACGTAGCTTTGTTAACATGACTCGACATTACTTAAGCATCCACCAGTCTGAATACATGATATCATCCAGTATTCAGAAAAGAGACAATGAACAAATCACCCGGTATGTGGCCGATTTAATCAGATCTCGGAGGCTAAGCAGATTGGAGCCTGGATAGTGGATGAGTGAACTCCAAAGACAAAAATTCCCTGTCGAGCCTTAAAAGCTTGGTGGGGAAAGTGCTGTTAGCGAGCACTGATGAAGGCCGGCACAGCACACGACGGGGTGGGTGGCCAGCACCACGCCTGGCCGCCTTTGTCTCCCTAGTGGCGATGTTTACACATCGCACCAGGTACTCGTTGAGGCTGAGTCGACTTAGGGGAGTCCCAGGACCGGTTCACATTCATCACCGTCGTTAGCCGTGAACGGCAATCGAACTCGGGTCGTCGGTTTCGTAGTGCAGGGTGCGAGATGCTACGCAACCGCTCCCCACACACACGCATTGTTATAGGTCCAAGGACTTGCACGGAAGTCAGCACAGCAAAGTCCATTCTACTCTACTTCCATGCTCCCGCATCTGTGCTCACGGCTTCCACCAACCCGCACGGACCAGCGTGGTAAAATATGGTCAAATAGCCCCCCTCCGCCCACCACCTCAGTGACCCTCACGGCGTGGTGAAGCCCTCATCTGGCAGTGGATTGAGCAAAGAGATGTCCATGTACACTCAGTGCTGACAAAGAGATTACAGAAGCTGCGTGGTACATAGTGTCATTGGGGCTTCGGGCGGATGGGCGGTTTCAGGGATTTTGGGGTCCCAGCAGGAGCCACTAATGGCCATGTGACCTCCGTCACCCTATAACTGTATAAATGCTGCCCAAAGTATATTTCTGCGGCGTCACGGGATTCACTGTTCGATAGAGATGCCCCTGGGTTTTCTAGATAAACTTACAACACTTAACTTTAATATCGGGGGGTGATGCAGTGTAATGGTTAGCGCACCGTGAAACGAATCCAGCGACCCAATCTCAAACCGGTTCTGGGCCCCCACCTTGACCAATTTCAAATGCCCACTGGTGAAATATGGTCAAAGAACCCCCCCCACCACCCATCACCAACATGGAATGTAAACGGGTATTTTTCCAGCAGTGAATTGACAATGGGGCTTGGTACGTTCTTATTATTTGAGCAGCACACGATTAAAATGCACGCGAACTGGGAAATGAAGAGGCAATGATTGAAATGCGTAAGTGGCAATGTTTATGAGACCCATTCTGGTTGGGATTTTTTTTTTAGCCCCCTTGCAAGTTAGGTCCGGCAGTTAAAATAATATTTGGGTCAAACTGGGCCATCTCGTGTCTCAAAATGAGACAAAGCCATAAACAAGCTCGTATTACTGTCAGGGGCAGAGAGATGGAGAGCGAGACCACGTGCCCGTATTACGAATGAATACTGGCTTCAACAGCAGCAGGAGCCTCGGTATTATAATCAAGTGCTTGCAAATGACAAATGTGGGCCGCTGTAATTTTCCTCAATGTGTAAAATACACACAAATTGCTTTGGGAATGCATTTCAACAATAATGCACGGCGGCAGAAGAACAAATTATTAACGTGCTTAAATGAAGCCAGTAATTGATAAGAAATATCGCCGCCGCAGTTAGCGATAACGGCGCTGCATTAGTCACCCTGGACGTAGACCTTAAAACATGTGGTGCATTGTACACGCACTGTGCAACATTCAAAACGCAATTAAACAAATTTGTAAATAAGAGTCAAAAAGGAAGACATTATCTTGAAAATTTATCGAGTTCATTAACCGAGCACGATGTGCCTGTTTAAATCTTGACTGAAAGCTTTCGTGACCGCAGGAATTCATATTATTTGGGTCTTTCGGTAAAGCCACGGAGATAGGTCAAATCATAAAAAATATCACAACGTTTCGATCGCAACGCAAGCAATCATCATCAGGTGAAAGAATAGCGAGAGCTGCTGAGGCAGGGCGTTATAAAGGTTTGAGATGGGCGTAGCCCAAGGGTCATAAGCGAAGTGGGCGGGGCTAGTGAAGAAATTTGCATGTCAATGTAAGATCGGAGAGCTGAGCCACCTCCACGACGACGAAGCTGCGAGGGTGGCCATTGTATTGCGAGAGATTAGCATGTCAATGTAAGATCGTAGAGCCACCGCCACATCAAGGAAAACGAGCAACGGTGGCTGTGTTAGTGAGACATTTAACCTGTTAATGTAACACCAGAGTCGAAAATAACTACTAAAAATCACAGCCAGTTATGACTTAACCTGGTTAATAACGTCCTTCCAATGATTGCTCAGTTTATACCCATCTAATAGGTTGAAATTGTGTCCGTGTTTATATATCTGGATGGCTTCATGAACGAATATTTGCAAATAGCCAGTGGGTTTCCAGAGTACCTTCGTCTTGGAAAAATCTATTTCGTGTGTGCCCACAGCGTTAAAACAATGATCAGCCACGCCTGAGGTATTGGTCCTACCGTGTTTCAGATGATATATTTTTTCTATCTACGTGGCTTTACTGAAAGACCCAAAGAATATAAACGCTGTTTTTTTCAAACCTTTGTCATCTGGTAGGACGGGCAACATTGTCTTACCTCCCACACCCTCGATTATATAGCTACGTACGGTGCGAAAGAAGTTCACCATACATACATAAGTCCACTTTGGACCCCATTTCTTTCAAACTCTCTCATCTATTAAAAAAAAAAACTACGTTTATTTTACCATGTAAGACCGAGAGCAATACATCTTCTTTTCAGAAGCGACTTGCCCACAAATGAGATCTCAACGAAGTGGCTTATCACGTGGAAATTTATAGCAGCCAAATACTCTAAACGAACGTTTCTAAATGTATAGAGAAAAACCGGAAGACCCGCAGAAAAATCCACACGACCACGGGGAGAGAGACGTGAAAACTCCAAATACACAGCAGGCGTCAGGGTCAAGATCGAACCCACGATCTCCTGTATACCCCGCGAGATAGTCAACACCTCCGATCATCATGATTGGCTACGCACGGTGCCTAAGAAGTTCGACATACACACATATAACGTCCACTTTGGACCCAAGCGGTGTCTTTACAAAGTACTTTGCATTCTTGACAGCGTGAATAAGCACAGTCAAATATTTCCTGCTTACATGAGCATCGGGGCATCGGTACTCATCTCCTTTTTACAGCCAACTGTGGAAAGTCCACGTTCATATGGCGGGGGCGAAGATATCCACACGGAAGACAATGACCGTTGACTTTCCAACAAAGCGGTACTCATGTTATCAACCCCAGAGGGAATGAAGGGGCCCAAGTCAACCCACAACCAGGATTTGAACTTTCAGATTGGGAGTTGCTCGCCCGACCTCACAGCAACATGTAAAGTTGGACAGTACGAAGTAATGACTCCCGATTTGTTTTTTGCACCCAAAAGGATAATAGCAATTTGAGGAACTGTAACATTTGGTATCTAATTCCCCCCACCCCCATCTAATTTATGTTGTTGCTTATAACAGTAATATACAATTTTACACGGCATTGTTCAAGAAAATTGCTTCGAAACGATGTGCAATTTGTAACTTTCAGATGATTTTGCAGGGAGGCGTGGGAAGGCAACCAGAAACGGTGCACACAATTGCCCAATCTCTGTGGCCCTACATTGGGATGTGTGGCCAACTCCACCAATTGTTTATTTCATTTGGAGTTTGTGATGCTACGTAACACTAAACTTAACACGAGCCAATCACAAGCATGGGAGCGCCAAGATGTTAACTACCTCGCCTGGTTTGCAGGAGATCGTGGGTTCGATCCTGACCCTGCCGCCTGCTGCTGTATATCTGGAGTTTGCACGTCACGTTTGCGTAGATTGTTCGCCGGGTCCTCCGTTTTTTCCCCTCCACATTTAGAACCAACATCGCGCGTTTGGAGTATGTGGCTGCTGCACATTTCCACGTGATAAGCCACTTCGTTGAGCTATCATTTGTGGCCAGCTCGCTTCTGAAAAAGAGCTGTATATGCTCAGTCGGCCCTGCCTGGTAAAATAAACAATAGTTTAGTTGAATTCCATTACCATACACCTGCAAATGATCCAATATCATGAGAACGACTGGATGGATGTATCGTGAACATTACGAATAGTTTCAGTCCACGCATCAAATGTACGCTTGCTTTCATCTTCGCCTCCCAGGGCTCTCGTCAGCAGTAGCGGTGACGCGACCCACACATTTGCCCGCCTGCGCTACTCAAGGATGAGAAGAAGAATTGAAACGTTTTAACATTTTTATTAGAGGGCATCACCCCCATATTAATTATGATTACAAAATACAAGCCATCCCTTAATAAATGCTCGAGTGGGTTCAGTAGTAATGGTCAGGATATGTACACATGCAGTCACTGTATATCATCATGCCATGTCAGAACAATGGGCAAATTTATCCGCTACACAACTTAGAAAAATAACGACGGCGACCAGAAGAACCGTGAACCCCTATAACTGGTGAACATTTTACAACTCAAGAGCCTTTTACCCAGGTGCCAAAATAAAATAAAAATCCCGGTGAGACTCTCTCACACACCATGAGAGTCACGATATTTGTGTAGCGCACACACACCCACCAGTGCATTTCCTTTTAGAGAGGGGAAAACAAAAATCCACCCGACAACGAGTGTTGTCACGTTAAGGCTCGGCCGCCAATTATTAACGGTGCGATCAGTATAAGTGCAAATATATTCAGTGATTCGGGGCGCGGTGACACAGCGCGCACAGTGGAGGGATCTAGCAAGCATCGGGTTTTACCGGCGTCGCATGCGTAGGCCGTGTTGCCAGCAACGCATCGCTCAACGCATTGGGCGCGGCGGCAGAGGGGGTAGGGGGACGTGCGGTTCCGGCGCAGTCGCACGGCCTGCACACCCGACAGGCACGGTGACGACCCAGGCAGATCGACCGACCGACCGAGCGTTCCTCCGCTCGTCGGCGATCCATGCTCCGTCAGTACCTTCCGTGGCAAGCGCGGGGGTTGTTGTTTTGTCCCGACTTTAATTGTATACAGACAAGAGGGACAATGCGTTATAATTCAAATTTAAAGGAGTCGGGCAAAAGTTACTAAAACGTTTACAAAACTGTTCAAGTGCAAGTTTTAATAAACGGACACAGAGAAATCGATGCAAAAACATAACAAGCCAGCATGATTTGCCCATCGTCACAAATTAATGAAATGGTTTTGTTGTAAAAATTATCCACTTTTTATTCAATTATATATATATTTTTAAATAATAATGAAAGCTTTTGGGCGAAACGTGAACATTTGTACCGCCGTACTGCAAACAAGCAGCAGCAGCAGCCGCGTTGTGTTAGTAGCTGAGGAACTTTGGAACAACTTTAATAATTATTTGTTTTGCAGTGAAAAAAGAAAACAGTGAATATTTTTGTGCTGCTTACAAGGCCAGTTATTTATATAAGACAAAAAAACCCATAAAAAAGGCCAAAAGTTAACGTAACATAAAAATACATAACGAAGAAATGATACAGTTGTTGGGCAAACATATCTTCATATTTTTTGTTATATATAATACACATTATAAAATACAGTACATCATACAGCGGAATTCTGTAACTACTTCATGCCTTATACAGACAGCTTTAGATTCCTGCACAGAGAGACACGCGCAACTCCCGGAACTCAATCAAGTTGACATAAATATTGCATCTTGAGAACAATGACGCACAGGTTGATACACCTTTGCACCACACACACACACACACGAAAGAAAGTACCGGATCGTCCGTTTTAAACGAACAAACAAAAAAAACCTGTACCGTTATTCTTTGTCTTAAAGAGCACGGTCATACAAACGTGCTGGATAAACATTTACAACCAGACGGGGAAAAAAATAAGCGTGCCACGATAAAAAACAAAAAACATCGTTTACAGTATTCGCAAGTATTTGATTTTAGTCTCCTAACGTGCGAGTCTGCAAAGCGATGCCGCGCTATGGCCATAGGTGATGCGCACGCATGCCGCCCGTCCTCCTCTTGCCGCTCACCTAATTCCAATCTCAACGTGGGCAGTGCGAGCCCGTCCACTCGTACGCGACTTTGATCTCATCTTTGACGTGATCTTTGAGGCAGACGTCGTACGGTTCCCGCTTAACAATAAGTTAACCTGCGTCTCTCGCACGCGTGCCGAGGGGCGCCTACTTCCGCCGACCGCGGAGCGAGCGGGTACGCGTGGGTACGCGTGGGTACGCGCGCGGCACGAACAGTATCGTATAGTACCCGCCTATACACACCCGACGACGTCGCTCGAGGCTCGCGGGCCGACAGAGTGGGCCGACGACAGAGTGGGCCGACGACAGAGTGGGCCGACGACAGAGTGGGCCGACGACAGAGTGGGCCGACGACAGAGTGGGCGCTACAGCCACGTTCGGCAACAAGGCCCGCTTAGCGAGCGGCACACCCGCTAACGGACACTTCGTCGCCGCCTGCCCCCTGGCACCGATTGGCGGTGGACGCCGTCGGACAGTGTTTGTGACCTGCAGTCCTGCGGGGTTGGGGGTGTGAAGTGGGGGGGGGGGGGGGGGGGTAAACCGAGTGTCAGCAGGTTGCCCCCTTCGCGTAGGCACGACTCGGGCACCGGGGGCGGTCCGTGGGTGTCGTTCGGCAAGTGAGGAGAGTTGTCGGGTGTGCGGAGTGCATAGGTAGGGAGAAAGGAGGTGTGGGAGTTTCAGGGTTGTGGCAAGGAGAGCATCGTGGTGGGGGGCGCGGGGGGGGGGCAGTCGTCCACCCCCTCCTTCGCTCCCCCGCTCCCCCGCTCCCCCCGTCGACCCTCCCACTACGTTGCCTTGTTGGAGGAGCCGGACGCTCGACGGAGCTTGACCGAGACGCGGCTTCGGGCCGAGCGTGCCGACAGAGGAGACACGGAGTCCACTAAGGTCGCTGCGGTCGCGCTCGGGCCCTCCGCTTGCGGCGGCGATTCTGCAAGGAGCAGCCACCTGCGCTTTACCGGCCGCTCGTGACAAAGCGGTAACGCGGCGTAGGAAGCCTGGCGGCCGGACTTGCAGACACACACACGCGCACACGCAAAGATCCCCCGCGTAGCCTTAACAGATTATCGGGGCAAGTGCTGTTAAAAGCGAGCACCTACGAAGGCCGGAACGGCACACGAAGGAGGCGCGTGGCCTGCAACAAGCCCGGCCGCCCTATGACCGCACAGTGGCAATGTTTACATGTCACACCGGGTACTCATTTGAGGCAGGGTCGACCTAGGGGAGGCCCAGGACCGGTTGAGATAATCGTCACTGGTGTTGGCCGTGAGATGGAATCGAACTCGGGTTGCCAGGTTCGTAGCGCAGCACGCGAACCGTTGCACTGCCGCTCCCCAAAGACAAAGATCCCCGGATAGCCTGAACAAACTGTTGGGGAAAGTGCTGTGAGCGAGCACCTACAAAAGGCGGGCACGGCACACGAGGGAGTGGGTGGCCAGCACCACACCTGGTTGCCTTTGTCTCCCTAGTGGCGACGTTAACACACCGCACCAGGTACTCGTTTGAGGCCGAGTCGACCTAGGAGATGCCTAGGACGGGTTCAGATAATCGCTATCAATGGTGTTGCTACACTCCCCACACACAGACACTCACAGGCACACTTATGGAGAAAATACATCTCAAATGCACTTTAGGGCTGCCATATTAACAATGGTGTGTTCCACCTTACTCTAGGTCTCCTCACTTCCCGAACGCAGGGCATTATTGATTGCCTAAGTTAAGGAATACACGTCAGACATCTTGCAGCGATATCACTGCATGCCACTGTGCTTATTAAGGCACCGTCATTCCTAACGCATGACACCAGGTTACCCACGGCGTACGCTCATCGCGGTTGTGCCGTGGAGCTCTCCCGACGCGTTTGCGGGGGTCGTGCCACGCACGCCGTTCGACACGACGTCCCCTCCACGCTGCCGGAGGAGCCGCCAGCGCTCGGGAGCGAAACGTCGGACGTCGCCCCGAACGGCACGCGGCGCAAAAAAACGCTTCGCGCTCCGAGAGCCGCCGCCGCCGCCGCCCCCTTCCGTTCACGAACGAAGGCTCCGAGGGTGAAGAATGAAATGTGACATTCAGCGGCGAGTAAAAAAAAAACATGCAAGGTCGTCAAACAATGCTTCGAGAGGCAAGACCGTGGGAGGAGGAGGCACGACCGTCCCAGGACCAAGTGGACACCACGGGGAGAGATCACCGCAGCGAGAGAAACCCAGAACCCCGCCGCTCCCCCCCTCACTCCTCCCGGTCCGCGGCAGCCACCCGACCCCAAGAAGAGAAGCGCTTCGTCGTCCGGCGGTCGGGACGTGACGTGCGGGTGGCACGGATGGAGGGGGGGGGGGAGGGGGGTCAGGGGGCAAGGGGGCGGGGCGAGTGCTCGGGCGAGCCCATTCAGCGCCAGCGAAGCGAGCGCAGGGAGAGCGTGAGCGCCGCCGTGCCGGCCAACGCTCGCGCGGTTCTCTCCCCCCCCCCCCCACCTCCCCCCCCCCACGGGCTCGGGGCTCACAAGACGAGTGCGGGCGTGAGAAGGCGACGCGGTCAGTTAGTGCCGTTAGTTAGCGCAGTTAGCGGGGGGTTATGCCAACACACATCTTTACACGGCGGCTCCCAAATCGGACACACGCGCACGTCGGCGGCGGTGGTTACGATCAAAAAACCAAATGACAAGGGCCCCTCAGAGAGAGCCGCCGCGGTAAAGACGGATGAATGATGAAGAGGGCGGGGGGGTTCGGGGGGGGGGGGGGTTAAAGAGACGTAGACCGGTTAATGGAGTTAAGAGGTTTAGTGTTGATTGACCACTGAACAAAGATCTTACCTTGGGGTACTCAGTATTTTAAGCAAAATGATCTAAAGTGGGAAGAAATAAAAAGCGTAATCAAAGAGTAAGGCTACCTACGAGGGATTTGAGATCAAAACAAAACACACGCTTCAATTAGGGCTGCGATTTCACTCCGAAATTCCACGTTGACAACTTAAAAAATGGCGAACGTAAGGCCCTCGCGTCAAACCGCTCCGACAATTCGGGCGTTATTTTAATTTGACTTTACTTTACAAACTGTCACAGCCATAATTTTTTTTTTTTACGAACACCAGTCATTAGAGAGATTGTATAAAAGTTAGCAAACACACAATTTGGAGAACGATAAATATTCTTTTCACAAATGGAAAACAATGCATGCCTGAAAATACAACAATGAACTGTAAACACACGTGTGGGCACACATTTGGGGAAGTGTGAACACAGACAAAGGCGGCCGGGTGTGGTGCTGGCCATCACCCCCTCTCGTGTGCTGTGCCAGCCTTCACGGAGGCCTTCATGGGTGCTGCTTGCTAACAGCCCTTGGCCCCAAAAGTGTGTGAAGGGTATATGGGGGATCTTTGTCTTTGAATTGTAAACACACACACACACAAACAAAGATCCCCCCCCATATAGCCTTCACACACTTTTGGGGTAAGTGCTGTTTCTCAGCACCTATGAGGGAAGTGTAAACGAAGACGCACACACACAGACCTGTGCCGCTAAATACAGAGCCAATGACAAAAGCCAAACTGCTCGATTACATTAACTCTAGCTCAATGATTGCCGAGTACTTCCTGCGACGCGTACAGAATGGGCACTTTTATCCATTACAACCTTTTCCAACTTCAATAATTATCTTTCACGTGGCCTTGACAACAACTCCCCCTGACCCCCGTGACCCCGCAAAGTCCACGATTGCCGTAGCACCCTCAGGAGCCAGCGAACTTGGAGGTAACTTTCTCCGTCTCCACTCGTTCTCGGCTTTAGTAGCTTCAACCATAAAACGCTGGCATCGTCAACCCGAGAGTGAAGATGTAATGTTTCCTTTAAGGCGTTATTCTCATCAAGACTACGTGTAGAATTCAACGATGAGAACCTCTTCCCATTGCTAATTCAATTAAAAATAAAGTACACGTGTGAAAAAAATGCAGGCACGCTCACATCCCGTCCCAACCAGTGAAGAGTCAGTGCCTCGATGTATGCCGAGCGGCAAACCGCCGTTGCGGCACGTTCATCGCCACCATAGTCTGGCGCCGTTTTGCTTGCGCCACATGCTCCCATCTCCACGCGGCGTGTGCCCATCCCAAAACGGGCACTGACTCGGCATGGGGCGGACGTCTCCTCTGGATCCCCCACAACGAAGCTCAAGTACATGGGGGCAGCGGATCTCTGGGGCCTTCACTCAAGTGGGAATCGGCGTCGCTGATTTTAACTCGGAGCCACTTCTTACCCAACACCCACCCCACCCCCCCCCCCCATTGTCTATTTTAATAACGGCACAAAGGTCGGTCTAGACAAAGCCAACAACAACGTCGCGTAGATTTTCACGGCGGTTGTGCCGCCCGGCTCCCCCGGCCACCGACGTGTTTTCAGGATTGCGCCGGGGGGCGCCGCTGTCCCCGACGTTTCTCTGCACGTGCCGGGGTTAAAACGCACACCGCGGAACAATCGCTCCCGAGCTTCGCAGGGGACACGAGGGGTGGCGCGCGGGCGGTGTAAACGCCGTCACGCGTGTTCTGCGTGCCTCTCACCATGCTCGGTTGGCAGGGGCCGCGACGGAGCCGGACACACGAGCTGGAAGGCAAAGTCCTCGAAGCACGTCTGGTCGCGGTGGTGCTGCACGATCGAGTCCAGGTACCGGGCCCGCTCCTCGTAGCTGCGGTGACGGCACTAAGGAACTTTAGCGGGGGGCGCGCACGTGCGGCGAATGCATTTAGCGCTGTTGGCTACGTACGGTGCGAAAGAAGCTCAAGATACAACAAGTGCATACGTGGTAGCAAATGCCAAGAGATACGGCACGAGAAAAAAAACACGATTCTGCTAATGTGCTTCTTTTGATCGATGCTGCTATCAGGGCTGCCCCTCTCCTTTGCAAATGTGCAAAGGGATTCCGATTCTGCGCCTCGCTATCGCCCTCTGTGAGTGTGCGGTGCCTCCAAGTGCACCTCACCTGGCACGAACGCTGTAGGTGACATCACCATCACGGACGGTATCTGCTGCCCTGTTGCCGTGTTTCCCTAACACTCTGCTCCCCACCACCTGTGAAAGGGCCTCACTCGGGCATCTAAACTCAACTATTTTTATTTTTCCAGGTAAGACCCACTGAGCTATGGCAGCTCTTTTTCAGAAGCAACCTGGCCACAAATGATAGCTCAACGAAGTGGCTTATCACGTGGAAATGCAATAGCGGCCAAATTTCTCTAAACACGTGTTTCTAAATGTGGAGGAAAAAACCGGAGGATTTGGAGAAAAAAATCCACGCGACCACAGGGACAGCACGCTAACTCCAAATATACAGGCTTCAGGGTCGGGATCGAACCCACAACCTCTTGCACACCAGGTGAGGTGTTTAACATCTTGCCACAGTGGCGCCCCTATCCCGACGGCTCAAACCAGTGTGTGTTTGACAAGGACCGTGGACGCTTCGACGACGTCACGGGGAGCCGTCGTGGCGATGGTGCACGCGACACTCCCGTGACCCCACCGAAAGAACATTTGACCTCCACCGCCAGAGGTGACACACGGATGGCGGGGGTGGCTGGGGGCGAGTGGCCCGCGGGCGGTCTTCGTGAAGGAGGATACAAGCTTTGGTAGAGCGGGATGAGAGTCTTGAGGGCGCGGCTGGCGTTGAGAGCTGTCGCTCGCACCAGCACCGGCAGGATCTTCCCGTCCACGATGGCGCCGTCAAACAAGGGCCCGAAGAACGGCACCTGCAGGACAAAGGCACCTTTTGTTTCACTCTTTGAATTTTGATTGTGGAGAATGCTGCGAGTGGGCATCCGTTTTCTACAATAGTTTTTTTTTGGTTAGATCGCGTCAATATAAATGTGTCGTTAAACCCGCCACCACTCGACACTGCCAATTACTAAGGTTTGTCACGTAAATAAAACGTG
Source organism: Petromyzon marinus (assembly GCF_048934315.1). Taxonomy (NCBI): domain Eukaryota; kingdom Metazoa; phylum Chordata; class Hyperoartia; order Petromyzontiformes; family Petromyzontidae; genus Petromyzon; species Petromyzon marinus. The sequence goes on from NC_133683.1 coordinate 16,750,919, forward strand.
CCAAATCGTTACTATAATAAAGGTTTTTGGGTTAAATCACATTATTTATAAATGCGTCGCAACCCTCCACCACCCGACATGGCCAATCAGTAAAAAAGTGTCACGTTAACTTTAACATAGCCTTTTCTGTGACAAGTCACAAGCTAATCACTCAGCCATTTCAATGCTAAATTATATGCTAATTCCTTTGTCAAGGCGCTTTGTTTCTTCTCACACAGCTTAAAGGTCGTGATCTCAGCGTGGCACTCACTCCAGCGCTGTCCTCCAGACAGTCTCGTCCCCTTCACCTGAAGGCCGCTTGTGTTGTGGTCGAAACGTCGTGAGAATATTATTGTGTTATTTTATTTTATCAATTTATTATTTTATTCTCATTCTACGTGACTTTACCGAAAGAACCAAAGAAGATGAATCCTTGCAGTCATGAAAGCTTTAAATCGAAAAGACAAATAGTTAACTACTTCAGCCCACCGGTGTGTTGAAGAGTGAATCCACAACATTTACAATTTTTGAGTACGATGTTTCGCTGGTAATAACATCCAGCATCATCGGGCAATTTGCCAGAATGATAAAGCCCTCACTTGCTCCCGGTCTTAAATAGAGCAGCAGCAGGGTGACGTCATCATTTAACCCAATCTGGAGCAGAGATCAGAGGCAGAGAGGGGTGGGTATTGTAATTATATAATAGATTAGTAATCAGTTAATTGTTATGATTATGAATCAGTTGTAGATTAGTAATTAGTTGTCATGTGTATTATTTAATAACTGAACCAAACACTATACCCAATAATGTGCTAAAGTAGTGAACTATTTGTCTTTTGTCAACGTGACATTTTTTTTAAGATTAGCCATGTCGGGTGGTGGAGGGTTGCGACAATTTTTATAAATAACCCGATCTAACCCAAAAACCTTTATTAAAGTAGTATGGTCGCGAAAGCCTAAGTGTTAAACAAATCGTTACTAGTTCAGCACACCGGTGTGATGGAGAATAAACCCACAACATTTACATTTCGAGAATGATGTTTCGCCGGTAATTACAACCAGCCTCATCAGCCTCTTTATCCTCTTTATCATCTCCACTGCTGGATGAAGGCCTCTACATGCCGTGCGGATGTGTTGGTTAGTTGACAGTACTTCACCACTATGGGAGCATCATAGAGTACAACCATTGCTTTGCTGTACTGCCCTCTGCTGCCCCACATTCTAACCCCGATGCGATTTATAACACCTGTTTTATGGTTGGTGGTTGCCCCCCTAAGCACTGTCCAAGGCTTAAATCTCCTTAGCTTTGGAGATCTGACAATACGAAGTGGCATTTCTGGATGATTCGGAAGACCAAAAAAATCATAACAATAATGCCACATTATTCACCCAGGCAATCCATGCTGAGACTTTAACTCCGCACTTGCACTGGGATTTTGGCGAACAGACAATATTGGTAATGAGTGGCATGTGGAAGGAACGCAGGGTACCTGGAGAAAACCCAAACACACCAGGGGTAATAGTGGACACATTGCAGCCCGCACCTACAACATCTGGCAAGCCCTGGTGGTCATCCATCAAAGTACCAAACTGGCTCCGTTCCCGTTTGGCCCCAAGATCAGAGAATTAAGGACGCATTTTTAGAGTGAGAATAAAATTAGAACCTCCGGTTAGCACGGCTGGCTATGTACGGTGTGAAAGAAGTTCAACACACGTACGTACAAAATACGTGAATGAGGTGGGCATGCCAGTTATCCTGGCTTATGATGGATTAGCCTACGATTGGCACAATCGAAAGTGGATTTTTTTTTTAACCATCGAAGGCCGTTTTTCCAACTCTCAAAAACTAGTTGGCCTCCGCGCTCACACACCCCTGGTGCAAAACTGCGCGGCAATAACAGCAACGGGTGGGGGGGGGGGGGCGGCTAATTTGTTTTGCGAAATGTAGTGGGGCTGTACTTTTAAAGACTGACTTTATATTTTCATTCACTTTCACACGGTTTGTAATAGGGGTGTATATATGGGCCCACCCGGTGCTTTTATGTGCCAAGCGACAACGGAAATCAATAGCGGCCTTCGGAAGAACAACACTGGGAAAAATATCTTAATGCGACGATAAGTGCCTTCTTTCACACTTGTATCGTTCCGTGTTGCAGAGTTATGGCAGGCGCCCCCACCCCCCACCCCGTCGCGAGCAGGCGTCGCACCTCCGGCTTCTTGATGATCTGGATGCTGAACAGCTGGTTCTTGGTCGGCGTGATGACAATGAGGACGTCGCCAAACTCCGTCGGGATGATGCCCCTTCGGTAATCTCGGCTGTGCTCCGACCAGACGATGTGCACCTCGTCGTTCCCGATGTGGCGCAGCTGTGCAACGGAACACCAGGTGAAGTTACCGCGTGTGCAGGCTACACGCACGCGCGCGCGCTTTCAAAAGAAATTAACCGCGACAACGTCAACGACAATGATCAAAACGCGAGCGTCCATCAGCGTTTTCTTCGTTCGCACCGAGCTACTGTCACGACGGGCCCAGCGGCCTCAGCGATTACCTTCTTGGTCACAGAGTCATCGGACTCGGACGGCATGCGGGTGGACACGTGGAAGATCACCTCCATGGTGGAGGTGGCGTAGTACGGGGCGGAGAAGCCGTTGCTCCTGTTGTGCTGCAGGCCGCCCATGAAGCCGCAGTGCGTGGTGAGGTCCACCTGCGACGAACGGCTCACATCGTCGTTACGCGAGTGTGGGTTCACGCGGACGAGAACTCGCGGCTTTGAGACCAGTGCTTCGAACGTGCAAAGCGGTCGGCAAATTCACGTGCTGACAATAGGTCACCCTGACATTCAGGTTATGGGAAATATGGCACGTTGCCAAAAAGGGATCGCGCGATGGTGAGTGTTCACCGCGCGTGCCACGCTGTTCTAGATGACATAAACAAAAAGGTTAATTGAGAACAAAGAAGGGGAGAGGGGGGGGGGCAGGGGAAATAACTCATTGTCCAGCAGATTCCAAATCACAGTTAACCCCAAAAATCCACTTTTAAACAGTTTATACTTTAATTATTGTTTCAAACGTACTTGCCCGTGCATGCGTGCGGTCGCGCACTGCGGTCGCGGTACACGCACATGCCATTGGGAGGCGATGGTGGCGACGGTACGGTAAAAAAACCATCAACCGCATCCCCCCACCCCCGTGGCAAAAAACTGGCCGGAGCCTCACCTCCCAGCCGAGGCCGGCTATAAAGTCCTCGTAGGCCCGGCTGCCCCCCTGGTTGGAGAGGATGGAGAGCTTGTCCTCTTGACCCTCGGCCACATACAGCACGGCGATCTTGTGCGTCTCTCGGCTGCGCGCGCACAAAGGACCCAATCACTGCAATGGCTTCGTGAGTAATAAAAAATAAAATAAAATAAATACAAAAAGCAATCATCGTCCCGAGACAAACGCATTGATCACTGGGCGTTGGTCAATCCTATCGGCTTTAGAGGACACGAGAGACGCTGCATTGTTACGGGAATGGAGACATCACGGTGAAGCGGTGCCTCATCAAACGATGAGGCGGCAAGGAGAATTGCTCCCTCCCCCCTTGAAGGACTCACCATTGTCGCGAGTCGAGGTTTTTCAGCTCCCGCAATAGCTTCTCGTTCTTTTTCAGCAAATCGAAGCTCGGCCTGACACAGCAACAAAGCATTGTTTGATTTTGGGGCAATCGACACAATGCAACGTAACGAAACAGGCACACGCAGGCACGCACGCGGACGGGCGGGCGAGCAAGCGTTGCAATCTGCGCGATGCATAAAATTCAAGCGTCCGCGCGCTGTCACGTTTGTGGGACACTAGTGGCGCTGCCACGTCGCTGCTCGCTGTTGCGAGAGGCGGCACTTGCAGGGACATTTATAAAACAGTAAATTCGGGTCGATTGAGGATGCGGAAGGTTGGCTCAGGGGTTATTACCTTCAGCCGGCACCGACTGCCGAGATAAGTTTGAATATGGATATCATGCACCCGTGATTAGACTGGGTTCGTTAAAGCACAGTGTTAAACTTCTTAACAGCAAACATCATGACAGAATAAAGGTTCCAGAGTGAAAATTAAAAGGAAAATAGCATAATAACAGCACACACCCTGTCCCGTAAACGGATCTCGGGTAGAGTATTATTATTAATTTCATTTTGACCTTGGTATCCCTTGCAAAAGACACCGATTTGTCTCAAATGACTCTTGTACATGCCTTTTGTCAATCCACTGCTGGATGAGGGCCTCCCCACATCTACGCAGGTGATAGGGGCTATCTGACCAGGCGAATACGAGACGGTGGCCCTTCATAAACAACGTCAAGAAGCAGTTTCAAACCAACCGATCGATCGACCGACCAACCGACCAACCGACCAACGAGTACACAGTATCACGTGCGTGAGCCGGCTCTCCGTACCCGTTACCTGCGGTCCCACGAGTGCATGCCCAGGCTGCTGAGGAAGAGCCGGCAGTAGTGGAACGCCGACTGCGGCTCGCGAGCGTCGGGCTCACACTCGGGCTCGGCGCGCATGCACGCGTCGCCCGAGTGTGCGCGCGCGTGCCTCCCCTCCTCCAGCCACTGGGCACGCACCGCCCGGCGCACCTCGCCCTCCAGCTTCTCCGACGAGCACTGCGGCGGCGCGGCGGGCACGTTGAGCGGTGCACCGGGCCGCTGCAGGCACTCGGGGCTGGTGGAGCCCAGGAAGCGCAGCGTCTCGTCCAGAGCGTCCTGGTCGCGCCCCAGCGTCTCCCAAGACGGCGCCGGCAGCGACTCGGCGCAGTCTCCCTCCTGCATGACGGACGCCGCCGCCGCCGCCGCAGCCGCAGCAGCAGCAGCAGCAGCCGCCCCCTTCGCTGGCTCGGCCGCTTCCTCCGAGCCGGCCGAGTCGACGTCCGCATGATCCAGCGAAGCGCTGCCCACCGACGCGGTCGGCCTACGTCCCTGCTGCTGCTGCTTCTGCTGCCGCTGCCGCTCCTGCTCCTGCTGCGGACAGCAGTGCGCGGGGCCGTACAAGATCGCCGCGTCCCACGAGTACTTCCCCGAGACGTCGCGCACCACGACGCGGACGTTCGACGCGGCAGACGAGGCCAGGCCGGCGGCAACCCCGCCGCCGGGGACGTCCCTCTCGGCGGGGATCTGCAGGCAGGAGAGCAGCGTGCTCTTGTTGAACACAAAGAACTGCAGGTTCGGGTTCTCGAAGAGGTCGGCGGACAGCTCGGCGGCGCTGGCGTGAGGATTCTCGTGGTGCTCGCGCACCAGGCTGGCGAGCAGCGCCGGCCCGCAGCTCAGCGGGTAGTGGCCCAGGTGGTTGACGAGGTGGACCATGACAGTCCGCGCCGCCAGGGGGATCAGCTCGCGCTGGATACGAGCCGCTCCTGGGAACAACGCACGGCCAGCAACAATAACCAGCCCCCGCCCCATCCACACCAGGCTCAAGTTGGCGTGGTCCATAGCCGGAAACAGTTGGTGTCATCAGTGAAGGCGCAAAAACATTTTTTTTTTTAACTTATTCCTTCACATGGTCGATAAGAGTGAATTGGTACGAAATTATCAGGTCTATGTTTAATAATAAATTATTATGATAATAATTCACTGCATTTTGTCAATCCATTGTGGGAGGAAGACCCTACCCATCACCGTGGCCGAGGACCGGTTCAGATCCCACTTGCCACTGATGGTAGCCGTGGCCGTCATATCAAACTCAAGTGGCCGTGCAGTGTGCTAACCACCAACTACCCGCTAAGCCACTGCTACCCTCCGAATGGCTATCATGTCCAAATATCATAGTTTCAGACCATTATATGAAATCACCATCATAATGTTTTGGCCCATCTCTAGTAGTACGGACATATAAACTATCTAGGCCGGGCCTATGAACTCGTTCGGCTAACCACGCTTTTGTGCGTGCCTAGCAGACAATACAGGGAGTCAGCAGAATTCTCAAGCACATCGTTTGTTGCATCGTGAGACACAAGAGCCTTGTGAATTAACACTAAAGAAACACCGACAAATCTGAATCGTTAAACGTCACCCCTGATTAGCACAGTTGAGTTACGTACGATGCGGAAGACGTCCAACGTACTTCGACATACGTGCGTACAATGGGGGTGGCACCTTAAAGGCAGAGATCGCCACCAAGGAAGCCAAAAGGCAGCGCTGCGCACGAGTGTGGTATGCATGTTGCACTTCTTTCACACCGTACGTAGCCAACATCGTTATTCAACGTACACTGTGGAATTACGCGAACATTTCAGGCCCTTCTTCGCAGCGTACACGGAGGCACAATGGCTCTACCTCTCTGGCCTCTGCCCCTTATGTGCTGTGAAGGTGGGACCCTTCCTGAAAAAAAGTCCAAGGGAAACAAGTGTCGTAAAATTTACAGCAATAATGATAAATAAAAGGATAATCGTACCATCGGACACCGTCAGGAGCTTGCTGGACCTGTCCGACTGTGGATAGAGCAGCTCGGGGTCTTTGATTTCGTCCAGGGGCAGTGTGGGATTGTAGTCGACACTGATGAGGTCCTTCAGGGTCAGGGGGCAGTACCTGGGGTTGTTGAAGAAATGGTAGCCGTACACACAGCTGTAGAGGACCTGCGGGCGCAAAAGGGACCGCCGGCAACGCGAGAAAGGTGAACAAAAGTGAGGAACAGTCGCCGCGATACCATTGGTGATAGCAACTCCTTCCTGACGTAATAATAATTAACATTTGCAAGGCACATTGCATCCGTAGATCCAAATGCGCCACCGTGTATGGAAAGCAGCGAATAAACAGAACCTGCAGGGTAAACGGCCAGAACTGGGTGGGGGTAAAGGCCAATTTAAAGAAGTGAGTTTTCACAAGAGACTGAAATATAGTTAACTCATTAGCCAACGCAAAGCGTTCGGAAGCTTGGGAGGCACCGAGCAAGAGCGAGAAGGAGACAGAGGAAGTGATTAAGGCCCTCCTCCCATCCCCCCCACTTGCAGGGTTTAAGAGGAAGATTTGGAGACCTGAAAGCAGACAGAAACCAGGGGTGGAATGCTCATGGGGAGGGGGGACTTCCCGAGCAGTAAATCTGGGGAGCCATTCGTATCAGAATCAGAATCTCTACACCGAAGGAATCTGATGAAGAGCTACAATGCTGTTTCTCACAGCTATCCAGAGGTATCGACGGCACAGCCGTGCCGGCACGGAGGATCGCTCACCTTGTAAATGCTGCTGAGCAGCGACACGGAGTGGGGCTTGGAAGCGCCGGCGGGGATCAGCGACTGCAGCAGCGTTTCCACGGGCAGCACCATGCACCAGTCGAGCAGGCACAGCAGCAGCGACACCATGAGCTGGGGGGGGGGGAGCCACAAAAACCCACCGCGTGCCACAGGTGCCGCCGTCCGTCACCGCTGGCTAGACGAAGGTGAACTGGACGACTGCGGGATGAGCCGCACGGACCAAGATGTTCCTCGACACCCAGGTGGTGACGTTAACGCGATGCCACGCTGTTTACACTGGCTGGATGTTTAAGATTTGTCACAATCCACAGCAGGGCGAACCTAATTGCTATTTCTCATGCCCCGCCACTCTCCACTTTCCACGTTTAATGTTGTTCTCGATTAAAATGAAATGGTCTGCCTTTAACACACGTAGATTTTGGAGACTTTGGTTTAGTTGCAAACTGCATGGATGATGGATAGCTGCCTCGATGTGCTTTTCCGGTTGTACCGTGCATTGTTCAATGTTTTTTGCACGTGTCGGGGGGCTTTTGCAGATGGCCCTGTGGAAGCTACCACTATGTGGAGTGAAACGTCGGACGTAAAAAAAGACTAAACAATCTCTACTTTATCATGTTAAACCCACCGAGCTTATATAGATATTTTTCAGAAGCGACCTGGCCACAAATTATAGCTCAACCATGTGGCTTATCACGTGGAAATTTATAGCAGCCAAATATTCTGAACGCACGTCGATTAGAAATGTGGAGAGAAAAAGCGGAGGACCCAGAGAAAAATCCACGCGACCACAGGGACAGAGACATGCAGACTCCAGATATACAACAGGCGTCAGGGTCGGGATCGAACCCATGACCTCCTGCATACCAATTGAGGTGACAAACATCTTGCCACTGCGGTGCCCTCTCGCGGCATTGGAGGTACACAGGACAACTGGAAAAACATACGCAGTGACGCAACTCAAACCATGACTGTGCCAGACGTGTTAATTTATCGATTAAGATTTCCACTCCAGATACAGGGCATGTCAGCCGTGCTGTTTGTAACTGATGCGTATTATACGCTAAAATACCATTCGACGAACAGAAGAAGACAGAGCAAAGGAGGAACGTACAAGACATTTAACACAAATGAAGCTGTACGATGCAGACAGAAAAGGAATTGTGACCGTGACTATGAACGTTCAACACATCGATGGCAGCGGGGTGGGTGGATGCGGCTCATCACGTGCCCAAATGGTTAAATATCCCCACCACTTGAAACCAAAATGCAATAAACAATTACACAAGCAGCAACAATGGAAGCACTGTAAATGGAGCTGCGCACGTGGATGAATGACATTTAAAATGTTAATCTAATTAAATGTAATAAATGGGGCCAATTAAAGCAATTCAAGTCAGGTTCCATGAAAATACCTCGTCAAAACAATCGAACGCAAAACCTCCGAGCACACTTCATGTCTACTAGCCTTCGGGACAATTTTCTGCGGAAACGAAAAAATGCGTCGCCTTGTTCATTTAAAAAACGATCGCCCACCCTCTTTTCTTGCTCTTGTTGCGAGTGCTCCGCTGCAGGTAACAGGTAAACCATCGTCGCCACCAAAATCTGCGAAGGGGAATGGAAAAGACGAATAATCACGTGACGTGAGCTCCCGCGTGACAAGTCGGGCAGTGCCGTCACGTTTCTAAAAACCTAAGAAAGTGTACACCGGCAGAGTGAAAACAGGCGTGACGTTGTACCCCGATGATTTTCTTTGGCATGTCCACGTGATATTCCATCAGCTTGTCGACGTATGACACCAGCAGGTGCAGGAGGTCGCATGCCACCTGGGCCACGTGCTTGTGGGGGAACTAACGGGGAGACACGGGAGAGCACAAAGGCAACACGAGTCGGGCCGGCGCGGCAGCAGTAGCAGCGACAGCATCAGCCACATTCTCTCAAGGCACGGTTACAACAAAGGAGAGACGCTGAAGGGTGCACGCGTCAATCACGCGGCGTGGCAGCGGTGTGCGCAATCTACTAACGAGGATGTCGAAGCGATCGGATGTAATAATAGGACCACACGCCTTCCCTTGCACGGCTGGGAACACTGGAGTTGCAGCACTCCACTCGACAGCCCTTTGTCGATCCACTGCTGGGGAGCGAGGTCTCCCAGTGCCGCGTCGGTCACAGAAATTGTTTGACTATACTTGACGGCGCCGGTCGATTGCTCAGGTTGGTGAAGAGGTGAGTGGGGGTCGAAAGGCCGGTTCGGATAGCGCTCTCTGCTTTTGGTTTCTTTTGTCCAATGTTTGTGTTTTGTTGCTGTAACCAGGTTTCTGTGGCGTTACCGGGTCTCCATCAAAAATGACCATATATTGCCCAGTGGGTTTGTATGTGTATGTATGTCGAACTTCTTTATCGCAACGTACGTAGCCAACCGTGCTCATCTTGAGGTGCGGGTTTTACCTGTGCCAAAATTAAAACCTAAAAAAAAAAAAATCCTCCGATGGCGTTAGCCGTGCTCGGGCATCGAACTCGGCTCGCCAGGATTTGTCGCGCAGCGCGGCGGATCCAACGGATCGCCACCGCCCCTCCCGTGTACGAGCAATAACCGTGGTGAGAACGCAGACGTTACCTTCAACGTTGCACCGATAACATTTAACGCTTCTTTGATAAGGGAGTGCTTCGTCGCATGGGCCAGTTCCTCGCACATCCAAATACCCACGTTGCACAGCGCTATACACCTGGAAAGAACATGTTTAAAAAAATGTATCTGAACATGTAACTGCATGGGGAAAAATTACTCTGACTGTCACATCATATCATACTAGATTAGGAAAAAAAACATTGCTCGCTAGCTGGCTGAAGAGAGGTGACGGATGGACATGTCCAAAGGACGTGCAGTCTGCAATATAAGGAAAAATGTTTGCTGGCTGACTGGCTGGAGGAAGGGATGCTCATGTTAAATATACAGGTGGGCTGCGAGTAATTTATATAACAGCCCATAAAGTTTCACTGTTAACATCGTCTCCCCACCTCCCTGAAAACTATTTGTCAAGCATACATTTTGTGAATATTTATTCAATTCGTTCAACTCTTCTCCATTATACAGGTTTTTTTGGGTTAGATCGCGTAAGTATGAATGTGGCGTTAAACCCGCCACCACCAGACACAGCCAATTAGTAAGGTTTGTCACGTAAACAGAACGGGCCAATTCGTGTAGAGCACACCAGTGTGTTTGAGAGCAAATCCACAACATTTCCAATCCGAGTACGACATTTCACCAGTAATTTACAACGAGCTTCATCAGGCGGATAGCCAGATTTGTCGCGAAAGCCTACTTGTCAAAGTATTCTACATTGTTAACACGAGAAATTAAATTAGTGGAAAGAGCTTAGAAAAACATAAAATGTAGGTTCTGTTTACATTTTTTTATCCTAGTTTATAGGTCAGATGTCATTCATGGCTCATCATCAACACCATAGCTTTCTTGTTCCTTTCAATCAGAATGAGCCCTTTCACAGGACGAAAATTACTCACATGCTGCAGCTGCTGAATAGCTCGCAAAAAGGGCAAATACAATTTGTTCCAACTTACTCAATCCAAACGCAACTCTTGTGTTTGGGATGTTGTGTAAAACGATCACTGCAGCAGCCTCGGTGACTTGTTGCGGCTCTTACCGTGCAGACACGGAAGGCTCCTCCTTCGCAGACTTCAGTAGGGATTTAATGATGTGCTCCTGGGGGGACATGAAACGAATTTACTGCCGCTTGCAATCACAACATCAAAGCCGGCTTTCGAAAATTCAAGCGCCCATTTGGACAAAATATGGAATATGTTAATGGATACATATTTTAGTTTTACATTCATGCCATTTCGCAAAAAAAAAATACATTTTCATTGGGAGCTCTCACAACAAGCAGAGCGTCACACTAGCTGCGAATGGTTCTGGAAGAGAACGTTGCATAACTACTTCTCCAGGCACTTCAACAGGCTTCTTTGGGCACACAAGCGACCTGATTATTTGATTCTCTGAACGTCAATTAAATGGATTTTCTCATTCTCACCTTTGGACAAACCAAATTCAATACAATGATTTTTTGTTTTAGTGCAGCCATTTGCTGACCGCCGGGCTGAGACCATGAGCTCACGCTAAACTCGAGAACCCAGTGGGAATCACTCGTGGCTCCGTCCAGACTCTGAACCCAGGATTCCCAGCGATGCCGGCTCAAGTCGCTCTCCGCTTCCCCCTCCACATTTAGAGAAGTGCGTCTAGATTATTTAGATAATTTTGCCGCTGTGGATTTCCACATGGTAGGCCACTTCGTTGAGCTATCTTCTGCAAAGAGGAAACTAATGGCTCAATGGGCCTTACCTAGTCGGATAAAAAAAAATGGTTTCGTTTTATATGTATATTTGTTTACCTTGCCTATAATTTGCACTTTGTATGTATGCTGTAACGTTGTGACCCGCCCCTACTGGACATCCGTGAAAAAGCAGCTTCATAGCTCATCAGATTCTTCCAGCGTAAACAAATATTCCAATTCTGATTCTGACCGCCGAGCCACTCCGTCCACAGCTCGTCATCCCCGTAATTCACGTCAAATAACCAGCTGGGCGGTGCGCGACTCCCATTTACCTTCAGGTCCTTGCATGGGATGAGGGCTGTGTCAGTGGCAACGGGCTGCAACACCAACACCTCCTTGTAGAGGTTCGGGAAGCACAGCATGGAGCCGAGCAGCATCTGCGCTTCTGTCCGGGGAGCCTGGAGAGCACCACAGCAGCACGCGGGGTCAAACAGGAGACTGCCGCAATTTCCGACTAAAGGGTCATTAGAAAAACAAAAAAAACCCCAGCGTGAAGTAATGGGAGGAGGTGACGAGCGATCACGCTCACGCTCCCCCCCCCCGCTCCCCCGCAATTAACCGCTTTTAAAACGGGCGCCGGCAAATCGATGCTCGTGCAGCTGCGTGTGTGGGTGCATGGGTGCGTGCGTGGAGAGTGGTAGTGTAGCGGTTAGCACGTCACGCTAAGAACCCTGCGGCCCGAGTTCGATCCCCACTCACGGCCAATACCAGTGACGATTATCTGAACCTATCTTGGGCCTCCCCTCCGTCGCTTCAGCCTCAAATGAGTACCTGCTGCGATGTGTAAACATCGCCACAGGGGAGACAAAGGCGGTCGGGCGTGGTGCCTTCATAGGTGTTCGCTAACAGCCCCAACCGTCTGTTCAGGCTATACGGGGATCTTTGTCTTGTGGGTGCGTGGGTGTGTGAGTGTGTGTGTTGGCGGGCCAGGCACACGCGCCGTGGTGACGTCACCGCCACTCAGTGGCGAATGGCGGTTGTTGTTGTTGGCGGGCCCCTACATGCACGACGCCGCATGTGGCGACTTTGCTGGCGGCGACGATGAAGTCCCAGAGCAGCAGGGTGCAGCCCGGCAGGCCCAGGGAGAAGATCCGCGGCGAGCAGAACCGGATGATGGTGGACACTGTGTCCTGCAGAATGGCACACCACAAACGAGAGAAAGATCACACCCCCCATATAGCATGAACAGACTGTTGGGGCAAGTGCTGTTAGTGAGTAGCACCTACAATGAAGGCCGGTGCGGCACACGAGGGGGTGGGTGGCCAGCAGCACGCCTGGCTGGCTTTGTCTCCTCAGTGGCGATGTTTACACACCGCCGCACCGGGTACTAATTGGAGGCTGAGTCGACCTAGAGGAGGCCCAGGACCAGTTCAGATAATCGTAACCGGTGTCGGCCGTGAGCGGGAATCAAAACTCGGGTCGCCGGGTTCGTAGCGCAGCGCGTTAACTGCTATCCTACCAACCGCTCCCCACCGCGACACACACACACACTAACGTGCGCGCGTGCACAGGAACAATTATCTTGGCCCACAGCAGGGTTTTGTTTTTTTATCGATTGTGCCGCCACACTTCCTTGGGAGTCGATCGACAGGCTGTGCTCGCAAGTGCTGCCCATCCACACTCAGCACGGACCCATTCGGTCGGCCGTCGGCTTGCGCCCGCACCCATTCAATATGAGATGAAGGCACGGGCGATGTACGCGTAGCCATCAACCCACACGGTTTAACCCCGTATTCCTGCACGTGGAAATTGAGTTTTCAGGTCCATACGGCGGACAGACGTTTCAATACGGGCAAAAATAATAATCGTACGGACAAATGAAAAGCAGCAGCATACAAGATCACAGAGCGTAAGCACGATAAGGTAGTATCATTGACACCAATTATCAAAATTAATACATAATACGTAACATAATTTTTGTAGATTTGTTGGTGTTTCTCCCTTGTGATGGGACTTTGAAGGATGAACGTTGAGACTCATAAGGGTACGGGGTGATCAATAAAGTCTGAATTGGTCTGTAATAAGGTAGGGCACTGATAAGGGGTTGGCAGATATGTGTACGGCGCACGGAAAGTGACGCTGGCAATGCTCGGGACGCGGAGTGAAACATTTGATCGGAGAAGACGCTTCTTTGTGTGTGTGAAGTAGGGCCATGACCCAAAACGTCGCCAATTATAAATGTTTTTTTTTCTTTTTCCCCAATGCAGAACAAGGGGCAGAACATAAAAGCTGCACGGGATGGAACTCAGGTGCTTCCTGCTGCGAGGCACAAGTGCCAATATTGTGCCGCTCTCCTGCTCAAATCATGGGACGAGGTAAAAAGAAATGGATTCAGACTGGACTTTATATGGGGGGTGGGGGGGCTGAGAGTCACCAGTACGGATGGAGGGGTTGGGGGAAAGGAGTTCCAGTCAATGGGGGCACAGAGGAGAATGAGCAACTTCCCACAGAGAAAAGACCCGGTTGCTGGAGCATGAAAAACGTGGAGGGGTGTAGGGCCAGATGGGATAGGAGAGGTAGGAGAGTGTGTGGAGGGGAGCAGATTGAGATGAGAAGGGAGCAGTAGGAGAGTACGTGGAGGGGAGTAGAGTAATGATGAGAGGGGAGAGATAGAGGAAGTCGTTGAGGGGGTGAGTAGAGTGAGAGGAGAGTAGAGAGTTGGGCAGGGGACAGTCCCTGGAGTCCGAGAAGCATCTTGACAGAGGAGGTGGTGGTGAGTGAGATCAAGCACCAGGTCAGGGCTGAGCAGGCCCTGGTGCATGATGGAGTAGAAGTGCACGAGGAAGTCGCTGTTGGGCAGCATGTCCTGCTGCCGGGTCATGACCTTGCAGACCAACTTGTACGCGTGCAGCTTGCCCTGCTTGTAGCGCTCGGGCAGGGCCGTCGCCTGCCATGATGCCAACGCACGGCAGGGGAGGGGGGGAGCAAACAGTTAGTTCACGTCCGTCTCGTTCAGGCTGCGCATCAAACAGCACAGATCGCGTTCCCGTCAAAACGTATTTGGTAGTAACGGCGGTTATTTTCCAAACGGTGGTCATTGTTTCTGCGTTCCCACCGATGATCGGTCATCCTCGCAGAAGGCTTATGGCTAGCCGTCGAACAAAGATGCTCACCGCACCGCACGCTTTCAGGTGCACTTTCAGGTGCGCTTCTGCGGCCGCCTGGAACGTTCTTCCTTTCGATATTAGGAAGCCACTGGAGACATGTACTTTAAAATGTAGACTGAAAACTCATTTCTTCAGAACGTTTATTTGTGTTTGGTTTGTTCTCCTTACACCGCACCTCCGATTAGTACAGTTGGCTACGTACGGTACGAAAGAAGTCCAACGTACATTATTAGGAGACTCGGGTCACATTTCCAGAATGGTGTGGTCGCCATCACGTGACAACTTTATTAACGGCCTTGTCGGCTGGTGGAGGATTTACTCCAGACACAACGTTTTACTTGTGCGGCAATATGATGCACAAAAAAAAATATCGATCGCGAAATCGTAATGTTGTTGGTGAAAGCCCACTGCACGTTAGGACCAGTATCGGATTGCATCGTAAAGTAATTGTACTTTTTCATTTGCTATACAGCCAGATAATACGACAAATTGCTCACCTTAAACACCCAGTCGTTCATAAAAGGTATAGTAACACAGCAAGTGCAGAATCATTGAACCGGAACTGATAGCTTGAAAGCATTTAGCGCGGGGACCTTGAAAGTGCGGGGCCCGTAGCTACTACATATGTAGCTACTTTTGCTACAAGGATAATCCGGCACTGGTTAGGACGGCCGCGCACATCCGTCGACTTGCCCTGAATAGCCACGGCGTGAACATGCGGAGAGGAGGGATGAGCTCGGGCGGCGGCGGTGACCGCTGGTTGTCAAGGCTGATGCCCAGGTTGTCTCTCATCTGCAAAATGACACAAGCACGAGGACACGGGCACCTTCGCTCCTCTCCAACAACAGGTGCAAAACACGCCTCAGCCCAGATAATTTTTAACCTCCCCCACAATTCCCACACTTCCGCTCTACTTTCTCAACTCCACTGGCTCTGTGGACTTTCGCCGTCTGTTTACCTTTTCTGACTCTGATCTGTAAATCCCTCCATGGTCTTGCCCCACCCTATCTTGCTTCTCTCATATATTACCACTCTATTCCATCCCGTCCTGTACGCTCCCAGCCTCCACTGTCACTCTCTGTGTCTCCCTCGCCCTGCGCCCAGTCACACTCTCGTTACTTTTCCCTTCTTGCTCCCCTTCACTGGAACCAACTCTCACCGCACCACAGAGAGACATCATCTTCACTGGAATATGGGGCTTCTGTTCCTCCCTTACAATCCACCTCTTCTCCTTCGCCTATCATCCTGCTACTGCTACTCCCCATCCCCCAGTTATGACCAGGCCTAACCCAATCCCTAAGACTACCCCCCTATCACTACCACTATCACTACCCCTATCACTATCCCTATCACTACCCCTGTCACTACCCCTATAACTACCCCCTATCACTAACCCTAACACTACCGCTATCACTACCCTCCTATCACTACTCTTATCACTACCCCTATCACTATCACTACCCCTACTGCTACTCCATGCCACTGCCCCCCAGCTATAACCAGGCCTACCGCAACCAATACTTAACCTTTGCACTTGTCTTCCTGTCACCATCACTACACCACCACTTTTAATAACCCCACTCTTTATTTAACCACTATCATCTTATGTACAATTGTATAATTGTTGTAAAGCGCCTTGGATTAAAGCGCTCTAAAAATCTATATAAGATACGATAAGAACAACAGGAAAACATGAGACATGAGACTACTTATTAAAGACATCACTGCAATTAACTTGGAAATAAATAATTCTGAGAAATGTAATGAAGAGAATGCCAGGCTCCAGCTTTTAATTGCAATGTCGGCAAATAGCAGCAATTATGGCAGTGACTTTTAAGTGGCCTTCATTGTTAAGAAACAAATTAACTCAGGCGGCCACATGATCCATGTGTGAAATCACTACGCCGCACGGGCAAAAATACTGTTCCACAACAATTAAGCGGGAAAAAATTGTCAATTACTAACAAGACAGATGGATACATCTTCCATCGGTTCCGTCAATTAGCGTAATAACCTTTCAACCGTGCATCGTGTACAAGACTCTGACTTGTTACAAACGGCATTAGCTTTACACAGAGTAGTCACCATTTTAACGGTACCCCATAGCTTCGTAGAACAGCAAGCCGCCGTGAACTATGAATAAACGCATTACCGTTAAAACACAAAAAAATACAATCAATCACATCTGGCTAAATTTAACGCTTGCTTGATGCCCTTTTCCTGTTTATTTCGTTTTCATCATTTTGGCGACGCAGGTCGCTCTCGCTAACGAGACTCCACCCTGGGTCTCTCTCTTGCGTCCTCGCCTGGTTACGCAACAAAATCAACCGCAACTCACTGGAAACTTGGCACCCAACCATTGCGGGAACAACGTCTGCCAGCCTGGGCTTACGCCACAGACACTATTAAACTATTTGAAAAATGCTTTGTTATGTTTTACCAGGTAAGGCCCACTGAGCTACGTAGTTATTTTTCAGAAGCGACCTGGCAATCACGTATGATAGTCCAATTAAGTGGTTATCGTGTGGAAATGTATAGCTGCCAAATACACCAAATGCACGTTGATTCTAAATATTTAGGGAGAAAAGCGGAGTACCGAGAGAAAAATCCACGTGACTACGGGGAGAGGGAGACACACGCGCACACTCCAAATTTACAACAAGCATCAGGGTCGGGATTGAACCCACGACCTCCTGCACACCAGGCGAGGTCGTTAACATCTCGCCAGGGACACACCGACCTTGGCCAGGTTCTGCCAGAGCTCGCAGAGGTAGTCGAGAACTTGCGCGTGGATGTCGGGGTCCTTGATGCTGTTGACGTCGCCCAGGATGCCCAGGACGCGGCGCCACAGCACCGTGGCCACATCGGGGTGCCAGCCCATGAGCGTGCCGCCCGACATCACGCTGCTGTCCTCCACCAGGAACTCGCTGCCCTCTACGGGGAGGGTTGCACGCACGCACGCACGCACGCCGTGAAGTAGTAGTGGTGGTGGGAGCAATTAATAAACGGGAAGCGAATAAACCGCGTGTCAGGACTTCCCACGGGCGATGCGGATATTTGGTGCGCGAGTGGCGACGTTTCAGGGACGATCCGACCACCGCACCTGTGGCGAACGTCAAACAATCCAACGCATCTCGAACAGGTGCGCCCTCCACCCGCCACCCACCCCCCTTACGTTCACTTGGCCAGGAATCGAACTCCCGTTACCTAGATCGTCGGGCGTCTGTAGCCCTGTGTAGTGCAGCTTGTTGTCGTCGTCGGCGTGCAGGGGAAGCTCCCGGGCCTCGCGGTGCTCGGGGGCCGACACGCACGGAGATGGAGTGTGCGCGCGCGTGCTAGAGCCGGAGTGGATGGGAGAGCCGCCTTCCTCCGAACCTGCGGGTGCCCAAGGTTCAACACAAACACCGAGTTCCATAAGGCATGACGTGAAAGAAAAAATAATAAAATAACCACACACAGATGCACCACAACACGCGGTTGCAATGCATCATGGGATTTCCCAAGATGCCACGTGGCTGAGTCGACCTATGGCAGGGGCCCAGGTCTGGCTCGAATATAATTTGCCACTGATGTGAGTCGTGGCCTGGAAACAAACGCGGGTCAGCGGGTTCGTAGGGTAGTGGCGCTAACCACTATGCCATCAATGCATCGTGGGTTTCCCCACCCGGTGCGAGGGTGTGTGCATGTGCGAGTGGCACACATCGCACGGCAGATTGCGGCTACCTCCTACACCAATGGGCAATGAAGATTAGCCAAGCCGACCTCGAACCATGGATGGCACTAGTAACGCCACTGCCCGCTTGCCATCGTTCACAGGCAGCGTTTCAGATGTTCGCCAGGCCACTCCTGAAGCCGCCCATTGGCCGACTCACTCTCGCAAAACGCGATGTGTACGTAGAAACGTTGCCGAAGACTCCCCACCACACGAAAACAAGACGACCAATCGAATGTGAAATTGTCGCCGTTGAACTGCATCTACATCAGCCGTACGAAAGAAGAAGCATAAATAAATATTCAGATTCTGAAAGCCACGGGGGGGAGGGGGGGGGAGGTGGGTGTAGAGGCGCGGCATGGCGCGTGCGACCATACCGGTCATGGTGACGGTCTCGGCGGACACGGGCTGCTGGCTCAGGCTGCTCGTCTCCGAGTCGATGTGCATCGTGGTGAGGCTCACCACCTCGTGCTCCTCCTCGCCTGCCGCGTGCGCCGCCGCCGCATGCGCCGCCTCCACCTCGCTCAGGCTGTAGCCCGTGCTCGTCGACGCTTCGCTGCTGAAGCTGTACCCTGTGCAGCAAAAACGGGAGGCAGCAGCAGCAGCAGCAGCAGCAGCGAAAGGGAACGCCTCACTCTGTGCTGCGAGATGTGTTGACATCGCTCGGCGAGATTGTAATGCTGGATGGACGAAGGCCTTCCCCACACACCGTGGCGGTCACGGCAATTGTTTGGCCGTTACTTGGGGCACGCCGGGCCAGTGCGGGATGGGATTATGAAGGGGAGGGTCCAGGACCGGTTCAGATATCGCTCGCCGCTTATTCACAGGCAGCGTGTTAGCCATGGTAGGTGAATCCAATTCGGTATCGCCGGGTTCACACTGCAGCACGCCAAGTCTCTCTGTGACAATATTCGGAGGTTTTTCAACTAGCGCTTAACGCAAGACGCAACCGAAAAAAAGAAATACATTTCATTCAGTGGTTACATCCTTTCGCGGTGTACTGCGGCATTCGACAGGCGTTTGACTTTCTTCAAGACGCAATTGACTTAAACGGTTCATAAGTGGTGGCGTACCGCTTTAGCGACACTAATGTGGTTTAAGTACCAAGCATTCTCGTACGTCACAATTGGAATGTCGCAACAGCAGCACTGCGCACTTCTGAAAGTCACTTTAAAGTACTTTCTTCTCATTCATGAGGCTTTGAGCCCACGCTGGGCAGCCCAGGGCACACGTCTAAGCGTATAGGTGCTTCGGTAAAATCATGTTTTCTCTTGCATCCTCCTTAAAGTGAACATATCACACTAAATCGTGAATAAAGGCAATTTACATATTCGTTGCAATTTGGTGCAATATATTATACCACAAGTGGCGGTGATGTCCTCACGGCACTTGTACTGGAAGGAAGTCACGGAATGGACCCAGCTACAATGGGTTGATCGACTGAGATGCCTGTATACATAGTGTCTATTCTGTCTATATATAAAGACACTCTGATACACAAACAGACACACTCACTCTGAAGCATACATAACGATTACACTGTGGATATATCGTGATGTGAAGAGGGGCGTTAGTCGGGTCATGCGGTTGTTACTGCGAAACCCTTGATAGGGTTTCAATGGTGCGCGCACGAGATCATTTCTCACACAAGCAGAGATGTTTGCTTGTTATTTGTTAACGGTGACGCCGCCGTACATGCTCTGGGTGGCAGAATTCTCATTTTCGCAGAAATGGCAGGTCCGTGCCGGTGAGACTGTGGTAGTTAGCACACGCAGCCAAAAGGTGTCGTCTGAAAGGTCACCAAAAACAGAGATGCCAGCTCTCCGAAGACGGGGTAAGCTGTTAAACGGAACACAACAAGTGCAAACCGCTCGCACTTTGCAAACGTAGCCTCTGCACGCGCAAACAACGCGGTTAGTGGAACAAACGGACCCGATAACGGCGGTGGTTGGGCTTCGATTGCTCGTTAGTACAGAGGCATTGTGAGGCCAGGCTAAAGTTTTCTCCGAGCATGGATTCGAGTGGAGCAGGAGCGTCATTACCCCTGTGGAAACTCTCCGTCAACTCCGACGGGCTCCAGGGCTCATCCAGTTTGGGGTCCGGCCACTCAAACACGACAAAATCTGAGGACGTGTCAAACCACACTGACTCCAGGCAGCAGTTGCATCCTCAACAAACAAAAAACGAACCAAACTAATAAGTAGAGCAGAACACTCATGTGTCGTAGGGGCGTAACAATTCGAGTAAAAGTATATCGCCTTGATTCAACTCAAGAATGAATTGTTTATTTTGAACGTATGTTGAACTTCTTCGCCAGCCGTGCTAATCGGAGGTGACAATATGGTAGGAACCAAATGCAGAGGCATCCATAAATGCTGGAGAGGTCACGTGAACCAATTACAAACGACATCCATTTAATGAAATAGAATCCACAGCCCTTTGTCAATCCACTGCTGGACGAAGGCTTCTCCGCACCACTGTGTCTATCATGGCGGTTCTATGACTATACTTCACCATGCCAGTAAGTGAAGTGCGCACTGTTGGGGGGGCACCTCGGAATTGGTTTCAGGTATCAATTGTATCCGAGAATCGAGGGCAATGTGCGACAGACTGCGCCACTGCATACAAAAATTCACGAATCTAAAAATATTCAATGTGCCGCGTGCGATTCGACGCATCGCGAGCTCAAGAACAGATGCCAATCGGTAACCTGGTGCATCGCGACAGTGGTCCTAACGAGGAGGCGGGAGAGGGGGAAAGAAAAAAAAAACCCAAAACACCACTGTGAAGTCAAAATAAGTAACAGAAAAGATTAACAGATACGACGCGGCAATAAAGACACGGCGACGGACGGAGGCATCGAGAGCACGTGCGCACGCACCTTTGGTTTTCATGCCCTCGTGCGGCTGGAAGGCACTGAAGGGCTCATGCTGGCTATCCTGGCTGGCGTGGCTACTGGGCCGGCACGGGGGGGAGGGCCACTCGAAGGGGGACTCGTGATCCCCGGAGCGGCGCGAGTGGAGCTCGGGGCCTTCGGAAGGGCCCTCGGCGCTGCCGGGGCTGCCGCTCGCGTGGTTCGAGGATCGCCGCCTCTGCACGTGCGAAGACGACGTCATGGCGACGTCACTGGAGCTCTGCGATAGCGGGTACAAAGACAAAGATCCCCCCCGTATAGCCTTAACAGGCCGTTTGGGCAAGTGCTGTTAGCGAGTAGTGCTTGTGAAGGCACCAGGTACTCATTTTAGGCTGACTCGAACCTAAGAGATGCCCAGGACTGGTTCAGAGAATCGTCACTGGTGTTGGCCGTGAGCGAGAATCGAACTCGGATCGCCAGGTTCGTAGCAGCGCGCTAACTGCTACACTACCGCTGCTCTACAAGAGCGGATACACACACAAACACGTGTTGACTGTGATTTCAAAATGGCTTTTGTTATTTTTTTTATTTAAAGCTTTCGTGACTGCAGGGATTCATATTCTTGGTTCTTTCGGTAAAGTCACGTTGAAGGGAAACAATAAAATAATAAAATATATATAACGTGACTTTACCGAAAGAACCAAGAATATGAATCACTGCAGTCACGAGAGCTTTAAATCAAAATTTTACTATCTCTGAGTTTCCTTTCGGGTGAGCCCTCGTCGACACAGTAGGGGGGGGGGGGGTGGCACCAGCTCTCTCACCGTCCCTGCCGCACGAGAGTAACGTTCGGTCCCACGACAGCCAAACCGATACTTGTCAGTCTCAGAGCAAGAATTTAGGCCAATCGTAAGTTGTGTAGCTAACATCTAGTGTCATTTTTGCAGCTATTGATTGGTCAACTGGGCTGAGAACTAAGAACTGCTTCTGCGGACGGACAGTTACACTGCTCTGCGAAACGTGTGAATGGATTCCTCGTCCCACCACACGATGACACCGATAGCACAACTGGGATAACGCAAGACAAAAAACAACGAACGGCACTCCGAAATCGCAATGACTCATACGCTGCGCCGTTCCTAGGGTACGGCGAATGGTGGCAAGAGGGGCACCACGGTGGCTAGGAAATGTTGACCACCTCGCCTGGTATTCAGGAGGTCGTGGGTTCGATCTCGACCCTGACACCTGCTGCATATTTGGAGTTTGCGTGCCGCTCTCTCTCTCTCCGTGGTCGCGTGGATTTTTCTCCGGGTCCTCCAGTTTTTCCCATGTAAGGCACCACTCACCCCCCCCCCCCGCTACCCCAATGGACGGCCCTGCTCGTACGTACGCGTGGGCACACGCTTGTACTTAAGATTCGGTGACGTGGCTGGCGGCATTTACCACCGCGCTAGCGCTCCGGAGACGCTCGGCAATGAATTCGTCCATCATGTCGCTGATGTCGCCGCTGGTGGAAGGCGCGTCGGAGATGAACGTCCGCAGCTGGGCCATGCCATCTTCCTTCATCACTGCAGAGGCGGGGTGGGAAATGCCGTCGTCAGTCAGGAAAGGGGGTTAAAAACATTTTCTGACCGTGAGATACATGTAATGTTGTTTAAATACAATGCAACCATCGAGTGAAATAATTTCTAATTACATTTTTAAATTACTTGATTTTGAAGCACTTAATTTATTTTGAATTTGATTCCCAGCCGGCGTAATGAAATATAATTTAGAATTGCTTCATGCTGTTATAAAGAACTGTCCTACATAGCACCTAGAACTCAGGGAGATTCAGATGAGCCGTCTAATTATTTTAACTCTCAACTCTGTACTACGCTATGACATTCGGTAGCGAGCCTCATCGTAACCTGTCGTAACGGTCCGCAGTAGTACTCAGTAGCGCTACCTTGGAGATGCCTCCAGTCATGACCCAGTTTAACTTAAGTTACTGCTTAATACGGCGCTCAAAAAAAACCTTTCCAATCGCCCACACGGACAATGGAACTCTTTGCTTGCCTTTGAAAAACACGGTTAACATCCACGATTGCGCAGAATTTCACAAAGACGGCATCAAAGTAGCGTAATGTATGCCACATTATGGCTTCCTTTTCCAAAGACGATGGCGCCAATTTATTTTGACTCGCAGCCTTTCAAATATCCAATCCAGGATGCAGAAAATGCTTCGGGGGGGAAAACATCAAGTAGAGCGCTTATGTAAATGACCTCTCTAAAACAGCATGCAATGAAACAGCTGTGCTTGTGATTCACCGAATGTCTAGAAAAACCTTGACAGTGATGCCACATTTCTCGCTGAACTTTTCCACCATCTCAGTCTCTCTCTCTACGTAGAGTCGTGCACCGGAGTGATCCGACATCGACCACGCTGCCACCCCCATTGGGCCTGGAACAATTCGACAAACTGACTCGACTCCTGGCCACGATCACATTCAAGAATCTTGCCGATTACGTCTCATTTGTTACGCCTCATTTGTATAATTTATTACATCCTTCTTTGCACCAACGTGTTCGTACGAGTCTAAACGTGATGTCAGCAATACCCACTGCGCACGTAACTGATATAAATCAAGAACGTGAGGATTCTTGCACGCATGCCCCAGCGTGTGCAGAAAGGTAAGAAAGACTCGATTTTTGCCAGATAAATCGAAAAACATCGTCATATGCCTCACGAGCTCCTCCCTATCTATCCGTCCGTCTATCCTGCCCTTCCGACTGTCGCCGCGCCGGCTCGCGGCTACGACAGAAATCGCACGACGACCTTTGGCCCTCTCCGAGATGAACTGCTCCATGATGTCGGACGCGCTGCTGCTGCGCGGAAGCGCCGCCGACGCCGCCGCCGGCATCGCCGACGACGCCGCTGCCGCCCCATCCTCGAGCTCACCGCGGAATCCGTCGGCCTGGCCGCCCTCGTTCTGCGAGTGGTGGCGAACCCGCAGCGGCTGGCCCTGCTGCGGGGGGTCTGGGTAGTCTGCGGCACAGTTTGTATTTTCCACCCAAAGACAAAGACAATGAACCCCCTCCCCGTGTAGCCTCGACAGAATGTTGTTAGCGAGTGGCACCTATGAGGGCCGGCATGGCGCACGAGCGTGTGTGCGGCCAGCGCCACCTCTGGCCGCCGATGCCTCCCCAGTGGCGGTGTTTCCTACACACCGCACCGGGTACTCATTTGAGGCTGAGTCGACCTAGGCGTTAATCGTCACTGGTGTTGGTGGCCGTGGGGTGGGAATCAAACTCGGGTCACCGGATTCGTAGCGCAGCAGCGCACTTACCGCTGCACTACCGTTCCACCCCCACCAATCCACCACCACCACGACTGACAACATTAATTAATTAATCTAATTGTTGGAACTTATTACAGGCCGAACAATGCTCCTGCAGACTCTTGAAGCGGAAACTCATTATTGATGTTTGAACGCCGGGCGCAAACTTTACTTTATCTTTGGCTGCAAACATGTTTTTGCTGAATGCTGCATGGAAGTCTATTCATTTGCTACTTCAATTCAGACTCAAATGATTTTTTCCCCTCCCAGACACTTAATGAAAAAAGGGAAACTCTTTGAAATTACGTCATGAACACCCAAAAACCCTCCACCCCCCCCCCCCCATAAACATCCTTGCGGGCTATAACCAATATGCCTGAACCCTCATATTGTGCTCGCAGACTCGATATTTGTTTGAGCGGCCGTAAAAATCGCGTTCGACTTGAAATAAAAAAACGGGGTCAGTGCGACGAGAACGTATGTATGCACGCTGAACTTCTTTTGCACCATACGTAGCCCGACCGCGCTAATCTAATCGGAGGTGTGGAGGGGGACAAAAAAATAAATATAAAAAGCAGTTCTAAAGAAATTCGTTTTCATTCTACACGACTTTCAAGTGCAGAGCAGCAGTGGCTTCCTCACATCGGAAGGAAAAGCGTTCCAGGCCGCCGCAGAAGCGCACCTGAAAGCAAGCGATGCAGTGACCGTCTTTGCTCGACGGTTAGGCTAAAGCCGCCGCTGCAAGGAGGACCCGGAGTTCAGGCGATGCAGTGACCGTCTTTGCTCGATGGTTAGGCTAAAGCCACCGCTGCAAGGATGACCCGGAGTTCAGGCGATGCAGTGACCGTCTTTGCTCGACGGCTAGCCAAAACACTTGCGAAAAATCGTGTTTGACGTGGCTCACTGCAGGAAGTGGCCACTGGGGCTAGATTGGGCGGCAAGGAATTTGCGGAGCGGAGCGTAAGGGGAAAAATTTGGGTGGTGCTTTGCGCGGCGCCAAAGCACAAAACGAGACAAGAACCAACGATGGTGAAATAAAAACCGAGGTGAGGAGATTTTTTTAGATAAAGGGCGGCTCTCGGGAGTTCGGCAGAAACATTCGCTGAAACATTCTAAGGGGTTGGTTGTTGTTAGGCGTACAAAGCAGCAATGGAGGTATTCAAACGCGGCCGACAAAGCGATTTGCAGCAAGTCACAATAACGCCAGGCACGTTGCAAATGTATGCACCTTCCACGAAAGAGAAAAGGCGAAAAGCGGCCGATGTGAGCACCGTTGAAAGGGGTGCTCACAATAGCGGGAAATGTGCCGGCCGACCCTCACTCAAGTTTAACATTCGCGATGACAATGGGTGCCCACAGACACGTCGAGAGAACATCGCAATGCAATTCCGAACGTGTCACCGGTGAACGTGCAGTAACTAAATGAAACAAATGGAGCAGCGAAAAGCACTGGCGGTAGTACACACCTCTGTGCAGAATCGTTCTCAATAACAACGAACAAACAACTGTAAGGGTTTTACGGAGAATAATTGATCGATGTGCAATGATAATTCATTATCAGAATAAGTTCTCAAGGTCGCCACCCATATGCATCGAGTCGCACGTTTAAGAACGGATCCCTTTCAATCAGTAGGACGTCGGCGTTCGTCGTCGATAAAACACCACGTTTGTTTGTTTTTGTGCGTAAGGACACGTGGTAGCTTAATGCCAAACTCATTGCCGTTAAAAGCAACCGTGCTAATCGTGGTATTGGTGTTGTATCACGATGGGTCATGTGACCCAAGCAGCCACTCGCGGCTGCTGTATTCATCCGAACGTTAAACAAAGAAAACGATTCTTGAATCAAAACGGGGACCGTTAAATCGCTGGGGAAAAATCGTCGAACCGCTGGGGGTGGGCGGAAAGGGATAATCGTTCCACATCTAATCAGAGCAGTCAATTCCTTACATGGCTCCTAAAGCATAGAGCTCTCCTATCACATCAACTGCCTTCAAAAAGTCGTAACACATAGGCAAGCAAAGCGATGAGAAACCGTACATGAAGCAAGGAGAATATATCATGTTGTTACGTACTCCGTAAAGCGCCACTAGGAAAGCATCGCGTTTTTTTTATACTATAAACGCCACCGTCAATCACTTCTTAATGGAATTCATTTGCAATATTATATCAGAGATTTGATATCCGGCCTTTGAAGGTTATTGTGTAAAAATTTAACAAAGGGCTTGTAGATAATCATGAGTGGGTCAAAGCCTTTTGATAACAAAACAAAACCAACACAAACCATTCATATTGAAATGGTTATGTGGATGAGAGGTGGTGAACATTTTTTGAGGGCAGGATATTAGCACTAGACACTGGCTCACACATCGCGTTATTTAAAATAATTGAATGCAGTGTGGTGACACATATTAAATGATTCTAAGACGAAAATTTAACTTCAAAAACTAACAGAACAGATAGATTCAACTGAATTAATATCATGCTTTCAAATAATGTGTTGACTGGCCACAGTACGATTGAAAAATTACAAAAAACTAAATTAGTATTGTTAGGAGGGTTCAACAAAAAATTTGGAATTTGTAAAAACGCATGTAATGAGTTTTACGCGTACTCGTCGAATTTTATATGGTGTTGTTTTTAAAATGCCGCACCGTGCCCTCGCTTTATGCGGGCTCGGATTGTGCGGTTTCGCGTGCATGCGGCTAACCCATTTCTACCCGCTCGGCAATTCGGCACAAACCCAAAAATACCTACGCAGCGGCAGCAGCAGAGGCAAAAACACTCAACTAAACAATTTTCATTTTACCAGGTAAGGCCCAGAGCTTTATAGCTCTTTTTGAGAAGCAACCTGGCCACAAATGATAGGCCAATGAAGTGGCTTACCAAGTGGAAATTTACAGCGGGTCAAATACTATAAACGCATGTTTATAAATGTGGAACGAAAAACCGGAGGAGCAGGAGAAGAATCCACACAAACACTTGGAGAACATGCAAACTCCAAATATACAGCAGCAGGCGTCAGGGTCGGGATCGAACCCACGACCTGTTGTATACCACGCGAGGTAGTTAAAATCTCAACACCGCGGCGCCCTTCAATGGACGTCTCTCCGCTCCGCGTTTTCCACACCGTGCGCCCGATGGAGCTCGTGACGACGCTAGTGACAGCGCTAGTAACAGTGCTCATGACAGCATTCATGATGGCGCTAGAGACGGTGCTTGTAACGGCGCTCATGACAGCACTCATGACGGCGCTAGTGACAGACCTCGTGACGGCGCCTGGGACGGCGCTAGTGACGTACCCACGGTTTTTTGCCGCACGATGCCGCGAGCCTTCTCGGCGCCGGGGGAGCCGGACGTGGTGGCGCTGCGCTGACGCATCATGGGCTCGGCGGGGTGCGGTGCCTGATCGCGACTCCATCCCCGGGAGAACGACTTGTCCTGTCCACCGCGGCTCGCCTCCTGGCACAGGCCTGGGCGGGGCGGTGGCACGGTGGAGGAGGGAGAGGGGGTGGTGGCACGGTGGGAGCGCGCATCAGCGACTGTGGCGCAGTGGGGGTCATCGTACCCATATTCGGGGAGGAGTGTGCGTGTGACTTTCTGGCATATTGCTTATTCTAGCGGGACAAACTGTGTCCTTGGTAATGACGCAGAGTATGTGCTATGGCCATAAGCTTTAAATGTGATAGGGAAAAAATAAATCAATGACTTCTGCAACGACTGAGTTGGTGACTCTTACTCCTGGAGTCCCTGAAAATGTCCATTGCAACAAAGGTATGTTGTCTGCATGTCATTCAGCCTGCAAGTCAGGACATTTCGTCGACTGACTTTCATCGTACAGAGCACACGCTCTTTCTGACCGGAAGGATCCAGAAACCTAAGGTGTTAGTGGTGATCTCAGCAAGACCTTTGACCTTGGCAAACAACATTTTCACCATACTCTTTGGTTCTTTCGGTAAAGTCACGTGCTTTCTCACCTGATGACGGACGCTTGTGTTGCGCCCGAAACGTCTTGATTTATTTTATTTTCTACCTACGTGACTTTACCAAAAGAACCAAAGAGTATGGATTCCTGCAGTCACGAAAGCTTCAAATCAAGATTTTCACCATAATAACATATAATTACTATTACTCATATTTATTATTATATAATCTTATAGAGGTTATAGAAATGGCTAAACTCTATTCTCGATCACCTGATTTTACAAGCCGGGAGCTGGGAACAGTTTTTTTACTGCAAAGAAAAAAACCGAGGGAATATTTCAAGGGCGGGAGGTGGGGTGGACGTGCGTGTTATTGCATTTCACCCTTTCCCGTTCCGCGACGTCTGCAAGTTGCAGGGTGGGTGGTTTCCCGTTCACTGCTGAATCTCGGAACGCGCAAGCGGCTCAGCGTTACTTTCATTTAGTGAGGCATACCGCCGTTGTCACCGCAGAGAACCGTAGCGACACGTCAGCGACACGTCAGCACTCTATAATAGCTGGCGTCAAACTGTGCCACATGCCCTTCCCGCATGGCCTTGTGGGAGCCTCGGTACCGATAACGTTATTTTAGTTTAGTTTTTCTTCTGCTTTCGTTTAGATCGAAAAACGGATGACGTACGTACACGTACGTCATCGGACCGGGAAAGGGTTAATCGGCGTCGAATCGGCAACGTCGTCCGCCTCCCCCCAGCGCCGCGCACACCTCGCCCCTTGTGCTTCTTCTGCTTCTGCTCGCTGAGCTTGTCGAGGGGCAGGTCGCCCAGCTCCAGCGAGTAGACGTGGCGCGCCAGCACCTTGGTGAGCGTCTCCATCGTCTTGGCCCACTCGGTGATCAGCTCCTCCCAGAGGGTGAGCGCCGACAGCACCGACAGGAGCTCGTCCCAGAGCTCGCGCGTGATGAGCACGTTCAGGCTCGCTTTGATCCAAGCGACGATCAGCGTCTGTCGGGGGGTCCCCCCCACCCACGTGTGCCCACCGTGTCACGCCGCGGGCCGAGGAATTCCCCAGCTCGTCGGTATAAGGGACCGCCGCTCGCTTGAACCGACCAACGGTTTTTAAAAGAGAAGTTAAAATGCTGACCCTGTTGTTTAGCCTGGTATTTACTGCAAACCATTTAAAAACTATTTCTACACAACTGAAATAATTTTACATGCAGGATTTCGATCGGGGTGTTACCAGCAGCTCTTCGTCACGTGAGAGTGGAGCTCCAGTTGACACCTGATGATGATGCTGCTGGATGTAATCTCCAGCAAAAGGTCGTATAAAATACAAATTCTCACTTTTCAAAATTACAATTTCGTGAAAAGGAGTTTTACAGCTCATCAGATTCCTCCACTATATTTGAATATTCTGATCCTGATTGGCATTCCACAAAATGGCATTCCACCTACACGATGATCGAACCCAAAATAAACTAAATATGAAAACTAAATTAATGTTACACAAGTGATGGTTGCAGACTAGTCTCGTTATTACTCTTTTAATTGCATGGTTTTAGAGCTTTAATGGAGGATAATACATACTTTGCGCAAAGGGGCCTCGGTTTTAAAAAAGGCACCTTTAAAGAAATGAAGTTTGATTGATCGCCATCATGGCGAGCTGTTAACTACCTTGCCTGGTATACAGGGGGTCATGTGTTTTATCCAAACCCAGACGACGGTTGTATATTTGGGGTTTGCATGTCTCACTACTCGTGGTCGCGTGGATTTTTCCCCGGGTCCTCCGGTTTTTCCCTCCACGTTTAGAATCGACATCGAGTGTTTTCGCGAATTTCCGACACATCCTGTCGCGTGTAAACCGTCGGATTTGCCCGCCGTCTCCTTCACGGTTCGAGTAGTCCATCGCGTGCCGGAGTCGCGGTCTAATTATTTATACGCTACCGTTTGAAAAATTACCCGTGGATTACTCATTTGAGATTATTCGGAGCAATCCTTTCCCCTGGCCACCCCTTGCAAATGAGTTCTCACCTGCTTAAACGAAAGAATAAACTTCAACAGTGGCTAATATTATTGACTTTGACGTGCGTGTATGTGTGTGTATGTGTATATATATTGACCTTCTTTCACGCCGTACGTAGCCAACCGTGTTCATCGGAGATGCGGGGGGGAAATATTTTATAGATAAACATCAAGTTCACCTGGAATATTGGTCCGGCCAGCTTTCCAGCTAACGTCCTATATTTGGCTTGTTGCGGAAGCTTCCTGAAAACCGTTTCCGCGATCCTCAAAAGAACCAAGAGGAGTTGCTCCCTGTAAAAGTCAACAGCACCATCATTTGACACTCTCGCCCAATCACGATGCAGTCCCACACATTCACGAAATCTATCGACGTTTAAATATATACATTTTTTTTTTTACTTAATCCCATGGTCTGAAACAAATTACATAGAATCGCAGACCCACCGCATTAACTGGCAAAAAACAAACAGCTGCTGCTGCTGCTGCTGCCGGTGGCACCAATGTCTCACCAAGTTTGCTTGTTCATGGACGTGTTCATCACCATGTGCCGGTAGATGTTCAGCACTCTTTTGCACATGTCCACGTGCTCGTCCAGCAGCTTGGGGATGTCATTGCTGGGTTCCAGTAGGAACACGTTCACCGATGTGGTCAGAAACACCTGCGCGCACAGAGACGGGAAGAGACGTCACCGTGCAACGGCACTTACCCAAGAGAGACGGCGTTGTTCCAATAGCGTAGCCAGCAAGGTTGGCTACGCACGGTATGAGAGAAGTTCAACACACATACATTACTGCGCCTGTCGTCAATCTACACCTGGACGTAGGCCGGAGGCCTTCGCGCAGTGTGTCGGTCGTGGGAGTTATTTGACCATACTTCACCCCACACTGGGCAGTGGGGGGTAGTTGGGGGGGGGGGGGGGTAAAGGAGTGGGACCACGGGACCGCTGATAGTTATTCATGAGCGGGGAATCCAACTCGGATCGCCGAGTTCATAGGTCAACGCTATCGCTCCACCAAAGATGCAACGTGAATATTCATTCACTATGTAGTAAAAAAACACACGCAATGTACGCTTACTAAACATTTAACTTTTTATTTACATTTATTCGGCACACAATGGCACGATCGGTTCCTAAAATAAACTGTCTTGAATAAACACACCACGGTAATTGTATATTCGAAGTATAAATTGCAAAAGGTAGTTAACAGCTCGCCACGATGGCGATATGTTAACTACCTTGCCTGGTATACAGGGGGTCATGTGTTTTATCCAAACCCAGACGTCGGCTGTATATTAGGAGTTTGCATGTCTCTCTACTCGTGGTCACGTGGATTTTTCCCCGGGTCCTCCGGTTTTTCCCTCCACGTTTAGAATCGACATCGCGTGTTTTCGCGTATTTGGCGGCTATAAATTTCAACACGACGATAAGCCACTTTGTTGAGCTTACCTTTTGTGAAGGCCAGACCTTAGCTGCTAAAATGAAAATAGTTTGATAGTTTAGTTTTAAAGGAGGGCCCTACACACAGATGAGGGCCCAAGGCTTTATCAGCCTCTGGGTTAAACGGCTCGTGTCAATCTGCTTTTTAGTTTTTAGTATTTGTGACCCTCGGCTCGGTATACGGTTTGAGGGGGGGGGGGGTGGGGGGGCGGGACGATGATGGGTGGGGGGGGGGTACACGCTCGGGATCGGGCCGCTGACCTGCAGGGTGGCCTGCACCCCCGCGTAGAGGCTCCTGTTGCCGTCGTCCATCTCCGACGCTTTGTTGATGGCGTCCTCGTAGGAGGAGTTCCGGGTCCAGCTGGGAGTGCGCGCGTGCCCTGCGCCACCTTTACTCGACGGCAGTTTTCTCTGGAAGGGTGAAACGGATGAGCAACCCGAGCTATAAACCCCTCCGATGTATGAATGTTAAACTTCGTTCGCGCCCGTACGTAGCCAACCGTTCTTATCGGAGGTGCGGGACGACAACAAAGGACTGACACTTGCATTGTCTTTGTACTGTTCGCCTTTTGGCGTTCCCTGGTCGAACACTGGTGAGAAAAGGCCATAAAAAGGCTGTCCTCTGGTCGAGGCCAATCAGTTACAAAGAAAATTAATATATAATCCGAGCGTGTTCTTGCCACGAGTACGTGTGGTTAAGGCAGGCTTGATGGCTTGTTTGAACATCTTAACACAACCCCTGTTTATTTGCCTGAAAGGGTAAAACCTCCCAGTTACTTTTCATCAGTAACCTCACCGTTAACGACAATAGCAGCAAAGTCACATTTCCGCCAACTGCTGAGAACATGGAGAAAAGCGCAAAACGAGGAAACGAACCACGCACACGCATGTATTCTGTCGCCTTGCCGCAAGGATTACTTTAACTGCCGTGAGTCTGCAATAAGCTTCCGTGGATTACAAGAAAAATAGCGAAGGAGAGAAAGCGCGCGGCCACGAGACGCATGTACGCTGAACTTCTTTCGCACTGTACGTAGCCAACCGTGCTCATCAGAGGTGCGGGAGATGAATGGCATGGGCAGAACATTCACAGAATATGCGTAGGGGTAAAAAAAAAATCACCACCATCATCAGGTCTCGAGCCACGATTCGCTATTCAACAGACACTCTTACACAACCCCATTTGGTGACAAGCAGCTTGTCTCGTTGTCATCTTCTGCCAATGAGTTTTCTACGTCCCCCACCCCCCCCCCGCCAAAATTCAACGCATTCAAATAATGCAATTAAGGGGTGATGATCTACACATATTCAGGGGGGCGCAAATGCAATCCTCACGAATTAATTCATGTCATTGAAGCCGCCTTGTTGGAATCACGAGCTAGCAAATTCGAAGAGGTCTAATTAAAATTAGGATCATTATGTATTTTCATAATAATTTAGAGCCTTTCAACACAATGCCATTAATCGTTTTTGCGTCTTTTGTTCTCTGCCGTAGATGCAGGTACGACACCTTGAAGATGTGCTATTATTCGGAAAAATGTATTAATCTAGAAATGTTGTTGTATCATTGCCATCAGGAAAATGGAGCACTCGTTTGACAAACAATGGTACACGGTGATATTTAAAATAAAGCTTAGGTTACGGCAAAGGGCGCAGTTAAATTTTACGGTGGCACTCATGGTTCATAAGATGCAATGTGAAAGACAAATGGCTCTTATCCTGTTGATATGTTTCTTTGATGTAGCAAGGAAGCTTGAGAGCCCAGAAGATTTTATATTTATTGTCACCTATTTATATTTTAAATTCTTGGTTCTTTCGGTAAAGTCACGTAGAAGAGAAACAATAAAATAATACAAATTATTATTTAATAAAAAATATTATTTTATTGTTTCCCTTCTACGTGACTTTACCGAAAGAACCAAGAATATGAATCCCAGCAGTCACGAAAGCTTTAAATTAAAATTGATTTATATTTTAATTGAGCAGGTAACGCCCATTGAGTTACACAGCTCTTTTTTTAGAAGCGACCTGGCCACAAATGATAGCTCAACGAGAAGTGGCTTCTCGTCATGTGTACATTTATAGCAGCCAAATACCCTAAACGCGTGATGTTGATTCTAAATGTGGAGGGAAAAACCGGAGGACACGGAGATAAAATCCATACGACCACGTGAAGACCACGCAAACTCCAAATATACAGCAGGTGTCAGGGTCGGGATTGAACCCACGACCTCCTGTATACCAGGCGAGGGAATTAACATCCCACCACCGTGGCGCCCCGGGGAATTCACACGAGCCGACTACTCGGCGAGTCATGGGAGAAAATGTTCTTCCTTCAGACCAGCAAAGTGAAGTATGGTCAAACAATGCCCACGGTTGACAGTTACTGCATGGAGAAGGTCTTGATCCAGCAGTGGAGAGACAATTGCTGATTTTTAGGTTGACAAATGTACGTAGGCCATGTGTTCTGGACTGGTTTTTGTGTTATCCGATGAGTCAAATTGATTATAATAAATCCCACCGATAATTATCAGTAGAGTTATCAATTATTTAAATAATAGGATGGCCAAGCTCTCGTGTGTACATTCACTTTGCAAGACGCGGCTTATCACGGACACAGACTGCATGCATCAACAGCAGTCTATCGAGTTAACAGCAGTGATCCGGCTTTCGGTACTGCAGATGTAAAGCTTTGGAACGCCTTGCCTTTGCTAATAAGACAATGAGAGTCGTTTGATATATTTCAGTCTGTCTTTAAAACTCACCTCTTTAAATTGGCCTTTAACGCCCCTCCCCCCCCAGAGTTCTGGCCGTTGACCATGCAGGTTTCTTAATTCCCTGCTCTCCATACACGGTGGCGTACTGAGATCTACGAATGAAGTGCGCCTAACAAATGTCAATTATTATTAGAAACGAACAGCACCACCGTTGATTTCTATCGGCCCCAGCAATGTGCAAAGAGAGGCACGTCCCCCCCTCCCTACTCAATGTGCGCTCGCGCAAATGCCAGTCTTTCCGTCCGAACATGAGCTTCTTCGAATTTCTACCTCGGCTCCGTTGCTGTCGCTCTCCGCCGTCCTGGCCTTGGCACCGCTGGCCGGCGGTGGGCGAAGGTGAGGAGGCGGCGCCTCCTCGGGCTCCTTCATGAAGAGCGGCCGCTCCCCCTGCTGGATCCACTCCTGGTACACGCGCACCACCTTGCGGATGGCTGCCGCCTCGCAGATGGGCAACAGGAAAGCCTGCACATCCCCCACCGCCCCCCAGCACAGAGGAAAGAACCGTGAGCCCGCGAACACGGTGGCTAGGAGATGTTAACTACCTCGCCTGGTATACAGGAGGTCGTGGCTTCGAGGCCGACCTCCGACGCCTGTATATTTGGTATTTGCATGTCCTCCCCGTGGCTGCGTGGATTTTTCTCCAGGTCCTCCGGTTTTATCCTTCCGCATTTGGAAACATGCGTTTAGGGCATTTGGCTACTAATATTTTGTCCACGTGATAAGCCACTTCATTGAGCTGTCATTTGTGGCCAAGTCGCTTCTTGAAAAATAGAGCTACATAGCTCAGTGGGCCTTACCTGGTAAAATAAGAGTGTTTTGTTTAAAGTTTAGAGCGAGTTCAAAAACGTTCAGGTCAATGACGCCGCGCGGCCTTGAAAAGGGCAATGTGCCGGGGCGACGGCCCTTGTCTATAGTGTAGGTCGCTGGTGGGTGACCAAGGAAAACACGTGTTTTTGTCTCGTGTGTACACGCTCTCGTTTGTATTGTCGTTGCAACGAGCTGTTTAGCTTTGCCGGGTAAAACAAAAGTATTTTCGTTTGTTCTGTCCCATTTGTTCCGCGAGTCTGAATGTAGCGCGAGCACAGAACGGCCATTAATCGTACGTAGATCGACGCTTTACCCGACGGTGGTCCATACATTGTGCAGCCGGATAAGCAATGAGGTTTCGGCTGCCATGCAATGCAGAGGTCATGTGGGTTTGAATTAAAACGCTGGTGAAAACACGAAATGTGTTCGCAACAATACTCGGAACAATTGAATACACAATCCCCAGCAGGATCTATTGTGCTGCGAAATTCCACCTTCGTGCGACACAATGCAATCCCATGTGAGGCAACGTATGAAAACAATCCACTCCTGCTGCGTAACCATTACACATGGATGTGAAAGAGGAATGTGGTGGGGACCTTAGCGCACTACCGCTGTTAACCCCGTGACCAATTCCAGGTCACAGCAAATACACTATGTAACACGATTTTTGTTCCTGGGTAGTAAGTGCTATTTTCTAAATGCTTATGCCTCGAAAGTATAGAAAATTGATGTTATTGACCAGGACAGTGATATTTTGAAATGTGTCTATTTTCAATGAGAAAACGTGGTGTGCATTTGTGTTATTCCTTCACGTAAAGTCCTTGACAAAAGAATTAGCATATGCTAATTCCTTTGTCAAGGCACCTTGTTTCCTCGCACACAGCATAAAGGTCGCGGTCTGAGCGTGGCTGTGTTTCACTCCAGCGCTGTCCTCGAGACAGCCTGATCCCTTCACCTGATGAAGGCCGCTTGTGTTGTGGCCGAAACGTCGTGATTTTTGTTGTTTTATTTTTTACCTACGTGACTTTACCGAATAGAACCAAAGAGTATGGATCCTTGCAGTCACGAAAGCTTTAAATCTAGAATTACATCCAGCATCATCAGGCAATTTGGCGGAATAGTGAAGCCCTCCACCTGCTCCCGGTCTTAAATAGAGCAGCAAGGTGACGTCATCATTTAACCCAATCAGATGTAGAGATCAGAGGCGGAGAGGGGGGTATTATAATTATATAATAGATTAGTAATCAGTTAATTGTTATGATTAGTAATCATTTGTAGATTACTAATAAGTTGTAATGTGTATTATTTAATTTAATCCAATCACTATACCCAATCTGAAGCGTATTATTAAATAATACATATTACAATTCCTTTTAGGGGAAACAGATAACAATTAACTGATTACTAACGTAGTATGTAATGACAATAACCCCACCCTCCGCCACCTCTGATTTCTGCACCAGATTGGGTTAAATGATGACGTCACCCTGCTGCTGCTCTATTTAAGACCGGGAGCAGGTGGATGGCTTCACTATTCTGGCAAATTTCCCGATGATGCTGGATGTAATTACCAGCGAAACGTAGTACTCAAAATTGTAAATGTTGTGGATTCACTCTTCACCACACCGGTGGGCTAAAGTGTTGAACTATTTGTCTTTTGTCAACGTGACGCATTTTTTACTGATTGGCCAGGTCGGGTGATGGAGGGTTACGACACATTTATAAATAACGCGATCTAACCCAAAAACCTTTATTATGAAGAAGTATGGTCATGTAATCCACACAACCGACATGGCATGAGGAGAGCTCCATCCAGCAGTGGATTCACAAAGGGACATCACAAACGTTGTATTCCATCAACACCACACGCGGCCGCCTTTGTCTTCCCAGTGGCGATGTTTACAACACACCACACCAGGTACTCATTTGAGGATGAGTTAACCTAGGGGAGGCCCAGAACCGGTTCAGATAATCGTCACCGGTGTTGGTCATGAGCGGGAATCTAACGCGGGCCGGCGTGTCCGTAGCGCAGTGCGGTAACCGCTGTGCCACCTCTCCCCAGACACTTACACAAAGACAAATAACATACATATCGATATGCGCACCATACCACTTTACACTGTTCAATAGACTGTGTTGTGTGTGTAGCAGAGCGCCGGGAGGCTAAAATGCAGAAAATTGGCACAGTAGGGGGTACAGCTGGTGCATCTACCGGTCGTCTAAGTCGGCCAACCCATTGCATCTGGGTCCGTCCCGAGACCTCCTGTTAGCGAGCCT
Source organism: Petromyzon marinus (assembly GCF_048934315.1). NCBI lineage: Eukaryota > Metazoa > Chordata > Hyperoartia > Petromyzontiformes > Petromyzontidae > Petromyzon > Petromyzon marinus. Next base: position 16,788,691 of record NC_133683.1, read on the forward strand.
TCGACACTGCACGTGGCCTCAAAGTGCACTTGGTCTGGCACAAGCGCCGTGGTGACGTCACCGTCACTAGTGGCGAATGAGCGGGTATTGGCATAGGTTGTGTGTGTAGGTCATCCACACTCAGTGCTGCTGCACCACCTCCTGGACAGAGTGGAGCATAGCGCGGACACAGTTGCTCTGCGATCTGACAACCGTCAATCGTTAAAAGGGTAAGTCAATACTGAGCACTGCAAACGCGGTATATTCTAAGTTTTCAGTGAGACAATGGTGCACGTTTCTTCAAAGCTCAAGTGCTTACATTTGAAAATTATTCACGTGAACAAGACAATGCTGTGAGCCAAACTAAATGACATTTTATGACTTGACAAACCAAAGACAATTTCCCTAATAATTTACGCCTAAGCAATTGCCTTATTTTTGCGGACAAACGAAAACAGCCTGGCAAAACATTTAAAAAAAAAAATAACTATTCTACGGGATACCGTACAAAGTAACGGGAAAAATAACCAGTCTGGCTTACACCCACACTGTAGAATGAAAAAAAACAGGCAGGAGGATGATACAGGCTTGGGAATAAACAAGTGTGTCTGTATAAACTTGTGTGCTATATTGGTGGGGATATGCTTGCTGAGAGCAGCGCTGGGCAGCAAAATCCACAGCTGGAATATATAATCCTTTGCCTCCTTTGTTAATTAAATTATTCTACAATACCCCGGTTAAAGTCGGGGGGGATGCGATCCTGAAAGGTGCAATGACAAATGTCGAAACGACAAAAATCTCAGCGATTTACAGGGTAGCAGGTGGTGGAGGCGAAGGCTGAGAGGCGTTGAATACAATAAAGAATGGACGATGATGCTGTCAGCGATGTCAGCGTGGGGTTGAAACGACGGAAATCAGGCAGCGGTATTAATAATAAAGCTACGACGTATTTGCGAAACGGGAGACGCTACACACACCAGCACGCACGCGCAACGACGTGCAATGCCACACACACGGGGCGCGGCGCTGCTGACCTGGCGGAAGACTTCGATGACAAAGTTGACGTTCTCGCGCGACGAGTGGAAGACCTTGCGCGCGATCTCGGCGTCCGACAGGTGCTCCTCGTCCACGCTGCACAGGCTGGAGGTGCTGGGCTCGCGCTCCGTCAGCGTGCTCGTGTTCGAGTGCGATTGCTGCTCCTGCCCCTCGGGCTGGGAGCCGCTACCCGCGCCGCCGCCGCCGCCGCCGCCGCCGCCGGCACCGAGCCCCATCGCTATCCCGGGGCCGCTGCCGCCGCCGCCGCCACCAACGCCGCCACAGCCACCGCCGTTCCCGCCTGTCCCTCCTCCTCCTCCTCCTCCCCCCGTCACGCTGTCGCGCGTCTCGCCAACGCACACCCGCTGCTCCTCCGCGATCGCGTAGCCCGCCGCTGCTCGCTTTCGGCCACCACACGGGGAGAGAGACGCGCGCGCGCAACCGTTGAGCAGGCGCGGCGATTGAGCCGTCGCGACACACACGGCGCGCGCGTGAGAATTTACCAATGACGACGAGTGAAAATTGATTTTGTTGCATATAGGCTAACGGTGCAGACACATCTTTACACGTGAAACGGATCAAAGACAATTTGATCCTACCTCCCCTGTCCAGTTATTGTTAAAAGGGGGGGGGGGGGGGTCGGGGACAGCCCCCCACTGTCATGCCACATGGCACTAAGACAAAGATCCCCCCCTAGAGCCTTGGACCGAGAGGGCAATCGCTGGCACGGCACACAAGGCGGGGTGGGTGGCCAGCACGGCCAAGTAATCCACACAACCAACATGGCATGGGGAGAGCTCCATCAAGCAGTGGATTGACAAAGTGACATACATCGTTATTAAGTTCATAATGTGTCATCAAAAATGTTGTGTTCCATCGGCACCGCGCCTCCCCGCGATATTTACATATCGCACAAGGTATACATTTGAAGGGGGAGGCCACGGACTGGTTCAGTTTGTATTTGAAGTTGCACAGGGCTTCGCGGTGGCAAGATGTTATTTAACCTCGCCTGATGTGCAGGAGGTCGTGGGCTCGATTCCTACCCTGACGCCTGTTGTATATTTGGAGTTTGCATGTTCTATCTCCCCGTGGCCACGTGGATTTTTCTCCGGGTCCTCCGGTTTTTCCCTCCACATTTAGATTCAACATGCGCTTAGAATATTTGTCCGCGATAAATTAACATACGTTGATAAGCCACTTCGCTGAACTATCATATGCGATGGCCAGGTCGCTTTTGAAAAAGAGCTATCCAGCTCAGTGGGCCTTACCTGGGGTAAAATTAAAATAGTTTTTGAATCGTTTAACGGCAGCGGACGGCTGCGGGAATTTGCCCACGTGTAAACAACGACAAAATTATTTACACAGCAGGCTTTACAGCAGTGTCTCCTGTTTGGATTTTCAGTGTTGTTTAGTTGAGACAGTCCACCATCACGCGACGCTGACCAACCTGAATGTTCTTTGGCACGTCCTCCCCGTCGACGCCGGGCAGCTTGGGGATGGCGATGGGTTTGGACTCGAGCCAGAAGGCGACGAGCCACTTGACGACGGAGACGCGCGCCGCCAGGAAGGGCTCCTTGGTGCAGTAGATGGCGTGGTTGGTCTCGGCGTCCTTGCCGATGAGGACATAGTGTGGCCTCGACCTCCACTGGGGGATGTCTGCGTGCGGGAGGGCAAAGACAAAGGTCGCCCACCACCACAACCGTATTGCCTCCAACAGATTGTTGGGGAAAGTGCCGTTAGCGAGTAGCACCTATGAAGGCCTGAACGGAACACGAGGGGGTGGGTGGCCAGCACCGTGGCCGGTAGCCATCGTCTCCCCAGTGGCGATGTCAATAAACCGCGCGCACCTCCGATTTGCGCGTTTGGCTACGGTGTAAATAAATGTCAACATACATACATGCATTTGAGGCTGAGTCGACCTAGGGGAGGCCCGGGACCGGTTCAGATAATCGTCACTGTTTGGTGGCCGTGAGCGGGAATCGAACTCGGATGGCCGAGTTCATAGCACAGCGCGCTAACCGCTACACTACCGCTCCCCACGCACTCGAGAGAGCGCGGAACTGTGAACCGCGCTTTTGGCTCATGGACGCTAAACGCTTTCGCGCGAGTTCACGGTCGTGCCGTCTTTGGTTCCTGGATGAACTCCTGGCACCGCGGAGCGAAACGTCGGGACGTCACACGGCCAACAACACGCGGTACAATCCCGAAAACACATCAGAAGCCTGAGCATCTGTTGAGTCCAGTCCATCACTTGTTCTCAAACACATTACAGTTTGGGGAGTTATATTCTCCCGGACACACGGTAATATGCCTCCGGTCTCAACTTGTAGAACTATTGAATTAAAACACTTCTTACGCAACATCTGCAACTGTTCCAGACGGAGATCAATGCATGCCAACTGGCGTTGTGAAACATTACATTATTGACGTATTCACCATTGCGTTTGACTGGTCCAGACGTTCATTGTAATACTTGTAAAGCACTTGCGCAAGTTATAGAAGAAAAATATTAATATGCGTGTCATGATGCGCTAGCTATGTGCGGATTGATGTTCTGGAGACAGCCTTGCAAATGAGCAGTTTCATCTCAAGAGATTATCCAGGTTCAGTTCATTTTTTTTCATTTATTCGGCATAGCCCTGAGCCATGCGGCGGCTCTTGACTCGGGTGCAACCGCAACAAACAAAAACATGAACAAAGATGGCCGAGTTCGTAGCGCAGCGCTATAAAAACTAAAACGAAGGGACTAAATATGATCTCAAAATGTTGAACACAAGTGGGACGTGGGCATGCTGGGAAAAGGGGACATCTGCTTGAGAGAGAGAGAGAGAAAAAACAGTGGTAGGCAGAGGGCTCAGATTATGAAACTCAACGAATATAAACAAAACTATTTTATTTACCAGGTAAAGCTCACTGAGCTATTTCAGAGGTAAACTGGCCACAGATTATAGCTTATAAAAGGCTTTACCATCACACGTGGGAATTTATAGTAGCGGCCAAATACTCTGAATGATTGTTTCTCAATGTGGAGGGAAAAACCAGAGGGCCCAGACAAAATTCCACGCGACCACTGGGAGAACATGCAAACCTCCAAACATACAACAGGCGTCAGCGTCGGGATCGAACCCACGACCTCCTTGCATACCAGGCAAAGGAGATAACATCTCGCCACCGCCCGGCGCCCCACTACAGGGGCAGCAGAGGAGAAAGCTGATGGCTGCTGCCAAAAGGAAAACCGTCACACTTTGGCACAGCGGAAGAAAAACAAACAAATAGAGCAAACATTTTACGTGGCATTTACTGCTCTGCTTTCTGGCCTGCACCGATACGCCCGTGAAGAGCAGAATTAAAAAAAACTACGCACCCAGATCGCACCTTGTAACAGAGGCAAGGTTTCACGCGCCTCAACGGAATCATTTAATCTCCCGGTTAAGCTATTCCGATTTGGACACATTCCGATATATTTGAACGTGTTTATCTTTTGATTTAAAGCTTTCGTGACTGCAGGGATTCATATTCTTGGTTCTTTCGGTAAAGTCACGTAGAAGGGAAACAAGAAAATAATAAAAATATAGAACAATAAAATTTGCTGTGGTTTTCACACCTGATGATGATGATTGCTTGTGTTGCAGTCGAAACGTCGTGAGAATTTTACTGTTTTACATTTTTATCATTTTATTGTTTCCCTTCTACGTGACTTTACCGAAAGAACCAAGAATATGTGTTTATCTTTCTTTAACAATTCACAATTATTCAAGGTGCACGTGGAACACGTGTGTCCCCTGCGCTGCCCAGCGGCTCGCGAAGACGTGGTTTCCAGAAATTTGGCGCCACACGAAAATAAACATGACCCCCACCCACCCACCGCCCCCCCCCCCCCCTCCAAAGCAGCAGCGCGTACTTCCTGTCAACAGGCAGAGAGAGGAGAGCACATACCGATGACCGGGTGATACAAGCTGATTTCCCACGAGAAGCTGGGGAAGATGTAAGGCAAGTAGAAGTTTTTGAAGTTTACAAAGAGGAACGCGAATCCCCTCTCCTGATTTTCCTTGTCCTTCCACTCCAAGCTCTTGGCCTGCACAGGGCACAGCACAGCAGGGTGGTCGGACCAAGACGCTTGTGGCAAGGCTGGTGTCCCGTCAAGTGCCACGCACACCACAGGGCCGTTTGTGAATCCACTGCTGGATGGTCTCCCCCGGGTCACGGGGGTTGGGGGGGGGGGTTATCAGAGTTTAGTTTTATTTAAAAAAATGGTTTAGTTTCATTACATTTTTAGTGACTTGCTTACCTATCCCATACTCCTATCATGTTTTTTTTATTGTTTGCTGATTTACTTATACTTGATTCCTTATACTGGATCCCTCCAGTATTTCTCCAGCATTAGTAAATATTCTGATTCTGAGTTCATTTCCCCACGCTGGTTGGTGCTGGTTGGTGGAGGCGGACAGCGCAGAAGGAAAGAAATGTAAAAAAATGTCAGCACTGCCCTCTGTTGCCCAACAGTTATCCTGCCAGCCCTATCACAGCCTGTTTGTGGGTGGTGGAAATGGTTCCCCATCTGAGCACTAACCACCAGGCTTAACCCCGCTCAGTTTCCTAGATATGATAACATTGGGCACATTCCGATATATTTGAAGGTGTTTAATCTTTATTAAACAATTCACAATTATGAACGGTGCACATGGAACAAGCCACGATTTCAGCAGGGCAACCCAAGCTTTTGCTTCATAAAAACTACTATGGACACTGTGAAATGGCACGATACGCCTCAACAATTGTAATCGCTCACTCAGAAGCAGATGACTCACCTGGTTCACCATGTACTTCAACAGTGCATCCAAGAAGTAGATTGTGGGATCTTCCTGAGCTTTGTCAGATGACTGTGGTGGAATGAGTGGCGTTATCTCTTCCGGAATAACTTGGGCTGCGTGGAAGGAGGAGTGTACAGATGAGTCAATAATGTTCGTAAAGTCGCCGGTTAGCGTGTGATGTTCGCACTCAAACACGGTTTCGCTATGACGCGGTTCTTCCATTAGGGAACACTTTTCGAACAAAGCGGAACGCGCACACCGTTATAACGTGGAACGCGATACCGTTATAACGTGGAACGCGCTCACTGTTATAACGTGGAACGTGATACCGTTATAAAGCGGAACGTGATACCGTTATAAAGCGGAACGCGATACCGTTATAAAGCAGAACGCGCTCACCGTTATAACGTGGAACGCGATACCGTTATGAAGTGGAACGTGCTCACTGTTATAACGTGGAACGCGATACCGTTATAAAGCAGAACGCGCTCACCGTTATAACGTGGAACGCGATACTGTTATGAAGTGGAACGTGCTCACTGTTATAACGTGGAACGCGATACCGTTATAAAGTGGAACGTGCTCACTGTTATAACGTGGAACCCGCATACCGTTCTAACGTGGAACGCGATACCGTTATAAAGCAGAACGCGCTCACCGTTATAACGTGGAACGCGATACCGTTATAAAGTGGAACGTGCTCACTGTTATAACGTGGAACGCGATACCGTTATAAAGCAGAACGCGCTCACCGTTATAACGTGGAACGCGATACTGTTATGAAGTGGAACGTGCTCACTGTTATAACGTGGAACGCGATACCGTTATAAAGTGGAACGTGCTCACTGTTATAACGTGGAACCCGCATACCGTTCTAACGTGGAACGCGATACCGTTATAAAGCGGAACGCGCACACCGCTATAATGCGCACACCGTTATAATGCCCACACCGTTATAACGCAGTCGATGATGAACTACTTTCTTGAGCTGCACGGCTGAGCGGTACAGTGATACAGTACACGCCATCTCATTTTCTGTGTGTACATCGCCAAAACTTGTTAAACGAGCACTTCCTGTAAATGTTCATGAGAGAAACCTGAAAGATTCCATACTTTGTGTTACATTTAAAAACCGAATCGCTACTTGAAACTATTCAATTGCACTGGGATTACAGAATCGGAATATTTATTTTTTCTGAATGAAGCCGATTAGCTATGCAGCTTTTTCTCACAGATTTACAATGGGGTTCCCTGCTCAAATGAAACGAGGCGGTGCTAATCTCCTCCTATTTACAGACCTAAACCGTTGGTGGAAATTCCACATTATTATGTCGGGGGTGAGTCTATGTAGAGGACAACCACTGTTGACTTCTCAACAAAGTGAGACCTATTTTATTGACTCTTTTACGGGATGATGGGCTGAACCAACCCCAAATAACCAGGATTGGAACTCGCGCTGTTGCGATTGAGAGTCGCACGTTCGACCACTAAGCCACCTGGCCGGACATCTAGAAATGATACGTGACTTACACAGGCACATCAGCAACGTGACGCCTGACGCCACATGAATTACATCCGACTCATTCTTTTATTGCAGTAAGCCAGTGGTCTACGTTATTACGCTTTAGTAAGCACGCAGCCTAAGTGCAACAATTAACCGAGGGTGTAATTGGATATGCAGTCAAATTACAGCCGGCTCTCTTTGCGAAGGGTAAATAGAGGTTGTCAGCCACCATATCCTTGCTTCTTAATTATATCCATGAACCACTGTACACTTTTGTTTTTCCAAAAAACATTTCTGTGTAGGAGTGGAGTGGTTAGAGGGTGCAATGAACACGGCGACCTGAACTCAATTCCCAGTCATGGCGAGCATCGGTCGCGAGGCCCATCTGCAACCAGTCCTGGGAACCTGCCGCCCCTACCTCCCCCCCACCTCGCCCCCCCCTCCAACCGCGCCCCCCCCCACGCAACCCCCCCCCTCCACTTCGCTACCCTCAGTGCCCCCTCCCGCCCGCTAGCCATACTAGCCCACAGTTACACTGGCGGTGAAGTATGGTCAGAAAACCTTCTGTGACCAGGCTAGGCACGGCAAGGCCTTCAAGCGACAAAGAGCTGTAAATCAGTCATTATTACTGGACCCAGTTTGTGGAGGTTAGGTGCTCGAAAGCACGTCCGCTGCGGAGACGGCACCGTTAAAATGAAAGTTCGCTTGCAGGAGTTGGATGCACTGTTGCATCGTGAGACCGCGAAAAATGTCAGCAGCTGTGGCAGGGAGGCCATCATCCAGCAGTAGATTGACCGCAGCTAACGTGGTTTTTCACACCGTCCGTAGCGCGAGAGCGCGCACCTGTGCCCTCTTGCAGGGCGAGCGGAGGGTTGATGAGGGTCTCCAGAGAGCGGGGGCCTTGCTCGGACAGGGGCAGGGGAAATCCGGGTATGAGGCAGGCGAAGATCAGCCTCTGCTCCTCCGAGCAGTTTCCCTGAAGAGCCTGGATCCACAGCAGGAAGAGCCGCACCCCTTCACGTCGCAGCTGTCGGGGGTGGGGTCGGAGGGAGGCGGGGGGGCAGGAAGCACATGAGAGCCACACGCAACGGGCAACGCGCATCACAAATCCACAACCCAGAGTGAGCAGTGGTGACACCACATGCTCAGATAATAACCAATAGTCATAATAATAATAATGCATTTCAGCCATTCCAAATTCACCAATGAAGACCTCTCCCCAACGCCGGGCAGGTGCGGGTTTGGTGTAGTGGGGGCAGAGACATCGGTTCTGGTATCGTTTGCCACCGATGCTCGCCGCGGCCGGGCATCGAACTAGGGTCGACGGGTTCATTGCGCAGCGTACTGTAACCACCGCCGTTTTAAAATGTTGTTCTGACCAACAACCCCCTCACCACCATTTCATGCGTGAAGCAGCCAACGACGTATTGGTACCATTGCTTTGATTTGTGTAAAGGCGTGCTTTCACCCCGCTTGGTTCGCAACAAATAATGCAAAGTTAAAGCGATCGCAACTTCATTAAGTAGGGACACCGAAAAGTAAATTTTTTCCCAACTTTACGGAAAGATGGCGACTCCCTTTCGACAGACATGCATTGTACTTGAAGCAATTAAACTTTGGAACATCTAATATGTACCCACAAGCAACATGAGGTTGCATCAAACAAGCTCGTGATAAGATTTTTTTCATCGTCAAAAAGCAAAAACTGTATAATAGCATTCACAAATTACTATACAACTTTTATTTTCCTCTTTCTTTATTCAAAGCTACAGCAAATGCATGTCCAAGCTATGCTGTTAAACAAAAACAAAACACACAAATGCATGTCCAAGCTAAGATAAAAAAAAAACACAGCTTACTTTAAGAGAGTTTCCAGAATGAAGCAGCTTCTTTAAAATGAGCCCTGAAAGAGATGCAGAAGATGACAACACGTTGATTGGAACGAAACAATGCCACGTGCCACCTGCTCGCTTGTGCAAGGGTATCGGCACCAAGCCCATAACGTGCTTTTTCTTATCTCATCGGCAAAATTTGTGCAACTATTATTTTATTTTACCAGGTAAAGCCTCCCCCCCCCTCACCGCCCCCCCCCCCGAATTATTAGCTCTGTTTCAGAGACGACCTGGCCACACATGGTAGCTCTTCGAAGTGGCTTATGTCATCATAACACGTGGGCATTTAGACTGTCGTAGCAGTTACAACGATCTAAGCATGCGTAATTTTTTGTTAATGTGGAGGGCAAAACCGGAGGAACCCGGAGAACAATCCTCTCGACCACCACGGTGGGGGGGGAGAGATCACGCGGACTCCAAATATACAACAGGCACCGCCGGGATCGAAGCCACGACCTCCTGAGCAATACCGTACACAATTAACGTAAAAACATGAAACAAAAAAGGCACGAATCATAACACAATAAAAGTTTTTTTTTATTCGTACAATGTGGCGATGTCCAAATCGGGTTATAATGAAGTATGGTTTATCGATTGAAATATATTATCATAGTCACAATATACGAATCAACTTGATTGTGTGCATGCGTGTAAGATTCGCTTGTTTGATTTGCACATTATTATTTGTATTCCTATTATGCTTGTTTACCCAGGAAATCATCAGTGAGGCTCATGACCCCCTCTTTTTCAGGAGGATCCTGCCAAGGTTTTTTCCAAGAGGCAGCGATTCCCTTGTATAATCCAAGTAATTTGCAGGTAAAATTCCATATTTGATTAATTTGGACCATGATATCAGCACACAGTGGCTTACTCTTTTTTCGAATGACGGTCCGGGCTGTTGAATGTTCACTGTGAAGCAGACGGTGCCTCGTTATTTATAGGCAATACACCCGCAGTATTAAACCAGCTAAACTCAACTAAACTTTTGATTTTACCAGGTAAGGCCTCAACGTGCTACGTATCTTTTTTTCAGAAGCGACCTGGCCACAAATGATGAATCAAGCAAGTGGCTTATCACGTGAAAATTTATCGTAGCCAAATACCCTAAATGCATGTTTTAAATGTGGTGGGAAAAACTGGAGGACCCGGAGAAAAATCCACGCAAACTCCAAATAGACAGGCGTCAGGGTTGGGATCGAACCGACGACCTCCTGTATACCAGGCGAGGTAGTTAACATTTTGCCACCGTGGCACCCCGATTAATCAGGCAGGCCACTGGATTAGAACCGTGGACCTTTGCAACAAAAGCGGCAAAACACATTACTGCTCGGCCATGTGACGGCACACACACGTGATTTGTTCACACGATGATCCCTGCAGCCACTAGAGGCATGGAAATTCTACAAAAATATCTATTGATTCTTGAATCGAATCATGACCCAGAATGGTGACAATTCATCAAATCGCCCAGGGCATGAATCGTCACACGCCTAGTACCACACGGATTAAACTCTCAGAAACTGTCCAATAATGCTCATATTCAATGTGTTCTCTTTTTTTTATTCAAAATAAGCTTTTAAAAGCCTCTCCTGATTTAAATCACAGAGCACACTTTACTATTAATCTTTTACAGTACGTTTCACAATCGCATAACGCACTATCGCCTCTCCATAATAACAGGCAATGCTACAGCAATGATCGTAGGCAAAAACAAAAGACAAACAGCACCCGCATAGCCTGTAACAGACTGTTGGGGCAAGTGCTGTTAGCGAGGACCTATGAAGACCGGCACGGTACACGAGGAGGTGGGTGGCCAGCACCACAGCCAGGCCGCCTTTGATCTCCCTAGTGGCGATGTTTACACACTCCACCAGGTACTAATTTGTGGCCGAGTCGACCTAGGGGAGGCCCAGGACCGGTACAGATATTCGTCGCTGGTGTTGGCCGTGAGCTGGAATTGAACTTTGGTCGCCGGGTTCGTAGCGCGGAGCACTAATCGCTGCACCCAAATAAAGGCATCCCACTTCATCGCAAGCGAGCATTCGAACGCCAGCCGCAGCAAACCCCGATGAAACGCACTCGAAATCGCACTTGCAAAATATTAAGCGGTGGTTATAAATAACGCATTGGGCGGGCCCGCTGCCTCTTGCAGCTGCGTGAAGCTGCTACGATGCCGGCCCCGTTCTGGAATGCGACTTCACAGCGAACAAGCACCCAACAAGTCAGCGGCTGGAATGCCCGTCATCAAGCACCAGCGTCGCTACACTGTATAAACCACGCACGCACGCCCGTTATTTTCTCGGGCCACGCTGACTCGCAAACACAATTCAGCTGTGGCGTGTCAGATGTGTGTGTCGGTGGCCGATGTTATTTTTTTAAACAAGACTTGCACGTGGTGTACACGAACAATCCGCTTGCTAGATGATTATTTGACCATACTTCACCACTTTGATCAGTGCGGGTTTGTGAAAGTAACAAGAGGTGAGAGCACATGAGTACGATGCGGCTGTGGATTTTGCCGCACGGCCCCCTTCCTGGCCACCACGTCGCCCCGTGACGGTGGCCACCTATAAGCAACCTTCTTTGGTTCTTTCGGTAAAGTCACGTAGAATGAGAATAAAATAATACATTGATAAAATAAAATAACACAATATTCTCACGACGTTTTTTTGTGTGACTCGACCGAAAGAACCAAAGAAGATGAATCCTTGCAGTCACGAAAGCTTTAAATCGAAATATAAGCAACCTGTTGCTGCACGGTGGAGGTCGCCCATCCAAGTGCTACCCAGGCTCAACCCCGCTTAGCTTGCGAGATCCTCCGACGAGATCACGGCGCGTCCGCCGGGTGATTTGGTCATAGGCTGCAGGGCCATTGTAAATATTTATACACAAGCATAGGGGTGGAGGGGCCAACACCTTTACATCAACACTGAAAATCCAAACAGGAGACACTGTTGTAAAGCCCGCGACATAAATAACTCGATCGTTGTTTACACTTGGGCAAATTCCTGCAGCCGCCCGCAGCCGTAAGAGTAAAAAAATGCGAAAAACAAAAAATATTTTAATTTGACCCCGTAAGACCCACTGAGCTATAATAGCTCTTTTCCAGAAGTGACCTGGCCACAAATGATAGCTCAACGAAGTGGCTTATCACGTGCAAACTTATAGTAGCCAAATACACACTCTAAACACGTTTCTAAATATGGAGGGAAAAACCGGTCGACCCAGAGGAAAATACACACGACCATGGGGAGAACATGCAAACTCCAAATATACAGGTGTCAGGGTGGCGATAGAACCCAAAACGACCTCCTCTATATCAGGCGCGGTAGTGAACATCTCGCCACCGCCACGCCAAGTGAACACAAACTCGGGGAGCAAGCGAGAGGTGGCGATACTCGCGTGGGGGAGCAGTGCGTGCTTGGCGAATTACTTACAGGGTTGTTGGTGGTGCGGTGGTGCAGCGGTAAGTGCACTGCCCTACCAACCCAGCGACACGGGTTGGATTCCCGTTCACGGGCCAACACCAGTAACGATTATCTGAATCGGACCTGGGCCTCAAATGTGTATCTGGTGCGGTGTTTAGTAAACATCGCCGGCCATCTACCCCCCCCCCCCCCCCCCCCCCCGTGTGCCGTGCCGGCCTTCATTGGTGCTCGCTAACAGCACCTGCCCCAACAGTGAATTGAGTCTACACGGTGGGGGGGGGGGGTCGTTGTTGTTTTTCGTACCTATACTGTGGAACTGCCATCTGTTGTGGATCCTCTCGGGCAGCTGCTGGAGAATTTTCTGTCAAACAAAACGAAACGGCACAGTTTACTTTAAAAGAGCGGTAAACAGGGCTCACACATTCGCAGGAAACCAAAAACTCGAGACAGCCGTTTCCTATTACTTTTCGCTTACATCTCAATCGCACGGTCCCACTTAGGGGTTACATTTAAAATGTCGTGAGGCATCGAGGGCTTTAACCGGCAATCATGCCCCTGTGCTCACCTCCACGACCTTCTCCAGAACTACGGTACTGCCTGGTGTCTAACATCTCCCGTGTTCTCTGAATTATAAGACCCACAATTTTCCTCCACGCAAACCGCCCCCCCCCTCCCCCGTCCACCTGCTGTATGGCAAAGCAAATGTCGGGGGTGCGTCATGCATGTGTGACCAGATTTGTATAACTTTATTGACAACGGAGACCAGGTTTAGACTTGCTGGAGTGTCAGACCAGAGAACGCCAAAAGGTGAACAGGACAAAGCCAATTCTTTTTGGTGTTCTCTTGTCTGACACAGGTGAGACTAGGCAATAAAGAGACTAGGCCATGAAGAAGGCTGTCTCTGGTGTAGGCCAATCAGTTCCAAAGACAATGCATATGTTAATTATCAGAGCATGTTTTGTTTGCATGTTCACCACAAGTACTGTGTGTGGTTAATGCAGACTTGATTCCTTGCAAACGGTTTCTGTTTGGTGTTTGAACATCTTAACACCTCCTGTTTCATTGCCAGAAAAGGTAAAACCTATTCTTGTTTTCATACTTTATGATACTGGCAAAAAAGGTCCCATGTTATATTTGAAAGTGTCGGTGCATTTGTGTACATGGTACTCTATTTAACGTGAGGAAGTTTGAGAAGTGTTTGTTGGGCGTAAAGCCCACTTTACAAACGAAGGCTGCTTCACGGAATCGTGCTTTCGTCATCAATGACACGTGACGAAGACATTCGAATTCTAAACTCGTACGGCACAGCAGTGTTACCGCCCTGCATCAGGGTACAGCCTTCACAGATGACATCGCCATCCACTTCAACAGGTCACTGCAACAGACGTCTTTATCCACACACTTGGGGAACGCCTTCCAAGGTCACAGAGAAAAATTTCTCGCACGTCAATCGAACCAAGTGTTTAGCTCATTCTCAGAGCTGGAAGAAGGCAAAGCGCGAGTCATAAAAACCGCATTCAAACTGGATAGTTTATTTTGTACGGAGTCATTGGTAACCAAGCTGTAGCCATCACCTCACTGCACTGGAGTACTTGCGAGTGACTGAAGCATGGATTCGAACCCAGGGATCTCAGCAGGCGCTGTCTTGGTGCTCTGGCATCTTAGCCAACCTGGCCAACCCAACAACATTCTTTCCTCGTTGAACTTGGAATTTTTTTTTCATCTCCTCGGACCTGTCAGACCACTCACGTTTTGTGTAGTAGCGACGCCAAAACTGCATGTCCACAACTGATGTATGATTTATGCCGCTCTCTTAGCCGCTAGGCCCACCACCCTCTGGCACTCAGTCCCCACGCAACTCTGACAGGTCCCCTTCCCTCCCAAATAGGAAGGAGACATCACAGCGATACACTACTCCGCTGCTCCTGACATGCTTATCTGGCTTGACCACCTGAATGCGACATTGTAGTTGTTGCTCTGCGTCTACATCATCAGCCATACGAAAGATGAAGCCAACTCAGCTCCCTCTTCAACATCTTCTTCAACATCCCCGTGCCACCCCCCCCCTCCCCCCGACGGTTCCTTTCCCCTCCTCCCTCCCTCCCCCTGTTACCTTTCCTTCCCCCAGTATGTTTGTTATCTTCCACACTTAGCCTTCCTCTTATAACCTCTTCATGTCCCCACACGTGGTCTCCACCTGCACGCGGCAGTGAGCCCAATTTTTCTCCTTTCGTTGGGCCCTGTCGCGACAAAATCGGGCGGCTGTTCGTGGAGTTTGTTTACCCCCCCGCCCACCGCCGTTCTGCGATCGGCGTTTCGTGACGAGCTCGCGTCGAGCTGCGATCTCATCTTATCTCGGATTTTATAAAAGATTTTATAAGGCGCTTTTGTAAAAAAAGCGCTTTACAAGAATTATAAATTGTGCATTGGCTGATGGGAAAAAGGAACGGGGGTTTTGAGTGTTGGGGAAGGGACGGCAAGGAAGGGTGATGACAGGGAAAGCGAGGGTTTGAGGTTAGGAAGGGGGAGTATGGTTAAGGTTTTAAGGATGCAGACAGGATGTAGCAGAGGGATACGCTATTGAAACAGATGAAAGCATTAAAAAACAAAAAGATATCTCCGTGCTTTCGGACCCCCCCCCCCCCACCGAATCGCTTCCTGTCTCTCCGTCTCTCATTCTTTGTGCATAAATTGCACGCTCCCAGACGGTTTTGTTACGTCACGGGCGCATTACCCGTGTATCGATTTGTGTTGACAGGTCAATGTTAGTGACTTGTTGCTGTAACTTGGCAACCCGTCCCCCTATCAGACATCTGTGAAAGAGAGTTTCATAGCTCATCGGATTCCTCCAGGATAAATAAAGATTGTGATAAATTGTCGTTGTTGTTGTTGTTGTACACGGGACAAAACGATACTCGCCCCGTAACTCAACATCCCGACCAATGGCAAGCGACGATCCCGGGGACCAAGGTGAATCAGTACCTGCCCGCCGCTCCCACACCTGGGCCACGCAGCACCATTTGCTAACCGTACGATGCCAAAACAACGCAACGGTAAGCGAGCGTAACGCAAAAACATTAAAGTCACACGTCGCGTAGCCAACCGCCTGTGACCTTGAGTGTGTCGCAACACCAGGCAATGGATTTTAATGGCTTACACGACTCACTTTTCACCCAAAAGTAACAAAGCGTTTGCCATTTTCACATCTTCACCGTAGATTCCAGCACAAATGAAAACTGCCGAACCAAAGCATATGAATGTATTATACCACATGTGGGCACCTTTTCTCTTAACCAAAGGAATAGAAAGTCAATGCATCGCATTCACAACAAACCTGATCGGTGGTAGTCGTCTACCAACGTGTTAAGAAAATGATTTAGCCAGCATTTTCGAGAGAAATTATATTCATTTTTGGTAAACCACTCTCTCTGATCCGTCTCACAACGTACACTCCAATTTCCAGCGTCATTCCACGAGACGAAGAGACTTCCATTTCGAACGTCCGCAGCTGGCAGCGCACCCCGCTCGTGATGTGTCCTGTCCTGAGCCCCACTTGCAGTCACCAAAAAAAAAACCATCCCTCGTCTGCGTTTATCGTCCCATCCTCGTGTGCCTCTTCATTTCCATCGGCCAAAAAACTAACCAGCGTGCATCAATCTGATGAACATTAAGTCCGCGCGCACCTTGCATCTTGCGTTCGCCGCTTTCCTCCTCTAAGAGTTCACGTTTCGACCGTAAGCATATGGAATTTGCCGAAAGACACTGCGCGCTCACTTTTGTGCCCACAAGGAGGTGTTCTGCAACGCTTCGAGTGCGTACGCAGCGAGCAGCGACATTCGTGCCGATCTCAATATAGCGTAACCATCAGTGAAAATCGAAGTGTTAATAAATTAGGAGGTAATTTATAGGGCAGTATATACCGGGCAATATCAACGGCCACGGAATATTATGAATTAGGGGGAAAAGGTAAAAAAAAAACAGGTTAATCAATTTTTCTTCCAATTTTTTCGTGGCAAACGCTTAAGGTTGTAATAGGCCCATGAAGTAAATGCAATTCATGCACAGAACGGTGGAATCAAAAAAGCAGTTACAAGTTTAGAAATGAACACAGTAGTCAAGTTAATCACTTTGTTTGCCAAATTACGAGCAATGCAGACCATTCGAATCGTGAAAAAATGAGTCCGTGACAAACACGCCAACATAAAATCAATAACAATGCAAAAAAATATCTCCCACCTCGAAGATAAAGAGAATTGATTCCAACTCTTCCCTCTGAGACTTGTGACCTGCAAGAATAATAACATTAGCTGCCTTATAGTTACACACAAAGACAAAGATCCCCCATATAGCCTGTAACAGACTGCTGGGGCAAGTGCTGTTAGCGAGCACTTATGAAGGCCGGTACGGCACTAACGGGGTGGGTGGCCAGCACCACGCCCGACCGCCTTTGTTTGCACACCGTACCAGGTACTCATTTGATGCTCAATCGACCTAGGGGAGGCCCAGGACCGGCTCAGATAATCGTCACTGGTCTTGGCCGTAAGCGGGAACCGAACTCGGATTGCCGGGTTTGTAGCACAGGGCGCTAACCGCTGCACCACCGTTCCCCATACACACACATACACATGGGATTGCATAACCTGTTCCGTGCTCCATTATCAAATGTGAAAGAAAAACTTCAACAATAAATGCGGTTAAGGTGATGGTTGTAAGCCAAGAGAAAACAGTCACTCTGTACATGCCCACAGAAGGTAAAACTGTCAAAACAATCGCAAACGTACGCACATTTAAAAGCCACACGACAAAGTCCTGCAACATTCTGAACGGGGCATTCTTCGCACATTGCAACCATTGCCCAAAAGAGACATACACTCAAGAGGCTGCCGCTAGAACATTCAGTCCTGAAATCCATCAGGTGAACACACAACGCGGGACACCTGCTAATTACGAGTAAATTTTGTCTCACGTACAAAGGGTCTGGTTGTTCCGAGCTTAGTTGATGCTCAAACAAGATAATAATAATACACTGACGACACGACAAATGTTCCCTGCGGGAAAATATATAAAGGAGGATGAAGCTGAAATTTAAACCAGCGTGAATCCTCAACACAATGAAAAATGCCGTGAAATGATGTTTGTACGCTGTTTGGCTAAGTAGGATGTTTTTGTTTAGTTTGTTGTTCTTCCCGGGGCACCTCCGATTAGCACAGTTGCTTACGTAACGGTGCGAAAGAAGTTCAACGCTCGTGCATAAATTGGCTCGTTCAACTTATGGGCATGCGACATGTCGGAGGAAAGAATGGGAGCACGCAGAGAAACCCCTACGCACATGAGGAGTGAAACATACAAGCTCCACACTTAAGCACTTCCTGTACTGACATTTCCCGGCTATCTCACGGGCCAAGCCTGCAACACTTGTTATTTTACAGGCAATCTCGGACATTCTCGGCAGAGCCAGGATTAACCCCGCTCGGCATTTAAAAGATCCGGCAAGATTAGGCCGATTATTGTGGTTTACCCCAGCACTAGTACCCCGGGAGGAACCAGATCCACGGAAGGTGAAAAATGGGTGTTTTTTTCCCCCCCTTTTGAACATAGCCGACCACGCTAATCGGAGGTACGGGGATGGGGGGGGGATGACAAAACAAAACAGCAATCTCCCCTTGGGGAGATTAAGTTTGCAACGCATGCAATGGCACCACCCCACCCCAGGTTACAAGGCGGGCCCGTGTTGTGTGCGGTTTTGGCACTCACCCTTCTGCTTGAGGCTGGCCTCAATGCTGACGAAATTCTCAAAGAACACGTAGTAGACGTGCGAGTAGTTGAACTCCAAGAACTGCTTGAGTTCACCTTGGTCCGCGGTGTCTGCAAGGCAACGGATTGGAAAACGGCACAACTCAAGGTCCAAGTGTATTTTGTCTAGCCAGGTGAGAGCGCTCAAGAGACCAGGGACGAGTCTCAGTTAAACTATAAACCATTTTTATTTTACCAGGTACGGACCAATTAGCTCTGTAGCGCTTTTGCAGAAGAGACCTGGACACAAATGATCGCTCGAACAAGTGCCTTATAATGTGCACATTTACAGCAGCTAAATACTCTAATAGCATTTTTCTAAATGAGGGAAAAACCGGAGCACTCGGAGAAAAACCCACACGACCACAGGGAGCGAAAATGCAAACTACAAATATCCAACAGGTGTCAGAGTTGGGATCGAACGCACGATCTCCTGTATACCAGGCGAGGTAGTTAACATCTTGCCACCGTGGCACCCTTGAGTTGCAAGTGACCCAGAGCAGCGGTCTGCCAGTATGGGGTGATGATTGTCGCCATGCGTGTGTAACTTTAGTCAAACCCAGCTTCGCCTGGGACTTGGATTCTTGTCTTGGATTAATACACGGCCTACGCGGAGGGTGGGGAGGATGCGTGACGTCAGCAGGCACACTGCGTGACGCTGCCGCATGGGGGTGACATAACAGATGTGACGTCACCGCTCACTTGGCACGCAAAATATATCCATTATTGCGCCCTCCCCCCCCCCCCCCAAAAAACAAAATTCTATTTTTATACTTTTAACATTGTGTACAGTATGTAAGTTAGCCACATGGCAAATTTAAAGTTTGTTGCATGTCGGGAAGTATGCTAAACATTTCTAACAGACACACATATTCACAAATTTCCCTTTTGTATATATATAAAGAGTGAATTATTCAATAACCCATTCATTGGAACCGTTAAAAGTTATGCCACCTCTTGCGGTACCTACCGACAAGTAGAATATTTGGTCCGGAATCATTTGACGATTACCGTGAGGCACTGCAAGGAGCAGGCGACGTCAAAGCCCGTAAACACAAAGCAGGCAAGAGCAGTCACAGGTTCCTCCAAAATAATTTCCCAACGTGGCCACTCCTGTGCAGTTGAGATTACGAGGCCCTTAAACAAAAGCAAGCGCTGCAATTTAAACTTCCTGGAAACTCTTGCCAAAGCTGGTGTTCGCATCAGATTCAGATGCGTGGTTTTACACGGCTCACATTTTAAAAAAAACTACAAAGTAAAAAAAACAACATACCGGACCTCCGTACCTGTAATGCTGAAATTACCACGTTAGCATTTCGGCAATCGCTGCACACACCGAGAATGTCGCTTGCGGATAATGGAACTATTCACGCTGCACGTTTCAATCCAGGACGCGATACACGTTATCTCCGTTTTAATAACATTGGCAGGAGATCAGACCATGGCTGGCACACTCTTTTATTCGTGGAATTGATTATTTAATTACAATACTGAAATGTTCTTGGTTCTTTCGGTAAAGTCACGTAGAAGGAAATAATAAAATAATAAAAATAAAACATCATAAAATAAAATTCTCACTGCAATGCTTTGTGGAATATTTTGGATTTGTTTTCACTTGTTCAACTTAAAATTTTACACAGGCACATGCAGCGTGCTCAACATATTCGCGTAGACTTTGACACTGTCCATGGCTAAAAACCGTAGCGCAGTAAAGGCACCTGCTGTAAACGTGGGAAAGAAATAGTTTTAACCCAAGGTGGAAAAGTATATAACGTGTCGTAGCAGGAGCTCCAGTTTCGAACTTAAATCGTGAAAAAATATTTAATCAAATCATGTGATGTAAAGAATATACAGTGCATCGTAAACACCACTAAGGAGCAAGAAGCATAACTAGTTTTAACGACAACAAATTACATAACTGCTTCAAAATATACTCATGCGCTCAACAGTGCAGCGTATCCGCACAAGATAAAAGTCGATGTTCCGTCAGCCCCGGCGCACGTAACCTATCGGAGCCGGGCCTTTACTCCGCAAGCTGAAAACGTCCATCTGGAAACCATCAGCGGTTTTTTTATTTTTTACGTCAAAATTATTTTCTTTGCAGGCAAACCGTATTATGGGAAGGGGCACCCGTTAATATACTCGCGCGTTTTCGAGCCGCAATAACCGGGGGGGGGGTAATACGAATCGCTGAAAGGGTCCCCTCTGTATGCCAGGCGATGCAGTGGGCCGCACAGATGGTAGATATTACCTGCGAACAAGGTTGCAACTGATAAAGCCGCCAGGGGCACGTTCGTGCCACCACCTTCTGCGGTCGCCTCGTTCAAACTAGAAACAAAACTGCTTTATTTTACCGGGTGAAGCCCACTGAGCAAATACAGCTCTTTTTTTCAGAAGCGACCTGACCACAAATGACAGCTCGACGAGGTGAATCATCACGTGGAAAGGTATAGGAGCCAAATGATCTATATTGATTCTAAATGCGGACGGAAAAATAGGGGGACAGAGGAAAAAGCCACATGACCACGGGGAGAACATACAAACTTCAAATATACAGGTGTCAGGGTCAGGACCAAACCCACAACCTCCTGCGTACCAGGCAAACGAGATAACATCTTGCCACCGCAATGCCCCAAGGGTCAAGGTCTCCGGCTGGAGGTGCGTCTTGCTCAGCCAAAGTTACATATCGACAGCTGTTTACTCGTGATGGGGGGTTCTAGGTTGGCGAGGGCATGAAGGGTGGTCCCGTATTGAGGGTACTACGCTGCAGGCCTGGGTGGTACGTGTAGTCCGTCTGTCGCGCTCCTTAGCTGTAACAGTTGCCAATGTTGCGCATAGGTCTCTTAATTCAAGGTTTCAATAAGTCGAGGCTGGCGGCCCATTTTGGCATGTCTGGGACATCGGTCTATGTAGGTTCAGTCCATCGGTTTATTTCGGGTAAGGCCCATTGAGCTAAAAAGCTCTTTCAAAGGTGAGCGAGCTAAAAGGGCTGTTAAAGCTGTTCTGTATTTTAACGAGAGTGTCCCATAACTCACGCAGGGCCATGTTGCGCAAAGTCAACGGTGGCCCAAAATCGCTCCCCTCCCGCAATATGAAATGAATCAATGCCTACATTTCATAACCTTGACATATGGTGCACACTCCTCCTTGCTGGCTCACCATCAAGGAGCAAGAGGCTCCAATTCTTTTCAACGACTGGAAGTAATGCAGTCCCCATTGGCTCTGAAATACTGGTTGGGTGTAAAACCACGCACAATAAATTAACTCCCGCTATTCAGCCCTGTAATGACCGCTCTCAGCTGAGCTCCACAAAGTTACTGCGAAAGAAGCAGCAAGCGCATGCAGTATTCTAATACAGGAACTGCTTTTTTATTACTTTGTTCCCTCCACCCGCACCTCCGATTCACGTAAGGTGAGAAAGAAGTTAAACGTACATACAAATATACAAGCAGGCACTCCTTTTTTAATTGCTTATCCAAGCCATGGCTAATTCCGCAAGTAAAGGAGGCCTTCTAACAAGTAACAAGAGTAAACTAATTCTAATTACATCAAATATAAAAAGTATAAAGTTAATACACAGTGGGAGGGCGCTGTCTAGACGTTGCGCAGTCCGTTTAACTAAGCTGCCGAAACTAACATTAGCCGTAATTAAATGTTTTCAGTAATACCGAAAGCGCATGGAAACGCTTGCATGTTCGGCCGAAAAGTGTTTGCAATGTTATGAAACCATCGAACGGGGAAGCTAACATAGACCGCCCTGTGCCAGGGGGTGCTACTTTGAGCAAACATGACAGTGGTAATGATGTTTAACTACACACGGCCAGAACGGTCCACTCCTCCCTCCTCCCCTCCGCCTTCATTGCACAGAGCCGCTCCCTGGTGTCGGCAAGGAGCGGCCCCGGAGCCGCGCGCAGCTCCTTCAGGACTGCTGCTTCGTGACAGTTATTTACTAAGGACCCCTACCACCCTTCACCTACCCTCATCCATGCCCATTTTACCACTTCACGCACGTGCCCCACAGCCCACTGCCTCTCTCTCCACGTTGCACCCATCAGACAGGTCCCTCTCTCACCGTAACCCTCCAACTTATTCTGCCTTACCTACCCCCAGCAACATCAACTCCATTCCCTGCCCATGTCCCCTCCATCCAATCCATCCCCTCCCTTACCGACCGCTGTCGGCTTGCATTTCAAAGCGCCTTGTCAAAGGGGTGCTGCACAAAATCCTAAATAGAATAGCATTAACCACATTGCATTGCGGATCTTGAAAGAGCTTTTTTTTTAATAGCAAATTCGAATTTTTTTGTTATCTTATTACTTTGCTTGCCGACCCCTGGTCTGACCAATGCTCACCCCTGCTACTCCTGAGTCACCCTCTGGGATGATTTTTTCCACCGTCCCACCAACCACTTTCTCCATTTGTTGCTGTCGATGTCAAGCTGGTATCTCTGAAGAGCCGCTGCCGCTTGCCAACCCCGGAACGCACACTTCTCATTCTCATGCAGGACGGTCAGTCTGCTCTTTTATTTCCAGCCAATGTTAATTTGTGATTCAAGCACCCTCACGTACACGGTTCTTTGGTTCACAACATACCCGGGGGTTAATTATAATCACAGTTACGGTGGGCATTGTTAGCCGACATTACAATTCCATTGTAATCGCTGCTCATTATGAACGACACGATCGCAATTGTGGTTGGAATCCCTCGGGCCTGGTTCACAGTGCATTGTGGACATCGGAACCTTTATTCGCGAGTGAGATGTCGATAAATTGTTTGCGGAGTAAATTCTGATCCAAACTTCAGGTCGATCCACTGCTGTATTATCATTGATTGGGCCACATCTAAATCGCATCCACTGCACAAACCATGGTAGTCGATGCAGGATACCTGATGATGGACAAATGGAAAATTAAAATCTCTCCAGCAGTGTGAGACAGTGGTCATCCAGAACAGAGACCGTACAACGTATGACGCAATGCCCGATCCCACAAATACGAAGGAGACACTCCGCTACTCCTGACGCGGTTATCTGGCTTGACCACCTTGAACGTGCAATTGTAGTTGTTGCTCTGCATTTCCATCAGCCATACGAAAGAAGAAGAAAACTGACTGGCATGTGTTGATAGCCCAAAGGGCCTGGAGTGTTGCTAAAGCTGTTCAGGAAAGACACGGTTTTGCTTCCGCCACTCTCCTCTGCTATGGGCTTGCTTGCTTGCACCTTTTGAAAAAAGGAAGACGTTATGACCGTCACACATGGTCAAGCCCTGTCGTCTTCAATCAAGTGAACATGGACGTCACATCTTATTATTTTCGCCATAAAACACTGAATTAACAATGGATAGAGCTGTGCGGGATGGTACAAATCTACAGCGGCTTTTCGTGGTAATGCATCACAGGCTTCATTTTATCCTGGGTAAACAAATTTAATAATGTAATTATAATAACCCTTGCACCATTTCCCTGCTGCTTAAGGAGATGTTTGAGATTTAAACTGATAAATACCTCCACTCAGGCCTCATATCCTATAATCAGCATCGAATAAAGAGCCAGAGCTTTCATCATCTTTTGACCAACCTAGCTTTTTTTTGGCATTATTCTCACTTATGTGGGGGTCTGCCTTCTGCTCCTCCTTCTCCACTCATTCCCATCCTTGGCCATCATCTCCACGTCCACTCCACACACTAATTAGTATCGTGGTTCATCGCGCCCAGCCGCCTCTTGCCAATTCTCCACCCTGTTGCTTAGAAGTTTATCAACCTTCCTCCGATGTGGTTTTGCTATCCGCTCATGCCGCATCCTAACGATCCGAGTCAATGCTCTCCCGGCTTGTCTGAGACGGGCACTGCCACACTTTTGCCGTCTTCCTCGTCTCCGTCGCTAACACGATTCAGTCATGCAATCCCTGAGATCCATCTCACCATCCTCAATTCTGTGGTGTGCAACATCTGACGTACTTTATAAGGTCGAATTCGTGACACACAAAGTTTCTTGCCACAAATGCTAATTTCGTAAAGGAGCATAAACCATCAGGTAAACTCCGGGTATCCTCGAAGCGTCTTTTGGCTAGCCGCGTGCTTCCAGATGAGCTATTCGGTTTTAAATCTATATTGAGAACTCATTTTTTGAGAGTAGCTTTTTGTGTTCAGTTTATTGTCCTTCCCCAGCACCTCCGATTAGCACGGTTGGCTACGTACGGTGCGAAAGAAGATCAACATACATCTGCTGTTCCTCCAACAAGCAGACTCGTAAGTCAATATATAGCTATAAAACACTAATTAATTGTCCAATAACACCTTAATACATAGAGAACCGCAGAGCTTGGGAAAATGTTGGCTCCGGCTCATCAAGTGGCTGCCTTCCTGCTTTTCTGCAGTTTCTCGCGCCTCCGAGTCGTTCTAAGCGAGAGAGTGAATACTGTGTGCATTACAGTTTAACACGTAGGCTTTCGCGACCAATATTATTCATAATAAAGGTTTTTGGGTTAGATCGCGTTATTTATAAATGTGTCGTAACCCTCCACCACCCGACACAGCCAATCAGCATAAAAGTGTCACGTTGACAAAAGACAATTAGTTCACTACCTTAGCCCACCGCCATTCTGGCAAATTGCCCGATGATACTGGATGTAATTACCAGCGAAACGTCGTATTCAAACTGTAAATGTTGTGGATTCACTCTTCAACACACCGGTGGGCTAAAGTAGTGAACTAATTGTCTTTTGTCAACGCGACACTTTTTTGCTGATTGGCCGCGTTGGGTGGTGGAGGGTTACGACACATTTATAAATAACGCGATCTAACCCAAAAACCTTTATTATGTGTGCATTACAGGTTGAAAATATTATAACTCTTTTCTTATCAGCGTATTCATGCCAACAGTTGCCATCCAAGTGTCAAAAATGGTCCCGTTACTGTCTTATGTGACTAACCTTCCCCTAAGTGATACCTATTACGTAATTCTAAAACGCACCAAAAGCATTTGCATTGGGCATTTAATATTTAAGTATCTGCAACACCCTTAAAAATCAATATCGACCTACCATTTGACTTTGTCGTGATCCCAAGGTCCTGGCACAGGTAATGACGCAGCTATTGCATGCAATCATTTTTAGAATGTTTGGTTAAAAGCCACGACACATTAACCAGGAGTGAGCTTAATGAGATGCATTACCTCTCTACATTGCAACTAGGTGAGCCTGAACCCCAATTCACGATTATCCATTCTTCGTAGGCTTGACAAACTTAACCAATGTCCACACATCATAAAATGTACACATGGCAGCCACTGTGAGCCTCATTTTCACAACTGGGCAGAGTTACGGGATCTGAACATTAGTTATAAATTATTGGTCGAGCTTAAACATGATTTTTTTTAACCAGGTTAATGGTCACGAAGCTCATTCGAGATTTTTTGATCGGCGATATTCATCACCTCAACCCAGGTAAGATCTCA
Source organism: Petromyzon marinus (assembly GCF_048934315.1). NCBI lineage: Eukaryota > Metazoa > Chordata > Hyperoartia > Petromyzontiformes > Petromyzontidae > Petromyzon > Petromyzon marinus. The sequence continues at coordinate 16,814,585 of NC_133683.1, forward strand.
CTGAGATTCTGGGATCCATGTTCTCTATAAGAGAGATGCGTGCAGATTCAGGTTCATCATCTCTTTCACCAAGGATTGAATGATGTCCATAACCTTTCACAAGGTGAGTCTCTTGAGATTCATGACATCTTTATCCAGATTAGCACTGACTGACATTCAGGAACTCTCTCAACAGGTCAACTGATCATTGAGATTCACAACATTTTTAGACAGGTGAGGGTATATTGACATTCATGATATCTTTAGGCAGGTATAGAGATTGAGGCATACTTCAGCGATTGCTTTTTCGCTGTGGTTGTCCCCACCTGATGACGGACGCTTGTGTTGCGCCCGAAACGTCGTGATTTAAGTTAGTTGTTTAATTTTTTTTATTATTATTTTTTTTTTACCTACGTGACTTTACCGAAAGAACCAAAGAGTATATTGTGACTCGCGTATCTTTTGACAGGTTAGGATATATTGAGATTCATGATATCTTCCAGAAGGTGTGCACTATGAGATTCACTACTTTAACCAGGTGTTCCATGTCATGCATTACTTTTGTTCTCAGCGGGTCTACCGAGATGTATATTACCTCTCTCTCAGCTTATTGACAGTCAGTACTTTTATCACCAGGTGAGTGCCCCGATGACGCGCAAGCCTCTTTAGTTACACGCTCATTGTAATGTCACCTCTTTCAGCAGGTGAACAATCACTTAGAAGCAAAGTGTTAATTTACACTCTTTTTTTTACCAGGTGCAATTGACGATCCATTACCTCTTTCAGTTGTGTCACCACGATCTAATTCACCAATCAGGTCGTGATATCTAGGTCTTCTTTTACAGATCCAATAACTTCATTAGGCCTCCTTTGCCAGTACCAAAATATAATAATAGGGTTTTTCCCCCTTTTTTTGGAAAGAAAACTGAAACCTTTTTACAAGGATTCATGTTACTGCATTAACCACAATACCTGCAGTCAAAATGCAAACAAAAAACATACTATGATAATATATGCATTGTCCTTGAAAAGAAAGCCGTCCCTTGGTGTTGACCAATCAGCTTCAAGGAAAATGCATATATTATCATAGTATGTTTTTTGTTTGCATTTTGACTGCAGGTATTGTGGTTAATGCAGACATGAATCCTTGTAAAAAGGTTTCAGTTTTGTTGCCAGAAAAAAGGGGAAAACCCTATTATTAGATCCAATAACTCTTTAAACAGGTAATGTATCACCGAGCTGCATCGACTCTTCAGGTAAGTGCCCATTGAGATTCATGATCTCTTTCGCTAGGTAAGAGTCTGTTCTGGCACATTACCTCTTCAACCAGGTGAATACCCATTCAGATTCATTACCTCTTTCACAGGCGAGCTCTCAATCAGATCAATTTACCTCTTTGCCAAGCAAGTGAGAAGGTCCGTCCATTGCGCCGATTACACATCTCAAATAGCAATGCTATCTAACTGGCACGTCACGTGTGGCAGAGCATTCCTGCACCACCACAAAGACAAAGATCCCCCGTATAGCCTTGACGGACTTTTGGGGCAAGTGCTGTTCGCGAGGCCGGTACGGTACACGAGGGGGGATGGATTGTCAGAACCACGCCCGGCCGCCTTTGTCTCCCGAGTGGCAATGTTTAACACATGAACCAGGTACTCATTTGAGGCCGAGTCGACCTAGGGGAGGCCCGGGATCGGTTCGGATAATCGTCACCGGTGTGGCCCGTGAGCGGAAATTGAATTCGGGTAACCGGGTTCGTAGCGCAGCGCGCTAACCACTGCGCCACCGCGCCCCACAACACACGCCACCACTAACTCCTCACCGCCCAATTCCCAGCAGATGGCACCAACTGTGTCAACAACAACAACAAATCTGCACTACCACCACCGCAACATGAGTGATGATGGTACTGCCGGTACTGTTGCTGATGCGTGATGCCGGTGCTGCTGCTGGTATTGATTCTGATGTTGTTGATGTCTATGCTAGTGATGTTGGTATTGATGATGCTGATGATGCTGCTGTTGGTAATGAGTGCTGATGATGCTACTGATCCTGGCGTTGTTGATGATAAGTGCTCATGATGGTGATGGTATTGCTCGTGATGGTGCTATTGCAAATGAATGAACATGCATGCTGGTGGTGTTGATCTTGGGTGTTGTTGATGACGGTACTCGTGGTGGTAATGATGCTGCTGTTGCTGCTAATGAGTGATTATGATGCTGGTGCTGATCCTGTTGATGATGCTCGTGGCGGTGATAACGATGCTGCTGTTGCTCATGAGGTTGACGATTGGTGGTGAATGTTGGGCGCTGATATCACTGCTGTTGATGATGGTGGTGGTGGTAGTGCCGGTTGACGCTGGCGATAGCGGCGGTGCGTCGAATGCCACGGGCGACTGTCGGCATGCACCCACCTATGACGGTCCTCAGGTGCTTGAGGCGAGTCAGGACATCCTTCTTGGGGTCCAGAATCTTCTGCATCGACTTCTTCACATCGCCCGCGTGAGGCTTCTTGGAAAACATGGCGGCGGCGCCACCACCACCACCACCACCGCCGCCGCCGCCACCGCCACCTCCTCCTCCTCTCGCCCGTCCGTCTGTCACCGCGCGAGTGTCCGCCCGTCGGCTTGCTCCAGCCCTGGGCGTGCGAGCGAGTGAGCGAGGGAGCGGTAGAAGCTAGCAGGGGGGGGGAGGCCGCCCTAGAAGCACGTTACATGACGCGGCTGGAGAGCGGAGGGACGCGGCTCACAGCTGTCACTGGCGCCGTCATGGCGGGCCGAGCGCGACACGCCCACTTCCGCCACTGCGGGACCCGCCCACTTCCGATGGGGGCGTGGAGGGATCGAGACACGCCCACACTTATTTGCATTGCCATCTAAATGAGACTTCAGAGTTGTTGAGATCGAGAAGAGCTGTTAAGCTCTTTCTTTTCCCACAGATGCCCAGTAAGGGGTGGGTAAGGACGTTACAACGACAAACAGTACAAAAAATACGATAGTAGTGCAAAGTCCAAGCTAGGTAAACAAATCAGCCAAATTCTAGATTTAAAGCTTTCGTGACTGCAAGGATCCATACTATTTGGTCCTATTCGGTAAAGTCACGTAGATAAAAAAATAAAACCATACCCATCCCACCAGGCAAAACCCACTCAGGTGTTAACTTATTTTTCAGAAGCGACCTGGCCACAAATGATAGATCAACCAATTGGTCCATCATTGGGGCATTTATAGCGCCGAAGTAATAATAATAAGACATCGTAATGCATGTTTCTAATGTGGAGGGGGAAAACCGGAGGACACGGAGACAAGAAAATTCACGCCACCACGTGATCTGAATCAACATACTCTTTGGTTCTTTCGGTAAAGTCACGTAGGTATAAAATAAAACAAATCACGACGTTTCGATTGCAACGCAAGCAATCATCATCAGGTGGGAAAACCACAGCAAGAACATTTTTTTGCAGCAATAATTTTTTTTGCTGTGGCTTTCCCACCTGATGATGATTGCTTGCGTTGCAATCGAAACGTCGTGATTTATTTTATTTTATACCTACGTGACTTTACCGAAATAACCAAAGAGTATGGATTCCTGCAGTCACGACAGCTTCAAATCAAGATTGAATCAACATATTTATTTATACTGGGGGAGAAAGCCGATGAGCCATAAAGGTATTTTCTTCCACAGATGTCCGGTAAAAAAGAGCTTCATAGCTCATTAGATTCCTCCTGTATAGCTACATATTCTGATTTTAACTTGATTCGATTGTCACAGTCTCGAGTCAAGGTTGCTACCATTTGCCCCATTGTGATGGGCGTAGAATGCAATGTATAGCAGTGAGCCGCGTTGCCGTGCATTGAATTACGAGAACACGTGTGTTGTGACGTGCTACGATTCATTACGTCCCAATACGTGAGCGCAAGAATCGATTTATATCGATTCATATCGATGAATCCGTGCGACGATCTGACGACACCTGCTGCCAATATTTAAGCACTGTCTTCCTCTAACTGCCTGGCCCCAGATCCATGTCGATTTTATGGTTAGGAGCAAGGACAGAGATTGGTGGGCTCGTGTGGTTATGGTTAGGTGCAGGGCTAGAGATTGATTAGCTAGTGTGGTTATGGTTAGGTGCAGGGCAAGAGATTGATTAGCTAGTGTGGTTATGGTTAGGTGCAGGGCAAGAGATTGATTAGCTAGTGTGGTTATGGTTAGGTGCAGGGCTAGAGATTGATCAGCTAGTGTGGTTATGGTTAGGTGCAGGGCTAGAGATGGATTAGCTAGTGTGGTTATGGTTAGGTGCAGGGCTAGAGATGGATTAGCTAGTGTGGTTATGGTTAGGTGCAGGGCTAGAGATTGATTAGCTAGTGTGGTTATGGTTAGGTGCAAGGCTAGAGATTGATTAGCTAGTGTGGTTATGGTTAGATGCAAGGCTAGAGATTGATTAGCTAGTGTGGTTATGGTTAGGTGCAGGGCTAGAGATTGATTAGCTAGTGTGGTTATGGTTAGGTGCAGGGATAGAGAGTGGTGGGGTAGTATGGTTATAATAAAGAATTAAAGCTTTCGTGACTGCATAAATTACCCATTGGTTTTTTTCGGTAAAGTCACGTATGTAGAAATACCATAAAATCACAATAAAACAAATCAAACACGACGTTTCGACCGCAACACAAGCGATCTTCATCAGGTGTAAAAACAAAGAGCGAGGGAGCATATAGGGTGACATCAACGCAACACGTAGAAAGCGTAAACTGTACGGAGGTAAATACAACAAGAAGATGAGAGACGGGAATTCAACAAACCTAAGAAAAATTTATGTGATGCAAAAACAGTCGGCCAAGGTTATAGTTAGGAGCAAGGCTAGAGATTGGTTGGCGTGTGTGGTTATGGTTAGGTGCAGGGCTAGAGATTGGTTGGCTAGTGTGGTTATGGTTAGGAGCAGGGCTAGAGATTGGTTGGCTCGTGTGGTTATGGTTAGGAGCAGGACTAGATATTGATTAGCTAGTGTGGTTATGGTTAGGTGCAGGGCTAGAGATTGGTTGGCTCGTGTGGTTATGGTTAGGAACAGGGATAGAGATTGGTTGGGTAGTGTGGTTAGGGTTAGAAGCATGGCTTGAGTCTAGTTGGCGAGCATGATGTTACCTGAGATAGTGTGACCTCCATTTGCCAAGTACGACCTTTTTTGACTCTTTGTTCACTTTCGAAAATGTTCTTGTTGGCATTGCTGCTCCGTTGCAGGACAGTTCTTCTATTCATTCGGTCCCTGCAAATACTGGGACGGTGCACCACAGACGTGCGTGGTAGCGACAACTTTTTGCGAAACACGTTTTCAGAGCGTTGAAGCAAATTGTATGGTACCGTTTTAAAAACGCAATCTCGCGCGGAACAGCTGAGCATGCTATTGATGGACCGATTCCACTCATTTCTGGCATGGGCCCGTGGAATTTCCACCAGTGGTGCGGCGCTGAGCGTGGGGGAGGTGAGAGCCATGCCACTTAGTTTGAGAAGGGCGGCGCTTTGATCGTGCGAAATGCAGCAGCTGACAATGACGACACTTCAATCACCGGGCTATGTAGCAGCAATTCTGTGTTTAAAGATGCACCGAATGATACTAATTATACTGGTATAAATGCATCGGCCACCTTCTCAGATTGATCTTGAGCAATGCCTGTTTGATGTGTAGTTTACTTTTTTGTTGTTGATTTCGACCACGTGGAGTGTTTGGCAAAATATCGTCGCGTTCAGATCCTTTCCACCACCCGACATCGACAAACAAATGCAATTGTCACAGATGCACAGTACACGCGTTTGATGCACGCGTTGCTATTATTTTATCTCACCGGTAAAGCAAGAAGCACAGTAATTGAATAGTAATTATTCATAATAATCCAACTTTTGTGCAATTATTCCAAGATGAAGTATTCGCATTTGAGTTGAATGTGAGTTCATGGCATGCCTATTTATTATGAATAATGTCATTTTTTACTTAAAACTTTTGTGACTGCAGGAATTCATATTCTTTGGCTCTTTCAGTAAAGTTACGTAGATAGATAATAAAAATAAAATTAAAAATAAAAGCTAAAAAAATCCACGACGTTCCGTTCGCTACACAAGCGCTTGTGTTGCGATCGAATCGTCGTGGGTTTTTTTTGCTTTGATTTTTGTTTTTTAATTATTATTTTTATTTTTTATTATCCATCTACGTGACTTTACCGAAAGTAACAAAGAATATTAACAATGTACTTATGTATGCGGGAGAGCCACACTTGAGCCACGGGACTCTTTTTCAAGAGGGTCCTCCTGCTGCTACATTGGGGGGTTTTATTTGAAGAAGTTGTCAGCCAAGCGATGACAAGTCGCGTTTATTCCAATACACGCAGGAGGAAACCCTGGAGCACCCGGAGAAAACCCCCACGCATGTGCGAGAGAGGGGAGCAACGCTCTATCCCCGTACAGATGGAAACAGATGGCGATTAGCCCACACTTGCTGTCCTGCCTTCTCCTGGCCAGCCCAGGGCATGTGGAACCTAGACGCGCACAGGAAGAGAGTTTCACAAAATCTGTATGTGATCCACCAACCCTTGCTGCTGCCTCCGCAGTGCTGGGATTACAGGCAGCAGTGCTGGGATTACAGGCAGCAGTGCTGGGATTACAGACAGCAGTGCTGGGATTACAGGCAGCAGTGCTGGGATTACAGGCAGCAGTGCTGGGATTACAGACAGCTTTGCTGGGATTACAGGCAGCAGTGCTGGGATTACAGGCAGAAGTGCTGGGATTACAGTGATTACAGGCAGCAGTGCTGGATTACAGGCAGCATTGCTGGGATTACAGGCAGCAGTGCTGGAATTACAGGCAGCATTGCTGGGATTACAGACAGCACTGCTGGGATTACAGTGATTACAGGCAGCAGTGCTGGGATTACAGGCAGCATTGCTGGGATTACAGGCAGCAGTGCTGGAATTACAGGCAGCATTGCTGGGATTACAGGCAGCAGTGCAGGGATTACAGTGATTACAGGCAGCAGTGCTGGGATTACAGGCAGCAGTGCTGGGATTACAGTGATTACAGGCAGCAGTGCTGGGATTACAGGCAGCATTGCTGGGATTACAGGCAGCAGTGCTGGGATTACAATGATTACAGGCAGCAGTGCTGGGATTACAGGCAGCAGTGCTGGGATTACAGGCAGCAAAAAATAAGTTAAGAAAATGTATTGACGTGCAACAATTCCTAAAAAAAATTAAAATCACAATAAAACGTAAATGTACACCTTTAATGTTACATCTTCCGTCCTAGGACGGGCAAAAGGCTCATTGAAGGTCAATTAAATACACTGCTACAGTGACATAAGTTAGGTGTTTTATGACATAGTTTGTGCATCAATGCCATTAATACAGTGCTACGGTGAAATGCAGTGCAGTGTTTGATGACATTCGTTTCGTGCAAGATTCACTGCCATTAAATGTACCCAAGATACAATTATTACTCCGCTCAATTTTTTCGTAAATTTTACAGCTTCCGTCCTAGGACGGTCAAGTTCGGGAAGAAGCGCGTGGCCGGACCCAGGCGAGGATGAGGAACAGCGCGAGCGGCCCCTGCAAGTTGTCTTGAGACTGGGAGCTGTGCTGTCTCAGAATAGAGTTGTGTTAATACCCAAGTGTACGGGGTCACTCGCGGTTACGTGTTGAGTTGTCACTGGACTTTATTCTTAATAAATATACGGAAGACAAGACGGCGTCTCTGAGAGCTACGTTACACTGGTAACGAATTGGCCACGTTCTGTTTACGTGACAAACCTTACTAATCGGCTGTGTCGGGTGGTGGCTGGTTTAACGACACATTTGTATTTACGTGATCTAACCCCAAAAAAAACCTGCATTATGGATTGATGACTTACTTGAGTTTGATTCCCGGGCATGGCTAATGTCAGTGGCGAGTGATATCCGAAACGATCCTGCCCACGCCCCCCCCCCCCCCCCCCGTTTTCACCAACTGGCACTTACCAGCGTGGTGAAGTATGGTCAAATAACTCCCTGTGACCTACGTGGTTTGTGGAGGCCTTCATCCAGCAGTGGATAAAGCATCGCTGATAATCATTATGATGAGTCACGTTCTAAATTTCTTCTCCTACATATAAAACAAATTAAAATGTTTCATAATTATTATTCATATGCGAATTCATATAAAACTGTGGTTCTTCTTCGCGCCTCTGGTTAGTCCTCCGAAATATATTTTTTTCGGATTGCCCTCGACGCGTTGTTTCCGCATGATGTCCAACGTTCCACTCCCCAGCACCGAAACAGTTCCTGAAGAAGCTCCCGGGGCGTGGGGGACGCCGTGCCGGGGGTCACGTGGCACATCCCAAAATACGCATCGTCGCAGAGTCGTGCAGGACAGCCGTGAACACCCGCGCTGCTGATTGGGTCAGCGCTAAGCTGGGCTTTGGTCAGCCTACAAATAGTCAGTAATAACATTATTCAGTGGTACTTTGTGCATATTGAAGGGTTTATTCTGTTACACAATAGCTAACTGTTACTGTAACTTTACGAGAGAGGGGAAACACATAACAGACACCCAAGTAGGGGGAACTAACACAGATACAACAGGGGGCACAGAGAGAGAAGCATACCAAACAGTAATTCCTGCAGTCACGAAAGCTTAAAATCAAGTCTGTTACTGTAACTGTTCCTGTGACAATTTAATAACCGGTGGTCAGAAAACGTGTTGCTTCATGTACATCTTAGCAGGTCCCATGGTGCAAAGTGCAGTCTACAGCTCTTATAATTATGATAAATATAATGATGATAAATATAATTACCTACTCTATCTCTCTGGCCTCTCTATTTATGTTCTATGAAGAAGGGATCATTACATGAAACGGTGCCCATTGTATATATATATTTTCCATTTAAGGCCACAGAGTGTTATCGATGAATGTGTTGAGTTTGTTTTCTGTGTGAGTGTAAAGTATTACCAGTTATGCCACCAGTTATGGATCGGAGACATATAAACAAATAGGGTTAAGGATTTACAATTGAAAGTTCATACATCTTTACATCAGTTTACTTTGCATCCGGCATTCTGCAAATGCCTGTATCTCACAGAACAGCACACATAACATCATTTTGCCATGGGTAATTTTTTTGGCAGCATTTGCCCATGTGCAGGCTCCAGGGAGTGAGCGTAGGATGTTTTAGTCACTTATTAAGCTTGTGTCGCAGGCCCCGGGGGGACAGGCATTTATGACGTCTCCTGGCCAAACCCCATTTGGCGGTGCCAGGAGACTCAATCCTTACCCTCAGGGCTCCTCCAGAAACAACAAAAAAAACACTACTGGTGGCCACGTGGAATGTTCAAACGCACACTGCGGAGGAGAAGCTACCACTCCTCTGTCGGGAGCTGGACCGGTACCGCCTGTATCTCTGTGGTATTCAGGAGGTCCGGTGGACCGGCTCTGGCTCCTGCCACCATGAGGGGTGGACAGTCCTCTACTCGGGGCAGGAGACTGCCAAACAACAGGGAGTGGCTTTTCTTCTGAACAAAATAATGAAGGGGACGTGGGAGCGTGGCAGTGAGGTATGGGAAGCTGTAAGCCCCAGGCTACTTTTGGCTCGCCTTCCCATCAAGCAGAGGCAAGGAGTGGTGGTCGTGGTTACTTATGCCCCCATCGAAAATGAACATCCGTGGAGGGATGCAGGCAAGGTCGATGATTCAGATGCCTTCTATGACCTCCTGTCACAGGTGTGAGCTAAAGTGGCCCCTCGGGATAGAGTCATCTTGTTGGGTGACTTCAATGTCCGAGTTGGTCGTGCTGCTGGCATCTGGTCTGGAGTGATTGGAAGGCATGGGCCAGATCAGCTCAATAACAACGGTAGGAGGCTGCTAGATTTGTGTGCAGCTCATGAGCTTGTAATTACCAACACGCTGTTCCAGCATCGGCGCATCCACACAACATTATGGATTCATGCCGGGTCCAAGCAAGAACATCTGCTGGACTACATAGTGACGGAACAGCAGATTCAGGCCCATGTCCTTGACACCAGGACCTACTGTGGAGCTGATCTGTTCACTGACCATCGACTTGTCATCTGTAAGATGCGCCTGCCATTCTTCCACTCCAGTGGTGGGTGTACACCCAGTACCCCATTCAAACCCATTGTGGCATGGTCTCAGCTAGCTGATGAAAGTTGCAAGCGAGAATTTCATCATCGCTTGCGGCTGGGGTTGGCATCGTCCCCCACTCCTCCTGATGTCAAGGGGAAATGGGCGAGTTTAGGACTGTGGCTCATGCAACTGCAATGGCTGCTTTGGGTACACAGTCCAGACCTCCCCAGAGACCCTGGCTGACAGAGGAGGTGTTCAGGCTGGCTGAGAAAAAGCGACTGGCCCACTCTCATCGTCTACAGCATCCCACGTCAGAGAATGAGGAGGCTTACCGCAGCCTTCGCTCGGAGGTTCGGAGAGCCGTGAGGTGCTGCAAGGATGGGTGGTAGTCGCAGGTTGCTGAGGAGATGGATTCTGACTCAATGTCCCGCGATCACAAATCGCTCTTTAACGCTATCAAAAAGTAACCTGTAGCGCCAAACCTATTACCATCATTAGGGGAAAGAACGGTGATTCAATATCAGACCCCCAGGAACAGGTTTACAAAATTGCTGAGCATTTCCGTGAGCATTTATATGAGGCTGTTTGCCACTTTTTCAATGGTTTTACGTAACTTGATTCCTGTATCGTGGTCAAATCTTGTAATCAAAATTTAGTCTACTTCCTGTTGTCCAATCAATTCCAAATTTTGCACACGTACTCAGATCCGGTGACAATGCATGGCTGTATCAAAATCGGCATCAAACAATCAATTAATTCGCTACTTTAAAGCAATTTACATTTTGTATGGACGCCTTATTATTTATATACAGACGTGTAGATAAAAAAAACGCCGCGGTCCCTAAACTCTCGAATCGCCTCGCCCAAGAAGCAGGCGCCACGTGTCTCAGGCGCCACGTGGCGCCACGTGTCTCAGGCGCCACGTGTCTCAGGCGCCACGCCTGCTCCGTGTCAACGAGTTACGGGCACCCTCACTCCACGCAAACAAAAGTTGTACATTGAAGATTCATTTATAAAGTTATCAATTAATTCAAGCAAGCCTTGATGAGGGAGCAGGCGCCGCATCATTGACGTACTTCTCGACCGTGAGTTAAACGACGTTGTTAATAAAACCGTTGTTTAAAAAACAAAAATTTAAGGAGTTTATTTTTGTTGTTTTGGTTTTCAAACGCCGCACTCTTTCTTACAAGTCGTTGCCATTTTGCCCAATGCTTCATTCCGATTGTGACGTCAGTAGCGTCACGTGTCGAGACGAAGACGTCACATGTCGAGACGAAGATTTTGATCTCATCTGTCGAGTGAGAAATTAAGCTTTTTTTCACCCAGGTCTCCCTTGCAAAAAAAACCAGCCTCGTAACCGAAGGGCGGTCTCCTGGAAGAAAAAAAATCACGGAGAACGACCGGCGTTTATACCCCACGTGCACCATATACTGCAAAGTGGGTAAGCCGTGAATGACTCTGTCCACGCTATGTGCAGTGGTCACCTGTAGGTGTCACTGTTCGACAACCAATGCCGATCAGACGGCCTCTGTCAATTCATTTTTAAGGGCTTAGACTGGCAGGGCTATAGGTACAGCATAAGCCGGTGTCTGCCTCACAACTGATGGTCGGTGATAACCCACGGCAGATGCTTCCCACCGTTAGTGATCAGCCCCGTCTCTCACGGTGAGTTCCGTGCAACTGGTCACACGTTGTTCCACCCACTGATCAGTGTCTTTCCTGTAGGGTCAAAAGTCGAAGTAGTTTAAAGTTGAATGGACGCAGGAAAGGCTGAGTCTCGTGGACTCTTTCTTAGGAGGGTCCTGCCAAGTTTTCAAAGGATGGGATGGGGGGTGGGGGGCGATGATTGCTGTGTACATAATTGCAATTAAGTAATTATTGGCTCGTTTTTTGGAAAATGTGGACCCACGGCGATGGCAACACAATGGCCCACTCTTGCAAATGGCGCCACGGGATCTTTAACGTCCGCTGTGAAGCAGACGGCGCTTATTAGGATTTTTAGGGTTAATAAGACCCAAAGTAATAACCAGTGCTGCTGCTGGTTCGAACTGTCGAACCGCGGTACTCTGCAACGAGCGGGAAATGTGCCACGCCGCTCAAATCCCCTGCCTTGAGCCAGCGGTGTAAATTCCGCAACCAACCGCTGTTGACTTCTTCACGAAGTGCTATTGATTTTTGTCAACCCCACAGGGATGATAGGCTGAGTCAGCCGACGAATACATAAAAATCTTTATTATGAAATGCATAGGGTCTTTCCAAAAGTGACAACATTGTTGGGTAGTGGAGGGTTTAATGACAATACTTTTGGCATGAAAGAGCCATCACGTGGGCCCAACCCAATAAATGTAGATCAAAATGGATATCACTTTACAACAGTGGTCATGCCAGGGGTGGCTGGTGGGTCAAGGGTCAGGGGTCAGGGCACTGATTCGACACGGCTGAGATCCTGGGTTCGAATCTGCGTTTCAATCGCCTGTGATTAAACCTGGTTCTCAAGTGTAGCGAATTGATGGTCTTGGTCCGGTCACCAATAATTATTAATTGCATCAAAGCACAGAGTTGTAACTTCTCAATGGCAAACATCACACCAGTTCTGGAGTATAAGGTTCGAGGATATTATTTATTTTCAGTTTTTATCATTTTTTATTGTACTCAATGATTGCAGGAAGGAAAAAAATACACTTAATTTGGTTGAATTCCGATTCTGCCACGGGAAAGTGTAGTGCCCCTTGTGTGGATAAGAGGTCACTTGAAGGGTTCTCATAAGTAGTTCTGTGATACTAAGTTCCACGGTGCCATTCTCGAACACGGGCTGATACACTCTTCTTGTGGATTTGCGAATGGATATTCCTAGCGTCGTTACAGGCGAGAATAAAATCGAGAAAAACATAACAAAATAAAATCTTGAAAATATAACAAAAAATGGAAACAATGGTCATTGTGTGGAGATACTGTCCGACACCGTAGGAATGTGGAATTTACACCAAGCTCGCGTTTCAGCAGGAATAGACTTAGGGCCCATTTGTTGCCAAACAACAAAACATCCGAGACGCATTCTTCACGATCTGCCGAGTCTTCACGATCTGCCTTGCCGTCTGTAACAGAAAGATCCGCGCATTTCCCCCAACAAACGACTCAAAAGCACTTTCGTCAAAAATGGTAATCTGACCTTTTGGGCCGTTTAGGTTGCTAATAATTCACCCCTCCTATCCCCAATTGTTGCTCTTGTTGTAAAACATTCCTTATTCAAGTGGAACAATAGCATCGTGGCTCGAGATGACACTCGTCCGTAGCCCCTGTGGGGGGGGGGGGGTAACGGTAGTGCATCGACTCTTGTTTACCCCGCACGTGTTTGCCGCTGCACAACGACCGCATTGGGCCATGAGTGGATGGACATTACACGATTAAAGGTCTGTCATTGTATTCGCCCCTGGACGGTTAAATTGCTGCGTTTATCTGTGTACTCACCGGATGTTGCAATTTGCCCCATCGCGGAAGAGCGAACGAAAATGCCGTACGTCGCCAACATCGCCCGACTCTTTGCACCGCCGAGAGTAAAAGAAAAAAAATCTCAAAACCGAACTCAGACAATCGGGACCCACGCCAGCCCAAGGGGCCCTTCTCTGTATGTTGGGCGAAATGAATGGCCTCTGATGCCAACCGATAGTTTCGATTCAAGCGACACGCACAGAAAGAGTGTCCACGAAGAGCAGCGTTTGGCCTCGTGCGTTGTATGCACACACGACCCCCCCCCCTCCCCCCATCAACAATCTTGATTTGATCTTGATTTGAAGCTTTCGTGAATGCAGGAATCCATACTCTTTGGTTCTTTCGGTAAAGTCACGTAGGTAGAAATAAAATAATAGATCACGACAGTTACTCAAGACGACTGTGAATGTGCTTCTTTTTTTAACCGTAGGCGAACCGTAAAAATAAAAATGTTCGAGCAAATGTGACCGGCCAACTGACAGGCAGGAGCGAGACACACACACATATATATTTTATTATTTTGTTGTTTCCCTTCAACGTGACTTTACCGAAAAAACTAAGAATATAATAATAACTCTAGACCGGTTTCGCCCTTACTCGGACTCATCGGTGCAGTATAGTAACCAATGCTCAGTATTTGGGCACCAGCGACATCTTAGCCAGCCAAGCAAGAAGCGGGCGGTCGTGCCGGCGGTCTCTCGGGCACGAGGGCGACAGTCTTCCGCAGGTGGGGGAATCATCGGTGAGCCCTGGGGGGGGGGGGGGGGGGATGGCTGAACAGACCGATCTGAGTTTCGCACGCTCGGCTCGCACACGTGGCGGGGCGTGGGGGGAAGGAAGAAGGGGTGAGGTAGGGGGTAATGATACTTTCACTTTATAGAGCGTCATTCATGCTAATAGCATCCCACAACGCTGTACATTAATTATATATATAGAAGGAGCAAATCCCACGTGCACAGACAGGGGAGTGGGCCTTTGTTTGTGTCATGCCGCCACCAACACCACCGCTCTGTTCGTCTCTGCCATGTCCACTTCCTTGGCCCAATCCTCCCCTGCTGCCCCGCTTCTCCTACCGCTCTGGATTCAGAGTCAGAATATTTATTTATATTGGAGGTAATCCGATGAGCTATAAAGCTTTTTTTACACATATGTCTTTGCCCCTGGCTCGCCTTGTAGACCGCACAAGTCTCCGTGGTGAAGCCCTCATTCAGCACCCTCCTCCGCTTACGACCGCCCGTGTCGCCCTGGAAGAAACCACAAGGAAATCGGAAAGAGATGACCTAACAGAGAATATCTCGACGGCGACGACGCAAGCCGTTGGTGCCAGATTGTGGCCACGGAGGAAAGTGGAAACAAATGACGAGATGCACAGTGGACCCCCTACGTTGCTATCTGCCCATGGATCCTGATGATGATGTGTCGCCCTCTCCCATGTTGTCCTACGGCTTTCGCGCTGAACTGGAACCTCTCCTAGTCCCTGTCTGTCAGCTCCTCCGATTATCACGGCTGGCTTACGTACGGTACCAAATACGTTGTATCCCACAATCAATCATTGTGGTGAACATAGCGGACACTCGTGGCTGCAGATGTGACATGGAACGCGTTACATTCAACACACGCACGCTAGTAAAACAAAACATCGATTCTCACATATGCAATTTGGGCTTCGTAATCAATATTAATCGATGAACTGATGCATCGTTACTCCTCTTGTAATTAGTGCCACGCGGTATTTTATTAAACGCAGAATTAAAGCAGCACTGAAGTGTAAGCTACCATCATTCAAGCCACCGGTTTTTTTTTGCGACAAGAATTTAACGGGAATCAGCTGGGCCACGCGCTAAAATTAAAGAACCCGAAAGTGCCTCCGACTCTTATCGCCGGAAGCCAGCGGTTGGCCTTCCCCTGTTGTTTGAGACGCGGCGACCGCGCGCGTACCAGACCTCTACCGGGGCTTTAATCATTGTCCGGGCTAAACGTTGCCCTTAATGGGCAAACATCTGCGGCGGCAAAAAAGGGAGATTCATTCGCATCTGCTGCTGCTGCTGCTGCCGCGCGAGGCGGACGTCGGAGCCCTCCGCTTGCGGGGAAGAGCCGTTCGTCTCCCGCCTCTGATGCGCCGTGCGAGTCTTTTGTTCCGCAGCGGAGCTGGTCGGGTGCCAGCCCCATCCATTCGTCCTTGGCGCGCCCGCGCGACGAGTTAAGGGAGAGGAGCTCATTAGCGGCGCGCGTTTCGCGGGACAGAAACGAGCAGCCCCCTCGTCTGGCCCTTGTCCACGTGGGTGCGTGGAGGCCCCCCCCCCACCACCACAATTGTTCCTCCGCGGTAGATGCTCGGCACCCTGGGGTCGATTCGGCGAAAATCCGAAACGCCGCTTTTTGTCGTGGTCTTAATGTTAACGAAGCCTCCCCCCCCTTCCGCTCTCTCGTTTGAGTCGCGGCGGTACCGGACGCGCGCGTCCGTTCTCCAAAGCCGATAGAAGTCCACGGCTTTGGCCCGTGGCTCGCTTTGCAACGTTGCGGGGGGAATTCCGTAAAAGCGTTTCAGTTCTCGCTTGCCGCGCAGGTCACGCACGCCCTGGATTCTGCTCCGAAGGTCCGAGCCCGAGGGCTTTGGACGGGTACACGAAACGCCTTCTGTCCGGGAGCAATCGCGATACCGTTTCATTTCAAGTGAGCTCGCAAGATCCGTCCTCCAACATTACTTTTTCTCAAGAATATTAATTTTCTCCAACGCCGTCTGCTAATGATTCACTGGTGGCCAACTACCACCTACGGGCTCAGGATCGTCAGGGATCGGGGGTTTGCTTTTATTCGCCGCTCCATTCACCGCTCGCACATTCGGGCGGATGGCGCAGAATGTGGACACCTCTCGCGGCGTCGCGGACTCGAAGGCACACAGACTGCCAATCGGATGTCATCTTTATTCCGCGGTACGAAATCGCGCGGCTCCACATACACCGCAAAACGCGAATGTCAAACACGGGAAAGGGGACAGGAGGGTGGGGGGTGGGGTAGGGAATTGACAGACACTCAATTAAGTTGCAGGATTTTTGAAGGATAACAAAACATACACACACTCTCTCACTCACTCGGCACACTCCTGTTGCGGCGTTCTGCCGAGTGACACGGGGAGGGCCGCAGGGGCCAATTGTTGCGCAGTGATAAAAATCCAAAATAAAATTGCGTCTCCCTCTCTAACAAAGCAGCGATGTCAACTCAAATAGAGGTCCGCAAACCCAGCAATTTTCACCCCCAATGCCACGGTTATCTTAAAGTGTCTCTCCAAAAATAAATTGCCGTCTCTTTTTTTTTTTTTTGGAACGGCTGCGCGCCGTCGAATTGGCACGCGGTGCACAAGATTCGAGCCATCGAGGCACCCATAAAACATATATATTAAAAACGACGCAATTTAAAAGACGAGGAGAAGAAAAAAAACGCGACAGAGAATGTTGTTGGTTACGAGTTTTTTTTTAAAATCTTGGTTTAATATACTACACCGGCGACGCGCACAGAAAATAAGTGTACGTTTTGAGCATTCACTATTCGGTTGATGTATGCTACGAGGAATCAAGTGAGTGGCTTGTGTAATGGTAACGTTGACCGGCTCGTGGTGAAGCACGGTGAGGATGCGTGGGAAGGTCTTCGTCTAAGCAAAAGAGCCGTACGCGTGCAATCGTATTCAGTATTGTCTTTTGAATTCCACACTGTTGGACTCGCCATCGTTAATTAGAAAACATTTGACGAGTTAGCAATAGGGTGTAGTCGTGTGCACACTCACGTGGCCCATGGCGCCCATGCATATTAATGTTTTAAGGGACAATCATTTATATGCGTGCCGCGATGGTAGTGAGTGTATACATTGAAAATAAAATACAGATATTAATATGATTAAAATACAGATATTCACAGCAGCTGGGTTCTCCGTCCTGTATCAAAGACATATTTTGTACGGCCCTTGATCAATCCACTGCTGGATGAAGACCTCCCCGCGTCATGTCGGTCATGGGGGTTGTTTGATCATACTTTACCACGCTCACTTCAGAATTGGTTCGGATATCACTCGCCACTGTTAGCTGCTACCGAAAATCACGAAAACCACGCGTGATTATAAAGACCCCCGGATTAGCATTAATAGACTTTTGGCGCAAGTGCTGTTAGCGAGCACCTTTGAAGACCGGCACGGCACACGAGAGATTGGGTGGCCAACACCATACCCCGGCCGCTTTTGTATCCTAAGGTACTTATTTCAGGCTTAGTTCACCTAGGTGAGGCCCAGGACCGGTTAAGATAATCGTCATTCGTGTTAGGCCATGAGCGGGATTTGAAATCGGGTAGCTGGGTTCGTAGCGCAGCGCACTAACCGCACCACCGCTCCCCATGAATATCAAAGACAAATATTCCCCGTATAGCGTTAACAAACTGTTGGGGCAAGTGCTGTTAGCAAGCACCTATGAAGACCGGAACGGCACACGAGGAGGTGGGTGGACAGCACCACGCCCGGCCGCGTTTGTCTCCCCAGTGGCGATATTTACGCATCACACCAGGTACTCATTTAAGGCTGAGTCGACCAAGGGGAGGCCCAGGACCGGTTCAGACAATCGTCACTGATTGCTGGCCATGAGCAGAATCGAAATCAGGTCGCCGGGTTCGTAGCGCAGCGCGCGAAACGCAACACTACCGCTCCCCACTTAAAAAAAAAAAAATCACTCACGTTTCGACTACCGTGTTTTTTGTTTAAATAGGCACAACTTACACACGAATGTACCGCATAGAAACCCACCACCCCCAAGACAGTAGATGCAATGCAGTATTACTTTAACAAGAACACATGTCCTGGACCACTGGTCATCATTGACGGCAGCGGCAGTCGAAGGAGTGGAACGCATCAGCGGGAGAGAGAGGGAGGGAAGTCCGCTGAGGAGGTGGAGTAGTGAAATGTGCTCGCGTGCAGGTGCTATAGGCTTGACTATTACATCGCAGGATCGTTAGAGGTGGCGGCGGCCTGGTGCGAGGCTTTCACCCCAGCAGTGGATTGAGCATGGCTCAGTGATGCTGATATGTATGTTCCTTGCGTGGTTAATCAATCAGAGCAGGGCTGTGACTAGGTGTAAGTAAGAATGAATATATACTTCTTGATGCGCCCGTTGCCACGCGCAGTGAGATAGACGATGCACCTTGAATTAATCGCGTGGCACAATAGCGGACTTTGAAATGGTAACCGTGTAATGTCTCCTTTGGAATCCGCACGTCCCATCCCCTACCTACGATACATCTGAAACCGCAGTAAATCGTGCCCTCGATTTTCAACAGGCTGTCAAATGATTAGTGGAATGCTCATATCCAATTTCCCCAATTTGCTGCGATTAAACCCCCGAAATAATTGGAACTTCATCTCACGTTTTGACTCCTCGAAAGCAATCGCAGAGCGAGCTTTGAACGTGAATGTTGCATTACTATTGTGACGATTATTTGTTTTAAAAAGTGACACTTTTAGTTCGTTACGGGGGAGCACGTGGTACAACGGAGGCGAGATGTTAACTACCTTGTCTGGTATACATGAACCCATGGGTTCGATCCCGACCCTGGCGCCTGTGTATTTGGAGTTTGCGGTGTGTCTCTCCTCGTGGTGGCGTGGATATTTCTCCGAGGCCTCCGATTTTTCCCTCCACATTTATATAAGAAACATCGGTTTAGAATATTTGGCTGCTATAAATTTCCACATGATGAGCCACTTCGTTGAGCTATCATTTGTGACCAGGTCGCTTCTGATAAAGAGCTCAGTGGGCCTTACCTGGTAAAAAAAGACAGTGAATCGTAGTAAAATCGTTTTCTGCCGAGTGGAAGTAACGAGAGCGGACGCGGCAAGCAGAAACTTCTCGATAATAAAATTATTATTTGTGAGGTTATATCACGTAAATACAAGTGTGTCGTTAAACCCGCCACCACCCGACGCAGCCAATTCGTAAGGGTTGTCACGAAAACAGAACATGCCAATTAGTTACTACTTCAGCACACCGATGTGGGTTGGAGAAAAAACGGAGAAAAATCCACGTCAGGGTCGGGATCGAACTCACGACCACCTGCATACCATGCGAGGCAGTTAACATCTCGCCCAACGTCCAAGGACTTCCAATGCCCGACAGGACGACGGAGAGGGAATGCGTCTCATCTGGCGTGGACACTTCATGGAGAAAACACTCATCACGGCACAGGATGCAAGACGATTTGCTCCTGCGAAAGCCAAAGTCCTTGTTTCATCATTCTCCTCGAAGTCTATCCGCCGTCACGTCTCGAGACGAAGAATCTATTCGGATCTACTGCTGAATAGTACAAACCCTTGGTGCTCGAGAATGACCCGCGCAAGCTGATATCACAGAGCCACCTCTGAGATCCTCTCCCGAGTGAGCTCGAGTCCGCAAAGGAGAGGTCAGCACTTTGCCATCCCAGTTCAGCAAGTTGATAAACATCCATCAAATTATGTTTTGTCTCAGTTCATTCAGGACTCTTGGTCGAGTTTTTTGTAGATATTAACAATGATAACAGATGAGAAAAAAATATTAACTTAACGAATGAACAATTGAAATGTTTTAATACCGGTGTTAAAATAAATTAAATAACCATATGCGTGACCTCCTTTGCCAGTACCAAAATATAATAATAGGGATTTTCCCCTTGTCGTACGCCTTTTGGCGTCCTCTGGTCTAGCACCAATTGGGTCGAGGCTCAAAAGAAAGCCGTCCCTGGTGTGGACCAATAAGTTTCAAGGACAATGCATATATTATCGTTATTTTTTGCATTTTGACCACGAGTATTGTGGTTAATGCACAAATGTATTCCTTGTAAAAGGTTTCAGTTTTGTTACCAGAAAAAAGGGGAAAAACCCTATTATCATATGCGTGTCCTGACTGTATGGAAAAATTGTCCCTCCGGCCCAATTACTCCGACGGTCTAAATGTGCCACATTTGAATTGGGAAACAAAAAAGCGATTGGGGAAAACAACGGAGAGTTGAGACTCGGCGAGCCTCGCCTGGGTAAACAAACGGAGCAACAGCGACACCGCTCATCAGCCCCTCCTCTCCACGTGAGCCACAACATCCAGACAGAGGCAGGCAGGGAGAGGACCCCCCCCCACGCGGGTTGTAATCGCGACTATTTTAAGTATCCCGAGGAACAAGTTGAGGTGACCCTGTCCCTCTTGGTATCGGTTCTCAATGACAAACCCCTCCATTTAAAACTGTGAGGGGGCGGGGGGGGGGGGCATGTTCCAAAACACACAACATCAAGACAAGACATACAAATACAAAGATCCCCCGTATCGCCTGAACAGACTGTTGGGGCGAGTGCTGTAAGTGGGCACCTATAAAAAAACGCAGTTCGCCACTAATTTACGGTGACGTCACCGTGGCGCTTGTGCCATGCTAGGTGCACTTTGAGACCACATTAAGTGTCGAAGGCCCGCTGGCAGGAAGTCACGGGACAGACCCAGGTGCCGTGGATTGACTGAATTGAGATGACTGGCCTATGCAACTCCTGTGGCTACTACTGTGCTGTATTTGAGTCCCCCAGCGCTCCGCTCGTTGTTGTGAGCGTCGCTCCTCTGCCCTCCGTTGTTAGAGGGCGACTGCCTCCAGCGTCCTTCACCGCTGGTACCGGTCATCGACAAGTCCACTCAGCTCCACATCTTCCGCATCAGTGTATCTCTTCTCTAGCCCGTACCGCGCCAATTTGGCCCGCTCGTTCCGGCCAAACAGAAGCTGATTATCCCTCCTCTCCACGGTGGCTGGGCATGCGGGCTACGTTACCCAGCCAACGCAGCCTCGCCTGCCGGAAGAGCTCACCGATGGGACTGTGTCCAAATGATTCAATAATTTTGAGCTCCTCACGCCGTAATCCAACCTGGTTAACACCCGGATGGATCTTAGGTAGGCCAGTCTGTATTTTTCAAACCGGCGTGCCAGACAACGACAAAGATTCCCCGTATAGCCTGAACAGATTTTGGGGCAAGTGCTGTTAGCGAACACCTATGAAGGCCGGAACGGTACACTAGGGGGTGGGTGGCCAGCACCACGTCCGGCCGCCTTTGTCTCCCAAGTGGCGATGTTTAAGCACCGCACCAGGATGTCGACCTACGTGAGGCCCAGGACCGGTTCAGATCATTGTCACTGGTGATTGCCGTGAGAGGGAATCGAACTCGGGTCGCCGGAATAGTGGTGCAGCGCGCTAACAAAGATTCCCCTACAGCCTTAACAGACGTTTGGGAAAAGTGCTGTTGGCGAGCATCTATGGAGGCCGGAAAGGTACACGAGGAGTGGGTGGATAGCAGCACGCCCGACCACCTTTGTCTCCCCAGTGGCGATGGCTTACACACCGCACCAGGTACTCATTTGAGGCTCGGATCGGTTCAGATAATCGTCACTGGTATTGGCCGTGAGCGAGAAGCGAACTCGGGTCTCCTGGTTCGTAGCGCAGCGTAGCGCTAACCGCTATACGACCGCTCCCCATAGCCACAGCCGCGCATAGACACACAGACACACACACACGCACAAAACGCAGCACAGCTGCCGTCTGAGCTCGCCGTGGCCACCCCAAGCGGCGTAACGCTGGGAATGCTGAATGGCAGCGGATTATGTTTACGCTTGCTTGCCGGTAATTTTCTGGCAGAGCGAGCGGGCACCGGACGGACGTCTGATTACAATGTTCCGTATCCCTCAAATTATAGCCCGAGATCCAGTGCTGTTAAGGGCATTATCACCATCAATAGATATGCGTCCCCTCCACCATCACCATGATTACTCTGAATGAGTAAATTACAAGGCTCTGAATTGCCTTGCCATGCACACAATTGAACCAGGGCATTTTGCTTCTGAATAATGGAAACATTTATCGAAAATAAATATTAAATGTATATATATATATTTATTTTATGAAAGAGATAAAAAAAATTCCGAAACAAACGGGGAAGAATGTGGACGAAAGCTTTTGACGTCGTCGTCGAGCGCGGTGGAACGATTCACCGCTCTGGGAGTTCGCATGAATTTGTCACAATGCAGGGGTGGGTCTCGATTCGATTTGAGCACGGTGGAGAGCACCTCTAGTGGCTGCAGGGGAATAACGTGAACCCACTATACACGACGTCTATGACTTGAAAACAATCGAACAAACATTGGTGCGTAAGTGTCAAACAGTGTGGCCGCATGCGTCGTGAAATTCAGAATCACTGTGAGTTGATCCATTAGTGCGTCTGTCCTGCCACTTATTGTCATCATCTAGCCCAGTGTTCTCCACTAATTTTCAAAGTAAGGGTGGTGGGGGGCACTTTCGCCGATAAGACATCATCAGCAGTGTGAGGACCGCCACACATTTGAAACCATTGTTGGGTTTTATAGCAGCACGATGATGATGGGGTTTTTCTTGTTACGTTTGCCTATTGTCGGACGTACGTCAGCGGCCGCACTAACGACCACCAGGGGCTGCCAGTGGCCCCAGCGGCCCTTGCAAATGAAGAACGCTGATCTAGTGGCTTCGTCTGACGAGCTCTGGCAAGAATATTAACGTCGCAATGAAGTGGAAGGCATCGTAGAATGAAGACGGTGGAGGACGTTGTCTGTCGCTTTGCCGGAGCAGGAAGCCAGGAGCCGTGCGGGCGTCTTACGAGACCTCGCCGTGCCCCAGACATGCGCGCGAGAGAGAAACAGACATTACAGGGACCACCTCTACTTACGAACATTCGACATACGAACTTTCAGAGATACGAATGAAGCTGTCCGTTAGGTCAAGCTGCAGCTCTTCACAATGCTATTGCCTGTTACAAGTTGATTTATGAGACCTCGCCGTGCACCAGGCACGCGCGAGAGAAACAGACATTACAGGGACCACCTCTACTTACGAACATTCGACTTATGAACTTTCAGAGATACGAACAAACCTGTTCCTACGTCCAGCTACAGCTGAAAACGATGCTATTGCCTGTTACAAGCTGATTTATGAAGAGAAGAAGAGAGCAACTGTGCAGACGGAGGATCTTTGTACAATGTTTATCCATACATCCAACACGTATACATCCATACACATGCTGTACCAGAGCTGGATTTCTCTTTTTTCCGGTAACCCAGACTATATAGTTCCACGTCCGATACGCCACATCCAGTAGACCTCTCGCTATGATGCTTGTGACTAATAGGCACGCGCCACCTACTCCAGTCTGACCGGCGAAAAACCTCGAGAGAGAGAGAGAGAGAAAATATTCAGTCGAGAGATTAAGCCGCGGGCAACAACGCCGATCGGCAAATATTAACAGAGCGCGTACAATGAGCTGCCATTTGCGGGCGCGACGAATATAAATGGGGAGATTGTGGTTTAAATGTAAAAGGTCAAAATCCGTATATTTTTTGTATGCAAATCATCATTCCGCCGGGAATGGAAGTAACACATGCATGCAAAGCTCCTTTAATACCCCCTCTGAGACGCGGTCTAATAACATGGGCAGGCACGTGTGTGTGTGAGAGAGTGTGTGTGTACACGTGTGTGTGTGTGTGTGCGCGCGCGCTGTAATCCATAATCACACACAAGTCAGTGGCAATTTGTAGCGAGGATCAGCGAAGCACGGTTGGTGATTCCTCCTCGCATGATTTCCCTCCACGCTCCATGTGCTGTTTGTTGCTCTCGATTCACAGAGGGCGTAGGGTGCGGCTATCTCGTCTCGGTACCCTGAGATCGGGCCCTCTTTCTCCCCTCCCCCCACCACGCCCCACCAACGACAAAGAAACCCCGTTATAGCCTTTAATAGACTGTTGGGGCAAGTGCAGTTAGCGAGAACCTATGAAAGGACGCTACGGCACACGAGGGGGTGGGTGTTCAACACCACGCCCGGCCGCATTTGTCTCCCAAATGGCGACGTTTTACACACCGCACTAGGTACTAATTTGAGGCTTAGTGAGCCTAGGGGAAGCCCAGCACCGGTTCAGATGATTGTCACTGGGTGTTGGCTGTGAGCGGGAATCGAACTGGGGTCGCCGGGTTTCTATAGCGCAGCGCGCAAACCACTGTACGCAGCCACCCCTCGTCCCCACAGCGTGTAAAAAAATAAAATTGTAATTTTTGGATCGCAGAGAGAGGGAGAGAGAATGCGCGTGTGTAGGGAGACACGTTAAAATGATAATGTGATGTATACAAATGTATGTAATGTACCCCGTGCAAATCATATAATGCAGCAATTGTTTGAGATACACACACTGTTGATGTCAACTATATATTAATACGACGCAAACACATTTACGGTGTATCTTTATATATATTCATATATAGTTTATCGGTATGTAATTATATTGTTCATTAAATAACACGCCTAGTCAATGCCCCTCTAATCTCTACAGACAGCGGATCACTCTCCCTCCTCGTTCTGCTGGACCCTTCTGCTTCCTTTGACTCCACAAACCACCCCACTGCCAAAGGAATCCGTGGCCAAGCACGATCTGAAAATGCTCCCCCGTGCTCGTCCGAGCCACATCGGCTTCCGCATGAGCGCATCGCGAGGTCGCACGCGCTGCACGCACAAAGCGCTCGCCACGAACGAGACAACAGACACCTTTGCTGGTCTCGTCAAGGAGCAATGAAATCGTCACGCAACCTGCGGCCGTCAGCCCCGCGGCGGCGGCCGCTTTTGGCTCGGCCCTCGAACAAAGGCGGCGGTCACTCGCATCGTGCGGCGCTTTCAGATGCGCTTCTGCGAACCGTCTGGAACGCTCCTCTCCGTCCGATATTAAGAGGCCTGCTGGGGCCGTGCACTTTCCGAGATTGAAAAAAAAACTCATTTGTTGAGAACTGCTTTTGGCGTTTCGCTTGTTGTCCTTCCGCCGCACCTCCGATTGGCGCGGTTGGCTGCATACGGTGCAAAAGAAGTTCAACATACGTACATGTGTGTGGTCAATGACCTCCTCTTGTCGGACCAAGGAGCACTCTCAATCCCAGTTCACTGAGACTTCTCCACTGCTTTTGACACCACATACCACTCCATCCTCCTTGATCACATCATCCAGAGCCATGCAGGCGTCTCATCACGATCGCCTCCTGGTTCCGATCTTATACCTCGCAACCCGATCCTTGTGGGTGGCTACGCAAGGCGTCAAGTCTGTGTTTGTACTGTTCGCTTTTTGGCGGTCTCTGGTCTGCCACTGGCAGCGAGACGAGGCCCTACAGAAGGCTGCTCCTGTCTCTGGTGTAGACCCATCAGTTTTAAAGACAATGCCATCAAATAATAATAATAATTAGTATAGCCATGGTTGTTTGCATGTTTCTCCACAAGTGCGTGTGGTTAATGCAAGACTTGACCCCTTGCGAAAAGGGTTATCGATTTGGTGTTTGAACATCTTAACACACCTCCTGTTTAATTGCCAATAAAGGTTCAAACCGATACCTGATTTGCATTTATTATTTTATTGTCATATTTTTTTCTATCTACGTGACCTTACCGAAAGAACCATAGAATATAAATTCCTGCAGTCACGAAAGTTTTAAGTCAACATGTACTTTGGTAATGGCAAAGAGGTCCCGTGGGTATGCAAGGACTCCCCCCCCTGCGCCTACGTTACCCAACAAGCCTCCAAACTCGACCCCCCCACATCCCCAAAGTTCATCTCGATACATCTCCTCCCTCTGGGCAAAATCCTCCACCTGGACCTTTGTCTCTCCAGTGGCGATGTTTTTTTACACACCGCATCAGGTTACCCATTTGAGGCTGAGCCGACCTAGGGGAGGCCCAGGACCGGTTCAGATAATCGTCACTGGCGTTGGTCGTGAGCGGGAATCGAACCGGGGTCGCCGGGTTCGTAGCGCAGCGCGTTAACCTAAATTGAAATTAAGCTATTTCTATGATTTGACCAGGTAAGGTCCCTTGAGCAATGTCGCTCTTTTTCAGACGCAACCTGGCCACAAATGATCGCTTAACGAAGTCGATCATCGCGCGGAAATTTATAGCAGCCAATCCTAAACGCGTGACGTTGATTCTAAATGTGGAGGTAAAACCCGGAGGACCCGGAGAAAAATCTGCGCGTATTTCCCACCGTGCGCGCCAGAGGCACGCGTAGGCCGTGACCACTCCCCGTGTCGCATCGTGTGGGCCACAAAGGGGGGGGGGACGGGTGGGGATGAGGGTGGGTGAGGGCGGGGGGGGGGCTCAGGACCACCCGCGCGGCGATCCATCAGTGCCCGCTGCCCCCCCCCCCGAATCTTTGCCTTCTTTGCGGCGCGAGTTACAGTAGAGCGGAAGGCGCGTGAGACAATCGCCGTGATTATTGGCGCTCGGGGCCTCGCCCGTGACGAGGCGACGCGGGCAGAGGGCGCACAGAAGTGGGCTGCGGTGGTGGTGGTGGTGGGGGTCGAGCGAGCGGGCGATTCGGCCTATTGTGTGAGCGTGCCGCGTGTGTGTGTGGTCTCCACGTGTGTGTGTGTGGTCTCCACGTGTGTGTGTGTGGTCTCCACGTGTGTGTGTGTGTGGTCTCCACGTGTGTGTGTGTGTGGTCTCCACGTGTGTGTGTGTGTGGTCTCCACGTGTGTGTGTGTGTGGTCTCCACGTGTGTGTGTGTGGTCTCCACGTGTGTGTGTGTGGTCTCCACGTGTGTGTGTGTGGTCTCCACGTGTGTGTGTGTGTGTGTGGTCTCCACGTGTGTGTGTGTGGTCTCCACGTGTGTGTGTATGGGTCCACGTGTGTGTGTGGTCTCCACGTGTGTGTGTGGTCTCCACGTGTGTGTGTGTGTGGTCTCCACGTGTGTGTGTGTGGTCTCCACGTGTGTGTGTGTGGTCTCCACGTGTGTGTGTGTGGTCTCCACGTGTGTGTGTGTGTGTGTGGTCTCCACGTGTGTGTGTGTGGTCTCCACGTGTGTGTGTATGGGTCCACGTGTGTGTGTGGTCTCCACGTGTGTGTGTGTGTGTGGTCTCCACGTGTGTGTGTGTGTGTGGTCTCCACGTGTGTGTGTGTGGTCTCCACGTGTGTGTGTGTGTGGTCTCCACGTGTGTGTGTGTGGTCTCCACGTGTGTGTGTGTGGTCTCCACGTGTGTGTGTGTGGTCTCCACGTGTGTGTGTGTGTGGTCTCCACGTGTGTGTGTGTGTGGTCTCCACGTGTGTGTGTGTGTGGTCTCCACGTGTGTGTGTGTGTGTGGTCTCCACGTGTGTGTGTGTGTGTGGTCTCCACGTGTGTGTGTGTGTGGTCTCCACGTGTGTGTGTGTGGTCTCCACGTGTGTGTGTGTGTGGTCTCCACGTGTGTGTGTGTGTGTGGTCTCCACGTGTGTGTGTGTGTGTGGTCTCCACGTGTGTGTGTGTGTGGTCTCCACGTGTGTGTGTGTGTGTGTGGTCTCCACGTGTGTGTGTGTGTGGTCTCCACGTGTGTGTGTGTGTGTGTGGTCTCCACGTGTGTGTGTGTGTGTGGTCTCCACGTGTGTGTGTGTGTGGTCTCCACGTGTGTGTGTGTGTGGTCTCCACGTGTGTGTGTGTGTGTGGTCTCCACGTGTGTGTGTGTGTGTGTGGTCTCCACGTGTGTGTGTGTGGTCTCCACGTGTGTGTGTGTGGTCTCCACGTGTGTGTGTGTGTGTGGTCTCCACGTGTGTGTGTGTGTGTGGTCTCCACGTGTGTGTGTGTGTGTGTGGTCTCCACGTGTGTGTGTGTGTGTGGTCTCCACGTGTGTGTGTGTGTGGTCTCCACGTGTGTGTGTGTGGTCTCCACGTGTGTGTGTGTGTGGTCTCCACGTGTGTGTGTGTGGTCTCCACGTGTGTGTGTGTGGTCTCCACGTGTGTGTGTGTGTGGTCTCCACGTGTGTGTGTGGTCTCCACGTGTGTGTGTGTGTGGTCTCCACGTGTGTGTGTGTGTGGTCTCCACTTCTGTGTGTGTGGTCTCCACGTGTGTGTGTGTGTGTGTGGTCTCCACGTGTGTGTGTGGTCTCCACGTGTGTGTGTGTGGTCTCCACGTGTGTGTGTGGTCTCCACGTGTGTGTGTGGTCTCCACGTGTGTGTGTGTGGTCTCCACGTGTGTGTGTGTGGTCTCCACGTGTGTGTGTGTGGTCTCCACGTGTGTGTGTGTGTGGTCTCCACGTGTGTGTGTGTGTGTGGTCTCCACGTGTGTGTGTGTGGTCTCCACGTGTGTGTGTGTGTGTGGTCTCCACGTGTGTGTGTGTGGTCTCCACGTGTGTGTGTGTGGTCTCCACGTGTGTGTGTGTGGTCTCCACGTGTGTGTGTGTGTGGTCTCCACGTGTGTGTGTGTGTGGTCTCCACGTGTGTGTGTGTGTGGTCTCCACGTGTGTGTGTGTGGTCTCCACGTGTGTGTGGTCTCCACGTGTGTGTGTGTGGTCTCCACGTGTGTGTGTGTGTGGTCTCCACGTGTGTGTGTGTGTGGTCTCCACGTGTGTGTGTGTGGTCTCCACGTGTGTGTGTGTGTGTGTGGTCTCCACGTGTGTGTGGTCTCCACGTGTGTGTGTGTGTGTGTGGTCTCCACGTGTGTGTGTGTGGTCTCCACGTGTGTGTGTGTGTGTGGTCTCCACGTGTGTGTGTGGTCTCCACGTGTGTGTGTGTGTGTGGTCTCCACGTGTGTGTGTGTGTGTGGTCTCCACGTGTGTGTGTGTGTGGTCTCCACGTGTGTGTGTGGTCTCCACGTGTGTGTGTGTGTGGTCTCCACGTGTGTGTGTGTGGTCTCCACGTGTATGTGTGTGTGGTCTCCACGTGTGTGTGTGTGGTCTCCACGTGTGTGTGTGTGTGGTCTCCACGTGTGTGTGTGTGTGGTCTCCACGTGTGTGTGTGTGTGGTCTCCACGTGTGTGTGTGGTCTCCACGTGTGTGTGTGTGGTCCCCACTTTCTCGCTGATCGTGGTGGAGAGAACCCGCCACAAATCGACTCACGTTTTGCACGTTGTTTTTCTTTCCTTCTCTCTCTCTCTCTCCAGGTGAAAGGCTCCACTGTGAACTGCTATGTAGCGCGTTTTCAGTAGCGACCTGGTTGCCACAAATGATGAGCTCAACGAAGTGGCTTATCATCGCATGGAAGCTTATAAGCGGACAAATACTCATTGAAGGCGCGATGTTGACTCCGAATGTGGGAGGGGGTGGGGGGGAACCGGCGGACCCGGAGAAAAATCCACGCGGCCGCGAGGAGAGAGGGATAGAAAACACGCACATTCCAAATATACAGCAGGCGTCACGGTCAGCACCGAACCCACGACCTCCTGTGTATCAGGCGCGGGAGTTAACATCTCCTAGTCACCAATCCCAGCCGGAGAGTTCACCAACAGTGACAGCGGCCAGGGACGGACTACCCCACATCACTACTAAGTCACCCACATTACTACTAACTCACCCACATTACTACTAAGTCACCAACATTACTACTAACTCACCCACATTACTGCTAACTCACCCACATTACTACTAAGTCACCCACATTACTACTAAGTCACCCACATTACTACTAACTCACAAACATTACTGCAAACTCACCCACATTGCTACTAAGTCACCCACATTACTACTAACTCACCCACATTACTGCTAACTCACTCACATTACTGCTAACTCACCCACATTACTATTAACTCACCCACATTACTGCTAACTCACCCACATTACTACTAACTCACCCACATTACTACTAAGTCACCCACATTACTACTAACTCACCCACAATACTGCTAACTCACCCACATTACTACAAACTCACCCACATTACTATTAACTCACCCACATCACTGCTAACTCACCCACATTACTACTAACTCACCCACATTACTACTAACTCACCCACATTACTGCTAACTCACACACATTACTGCTAACTCACCCACATTACTACTAAGTCACCCACATTACTACTAACTCACCCGCATTACTGCTAACTCACCCACATTACTGCTAACTCACCCACATTACTATTAACTCACCCACATTACTACTAAGTGACCCACATTACTACTAAGTCACCCACATTACTACTAAGTCACCCACATTACTACTAAGTGACCCACATTACTACTAACTCACCCACATTACTGCTAACTCACCCACATTACTGCTAACTCACCCACATTACTGCTAACTCACCCACATTACTGCTAACTCACCCCCATTACAGCTAACTCACCCACATTACTACTAACTCACCCACATTACTGCTAACTCACCCACATTACTGCTAACTCACCCACATTACTGCTAACTCACCCAAATTACTGCTAACTCACCCACATTACTGCTAACTCACCCACATTACTGCAAACTCAAACACATTACTCTAAACTCACCCACATTACTGCTCACTAACCCACATTACTGCTAACTCACCCACATTACTGCTAACTCACCCACATTACTGCTAACTCACCCACATTACTACTAACTCACGCACATTACTGCTAACTCACCCACATTGCTGCTAACTCACCCACATTACTGCTAACTCACCCACATTACTGCTAACTCACCCACATTACTGCTAACTCACCCACATTACTACCAACTCACCCACATTACTGCTAACTCACCCACATTACTGCTAACTCACCCACATTACTGCTAACTCACCCACATTACTACCAACTCACCCACATTACTGCTAACTCACCCACATTACTGCTAACTCACCAACATTACTGCTAACTCACCCACATTACTACCAACTCACCCACATTACTGTTAACTCACCCACATTACTGCTAACTCACCCACATTACTGCTAACTCACCCACATTACTGCTAACTCACCCACATTACTACTAACTCACCCACATTACTGCTAACTCACCCACATGACTGCTAACTCAGGCACATTACTGCTAACTCACCCACATTACTACTAACTCACCCACATTACTGCTCACTCACCCACATTACTGCTAACTCACCCACATTACTGCTAACTCACCCACATTACTACTAACTCACCCACATTAGTGCTAACTCACCCACATTACTGCTAACTCACCCACATTACTGCAAACTCACCCACATTACTGCTAAATCACCTACTTTACTGCTAACTCACCCACATTACTACTAAGTCACCCATATTACTACTAACTCACCCAAATTACTGCTAACTCACCCACATTACTGCTCACTAACCCACATTACTGCTAACTCACCCACATTACTGCTAACTCACCCACATTACTGCTAACTTATCCACATTACTGCTAACTCACCCACATTACTGCTAATTCACCCACATTACTGCTAACTCACCCACATTACTGCTTACTCACTCACATTACTGATAACTCACCCACATTACTACTAACTCACCCACATTACTGCTAACTCACCCACATTACTACTAACTCACCCAGATTACTGCTAACTCACCCACATTACTGCTAACTCACCCACATTACTGCTCACTAACCCACATTACTGCTAACTCACCCACATTACTGCTAACTCACCCACATTACTGCTAACTTATCCACATTACTGCTAACTCACCCACATTACTGCTAACTCACCCACATTACTGCTAACTCACCCACATTACTGCTTACTCACTCACATTACTGATAACTCACCCACATTACTACTAACTCACCCACATTACTGCTAACTCACCCACATTACTACTAACTCACCCAGATTACTGCTAACTCACCCACATTACTGCTAACTCACCCACATTACTGCTCACTAACCCACATTACTGCTAACTCATCCACATTACTGCTAACTCACCCACATTACTGCTAACTCACCCACATTACTGCTAACTCACCCACATTACTACTAACTCACCCACATTACTGCTAACTCACCCACATTACTGCTAACTCACCCACATTACTGCTAACTCACCCACATTACTACTAACTCACCCATATTACTGCTAACTCACCCACATTACTACTAACTCACCCACATTACTGCTAACTCACCCACATTACTGCTAACTCACCCACATTACTGCTTACTCACCCACATTACTGCTAACTCACGCACATTACTGCTAACTCACCCATATTACTACTAACTCACCCACATTACTGATAACTGACCCACATTACTGCTAACTCACCCACATTACTGCTAACTCACCCACATTACTGCTAAATCACCCACATTACTGCTAACTCACCCACATTACTGCTAACTCACCCACATTACTGCTAACTCACCCACATTACTGTTAACTCACCCACATTACTGCTAACTCACCCACATTACTGCTAACTCACCCACATTACTGTTAACTCACCCACATTACTGCTCACTAACCCACATTACTGCTAACTCACCCACATTACTGCTAACTCACCCACATTACTACTAACTCACCCAGATTACTGCTAACTCACCCACATTACTGCTAACTCACCCACATTACTGCTCACTAACCCACATTACTGCTAACTCATCCACATTACTGCTAACTCACCCACATTACTGCTAACTCACCCACATTCCTGCTAACTCACCCACATTACTACTAACTCCCCCACATTACTGCTAACTCACCCACATTACTGCTAACTCACCCACATTACTGCTAACTCACCGACATTACTACTAACTCACCCATATTACTGCTAACTCACCCACATTACTACTAACTCACCCACATTACTGCTAACTCACCCACATTACTGCTAACTCACCCACATTACTGCTTACTCACCCACATTACTGCTAACTCACGCACATTACTGCTAACTCACCCACATTACTACTAACTCACCCACATTACTGATAACTGACCCACATTACTGCTAACTCACCCACATTACTGCTAACTCACGCACATTACTGCTAAATCACCCACATTACTGCTAACTCACCCACATTACTGCTAACTCACCCACATTACTGCTAACTCACCCACATTACTGTTAACTCACCCACATTACTGCTAACTCACCCACATTACTGCTAACTCACCCACATTACTGTTAACTCACCCACATTACTGCTCACTAACCCACATTACTGCTAAATCACCCACATTACTGCTAACTCACGCACATTTTCTGCTAACTCACCCACATTACTGCTAACTCACCCACATTACTGGTAACTCACCCACATTACTGCTAACTCACCCACATTACTGCTTACTCACCCACATTACTGCTAACTCACCCAAATTGCTGCTAACTCACCCACCTAACTGCTAACTCACCCACATTACTGCTAACTCACCCACATTACTGCTAACTCACCCACATTACTACTAACTCACCCACATTACTGATAACTGACCCACATTACTGCTAACTCACCCACATTACTGCTAACTCACCCACATTACTGCTAAATCACCCACATTACTGCTAACTCACCCACATTACTGCTAACTCACCCACATTACTGCTAACTCACCCACATTACTGTTAACTCACCCACATTACTGCTAACTCACCCACATTACTGTTAACTCACCCACATTACTGCTCACTAACCCACATTACTGCTAACTCACCCACATTACTGCTAACTCACCCACATTACTGATAACTGACCCACATTACTGCTAACTCACCCACATTACTGCTAACTCACCCACATTACTGCTAAATCACCCACATTTCTGCTAACTCACCCACATTACTGCTAACTCACCCACATTACTACTAACTCACCCACATTACTGATAACTGACCCACATTACTGCTAACTCACCCACATTACTGCTAACTCACCCACATTACTGCTAAATCACCCACATTACTGCTAACTCACCCACATTACTGCTAACTCACCCACATTACTGCTAACTCACCCACATTACTGTTAACTCACCCACATTACTGCTAACTCACCCACATTACTGCTAACTCACCCACATTACTGTTAACTCACCCACATTACTGCTCACTAACCCACATTACTGCTAACTCACCCACATTACTGCTAACTCACCCACATTACTGATAACTGACCCACATTACTGCTAACTCACCCACATTACTGCTAACTCACCCACATTACTGCTAAATCACCCACATTTCTGCTAACTCACCCACATTACTGCTAACTCACCCACATTACTGCTAACTCACCCACATTACTGTTAACTCACCCACATTACTGCTAACTCACCCACATTACTGCTAACTCACCCACATTACTGTTAACTCACCCACATTACTGCTCACTAACCCACATTACTGCTAAATCACCCACATTACTGCTAACTCACGCACATTTTCTGCTAACTCACCCACATTACTGCTAACTCACCCACATTACTGGTAACTCACCCACATTACTGCTAACTCACCCACATTACTGCTTACTCACCCACATTACTGCTAACTCACCCAAATTGCTGCTAACTCACCCACCTAACTGCTAACTCACCCACATTACTGCTAACTCACCCACATTACTGCTAACTCACCCACATTACTACTAACTCACCCACATTACTGATAACTGACCCACATTACTGCTAACTCACCCACATTACTGCTAACTCACCCACATTACTGCTAAATCACCCACATTACTGCTAACTCACCCACATTACTGCTAACTCACCCACATTACTGCTAACTCACCCACATTACTGTTAACTCACCCACATTACTGCTAACTCACCCACATTACTGCTAACTCACCCACATTACTGTTAACTCACCCACATTACTGCTCACTAACCCACATTACTGCTAAATCACCCACATTACTGCTAACTCACGCACATTACTGCTAACTCACCCACATTACTGCTAACTCACCCACATTACTGGTAACTCACCCACATTACTGCTAACTCACCCACATTACTGCTTACTCACCCACATTACTGCTAACTCACCCAAATTGCTGCTAACTCACCCACATAACTGCTAACTCACCCACATTACTGCTAACTCACCCACATTACTGCTAACTCACCCACATTACTGCTAACTCACCCACATTACTATCAACTCACCCACATTACTGCTAACTCACCCACATTACTGCTAACTCACCCACATTACTGCAAACTCACCCACATTACTGCTAACTCACCTACATTACTGCTAACTCACCCCACATTACTGCTAACTCACCCACATTACTGCTAACTCACCCACATTACTGCTAACTCACCCACATTACTGCTTACTCACCCACATTACTGCTAACTCACCCAAATTGCTGCTAACTCACCCACATAACTGCTAACTCACCCACATTACTGCTAACTCACCCACATTACTGATAACTGACCCACATTACTGCTAACTCACCCACATTACTGCTAACTCACCCACATTACTGCTAAATCACCCACATTACTGCTAACTCACCCACATTACTGCTAACTCACCCACATTACTGCTAACTCACCCACATTACTGTTAACTCACCCACATTACTGCTAACTCACCCACATTACTGCTAATTCACCCACATTACTGTTAACTCACCCACATTACTGCTCACTAACCCACATTACTGCTAAATCACCCACATTACTGCTAACTCACGCACATTTTCTGCTAACTCACCCACATTACTGCTAACTCACCCACATTACTGGTAACTCACCCACATTACTGCTAACTCACCCACATTACTGCTTACTCACCCACATTACTGCTAACTCACCCAAATTGCTGCTAACTCACCCACCTAACTGCTAACTCACCCACATTACTGCTAACTCACCCACATTACTGCTAACTCACCCACATTACTACTAACTTACCCACATTACTGATAACTGACCCACATTACTGCTAACTCACCCACATTACTGCTAACTCACCCACATTACTGCTAAATCACCCACATTACTGCTAACTCACCCACATTACTGCTAACTCACCCACATTACTGCTAACTCACCCACATTACTGTTAACTCACCCACATTACTGCTAACTCACCCACATTACTGCTAACTCACCCACATTACTGTTAACTCACCCACATTACTGCTCACTAACCCACATTACTGCTAAATCACCCACATTACTGCTAACTCACGCACATTACTGCTAACTCACCCACATTACTGCTAACTCACCCACATTACTGGTAACTCACCCACATTACTGCTAACTCACCCACATTACTGCTAACTCACCCACATTACTGCTAACTCACCCACATTACTGCAAACTCACCCACATTACTGCTAACTCACCTACATTACTGCTAACTCACCCCACATTACTGCTAACTCACCCACATTACTGCTAACTCACCCACATTACTGCTAACTCACCCACATTACTACTAACTCACCCACATTACTGCTAACTCACCCACATTACTGCTAATTCACCCACATTACTGCTAACTCACCCACATTACTACTAACTCACCCATATTACTGCTAACTCACCCACATTACTACTAACTCACCCACATTACTGCTAACTCACCCACATTACTGCTAACTCACCCACATTACTGCTTACTCACCCACATTACTGCTAACTCACGCACATTACTGCTAACTCACCCACATTACTACTAACTCACCCACATTACTGATAACTGACCCACATTACTGCTAACTCACCCACATTACTGCTAACTCACCCACATTACTGCTAAATCACCCACATTACTGCTAACTCACCCACATTACTGCTAACTCACCCACATTACTGCTAACTCACCCACATTACTGTGAACTCACCCACATTACTGCTAACTCACCCACATTACTGCTAACTCACCCACATTACTGTTAACTCACCCACATTACTGCTCACTAACCCACATTACTGCTAACTCACCCACATTACTGCTAACTCACCCACATTACTGGTAACTCACCCACATTACTGCTAACTCACCCACATTACTGCTTACTCACCCACATTACTGCTAACTCACCCAAATTGTTGCTAACTCACCCACATAACTGCTAACTCACCCACATTACTGCTAACTCACCCACATTACTGCTAACTCACCCACATTACTACTAACTCACCCACATTACTGCTCACTCACCCACATTACTGCTAACTCACCCACATTACTGCTAACTCACCCACATTACTACTAACTCACGCACATTAGTGCTAACTCACCCACATTACTGCTAACTCACCCACATTACTGCAAACTCACCCACATTACTGCTAAATCACCCACTTTACTGCTAACTCACCCACATTACTACTAAGTCACCCATATTACTACTAACTCACCCAAATTACTGCTAACTCACCCACATTACTGCTCACTAACCCACATTACTGCTAACTCACCCACATTACTGCAAACTCACCCACATTACTGCTAACTCACCCACATTACTGCTAACTCACCCACATTACTGCAAACTCACCCACATTACTGCTCACTAACCCACATTACTGCTAACTCACCCACATTACTGCTAACTCACCCACATTACTGCTAACTCACCCACATTACTGCTAACTCACCCACATTACTGCAAACTCACCCACATTACTGCTAACTTATCCACATTACTGCTAACTCACCCACATTACTGCTAACTCACCCACATTACTGCTAACTCACCCACATTACTGCTAACTCACTCACATTACTGATAACTCACCCACATTACTACTAACTCACCCACATTACTGCTAACTCACCCACATTACTACTAACTCACCCAGATTACTGCTAACTCACCCACATTACTGCTAACTCACCCACATTACTGCTCACTAACCCACATTACTGCTAACTCATCCACATTACTGCTAACTCACCCACATTACTGCTAACTCACCCACATTCCTGCTAACTCACCCACATTACTACTAACTCCCCCACATTACTACTAACTCACCCAGATTACTGCTAACTCTCCCACATTACTACTAACTCACCCACATTACTGCTAACTCACCCACATTACTGCTAACTCACCCACATTACTGGTAACTCACCCACATTACTGCTTTCTCACTCACATTACTGATAACTCACCCACATTACTACTAACTCACCCACATTACTGCTAACTCACCCACATTACTACTAACTCACCCAGATTACTGCTAACTCACCCACATTACTGCTAACTCACCCACATTACTGCTAACTCACCCACATTACTGGTAACTCACCCACATTACTGCTAACTCACCCACATTACTGCTTACTCACCCACATTACTGCTAACTCACCCAAATTGCTGCTAACTCACCCACATAACTGCTAACTCACCCACATTACTGCTAACTCACCCACATTACTGCTAACTCACCCACATTACTGCTAACTCACCCACATTACTATCAACTCACCCACATTACTGCTAACTCACCCACATTACTGCTAACTCACCTACATTACTGCAAACTCACCCACATTACTGCTAACTCACCTACATTTCTGCTAACTCACCCCACATTACTGCTAACTCACCCACATTACTGCTAACTTACTCACATTACTGCTAAGTCACCCACATTACTACTAACTCACCCACATTACTGCTAACTCACCCACATTACTGCTAACTCACCCACATTACTGCTAACTCACCCACATTACTGCTAACTCACCCACATTACTGCTAACTCACCCACGTTACTACTAACTCACCCACATTACTGCTAACTCACCCACATTACTACTAACTCACCCACATTACTGCTAACTCGCCCACATTACTGCCACCTCACCCACATTACTGCTAACTCACGCACATTACTGCTAACTCACCCACATTACTACTAACTCACCCAGATTACTGCTAACTCTCCCACATTACTACTAACTCACCCACATCACTGCTAACTCACCCACATTACTGCACACTAAGCCACATTACTGCTAACTCACCCACATTACTGCTAACTCACGCACACTACTGCTAACTCACCCACATTACTGCTAACTCACCCACATTACTGCTAAATCACCCACATTACTGCTAACTCACCCACATTACTGCTAACTCACCCACATTACTGCTAAATCACCCACATTACTGTTAACTCACCCACATTACTGCTAACTCACCCACATTACTGCTAACTCACCCACATTACTGTTAACTCACCCACATTACTGCTCACTAACCCACATTACTGCTAACTCACCCACATTACTGCTAACTCACCCACATTACTGGTAACTCACCCACATTACTGCTAACTCACCCACATTACTGCTTACTCACCCACATTACTGCTAACTCACCCAAATTGTTGCTAACTCACCCACATAACTGCTAACTCACCCACATTACTGCTAACTCACCCACATTACTGCTAACTCACCCACATTACTACTAACTCACCCACATTACTGCTCACTCACCCACATTACTGCTAACTCACCCACATTACTGCTAACTCACCCACATTACTACTAACTCACGCACATTAGTGCTAACTCACCCACATTACTGCTAACTCACCCACATTACTGCAAACTCACCCACATTACTGCTAAATCACCCACTTTACTGCTAACTCACCCACATTACTACTAAGTCACCCATATTACTACTAACTCACCCAAATTACTGCTAACTCACGCACATTACTGCTCACTAACCCACATTACTGCTAACTCACCCACATTACTGCTAACTCACCCACATTACTGCTAACTTATCCACATTACTGCTAACTCACCCACATTACTGCTAACTCACCCACATTACTGCTAACTCACCCACATTACTGCTAACTCACCCACATTATTACTAACTCACCCACATTACTGCTAACTCACCCACATTACTACTAACTCACCCAGATTACTGCTAACTCACCCACATTACTGCTAACTCACCCACATTACTGCTCACTAACCCACATTACTGCTAACTCATCCACATTACTGCTAACTCACCCACATTACTGCTAACTCACCCACATTCCTGCTAACTCACCCACATTACTACTAACTCCCCCACATTACTACTAACTCACCCAGATTACTGCTAACTCTCCCACATTACTACTAACTCACCCACATTACTGCTAACTCACCCACATTACTGCTAACTCACCCACATTACTGGTAACTCACCCACATTACTGCTTACTCACTCACATTACTGATAACTCACCCACATTACTACTAACTCACCCACATTACTGCTAACTCACCCACATTACTGCTAACTCACCCACATTACTGCTAACTCACCCACATTACTGGTAACTCACCCACATTACTGCTAACTCACCCACATTACTGCTTACTCACCCACATTACTGCTAACTCACCCAAATTGCTGCTAACTCACCCACATAACTGCTAACTCACCCACATTACTGCTAACTCACCCACATTACTGCTAACTCACCCACATTACTGCTAACTCACCCACATTACTATCAACTCACCCACATTACTGCTAACTCACCCACATTACTGCTAACTCACCCACATTACTGCAAACTCACCCACATTACTGCTAACTCACCTACATTACTGCTAACTCACCCCACATTACTGCTAACTCACCCACATTACTGCTAACTTACTCACATTACTGCTAAGTCACCCACATTACTACTAACTCACCCACATTACTGCTAACTCACCCACATTACTGCTAACTCACCCACATTACTGGTAACTCACCCACATTACTGCTTACTCACTCACATTACTGATAACTCACCCACATTACTACTAACTCACCCAGATTACTGCTAACTCACCCACATTACTGCTAACTCACCCACATTACTGCTAACTCACCCACATTACTGGTAACTCACCCACATTACTGCTAACTCACCCACATTACTGCTTACTCACCCACATTACTGCTAACTCACCCAAATTGCTGCTAACTCACCCACATAACTGCTAACTCACCCACATTACTGCTAACTCACCCACATTACTGCTAACTCACCCACATTACTGCTAACTCACCCACATTACTATCAACTCACCCACATTACTGCTAACTCACCCACATTACTGCTAACTCACCCACATTACTGGTAACTCACCCACATTACTGCTTACTCACTCACATTACTGATAACTCACCCACATTACTACTAACTCACCCACATTACTGCTAACTCACCCACATTACTGCTAACTCACCCACATTACTGCTAACTCACCCACATTACTGGTAACTCACCCACATTACTGCTAACTCACCCACATTACTGCTTACTCACCCACATTACTGCTAACTCACCCAAATTGCTGCTAACTCACCCACATAACTGCTAACTCACCCACATTACTGCTAACTCACCCACATTACTGCTAACTCACCCACATTACTGCTAACTCACCCACATTACTATCAACTCACCCACATTACTGCTAACTCACCCACATTACTGCTAACTCACCCACATTACTGCAAACTCACCCACATTACTGCTAACTCACCTACATTACTGCTAACTCACCCCACATTACTGCTAACTCACCCACATTACTGCTAACTTACTCACATTACTGCTAAGTCACCCACATTACTACTAACTCACCCACATTACTGCTAACTCACCCACATTACTGCTAACTCACCCACATTACTGGTAACTCACCCACATTACTGCTTACTCACTCACATTACTGCTAACTCACCCACATTACTGGTAACTCACCCACATTACTGCTAACTCACCCACATTACTGCTTACTCACCCACATTACTGCTAACTCACCCAAATTGCTGCTAACTCACCTACATTACTGCTAACTCACCCACATTACTGGTAACTCACCCACATTACTGCTAACTCACCCACATTACTGCTTACTCACCCACATTACTGCTAACTCACCCAAATTGCTGCTAACTCACCCACATAACTGCTAACTCACCCACATTACTGCTAACTCACCCACATTACTGCTAACTCACCCACATTACTGCTAACTCACCCACATTACTATCAACTCACCCACATTACTGCTAACTCACCCACATTACTGCTAACTCACCCACATTACTGCAAACTCACCCACATTACTGCTAACTCACCTACATTACTGCTAACTCACCCCACATTACTGCTAACTCACCCACATTACTGCTAACTTACTCACATTACTGCTAAGTCACCCACATTACTACTAACTCACCCACATTACTGCTAACTCACCCACATTACTGCTAACTCACCCACATTACTGCTAACTCACCCACATTACTGCTAACTCACCCACATTACTGCTAACTCACCCACATTACTACTAACTCACCCACATTACTGCTAACTCACCCACATTACTACTAACTCACCCACATTACTGCTAACTCGCCCACATTACTGCCACCTCACCCACATTACTGCTAACTCACGCACATTA
Source organism: Petromyzon marinus (assembly GCF_048934315.1). Classification (NCBI taxonomy): domain Eukaryota; kingdom Metazoa; phylum Chordata; class Hyperoartia; order Petromyzontiformes; family Petromyzontidae; genus Petromyzon; species Petromyzon marinus. Next base: position 16,857,364 of record NC_133683.1, read on the forward strand.
CTGCTAACTCACCCACATTACTACTAACTCACCCAGATTACTGCTAACTCTCCCACATTACTACTAACTCACCCACATCACTGCTAACTCACCCACATTACTGCACACTAACCCACATTACTGCTAACTCACCCACATTACTGCTAACTCACGCACACTACTGCTAACTCACCCACATTACTGCTAACTCACCCACATTACTGCTAACTCACCCACATTCCTGCTAACTCACCCACATTACTGCTAACTCACCCACATTACTACTAACTCACCCACATTACTACTAACTCACCCACATTACTCCTAACTAACCCACATTACTGATAACTCACCCACATTACTACTAACTCACCCACATTACTGCTAACTCACCCACATTACTAGTAACTCACCCACATTACTGCTGACTCACGCACATTACTACTAACTCTCCCACATTGCTGCTAACTCACCCACATTACTACTAACTCACCCACATTACTGCTTACTCACCCACATTACTGCTAACTCACCCACATTACTACTAACTCACCCACATTACTGCTAAATCACCCACATTACTGCTAACTCACCCACATTACTGCTAACTCACCCACATTACTGCTAACTCACCCACATTACTGCTTACTCACTCACATTACTGATAACTCACCCACATTACTACTAACTCACCCACATTACTGCTAACTCACCCACATTACTACTAACTCACCCAGATTACTGCTAACTCACCCACATTACTGCTAACTCACCCACATTACTGCTCACTAACCCACATTACTGCTAACTCATCCACATTACTGCTAACTCACCCACATTACTGCTAACTCACCCACATTACTGCTAACTCACCCACATTACTACTAACTCACCCACATTACTGCTAACTCACCCACATTACTGCTAACTCACCCACATTACTGCTAACTCACCCACATTACTACTAACTCACCCATATTACTGCTAACTCACCCAAATTGCTGCTAACTCACCCACATAACTGCTAACTCACCCACATTACTGCTAACTCACCCACATTACTGCTAACTCACCCACATTACTGCTAACTTACCCACATTACTATCAACTCACCCACATTACTGCTAACTCACCCACATTACTGCTAACTCACCCACATTACTGCAAACTCACCCACATTACTGCTAACTCACCTACATTACTGCTAACTCACCCCACATTACTGCTAACTCACCCACATTACTGCTAACTTACTCACATTACTGCTAACTCACCCACATTACTACTAACTCACCCACATTACTGCTAACTCACCCACATTACTGCTAACTCACCCACATTACTACTAACTCACCCATATTACTGCTAACTCACCCACATTACTGCTAACTCACCCACATTACTGCTAACTCACGCACATTACTGCTAACTCGCCCACATTACTGCCACCTCACCCACATTACTGCTAACTCACGCACATTACTGCTAACTCACCCACATTACTACTAACTCACCCAGATTACTGCTAACTCTCCCACATTACTACTAACTCACCAACATCACTGCTAACTCACCCACCTTACTGCACACTAACCCACATTACTGCTAACTCACCCACATTACTGCTAACTCACGCACACTACTGCTAACTCACCCACATTACTGCTAACTCACCCACATTACTGCTAACTCACCCACATTCCTGCTAACTCACCCACATTACTGCTAACTCACCCACATTACTACTAACTCACCCACATTACTACTAACTCACCCACATTACTCCTAACTAACCCACATTACTGATAACTCACCCACATTACTACTAACTCACCCACATTACTGCTAACTCACCCACATTACTAGTAACTCACCCACATTACTGCTGACTCACGCACATTACTACTAACTCACCCACATTGCTGCTAACTCACCCACATTACTACTAACTCACCCACATTACTGCTAACTCACCCACATTACTGCTAACTCACCCACATTACTACTAACTCACCCACATTACTGCTAACTCACCCACATTACTGCTAACTCACCCACATTACTGCTAACTCACCCACATTACTGCTAACTCACCCACATTACTGCTTACTCACTCACATTACTGATAACTCACCCACATTACTACTAACTCACCCACATTACTGCTAACTCACCCACATTACTACTAACTCACCCAGATTACTGCTAACTCACCCACATTACTGCTAACTCACCCACATTACTGCTCACTAACCCACATTACTGCTAACTCATCCACATTACTGCTAACTCACCCACATTACTGCTAACTCACCCACATTACTGCTAACTCACCCACATTACTACTAACTCACCCACATTACTGCTAACTCACCCACATTACTGCTAACTCACCCACATTACTGCTAACTCACCCACATTACTACTAACTCACCCATATTACTGCTAACTCACCCACATTACTACTAACTCACCCACATTACTGCTAACTCACCCACATTACTGCTAACTCACCCACATTACTGCTTACTCACCCACATTACTGCTAACTCACGCACATTACTGCTAACTCACCCACATTACTACTAACTCACCCACATTACTGATAACTGACCCACATTACTGCTAACTCACCCACATTACTGCTAACTCACCCACATTACTGCTAAATCACCCACATTACTGCTAACTCACCCACATTACTGCTAACTCACCCACATTACTGCTATCTCACCCACATTACTGCTAACTCACCCACATTACTACTAACTCACCCAGATTACTGCTAACTCTCCCACATTACTACTAACTCACCCACATCACTGCTAACTCACCCACCTTACTGCACACTAACCCACATTACTGCTAACTCACCCACATTACTGCTAACTCACGCACACTACTGCTAACTCACCCACATTACTGCTAACTCACCCACATTACTGCTAACTCACCCACATTCCTGCTAACTCACCCACATTACTGCTAACTCACCCACATTACTACTAACTCACCCACATTACTACTAACTCACCCACATTACTCCTAACTAACCCACATTACTGATAACTCACCCACATTACTACTAACTCACCCACATTACTGCTAACTCACCCACATTACTAGTAACTCACCCACATTACTGCTGACTCACGCACATTACTACTAACTCACCCACATTACTGCTAACTCACCCACATTACTACTAACTCACCCACATTACTGCTAACTCACCCACATTACTGCTAACTCACCCACATTACTACTAACTCACCCACATTACTGCTAACTCACCTACATTACTGCTAACTCACCCACATTACTGCTAACTCACCCACATTACTGCTAACTCACCCACATTACTGCTTACTCACTCACATTACTGATAACTCACCCACATTACTACTAACTCACCCACATTACTGCTAACTCACCCACATTACTACTAACTCACCCAGATTACTGCTAACTCACCCACATTACTGCTAACTCACCCACATTACTGCTCACTAACCCACATTACTGCTAACTCATCCACATTACTGCTAACTCACCCACATTACTGCTAACTCACCCACATTACTGCTAACTCACCCACATTACTACTAACTAACCCACATTACTGCTAACTCACCCACATTACTGCTAACTCACCCACATTACTGCTAACTCACCCACATTACTACTAACTCACCCATATTACTGCTAACTCACCCACATTACTACTAACTCACCCACATTACTGCTAACTCACCCACATTACTGCTAACTCACCCACATTACTGCTTACTCACCCACATTACTGCTAACTCACGCACATTACTGCTAACTCACCCATATTACTGATAACTGACCCACATTACTGCTAACTCACCCACATTACTGCTAACTCACCCACATTACTGATAACTGACCCACATTACTGCTAACTCACCCACATTACTGCTAACTCACCCACATTACTGCTAAATCACCCACATTACTGCAAACTCACCCACATTACTGCTAACTCACCTACATTACTGCTAACTCACCCCACATTACTGCTAACTCACCCACATTACTGCTAACTTACTCACATTACTGCTAAGTCACCCACATTACTACTAACTCACCCACATTACTGCTAACTCACCCACATTACTGCTAACTCACCCACATTACTGCTAACTCACCCACATTACTGCTAACTCACCCACATTACTGCTAACTCACCCACATTACTACTAACTCACCCACATTACTGCTAACTCACCCACATTACTACTAACTCACCCACATTACTGCTAACTCGCCCACATTACTGCCACCTCACCCACATTACTGCTAACTCACGCACATTACTGCTAACTCACCCACATTACTGCTAACTCACCCACATTACTGCAAACTCACCCACATTACTGCTAAATCACCCACTTTACTGCTAACTCACCCACATTACTACTAAGTCACCCATATTACTACTAACTCACCCAAATTACTGCTAACTCACCCACATTACTGCTCACTAACCCACATTACTGCTAACTCACCCACATTACTGCTAACTCACCCACATTACTGCTAACTTATCCACATTACTGCTAACTCACCCACATTACTGCTAACTCACCCACATTACTGCTAACTCACCCACATTACTGCTAACTCACTCACATTACTGATAACTCACCCACATTACTACTAACTCACCCACATTACTGCTAACTCACCCACATTACTACTAACTCACCCAGATTACTGCTAACTCACCCACATTAATGCTAACTCACCCACATTACTGCTCACTAACCCACATTACTGCTAACTCATCCACATTACTGCTAACTCACCCACATTACTGCTAACTCACCCACATTACTGCTAACTCACCCACATTACTACTAACTCCCCCACATTACTGCTATCTCACCCACATTACTGCTAACTCACCCACATTACTGCTAACTCACCCACATGACTACTAACTCACCCATATTACTGCTAACTCACCCACATTACTACTAACTCACCCACATTACTGCTAACTCACCCACATTACTGCTAACTCACCCACATTACTGCTTACTCACCCACATTACTGCTAACTCACCCACATTACTACTAACTCACCCATATTACTGCTAACTCACCCACATTACTACTAACTCACCCACATTACTGCTAACTCACCCACATAACTGCTAACTCACCCACATTACTGCTAACTCACCCACATTACTGCTAACTCACCCACATTACTGCTAACTCACCCACATTACTATCAACTCACCCACATTACTGCTAACTCACCCACATTACTGCTAACTCACCCACATTACTGCAAACTCACCCACATTACTGCTAACTCACCTACATTACTGCTAACTCACCCCACATTACTGCTAACTCACCCACATTACTGCTAACTTACTCACATTACTGCTAAGTCACCCACATTACTACTAACTCACCCACATTACTGCTAACTCACCCACATTACTGCTAACTCACCCACATTACTGCTAACTCACCCACATTACTGCTAACTCACCCACATTACTGCTAACTCACCCACATTACTACTAACTCACCCACATTACTGCTAACTCACCCACATTACTACTAACTCACCCACATTACTGCTAACTCGCCCACATTACTGCCACCTCACCCACATTACTGCTAACTCACGCACATTACTGCTAACTCACCCACATTACTGCTAACTCACCCACATTACTGCAAACTCACCCACATTACTGCTAAATCACCCACTTTACTGCTAACTCACCCACATTACTACTAAGTCACCCATATTACTACTAACTCACCCAAATTACTGCTAACTCACCCACATTACTGCTCACCAACCCACATTACTGCTAACTCACCCACATTACTGCTAACTCACCCACATTACTGCTAACTTATCCACATTACTGCTAACTCACCCACATTACTGCTAACTCACCCACATTACTGCTAACTCACCCACATTACTGCTAACTCACTCACATTACTGATAACTCACCCACATTACTACTAACCCACCCACATTACTGCTAACTCACCCACATTACTACTAACTCACCCAGATTACTGCTAACTCACCCACATTACTGCTAACTCACCCACATTACTGCTCACTAACCCACATTACTGCTAACTCATCCACATTACTGCTAACTCACCCACATTACTGCTAACTCACCCACATTACTGCTAACTCACCCACATTACTACTAACTCCCCCACATTACTGCTAACTCACCCACATTACTGCTAACTCACCCACATTACTGCTAACTCACCCACATTACTACTAACTCACCCATATTACTGCTAACTCACCCACATTACTACTAACTCACCCACATTACTGCTAACTCACCCACATTACTGCTAACTCACCCACATTACTGCTTACTCACCCACATTACTGCTAACTCACGCACATTACTGCTAACTCACCCACATTACTACTAACTCACCCACATTACTGATAACTGACCCACATTACTGCTAACTCACCCACATTACTGCTAACTCACCCACATTACTGCTAAATCACCCACATTACTGCTAACTCACCCACATTACTGCTAACTCACCCACATTACTGCTAACTCTCCCACATTACTACTAACTCACCCACATTACTGCTAACTCACCCACATTACTGCTAACTCACCCACATTACTGGTAACTCACCCACATTACTGCTTACTCACTCACATTACTGATAGCTCACCCACATTACTACTAACTCACCCACATTACTGCTAACTCACCCACATTACTACTAACTCACCCAGATTACTGCTAACTCACCCACATTACTGCTAACTCACCCACATTACTGCTAACTCACCCACATTACTGGTAACTCACCCACATTACTGCTAACTCACCCACATTACTGCTTACTCACCCACATTACTGCTAACTCACCCAAATTGCTGCTAACTCACCCACATAACTGCTAACTCACCCACATTACTGCTAACTCACCCACATTACTGCTAACTCATCCACATTACTGCTAACTCACCCACATTACTATCAACTCACCCACATTACTGCTAACTCACCCACATTACTGCTAACTCACCCACATTACTGCAAACTCACCCACATTACTGCTAACTCACCTACATTACTGCTAACTCACCCCACATTACTGCTAACTCACCCACATTACTGCTAACTTACTCACATTACTGCTAAGTCACCCACATTACTACTAACTCACCCACATTACTGCTAACTCACCCACATTACTGTTAACTCACCCACATTACTGCTAACTCACCCACATTACTGCTAACTCACCCACATTACTGCTAACTCACCCACATTACTACTAACTCACCCACATTACTGCTAACTCACCCACATTACTACTAACTCACCCACATTACTGCTAACTCGCCCACATTACTGCCACCTCACCCACATTACTGCTAACTCACGCACATTACTGCTAACTCACCCACATTACTACTAACTCACCCAGATTACTGCTAACTCTCCCACATTACTACTAACTCACCCACATCACTGCTAACTCACCCACATTACTGCACACTAACCCACATTACTGCTAACTCACCCACATTACTGCTAACTCACGCACACTACTGCTAACTCACCCACATTACTGCTAACTCACCCACATTACTGCTAACTCACCCACATTCCTGCTAACTCACCCACATTACTGCTAACTCACCCACATTACTACTAACTCACCCACATTACTACTAACTCACCCACATTACTCCTAACTAACCCACATTACTGATAACTCACCCACATTACTACTAACTCACCCACATTACTGCTAACTCACCCACATTACTAGTAACTCACCCACATTACTGCTGACTCACGCACATTACTACTAACTCACCCACATTGCTGCTAACTCACCCACATTACTACTAACTCACCCACATTACTGCTAACTCACCCACATTACTGCTAACTCACCCACATTACTACTAACTCACCCACATTACCGCTAAATCTCCCACATTACTGCTAACTCACCCACATTACTGCTAACTCACCCACATTACTGCTAACTCACCCACATTACTGCTTACTCACTCACATTACTGATAACTCACCCACATTACTACTAACTCACCCACATTACTGCTAACTCACCCACATTACTACTAACTCACCCAGATTACTGCTAACTCACCCACATTACTGCTAACTCACCCACATTACTGCTCACTAACCCACATTACTGCTAACTCATCCACATTACTGCTAACTCACCCACATTACTGCTAACTCACCCACATTACTGCTAACTCACCCACATTACTACTAACTCACCCACATTACTGCTAACTCACCCACATTACTGCTAACTCACCCACATTACTGCTAACTCACCCACATTACTACTAACTCACCCATATTACTGCTAACTCACCCAAATTGCTGCTAACTCACCCACATAACTGCTAACTCACCCACATTACTGATAACTCACCCACATTACTGCTAACTCACCCACATTACTGCTAACTCACCCACATTACTATCAACTCACCCACATTACTGCTAACTCACCCACATTACTGCTAACTCACCCACATTACTGCAAACTCACCCACATTACTGCTAACTCACCTACATTACTGCTAACTCACCCCACATTACTGCTAACTCACCCACATTACTGCTAACTCACCCACATTACTGCTAACTCACCCACATTACTACTAACTCACCCACATTACTGCTAACTCACCCACATTACTGCTAACTCACCCACATTACTACTAACTCACCCACATTACTGCTAACTCACCCACATTACTGCTAACTCACCCACATTACTACTAACTCACCCACATTACTGCTAACTCTCCCACATTACTACTAATTCACCCACATCACTGCTAACTCACCCACCTTACTGCACACTAACCCACATTACTGCTAACTCACCCACATTACTGCTAACTCACGCACACTACTGCTAACTCACCCACATTACTGCTAACTCACCCACATTACTGCTAACTCACCCACATTCCTGCTAACTCACCCACATTACTGCTAACTCACCCACATTACTACTAACTCACCCACATTACTACTAACTCACCCACATTACTCCTAACTAACCCACATTACTGATAACTCACCCACATTACTACTAACTTACCCACATTACTGCTAACTCACCCACATTACTAGTAACTCACCCACATTACTGCTGACTCACGCACATTACTACTAACTCACCCACATTGCTGCTAACTCACCCACATTACTACTAACTCACCCACATTACTGCTAACTCACCCACATTACTGCTAACTCACCCACATTACTACTAACTCACCCACATTACTGCTAACTCACCCACATTACTGCTAACTCACCCACATTACTGCTAACTCACCCACATTACTGCTAACTCACCCACATTACTGCTTACTCACTCACATTACTGATAACTCACCCACATTACTACTAACTCACCCACATTACTGCTAACTCACCCACATTACTACTAACTCACCCAGATTACTGCTAACTCACCCACATTACTGCTAACTCACCCACATTACTGCTCACTAACCCAAATTACTGCTAACTCATCCACATTACTGCTAACTCACCCACATTACTGCTAACTCACCCACATTACTGCTAACTCACCCACATTACTACTAACTCACCCACATTACTGCTAACTCACCCACATTACTGCTAACTCACCCACATTACTGCTAACTCACCCACATTACTACTAACTCACCCATATTACTGCTAACTCACCCACATTACTACTAACTCACCCACATTACTGCTAACTCACCCACATTACTGCTAACTCACCCACATTACTGCTTACTCACCCACATTACTGCTAACTCACGCACATTACTGCTAACTCACCCACATTACTACTAACTCACCCACATTACTGATAACTGACCCACATTACTGCTAACTCACCCACATTACTGCTAACTCTCCCACATTACTGCTAAATCACCCACATTACTGCTAACTCACCCACATTACTGCTAACTCACCCACATTACTGCTAACTCACCCACATTACTGTTAACTCACCCACATTACTGCTAACTCACCCACATTACTGCTAACACACCCACATTACTGTTAACTCACCCACATTACTGCTCACTAACCCACATTACTGCTAACTCACCCACATTACTGCTAACTCACCCACATTACTGGTAACTCACCCACATTACTGCTAACTCACCCACATTACTGCTTACTCACCCACATTACTGCTAACTCACCCAAATTGCTGCTAACTCACCCACATAACTGCTAACTCACCCACATTACTGCTAACTCACCCACATTACTGCTAACTCACCCACATTACTACTAACTCACCCACATTACTGCTCACTCACCCACATTACTGCTAACTCACCCACATTACTGCTAACTCACCCACATTACTACTAACTCACCCACATTAGTGCTAACTCACCCACATTACTGCTAACTCACCCACATTACTGCAAACTCACCCACATTACTGCTAAATCACCCACTTTACTGCTAACTCACCCACATTACTACTAAGTCACCCATATTACTACTAACTCACCCAAATTACTGCTAACTCACCCACATTACTGCTCACTAACCCACATTACTGCTAACTCACCCACATTACTGCTAACTCACCCACATTACTGCTAACTTATCCACATTACTGCTAACTCACCCACATTACTGCTAACTCACCCACATTACTGCTAACTCACCCACATTACTGCTAACTCACTCACATTACTGATAACTCACCCACATTACTACTAACTCACCCACATTACTGCTAACTCACCCACATTACTACTAACTCACCCAGATTACTGCTAACTCACCCACATTACTGCTAACTCACCCACATTACTGCTCACTAACCCACATTACTGCTAACTCATCCACATTACTGCTAACTCACCCACATTACTGCTTACTCACCCACATTACTGCTAACTCACCCACATTACTACTAACTCCCCCACATTACTGCTAACTCACCCACATTACTGCTAACTCACCCACATTACTGCTAACTCACCCACATTACTACTAACTCACCCATATTACTGCTAACTCACCCACATTACTACTAACTCACCCACATTACTGCTAACTCACCCACATTACTGCTAACTCACCCACATTACTGCTTACTCACCCACATTACTGCTAACTCACGCACATTACTGCTAACTCACCCACATTACTACTAACTCACCCACATTACTGATAACTGACCCACATTACTGCTAACTCACCCACATTACTGCTAACTCACCCACATTACTGCTAAATCACCCACATTACTGCTAACTCACCCACATTACTGCTAACTCACCCACATTACTGCTAACTCACCCACATTACTGTTAACTCACCCACATTACTGCTAACTCACCCACATTACTGCTAACTCACCCACATTACTGTTAACTCACCCACATTACTGCTCACTAACCCACATTACTGCTAAATCACCCACATTACTGCTAACTCACGCACATTACTGCTAACTCACCCACATTACTGCTAACTCACCCACATTACTGGTAACTCACCCACATTACTGCTAACTCACCCACATTGCTGCTTACTCACCCACATTACTGCTAACTCACCCAAATTGCTGCTAACTCACCCACATTACTGCTAACTCACCCACATTACTGCTAACTCACCCACATTACTGCTAACTCACCCACATTACTATCAACTCACCCACATTACTGCTAACTCACCCACATTACTGCTAACTCACCCACATTACTGCAAACTCACCCACATTACTGCTAACTCACCTACATTACTGCTAACTCACCCCACATTACTGCTAACTCACCCACATTACTGCTAGCTTACTCACATTACTGCTAAGTCACCCACATTACTACTAACTCACCCACATTACTGCTAACTCACCCACATTACTGCTAACTCACCCACATTACTGCTAACTCACCCACATTACTACTAACTCACCCACATTACTGCTAACTCACCCACATTACTGCTAACTCACCCACATTACTGCTGACTCACGCACATTACTACTAACTCACCCACATTACTCCTAACTAACCCACATTACTGATAACTCACCCACATTACTACTAACTCACCCACATTACTGCTAACTCACCCACATTACTAGTAACTCACCCACATTACTGCTGACTCACGCACATTACTACTAACTCACCCACATTGCTGCTAACTCACCCACATTACTACTAACTCACCCACATTACTGCTAACTCACCCACATTACTACTAACTCACCCACATTACTGCTAACTCACCCACATTACTGCTAACTCACGCACATTACTACTAACTCAAACACATTACTGCTAACTCACCCACATTACTACTAACTCACCCACATTACTGCTAACTCACCCACATTACTGCTAACTCACACACATTACTACTAACTCACCCACATTACTGCTAACTCACCCACATTACTGCTAACTCACCCACATTACTACTAACTCACGCACATTACTACTAACTCAAACACATTACTGCTAACTCACCCACATTACTACTAACTCACCCACATTACTGCTAACTCACCCACATTACTGCTAACTCACACACATTACTACTAACTCACCCACATTACTGCTTACTCACCCACATTACTACTAACTCACCCACATTACTGCTTACTCACCCACATTACTGCTAACTCTCACACATTACTACTAACTCACCCACATTACTGCTAACTCACCCACATTACTGCTAACTCACCCACATTACTGCTAACTCACCCACATTACTGCGAACTCACCCACATTACTACTAACTCACCCACATTACTGCTAACTCACCCACATTACTGCTAACTCACCCACATTACTGCTAACTCACTCACATTACCTCTAACTCACCCACATTACTGCTAACTCACCCACATTACTGCTAACTCACCCACATTACTGCTAACTCACCCACAACATTACTACTAACTCACCCACATTACTGCTGACTCACGCACATTACTCCTAACTCACCCACATTACTGCTAACTCACCAACATTACTGCTAACTCACCCACATTACTGCTAACTCACCCAAATTACTGCTAACTAACCCACATTACTGCTAACTCACCCACATTACTGCTAACTCACCCACATTACTACTAACTCACCCACATTACTGTTAACTCACCCACATTACTGCTAACTCACCCACATTACTGCTAACTCACCCACATTACTGCTAACTCACGCACATTACTACTAACTCACCCACATTACTGCTAACTCACCCACATTACTGATAACTCACCCACATTACTACTAACTCACCCACATTACTGCTAACTCACGCACATTAATTCTAACTCACCCACATTACTACTAACTCACCCACATTACTACTAACTCACCCACATTACTGCTAACTCACCCACATTACTACTAACTCACCCACATTACTGCTAACTCACCCACATTACTGCTCACTAACCCACATTACTGCTAACTCACCCACATTACTGCTAACTCACGCACACTACTGCTAACTCACCCACATTACTGCTAACTCACCCACATTACTGCTAACTCACCCACGTTACTGCTAACTCACGCACACTACTGCTAACTCACCCACATTACTGCTAACTCACCCACATTACTGCTAACTCACCCACATTACTGCTCACTAACCCACATTACTGCTAACTCACCCACATTACTGCTAACTCACGCACACTACTGCTAACTCACCCACATTACTGCTAACTCACCCACATTACTGCTAACTCACCCACGTTACTGATAACTCACGCACACTACTGCTAACTCACCCACATTACTGCTAACTCACCCACATTACTGCTAACTCACCCACATTACTGCTAACTCACCCACATTACTGCTAACTCACCCACATTACTGCTAACTTAAACACATTACTGCTAACTCACCCACATTACTGCTCACTAACCCACATTACTGCTAACTCACCCACATTACTGCTAACTCACGCACATTACTGCTAACTCACCCACATTACTGCTAACTCACCCACATTACTGCTAACTCACCCACATTACTGCTAACTCACCCACATTACTGCTAACTCACCCACATTACTGCTAACTCACCCACATTACTACTAACTCATCCACATTACTGCTCACTAACCCACATTACTACTAACTCACCCACATTACTGCTAACTCACCCACATTACTACTAACTCACCCACATTACTGCTAACTCACCCACATTACTACTAACTCACCCACATTACTGCAAACTCACCCACATTACTACTAACTCACCCACATTACTGCTAACTCACCCACATTACTGCTAACTCACCCACATTACTGCTAACTCACCCACATTACTGCTAACTCACGCACATTACTGCTAACTCACCCACATTACTGCTAACTCACCCCCATTACTGCTAACTCACCCACATTGCGAGGGCTGGGTCAGGGGTCAGCAACCAGTGGCTCTTTTAATGACTGCTTAGTGACGTTACTCACACGCATTGCGCGCTCTTGAAATGTTTAGGGGTTTTTATTGTTTTACCGAAATCGAAACAAAAAACATCTCTTCTTGTTATTTTGGTTGCCGACTTTTGGGCTGGGTGGCAGGGATGCGACGGTGCCTTGCCGTTTGTAAACAAACAAACAAGCAAAATCCCACCGCGAAACGACGAAAGAGATGGAGGAAAGAGACGGAATCGCTGCAGTGAGATGAGAAGAGAGATGCTGATGAGAGAGATGTACTGTGACAGAGAGAGAGATGGAGATGAGAGAGATGTACTGTGACAGAGAGAGAGATGTAGATGAGAGAGATGTACTGTGAGAGGGAGAGAGATGTAGATGAGAGAGATGTACTGTGACAGGGAGAGAGATGTAGATGAGAGAGATGTACTGTGCCAGGAAGAGAGATGCTGAGAGAGATGTTCTGTTACAGGGAGAGAGATGGAGATGAGAGAGATGTACTGTGACAGGGAGAGAGATGGAGATGAGAGAGATGTACTGTGACAGAGAGAGATGTAGATGAGAGAGATGTACTGTGACAGAGAGAGAGATGGAGATGAGAGCGATGTACTGTGACAGAGAGAGATGGAGATGAGAGAGATGAACTGTTACAGGAAGAGAGATGGAGATGAGAGAGATGTACTGTGCCAGAGAGAGATGCTGAGAGAGATGTACTGTGACAGGGAGAGAGATGGAGATGAGATGTACTGTTACAGGAAGAGAGATGAGAGAGATGTACTGTTACAGGAAGAGAGATGCTGATGAGAGAGATGTACTGTTACAGGAAGAGAGATGGAGATGAGAGAGATGTACTGTGACAGGGAGAGAGATGTACATGAGAGAGATGTACATGAGAGAGATGTACTCTGACAGGGAGAGAGATGCTGATGAGAGAGATGTACTGTTACAGGAAGAGAGATGGAGATGAGAGAGATGTACTCTGACAGGGAGAGAGATGTAGATGAGAGAGATGTACTGTTACAGGAAGAGAGATGGAGATGAGAGAGATGTACTGTGACAGGAAGAGAGATGGAGATGAGAGAGATGTACTGTTACAGGAAGATAGATGGAGATGAGAGAGATGTACTGTGACAGGAAGAGAGATGTAGATGAGAGAGATGTACTGTGACAGGGAGAGAGATGTAGATGAGAGAGATGTACTGTGACAGAGAGAGAGATGGAGATGAGAGAGATGTACTGTGACAGGAAGAGAGATGGAGATGAGAGAGATGTACTCTGACAGGAAGAGATGTAGATGAGAGAGATGTACTGTGACAGGGAGAGAGATGTAGATGAGAGAGATGTACTGTGACAGGGAGAGAGATGTAGATGAGAGAGATGTACTGTGACAGAGAGAGAGATGGAGATGAGAGAGATGTACTCTGACAGGGAGAGAGATGCAGATGAGAGAGATGTACTGTTACAGGAAGAGAGATGTACATGAGAGAGATGTACTGTGACAGGGAGAGAGATGGAGATGAGAGAGATGTACTGTGACAGGTAGAGAGATGCTTATGAGAGAGATGTACTGTGACAGGGAGAGAAATGTAGATGAGAGAGGTGTAGTTAGTTGACGGAAGAGATAAACTATACAAATATATGTGTAAAGAGAGATTTAGGCAATATAAAGATAAAATAGATGAATCGTGTTATGGTAATGACATTGTTATGTTAATTACGAGCAGTGGTGGTGTTGTTGCGTCATTGGGGGCTCTACGCAGACGTCATCTCTTTAGGGGGGGGGGCGGGTTCAGTAAACCACCCCCCCCCCCACACCTTTTTCAAATGATATCCTAGCGAGGTGACAGCGGTGGATATGGCGACGAGAATGAGGTGCAGAGTGAGATGAGAGCAACGCAGACGCGAGCGAGGATGTCGTGAGAATGCGAGGAGGCATACGGAGAGATGCGCAAATCTCTCTCTCTCTATCTCTCTCTCTCTCCCTAGCGCGTGGGCACGAGCGTGCACATCCACGCGTCCGTAGCGGCAGCCCGCAGAGCCACGTGACTGCTCACGCCGCTGGCTGGGTCCGTGCCGTGAGCCCGCGCGTGGGAGGCGGCTTCTTCTCGACGAGGTTCCCGACGTCTGGTCCGGGTGGCCGCGGTCCCACCGTGGCGTCGTCGTCGTCAGGGGCCCTCCATAAATGACGTCACGAGATTTTGGACGATTTTTGACCACCCCCCCCCCACCCACCTCGTCACACGGCGTCACAAAAGTCAGACCCGCCCCCCTCAAATATGACGTCACAAAGCTCTGCCCCCCCCACACCCCCCCCCCCCCAAAAGCATATTTCCATTTTGAAAATAAAACATACCTCAAATCGCTTTAAACTATTGTCATTGTAGTGCGTATTTAATGCGGCGCTGCACTCTGATGTTGTATAGGAGTGTTGTTGTAACAATTCTATATTTATTCAAAGTTGCGCAATGTGATGTGACGTCACATTTCTCAAACCCCCCCACCGCCCCTCGTCACACATCGTCACAAATGTCTGACCCCCCTCCCCCGCCCCCCTAGGTGCGTGACGTCATTTATGGACACCCCCCCAATAATCCGCCCGTGGAGGAGGTCGTGCCCCAGCGACCCCGTTGCTGCTCTGCCACGGTTGGCGGTCAGCCACCAACCATGGTTTTGCTCGGCAGATGAACGTCGTTGCTGAGCGAGCCGAGGAGGTGCGAGGCAGTGATGAGGGGGATGTCGTGAGACGGGAGGAGATTGTCGACGGCCGGGACCAGAGGAGACCATTTCGTCGCGTGAATGCCAATTAGCGCGCTGTGTTCTCATTGCGTTTTTACATTGGAGATGACATAATATGCCTTCGCTCCTCAGCCCCCCTCCGTATTGTTTGCACGAATCGAGGCTACTCGGGCGACTGTCACACTTTTGTGCTCGGGTTTGCTTGCGCCTCGCCTCCGCCACTGCATTGTGGGTAAGGGGCGACGCATTGTGGGTAAGGGGCGACGCATTGTGGGTAAGGGCAGCATCGCGATATCGTGTGACGCTGAGCGTATGTCTTTATGTATGCTGGACTTTCTTCGCACCGTACCTAGCTAATCGGACTAAGGCCACCAAACGAAACTACACCGCAAACGGTCGTGGGTGGCATAAGTGTGAACATCAATGTTATCATCATTGTCGTCGTTGTTGTTGTTGCTGCTGACCGATGATGATCGCCCTAGGACGTTAGTTTGGCACTGCTGTGAAGGGATGGGAAGGGGAGCGCGGAGGGGTTTGACCTGGAGCCAACAATGAGTGCGCTCACGGCTCTTTAACCTCCAAGGAGAGAAGAGACTTGACGTGCGGTTAAGATGCACTCTGCAGCATCAGCGCTCCCCATTCAGTGAGGGATTCCCGAGTTAGCCCTTTGAAGTGACATGCCTAATGAGAGCACCTGATCTCACCCCACTCCCCTTTTACAAGCTGCGACCCTTCCCAAGCTTTGTGAACACACATACACGTGTAGTGTATCTAATTCAGAGACACTCGTAGGAGGCACTCTCTCTCTTGTTCATTCCGGCCTCCACAGCCATAGGGAATAACTACCCACCGGGTGGGGACAACCAAAATGATGCTGCCAGACCCACAGCTTGACGAGGCAAAGACCACGACGAGTTCCACTCCAGATGGCAGCAGCCCCGACTGTGAGTCGGAGCTCACCTTTTATCCTCCCCAGCGTGGCCAGGCTCCGCCCTCGGCCATGCCCCGCCCTCGGCCACCAATCCCATTGTCTACCAATCTCCCAGCGCCACGCGCTACAGTGACTCATCCAATGTCACTACACACCAGGGACGTGCGGTCAGGGGAGGCAGGGGAGGCAGAGCCTCACCTGTCGTACTCAAATGGAAAATAGCTGTTACGAAATGTAAAACAAATATATATATCAAAATTGTTCCACTGATCTGTGTTATAAATGTCATTTCTGTACGATTCCAATCATTTTTATAGTCAAAATCGCCAAATTTGCGGAACTCCGCTGCAAATACAGGAAGAGACGAGAGGTGAGGCAGCGACTAGCTCAGCCTCCCCTCTGATTGCGCAACCCCTCAGTAACTGGACGGAGCGCGGGCAATAAGCACGTGCCTGTTACTATCTCTCTGTGTGTCACCAATGTAATGTTTGTAGACCCCCTAATTTCATGTCCTCGCCTTCCATACTCCAGGTAACTTATTTCACGTACGTGTATAAAGATATTTACACTCGCTGGTCTCGTCATGAAAATCACATCTCCTCACTGAGGGACGAGTATCAGACACGCCCCCTTCAGTGAGGACACGCCCCCTCAGTGAGGCAGCTATCACATCTGCCTCACTGAGGGGGGGCGTGTCAGACACGCCCCCCTTGTGTAAATTTAGCTCTGATACGAGCCAGTGCCTCCCCAGTCATTGACCTCACTGCACGTCACTGCTACACGAGAATACAATACACGCAAAAAATGTGTCCATACACTAAATAAGAGTCGATTAATAAAATGTCATCATAAGATTTCATTTTTATATATATATAAAGCCCTTTCAATCAACAGTATAAATGTGTCCCTTACTATGATGGCCATTACATTATTACTAGACTCTTGCCCGTCCAAGGAGACAGGTGTATTGCAGTAAATCTGAAACTTGCAAGTGGAAAGCAGACCGCGACGTGATATATTCATTGCATCCATTCGTGTGCAATTTGTAAAGGCGCGGTGACACAGACTTATTTAATTTTAAGGTTATAATCCCTTGTTCATCATGGTGTCCTTTTTACTTTGATGTCTCAACAGCGTCACGGAGATCACGTGACGTGAGGGTTCTGCCTTTGTAGTCAGGGTTGTAAGTTGACGCTGAGGAGGGGGGAGGAGGCGCCTCGCCCCCCCCCCCCCGCTTGTGGAGTGACGTCAAGGGGGTGTCCATTTGGAGGACATCACCTGCTCATGAAAATTAATGAGGGGGGCTGTTCCATGTTGAGTGACGTCACCCACTCATGATTATTAATGAGGAGGGGGGTGTCCATTTGGAGCACGTCACCTGCTCATGAATATTAATGAGGGGGGCTGGTCTATGTGGAGTGACGTCACGAGCGATAAGGACATTCCTGGGTGATTATAGTAGGTATAATTCTGTGTTACTGAATGCAGTGTGATTTCCAATGTTATCCAAACGATGTAAAAATAAAATTGTGATTATACTTTGAATGAATGTCGATCGGCCGCGAAAGCTACATTTTAATCATTTGGCGGGACCCCGGGGTCCCGCAAAAATCAGGTCAATAATAATAATTATTATTTTTCAGTCCGCCCACTACGTGATCCCGACATCAACACGCCGCCCGCCCAGACTCGCGCCAACAAGCGCCAGCAGCAGCAGGCGGCGATCGACACGATGGGCGCCACCCCACCGGCCAAACGCGAGCCCCGGGGGGCGTCCGCCGCAGTCGCGCGCGGCGACGACGCCCTCCGGTCAGCCGTCGATCCTCAGATTCTTTGCCAAGGCGAGCCCGCCGCCCCTGCGGTGAATTTAACGTGTTTATGTAATTTTTCAACTTTTTACGAAACTTAGTGCCCCGAGTAGCTCTCGACGAGGCCAATCGATTGACCACTAGTTTTGTTGTTGTCGGTAAGGCAACGAGACTCGTGTCGCTACGCGGTTTTCCCACCCCGGGGCAGTGATGGGACCCCGGGGTCCCGCCAATTGCTTCATTTAACCGAAACATTTTCATTGTTTGAAAAATAAGAACTAGGTTTTTAACCTTATCTGTCCATAAAACGTGTGTTAAAATGTTGTGGCTTGGCTCTCCAACACACCGGTGTGCTGTACTAGTGACGAATTGGCCACGTTCTGTTTACGTGACAAACCCTCACTAGTTGGCTGTGTCGGGTGGTGGCAGGTTTAACGACGCATTTATAGATTTACGCAATCTAACACAAAAAAACACCCTCTATTAAGGTGTTAAGATGTGAATCACCAGTAAACTCGACTACTGTAATGCTCTTCTTTCTGGTCTTCCGAATAAATGAATAAGTAAGCTGCAACTAATTCGGAATGCAGCGGCACGTGTACTGACGAAAGCCAGAAAGAGCACGCACGTGACACCCATTTTACGATCCTTGCACTGGCTGCCAGTCAGTCACAGAATTTATTTCAAATTTCCTCTATTGGTTTTTAAGTCGTTGAATGGTCTGGCACCTGTTTACATGTCTTCCATGCTATTAAGATATGAACCAACAAGATCCCTCAGATCCTCCGGTACTAATCTTTAAGTTGTCCCAAAGGCCAGGGACCAACATCCTCGGGAGAAGCGGCTTTTAGTGTACACGGTCCTCACCTGCGGAGCAGTCTGCCAGGGGATCTGAGGGCTTCAGAGTAATTAAGCACTTTTCAAATAAATCTAAAAACGTACTTTTTTACTTGCTTTTAATTAGGATTATCTTAATGTGTTATTTTGAATATGCCTTCGCTAGATATGTGTTACAAAGTAATTTTATTTTGCCTACAATTTCACTTTCATTGTTCATGCCTGTAAATCACGATGTATTGAATTATTTTCACGAATAGTGCTATAGAAATAAAGTTTTTATCGATTGATTGATAAACACCAAAATACATACATTTTTCAAGGAATCAAGTACTGAATGAACCACACGTACTTGTGGTGAACATGCAAACAAAACGTGCTCTGATTTTCATTTATATGCATTATCAGCTGTCTCTGGTGTAGGCCAATCAGTTTCCAAGGCAATGCATCATATTATGAGAGCATGTTTGTTTACATGTTTTGCCACGAGTACCGTGTGTTTAACGCAGACTTGATGCCTTGTGAAAAGGGTATCTAGTTGGTGTTTGAACATCTTAACACCTCCTGTTTCATTTCCGTAAAGGGGTAAAACATGTTCTATTCTTGTCATCCTATGATACTGGCAAAAAAAGGTTCCATTTCAATTGTTGCGATGCTCCTGCAGTGCACAAGCATAGTCAACACACCGACACTGCAACCATAACAAAAAGGAACAACATTCATAACGGAAGACGTTTTGGGCAATGGCCTTTCTTCACAGTGCTGTGTTTTTTTTGTTGGGCTAAACCATCAACTATTATATATGTTATTTCCTTTTGAGGGCAGTGTTGACGGATGTGTTCAATTTAAGCAAAGATGGCTGGGCAGATCCCCCCCCCCCATACAAAACTATGAACTATTTTTCATTTTAACAGGTAAGGTCTCACTGAGCAACCTATCTCTTTTTCAGAAGCGACCTGGCCATCACAAATGATAGCCCAACGAAAAGGCTTACCATCGTGTGGATATTTAAAGCAGCCAAAACACTCTGAACGCGTGACGTTGATTCTGAATGGGGGGGGGGGGGGCGGACGACGACGACCGGAGGACCCGGACAAAACATCCACGCGACCACGGGAAAGGGGGCAGCTTGAGAGACATGCAGACTCCAAATGTACAGCAGGCGTAAATGTTAATTAAGGTCACACATTTATCTCCGCTAACGTAACACAACGTCGCTGCGGCCCATTTGACGAGTCGCACGTGTGTACGCGTGTGTGTGTGTGTGTCTCTCACATGGTTAGGACATTTGGTATCATCATCGGATCGAGCCGCGTCCTATGCGAGCGGCGCCAAAGCAATGCGGAGGCAAATGTCGGAGACGTTGCTCTCAGTTTCAGTGCGGCGGAGTTTGGTGCAGAGAGCGAGGCGGAGGAGAGGGACAGACAGAGAGAGAGAGAGTTTGACACGCAGTAGGAGACTTTCGCGACCAATATTATCCATAGTAAAGTGTTTTTTTGTGGTTGTTTTTTTATTTTATTTGGGTTACGTCGCGCAAATATAACTGTGTTATTAAACCCGCCACCACCCGACAGCCAGTTAGCAAGGTTTGCCACGTCAAATAAAACGTGCCAATTCGTTACTATCTCAGCACGTCGGTTGTGTGTTGGAAAGTAAACCCACACCATTCACCTTTATTACAGAGAGAGAGAGCGATTGGAGAGAGAGAGAGAAAGGGAGAGATATATATAGAGAAAAACCCAAATCTATTCACGAACGCAATGCATCTTTCCACCAAACAAAGCGAGGCCGCTATGATCTGATAGACAAGGAAGGTTGACAATGCCCCAATGGAGTAACAACAACAAAAAACCGCGGCGATGTTAGCATGCACACGCATGGTTCCCGTGGCAACTCGGGATAATGATCTGCGCTTTTCAAATATGGAAATGCTTGGCCGAGAGGGGGGCGGGGGCAAGTGTTTGTGAGGTAGTGGTGGGGGGGGGGCTGCTCGTAAACGCAGGAAGCTCTCGCAGCTTCTCGCTAAGCGCGGACATCGCGACCCATCCCCGTCGCGTTCAATTGCGTCCGACCCACGCGGCCTCTACTCCGGGCTTTGGGGTACAGGCGGCACGAGCACGAGGAAGTGTTAGAAAGTATGAAAACGCATCCTTAACATTTGTAAATGTGATATATATATATAAATTTGTGTGTACTACGTCTATAATAGCGGCGCTCGCGAAAAATAGTTTCTAAAAAAAAAATGCTGTCGAGTTTGGAAACACGCGCGTGGATTTGCTTTTTTGTATTATTATTTTGTCGCACGAGGCGAAGGAAATCATGCGGGCACGTGGGCCAGCAAGCAGAGGCGGCGCCGATTGTTGTCCAAGCTCTGTGGCCCTATGTTTGGGTGTGTTCTTTATCTTATCTGAGTCAAAATTTATATTTATGCTTGAGGAATCCGAAAATCTATTAAGTTATTTTTCACAGATGTCCAGTAGGGGTGGGTAAGAACGTTACAACTACAACTAATTCACAGACACGACGGTAGTGCAACGTACAAAAAAAGTAATCAAATCACCCAAACTCGTACAAATACATCTAAACCCCCCCCCATCCTAAAAGACAAATCCCACTGAGGTATGAACGCAGGCTGTTGCCCCTCTCCACATCTGTTTCAGTGATTTCTTGTCAGTTTAAAAATATATATTAAAGAATGCTAAACTATTTTTTTTCTTTTACCAGATAAAGCTCCATGAGCTAAGCGGCTTTTTTCAGAAGCGACCAGGCGACAAATTAAAGCTCAACAAAGTGGCCCATCATTTGGACATTTATAGCACCAGAATAAAGTCAAAATAATCTAAATAATCTCACTATAATCTCAATTATATTAATAATTTCAAAAACAACGTACAGTACAACGCAACTTAGGTGTGCTTGCGTTAGTGCAACGCTCTGATATGTGAACATTTAAATATAAATAATACTACTAGAGCGTTACACCGTGAATAAACGACTGCGCTGGGTGCGGGCGGTTGAAAGGTTGAGGCGGAAACGTGACGGTCGGATATGCGACGTTGTACCCTGATTCTTTTAATCTTATCTTAAAATAATTTATAAAGGTTCCATGGCTAAAAAAGATCCCATTTTAATTGTTGCGATGCTACTGCGGTGCGCAAAGCACAGCCAACACCGACGCAATCAACGCGCCCGTCTACAAAACAACGCGACCATACCAAAGGAACAACGTTTATAACAGGCGACGTTTCGGGCAATGGCCCTTCATAGCAGAGTGGTGTTTTTTTTGTTCTCCATAAAACATCACCTTTTATATATGTGTTATGTTTTCCTTTTGAGGACAGTGTTGACGAATGTGTTCAATTAAGCGAATATGTCTGGGTGCAGGCGCTTTACACAGAATCAACAACGGCACAACGTATGAATGTCATGGTGGCGATGCGGCGAATGAAATAGATGAGAGGAAGCAATGGGGGGTGGGGGCAAATCCGGGATGGTGCGAGAATTCGGTTAAAGCGAAATTGATGACAGTGAATGATGATGAATGGATTGAATGAACGGGGGTTAATGAGTGATAGCCGTATGATGAGAATGTAAAGAGGGAAAAGTAACGGTAGCGGTTATGGGGGGGGGGGGGGATTAAGAGGTCGTGGGGTGAGCTAGGGGTAACAATAAGTGTGAGTTTTGAGTGCGGAGCGGAAACTAGAGAGCGAAGGTGACTGTTTCATGCGGAGGGGGGAGTTTGTTCCAGTGAAGGTGGTGGGCGAGGAGAGAGAGAGAGACAGCGCGGATTGAGCACAAGGAGAAGGAGGAACAGAGAGAGAGAGAGACAGCAGAGATTGAGAACGAAGAACGATACAGGCGTGTTGAGATGTGGTGGGTGAGGCATTTGGAACCAGAACTGTTGTGTAGCGGCCTACCGGGGGGGGGGGACATCACGAACCCACGCACACCTCAGCGATGCGACA
This sequence comes from Petromyzon marinus, assembly GCF_048934315.1. Lineage (NCBI taxonomy): Eukaryota > Metazoa > Chordata > Hyperoartia > Petromyzontiformes > Petromyzontidae > Petromyzon > Petromyzon marinus. The sequence continues at coordinate 16,882,159 of NC_133683.1, forward strand.
CCAAATGAAATAGACGTGATAGAGACGTGATTTTTTTTTTTCAGACGGCAAACCGACGACTCAAGCGAAGTGGAGAGATATAGGGAGCAGCCTCGGGCACTGCTTAGCCCCTAAGCGTTGCGTCCATTCCCACGTGTTGCGTCACGTCGTCTGTAATCGTATTGAGTATTGAACATTGCATTACGCCTGCTGCAGTCGCCAAGGGCCCCCTCTGATTCTGCCGGCATGGTGAGATGCTCCGCCCGAGAAAGGCACGGGCACGAGTCTTCTTGTTCCGCACGGCCGATGATGTCGATGCAGAGTAAACAACTGAAATTCCACATGCAGGCGGTCAAGCCACGTCACGCGCAGGGGAGTGTATCCCCGCGATGTCTCCATCGTATTTGTGGAATCGTATTTGTGGGATCGTCGTACGGTCTCTGTTCTTGATGAACATAGCCGCACACTACTACTGGAGAGTTTTTTAATTTTCCACATGTGCATCATCAGCATCTACTGCCATGGTTTGCGCAGTGGATGCCGTTTCGGGGTGGACCACGAGCTTCGTGAAAGATGAAACCCCAGGGACTTTCTTGCACTGGGTCTTCCCGCAAGGTGCGAGCAATAAACAACGATGCTGATAATATAATTAACGGAAAACGTTTTTAGAAAAATCTCACCATCCACAGAAAGTGCTGCGTGCCCGTGACAGCCAGTGCAAGCTGCGCTCGCTAAGCTACAAGGCAGAAGAGTCGATCGGACGATACGCCAGCAGTGTATTGCACGCACGAGGGTGCGAGGGGGGGGGCAGAGTGGGGAGCGGTAGGGGGAGGGGTGGGGTGGGATTAGAATCCGTGCAGCTGCATGTGACGAAAATAAAGGGCTTGGCTGCTATTCTCCCCCCTCCCTCCACTTCTTATTCCGTTGAATGCAGCTTTCATTAGATCAACAGCGGTACAGATGCATTCTGTACCGCGAAAGAAACAAAACAACAAAAAAAATCCCCGCTGAGACAAATAGACCTCACTGTAAGCCCTTGCCACAAACAGGCGCGCTGCCCTCGCCTGTCAACAGCAGAACCAAATATCTCTCGGGAGGCACAACAATCGCGTCCGCCCCAAACCCACCCTACGCCAGGGTAACCCCCCACCCACCCACCCACCTCCCCCCCCGGGCCAGTCATCCCTCTGCGCCTGCGGCTCGCTTGCTTCGCCCGTTTGGGTCCCTCGCTCGGCAAACAAGGGTGGCTATTTGTCGTTAACCCCGCGGAGAAAGCAGCCTCGAGTACGGCAGGGATACAAAACAAGGTGGTGGGAGGGAGAGGTAGCGGAACAATTGATAGAATAGAGCAAAGGGGGGAGGGGGGGGTGGTGAAGGGGGGGGGGGAGAACAAAATGCACACACAGCTGGACGAGCTGAACGCGCCTTTGCTAGACGCACGTGCAATGGGCCACGTGGCATATGTTGCGAGCCCGACTGCATTCTGTGTTCATTGTCTCCACATTCACCTCCCACCCCACCCCCCCCCACCAGTGATTAGCGACCGGCATTAATCAGCTGCAGGTGGGGTTGTCTCGCTAATTGTGCGCGGTGTGGCCTGGTGGTCAGCGTCGTTCGTTTCGCATGGCGCCGTTCGCAGGCAGCGAGGGTGGCTGCTGCTGCTGCGGGGCAGGGGAGGAGGCGACGGGGGAGGGGGGGGGCAGAGGTGGGGGGGGCAGAGGTGGGGGGGGCAAGAGGTGTGGGGGGGGGGCAAGAGGTGGGGGGGTGCTAATCATCGTTCCTTCCCATCACGACTGCCACCGAGCGTGGGGGCGGTGGTGGTTAAGTGCTGGTGTGGTTTGGCAATGTTAAATAGAAGTGGGTTGCTTATGCAGGGTAATTGCTGTTTTTGTTTCAGCATGTGTGTGCGTGTCGGCCTTCGTAGGTGCTCGCTCAAAGCACTTGCCCCAAAAGTCTGTTGAGGCTATACGAAGGATCGTTGTCTTGTGTGTGTGTGGCGGTGGGGGGGGGGGGTGATGTAGTGATTAGCGAACTGTGCACGAACCCGGCCACTCGAGTTCGATTCCCGCTCATGGCCAATATCAGGAACGATTATCTGAACCGGTCATGGGCATCCGCTAGGTGGACTCGGCCTCAAATGAGTACCTGGTGTGGTGTGTAAACATCACCACTGGGGAGACAAAGGCGCCCGGGGCGTGGTGTTGGCCTGTACGGACCCCTTCGTATGTCGCGCCGGCTTTCATTGGTGCTTGCTTACGATACTTGCCCCAAAAGTTTGTTCAGGTTATAAGGGGGATCTTTGTCTTGTGTGTGTGTGGGGGGGGGGGCGTAGTGGAGTGTTGAGTGTACCGAGCCACGAACCCGGCGACCCGAGTTCGACTCCCGCTCACTACCGATATCAGTGACGTACATCTGAACCGGTTCCCGATCGGGTCACCGCTCGGACGCTAAAAGCAACACTGGACCTGGTGTCTATCGAGGCCGGTGAAATAAAACAACACCGCGTTGCACTGCACTTCTATGCTCCACTTCGCACCGATCAGGGGTTGCGAAGTTCAAATAACGGATGCCCTCATCCGGCAGCGGTATGCGATCATCAGGTTACCCTTTAAGCCTACGATCAAGTCAGATCTCGGAAGCTAAGCAGGGCTAAGTCTGTTAAGTACTCGGGTGGGTGGCCCTGGGGGGATTGCCAGGTGTTGTGGCCATGGGGGGATTGGCAGGTGGCCATGGGGGGGATTGGCAGGTGGCCATGGGGGGGGTTGCCAGGTGTTGTGGCCATGGGGGTGGCCATGGGGGGGATTGCCAGGTGTTGTGGCCATGGGGGGGATTGCTAGGTGTTGTGGCCATGGGGGGATTGCCAGGTGTTGTGGCCCTGGGGGGATTGCCAGGTGTTGTGGCCATGGGGGATTGCCAGGTGTTGTGGCCATGGGGGGATTGCCAGGTGTTGTGGCCATGGGGGGATTGCCAGGTGTTGTGGCCATGGGGGGATTACCAGGTGTTGTGGCCCTGGGGGGATTGCTAGGTGTTGTGGCCATGGGGGGATTGCCAGGTGTTGTGGCCCTGGGGGGATTGCCAGGTGTTGTGGCCCTGGGGGGATTACCAGGTGTTGTGGCCCTGGGGGGATTGCTAGGTGTTGTGGCCATAGGGGGGATTGCCAGGTGTTGTGGCCCTGGGGGGATTGCCAGGTGTTGTGGCCCTGGGGGGATTGCTAGGTGTTGTGGCCATGGGGGGATTGCCAGGTGTTGTGGCCATGGGGGATTGCCAGGTGTTGTGGCCCTGGGGGGATTGCTAGGTGTTGTGGCCATGGGGGGATTGCCAGGTGTTGTGGCCATGGGGGGATTGCCAGGTGTTGTGGCCATGGGGGATTGCCAGGTGTTGTGGCCATGGGGGGATTGCTAGGTGTTGTGGCCATGGGGGGATTGCTAGGTGTTGTGGCCATGGGGGGATTGCTAGGTGTTGTGGCCATGGGGGGATTGCCAGGTGTTGTGGCCATGGGGGGATTGCCAGGTGTTGTGGCCATGGGGGATTGCCAGGTGTTGTGGCCATGGGGGGATTGCTAGGTGTTGTGGCCATGGGGGGATTGCTAGGTGTTGTGGCCATAGGGGGGATTGCTAGGTGTTGTGGCCATGGGGGATTGCCAGGTGTTGTGGCCATGGGGGGATTGCCAGGTGTTGTGGCCCTGGGGGGATTGCTAGGTGTTGTGTCCATGGGGGGATTGCCAGGTGTTGTGGCCCTGGGGGGATTGCTAGGTGTTGTGGCCCTGGGGGGATTGCCAGGTGTTGTGGCCATGGGGGGATTGCCAGGTGTTGTGGCCCTGGGGGGATTGCTAGGTGTTGTGGCCATGGGGGGATTGCCAGGTGTTGTGGCCCTGGGGGGATTGCTAGGTGTTGTGGCCATGGGGGGGATTGCCAGGTGTTGTGGCCATGGGGGGATTGCCAGGTGTTGTGGCCATAGGGGGGATTGCTAGGTGTTGTGGCCATGGGGGGATTGCCAGGTGTTGTGGCCCTGGGGGGATTGCTAGGTGTTGTGGCCATGGGGGGATTGCTAGGTGTTGTGGCCATAGGGGGGATTGCCAGGTGTTGTGGCCATCGGGGTGGCCATGGGGGGATTGCTAGGTGTTGTGGCCATGGGGGGGGATTGCCAGGTGGCCTTAGGGGTGGCCATGGGGGTGGCCATGCAATGGAAGAACCCTGCCCTATGGGAGTGGCCATGCGGATGGCCATGGGAGGGGATTGCTAGGTGTTGTCAGCGTAGGCCTGGCAGGTGCCCCATGGATGGCAGTGCTAAGTGTCTCCTCTCGTATTCATGGCGGGGTTTTCTCTGGATTCTCTGCTGTCTTCCCACACAAAGCCAAGCTCTCATTAATTATGGAATTGTCCACAAACGCCCAAATGTAGCAGGACCCTCCTGGACAAAGAACTTTGGGGGTCTGCGAGGCTTTTGTGAGATGCTCAGAGATCCGTCAGTCCCGCACTGAATGTTACCTTCCATTCCCGATGGGCCAAAACGTCGCGGGTAGCATTTGTCATCCTTAATCGCGAATGGCTAGAATCATGGTGGTATCAATGCAGTATCACCCATCTTCCCTCTGCAATAGACCATTAGGAATCGAGCGGGCGACATCATTGTTATAACAATAAATAGGAGACACAGCGACGTTGAAGGTAGAACTATCTCTCTCTCTCTCAAGCTGTTGCCTTCTGCAGGAAAATCGCGAGCTCGTGTGATTATTTCCCGATGTCAAGTGAACACAGTTATTCGACTCATTTGTTAATTCATCATTCGCTTCACTCATTTAATCAACCAAACATTTGCTTGGCCCCTCGCTTTAGCTCTTGACGAAGTCACGGATGATACCAAAGACGACAACATTTCCAATGGCAGTGCTACGGTCGCTCCGCTGTTCCTTCAACGTGGAGCGGAGGGCCTATTGCAGCGTTCTTCACTCATGTTCAGAGAGGGGGGGGGGGGGACTTTCGCTGATGAGACATCGTCAGTGTGAGGGCCGCCACGCATTTGAAACCGTTGGGGGGTGGGGGGGGTTGACAGCATCACGACGACAATGATGATGATGTGGGATGCTGTCACCTGTTGTTGTGTATTGTTGGGAGGCCGCACGTCAGGGGGGCCGCACTAAAGGCCACCGGGGGCCGCCAGTGGCCCGCGGGCCTTGCACTGAAGAACCCCACCCGATAGGTCAATCCGGCCCTGGTGACGTGCACTGTGGTGGTCGCGTGACATGCAAATGGAGGGGGGGGGGGCAGCACACGTGGATGGGTGTCGTAGTCTTCCTGCTGCTCGTGAGAAGCACACACGCACACACACCTTGAGAAACACACACACACACACCTTGAGAAACACACACACACACACACACCTTGAGAAGCACACACACCTTGAGAAACACACACACGCACACACCTTGAGAAGCACACACACACCTTGAGAAACACACACACCTTGAGAAACACACACACCTTCTCTGCGTGTCGATTTATTTGCATCTTCCGCGAATTCCCCTGCTCTTGTGTGATTTTGATTTTTTTTCAGTTATTTAGATAAAGACGTCGCATTTAAGTTATTATTTTTGTTGTTTTTGTTGCCAGAACACAGTTTTTCGAGGCGGTGATTCTCAAGCGTGGTCTTTTTTTTCAGTAGGGCCCTAAATTTGCACTCGCACAATATATATGATGAATAATGCATTTGTGCACGCGCATACATTACTGCAGGTGTAATCCTCGACTGGAATTCATACACGTATAATTGATAACAGGACGCCAATTAAAAAATGTAATTACAACCAAACCAAACTTCCGAATAGGAAGTGCCGCCGGCAATTATTACCCTAATTAACTTTGTAGCCCTAATCCCTGCCAGGAGCAATCCATATCTGGCAGCACTGCAGGCAGAGGCGGGCTATTTGATCAAAATAATGAGTTTGGATTAAGATGTTAATTTTCTGCTGATCCATTGTGCCGACTTAAACCTGCTCCCTCCTACATCAGCTGCCCCCCCCCCCCTCCATCACCCCCCCCCCACCCCCCATGGGCATTCGCTCGTGAATTGCGACCAGCAAATGCTCGCCTTTGCCGTGGCATCAAACTCGGTTTGCATTTTCATGAAAAACATGAAACGGGCGTTTTAGCTGTCCAACCCGGATATAGCCCCAAGACGTCCACCGCCACCACGGCTATCACCACCACCACCCTCCCTCTTATGTTTTTTAAATTATAATTCTTTGTGCACACACATTTTATTTTGCTGTCCGTCCCATCCCACTCTATCCCCCCGTGCCCCCCCCTTCCCCTCCCATCTCCCCCGCGACCGTTTCATGCAGTGCCGTATGAATAATGGAATAAACATGAGGTTTTGTAAATTAATTGCAAGACGTGTATTGAGGCAGCCCCGGTGGAATACGAGGGGGAGAAATTAAGGTGGCAGTGATCTCGCGACGGATGGCTCCCCTCCTCCCTCCCTCCCTCCCCATCCACCTCCCTCCCCCCCCCATCCACCTCCCTCCCCCCCCCATCCACCTCCCTCCCTCCCCATCCACCTCCCACCACCCTCACCCAGGAGGATCGTAGCTCCCAACAGTGATAATAAGCAAATCACAAAGGCTGTAATTTGGCCGTGACCACAATTTAATCTGAAATTCAAAGCTCATTAACTGTGCAGGATCAACATGGGACGGCGGTGGGAGGAGGAGGAAGAGGGGTGTTGGGGGTGTGTAATGTGCTGTATAATTCTCACAAAGAATAATCAAAGACCGTGGTCGGACAGAGAGATAGAGAGGGATCGAGAGAGAGAGAGAGAGACGTTGTCATCTGGGTCTCCCTCCCTTTGCAGGATTGTTGTTGTTTGTGTTGCTGTTGTGTTCACAAAAAAAAAATATCTCGTTTGCGCGGTCCGCGTGCTCATCTCAAATGAAGCCACGTGACCGCCATCATTGTCTTCCCCTTAAGAGAAAGGCCAATTTCCCACTCGGCGTATAGAATGACCGCGAAGGCCGGCGCGTGTCTGCCATTCAATTAAAGTGAGGCGCTTCGTTCGGTTGGCGTTGCATTGTTCGGAAAGGGTGAAATTAATTTTAATTGAAAGTCAGAGATGCCGTATACGGTGGTGACGCAGTTTAGTCAACTGTAATATTTACAGTGGCAACTTTTAGCCATAAAAAGGGCATATCTATTGAGTTATTCTAAGAGAGCTGGTCAAGGACTTTTGTGAATTATACGCATTTGGATATTAAAATAAAAACTCTATTGTCGAAAGACATTATGGGAGGATAATTTTAGGTAATCTGGCCAAGGGGCTGAGAGGTAGAAAGAGCGAGCGAGCGGCTCGCGGTCGGGAAGGTTTTAAGTTAAAATCATGGCTGGGGGTTGTTGACTCACCCCATCAACCGTCCAGGGTGGATAAAACAAGTACTCCTTTTTGGGGGGAAGCCAACGGCCGTTTGTGTTATGGATAGACTCGGTTCCGCCATAGTAACGTGGAATTTCCACCACTGCATCTGCATAGCTGTAGAAAGGTAATGAGCAGCAGTGTCTCAATGTGTATCGAGAGAAATAAATCACTGACTTTACATTTTTTTCAAGAACTTTCTGTGTACACGAATGTTATTTGATTTGTCGCCGCTGCTAATAATCATGCAGGTGCGAGCTTATTGACATTTTATTTAACCTGCAGGCAAAGATGAAATACACCCAATGGGACGCGTGGAAAACAACGTCGCCTCGTGGTGTGGAAGGGCCACTCTTGCGGTTGCATTTAGACAATTTAACGACAGTATATGAATAAATAACACATGTGAAGCAAAACGAAGAGTCTCAGCGCGAAGAAGGCGCGATAGCTCGTACTAAACTCTGTAAAAATGTTTACAATGTGATCAAACAAACAAGAATATTTATAATGTAATTCTTACCAGGCCCACGGTCTTTAGGGGCGCTATCTTCAACTCTTATCCGAAACGTCACCTAGTATGTCAACTATAAAACTATATAAAAAATTGATTTTACCAGGTAAGGCCCACTGATATATGTATCTCTATTTCGTAGGCGACTTGGCCACAAATGATAGCTGAACGAAGTGGCTCATCACGTATACATTTATAGCAGTAGTCAAATACTCTAAACGCGCGACGTTGGTCCTAAATGTGGAGGGAAAAACCGTAGTACCCGGAGAAAAATCCACGCGACCACGGGGAGAACACGCAAACTCCTAATACGCAGCAGGGATCGAACCCACGACCTCCTGTATACCAGGCGAGGTAGTTAACATCGCCTAGCCACCGTGGCGATCAAGCTCGGCGCGTAACGACTCCGGCAACACATCTCGCGAGACTCCATAAGCGCTGCGTGGCGTTCCGCGTCGCGGCCGTGCCGCAGAAGCCCATCCGCGTGTAGGCCACGCTTTAAGCCGCGGATTAAACGGCGTCGGCGAGAATTTGTTGAAGCCCTTTAGACCTGAGCTTCCTAACAAACGCCTCCCAAACCCCGAGCAAACATTTGCATGGGTCCGCGGGGCGGGGGGGGGGGTGACGACGTAGATGGGTGGTCGGGGATACCCTCGCCGGATAATTCTCCGTGTTGACCCATCGCTGCCCTGGTGCGTGGCTGATTAAACCCAGAGGTAAACAGCGCGAGGAGACCCAGAGGCACTGCTCAGATGCTCGCTGGCTGCACGGCTGATCTCTCGACTCGCAATGTCCACGTGCTCATTGTGTGCCAGAAAGACGCAGATATTTGTTTGTCTCAGAGGCCCGATAAGAATGAGAACGATCGATACTGTATTTTCCGTTATTTAATGTGTATTGGTTTTCTCTCTCTCTCATGGATTTTTTTAAGTACTTAAGAACAAACAAAAAACAAATCCACCCAGTGTGTTCACATGTAAATTTTTTTGTTATCGTCCAGTTATAGCAATTCAATAATTGATAGAATTTAAAGTAATAAAGAATCTATACCGTTGCAGAACGCCCATAAAATACAGCCTAACAGCTTGGGCCCTTTTGATGAAAAAAAAATCACAACATTAATAACAATTATGGATATTGTCTGCCCTTTGACAACAAATTGCTGGGTGAATTCCTTCAAGGAGCACGTCAGTCGATGAGGTTTAATTTGACCATACTTCACCACGCTGGTCGATATGCGTTGCTGATGGAGGAGTAATGGGATGCCCCTAGTACCAACATGAAAAGAGCAATAACACAACATTAAAGTACAGCAATCAGTTAACAGAAACAACGGTATGAGAAGCGAAATCCAAAATCCGGTACAAACACAAATCAATTTGACGGTAATGCGTGTCCTGTAGCGTGGGGAGCGGTAATGCAGTGGTTAGCGAGCTAAGCTATAAACCACATCGACCCGAGTTCGATTCCCGCTCACGGCCAATACCAGTGACGATTATATGAAGCGATCCTGGGACTCCTCTAGGTCGACTCAACCTCAAAGAGTACTTCGTGCGTTGTGTAAAATCATTGCCACTGGGGAGACAAAGGCGGTCGGGCGTGGCGCTGGCCACCCACCGGCTCGTGTACCGTGCCGGGTTTATAGGTGCAGCTCGCTAACGGTACTTGCTCCAAGAATCTGTTAAGGCTACACGGGGGATCTTTGTCTGTGTTGTTGTTTACATCAACAGTGGCCGCGTGCCCGTGTTGTTTCCGTCTGATTGCGTACCGTCCCAATTTTCGAGCTCTTCCCCAAAACAACTTAAACCAAGGGGCTTCGAGAGACAGAACATCGCGACCACCACGGCACGAAAAATGGCAGTGAGGTCGAAACATACCCAGGTATGTTTGGGCGCCACGGTGGTGATGGGATGTAAACTACCATGCCTGGTATGTAGGATGGCGTGGGTTCGATCCCGATCCAGACGCATGTATAGTTGGAGTTTACGTGTGTCTCTCTCCACGTGGCCGCGTGTATTTTACTCCAGGTTTTTCCCTACCATGTTTATAATGAACATGCGTATAGAGCATTTGGCTGATATAAAATGTCCACGTGATAAGCCACTTCGTTGAGTTATCATTTGTGGCCAGGTCGCTTCTGAAAAAGAGCTGCATAGCTCAGTGGGCATTATCTGGTAAAATAAAACATAGTTTAATATTCTGTAATATTTTTTTTTACCACTGGCAAGAAATCACGTTAACAGATGTGGAGAGCGGAAACAGCCTGCATTGTTACTCAGTATTTACTTATCCTCCCCCACCATCCCCACCAGCTCGACAAATTATCTCGATTCTTGGCCACAATTCCGTTTTCAATATCGGCGCTGCCACCCCACGCGACTGTCGCGCTACGGGGCTGCCACGACATGGGGCTGCCACGCCATGGGGCTGCCACGCCATGGGGCTGCCACGCCACGGGGCTGCCACGCCACGGGGCTGCCACGCCACGGGGCTGTCAAGCAGCGGAGCTGCCACGCCACGACGCTGCCACGCCACGGGCCTGCCACGCCACTGCCACGCCACGACACTGCCACGCCACTGCCACGCCACAGGCCTGCCACGGGACTGCCACGCCACGGGAATGCCACTCGCCCTTCGGTCACGCGCTGCGGAGGCCACTTTTTTTTGTCACCGAGAGAGAAGCCACAAGGTGGTGCCAGATCCCAAGGGCTGCGCCGAGACGTGGTCTCACGCGGGTGCGGGCGGAGAGTTTCAGAGCGGCCAGGGGACCACGGTTCTGGGCTGGCCAGTCTGGATGAGTTGGGCACGAGATGCTGGCCCATGTGTCGGAGCGATCTTCCACGGAAACAAGAATGGACAGCGCCTAACCCAGCGGTCGGCAGCCAAAATAACAAGAAGAGCCATTTTCTTCGAATCAGGAAAAAGAAACCTTGAATATTTCGAGAGTTGCAATGCATGTGAATAGGAGACGGACCTTAACGAATAACGTCAAACCAAACGTTTTGAAAGCCCTATTTTAGAACAGCACATGCACAATGATCTGTAATGCCGCATTACAAATCATTATTGGCTTTTTGACGTTCACCGGTTATCAAAACATCATTTTCATTTTTTGACTTTGCAATTTTAGTGCCGGGACCCACAAAGCAGTCCTTAAAGAGACACGCGCGGCTCCCGAGCTGAAAGTTGCCGACCCCTGGCCTCACCGGATCCGCACAAACCACAGAAGATGCAGACACCTGGTGCACAAGTGGGCACTGAAAGACTTCTCTTTGCGCGACTGGCGGCTCCGAACCCTGAGATAATAAACCGCGTAACCTCGAACTTGCCCAAAATATACAGGCGAAGGCGGTGGGTGGGTGGGTGCGTGTGTGCATCTGCAAGTCAACAACTCTCAAACGAAGCAATTGACAGGCAACATCACTTACAAGTGAGTCATAGCTGCTCTTCATAGGTAGTGCGAAAGATGAAGAACCGGGGACGTAACGCTTCCAGACTCCTCACCCACACCAGTATATGAGGTCGCGTCGCCACCCCCCCCCCCCCCCCCCACCAATTCCACGATTGGGAGCCAGTGGAAGGATCCAGTCTGGGCTCAATCTCAAGATCGCACCACCATCAGGATCCTCCACCGGCTCGCCACCGCCTAACCGCTTCTCACCCTTCTCCGTATTGTTTTTCCCTCCACATTTAGACACCGCGTTTAGACGATTTGGCTGTCATTCGTGGCCACGTCGCTTCTGAAAAAAGAGCTTCATAGATCAGTGAGCCTTACCTCGTTAAACGAAATAAAAATGGCTCATACTATGGATTGCGTGGCAACAATCTCTGGCACGGCGGTAACGGACGACGCGCACTGCCTCTGGGAATTTGGACGCGGGGGGGGGGCGTGGAGGGGGGGGGGCAGGGTATGGAGGTGGGGGAGGGGGGGAGTTGTGGGGGGAGCAGTGGTGGGGTATTGGAGGATGGGGGGGCTATTTTGTCCGGTCGCGCGGGGTGATTTGCCGCTGCCCGTTCCGCACAGACACGAGGCGCGCACTCGCGGTGCGCGCCTCCGTGGGTAATAACCGGGGCCCTAATTCACGGCGCCGGGGCGTGAGCGCGCATCTTCCCGGCCCATGAGCTGCGTCGCTCCGATCGGCATGCGTCGCGGGCGCCACGTAGCAGCAGCCTCCCCTGCCTGGCCCATGGGGGTCTACCGCTCTCTCGTATCAATCATTTCCACAACGGCGGGTGGTGTGTTTTTTTTCTTCTTTTTTTTATCACCGCCAATGAATCAGCTACTTGAGAATCATATTTTTTTGGTGAAAATTGTGCAATGGCTTTGGCGGGTAGTGGGCGAGGGGGGTTGGAGGGGGATAGGGGCAGTGGGGGGAGGGAGTGGGGGGTGTATAGGGGATATGGGGGAGATTATTCAGAATTGGGATGGCTTCTACAAATTATGGCTGAAATACAGGTCGTTGTTGGCTATGTTTGATGTGAGAATTAGGTTACAAAAACATCCCATTGAACAATCGCACAAATAGTTGGCTGCGTACGGTGCGAAAGAAGTTCAACATGTGTACAAAGATCACCCGTATAGCCTTAACAGACTGCAGGAGCGAGTGCTGTTCGTGAGCACCGGTTCAGATAATGGTCACTGGTGGTGGCCGTGAGCGTGATTCGAACCCGGGTCACCAGGTCGGCCATCATAGGTGTTACTCGCTAACAGCACTTGCCACAACAGTCTGTGTAAGGCTATACGGGAGATCTTTGCCTTTGTTGTTGTTCACAAACGCGCGACCACCAACGGTGCTTGACACAACGCAACGTGGTATTTGGTGAAGTTTAATTGAACCCTGCACACCACTGTGATCAAATCCACCATCGATGTGGCTACTCCGCTCTCATATCTCAGAAGCCCAGCCGGACCGAGCACCAATGCCGGATTAAGCTAGTGCAGGGCCCGTAGCATATGTTATAAAGGGGCCCTAAATAAAAAAAAAACATAAATATTAAAACACACATTTTAAACTTGCATAGTAAAGCAATTGCATTTTTTCATTTGCTATACAGCCAGATAATACGACAAATCGCTAACCTTAAACACCCAGTCGTTCATAAAAGTTGAAGGCGGTAATAGAGCGAGTGCGGAATCACTGAACCGGAATTGATAGTTTTAAAGCATTTAGCGCGGGGCCCTTGTAAGTGTGGGGCATATGCTACTAGGATAATCCGGCATTGCCGAGCACCCGCGTTTTTCTGCTTGGACTGGGGAAGACCATACACACAACAGGCGTTCTGCGTTGCGGGGCTACGCACCTTCACCAAACCTTCTACAACGAGACCAACGAATGGTCAAATAGTCCACGCGGCGTAGGGGGAAGGCCGTCATCCAGCAGTGGAGTGACAACAGGGCTCGCTGTGCACGTGTAGTGACATAGCACCGACTGCTGTCCAGCAGCGGCAACTGCAGGTGGACAGTTAGCGCACTCACGCCGTCGAGTGTATACGCGGGTGTGCCGGCAGGGTGGAGGAACTTGAGCAAGGGTCACGGAAGACCTCATCTGGAAGCCCCTGGAACCCGCTCGTGCGTTCGGGAAGGGAGGCGCGGCCAGGACGGAGCCTAAGTCGCGCCGAGGATAATAAAAGCAGCGGAGAGCGAGAGCTCCGGGCTGCCGGTTCTGGGAGTGGACTCATCTCGCCGCCGCTTTCCCTCGATAATTGCGCGGTCGGGCAGTTGTTGGCTGTCTCGGTCGACGCCGTCGGTGCAACGCGGTCGGGGTTGTGTCTAGGCCGGGCTGTACGGCAACGGGAGTGAGAAAGGAGGCGATCCTGTGAGTGTGAACCACTGAAAGGTGTTGCAATAAAAGAAGGTGCCTCCTGCAACTACCCTCGTCTCCGACTTGTGCTACACTACACACGTACACGGCATCGGCTTACTATTCGGCGAACGTCGTGCATGGCCTCCCACCGAACCACGCGTGTCCGAACATCTCCGTCACGTGTCGAAGGCGAAGCGGCATTGAGGCTGGCCTAGTGCGGTTACTCGGATTGGTGGCAGTCAGTGCTTGCCGGGTGTTCATTGGCAGCGCCAGTAGGGGGGGGGGGTGGGGTTGCACGTGCCCCCCAAATTATTCAATCGAAATCCATAATTTCGATCGGATCATTGGAATTTATCGGCATTTTGCGACCCCCACTGCCACTGCCGAATTATTATTACGTGCCAGGGACTCTATGAGATGATAGGACAATAGTCCGAGTCCATAATTGGCAATAAGTAAGGGCAAAGCACTTCCAGCAGTGTATTGACACAAAACGGCTCTTGTACATGGTACACATGTGTTCGCACATTAAGCACATGAGGGTAATAATTGTTATTGTATTTTACCGGGCGAGGCCCACTGAGCTATAGAGCTCTTTTTTCAGAAGCGACCTGGCAATACATGATGGCCAAAGTGGCTTATCGTGAGGAAATGTTTCCCAGCCAAACACTCTCAAACGCGAGTTTCTAAATGTGGTGGGGAAAACCGGAGGGCCCAGAGAAAAATCCACGCGACCACGGGACGAGAGACACACGCAAACTCCAAATATACAGCCAGGCGTCAGGGTTGGGATCGAAACCACGTCCTCCTGTGTACCAGGCGAGGTAGCTAACATCTCGCCACCGTGGCAGTAAGCACCGACACGGGTGAGAGGACTCACGTGACGAGGATCGCCACATCTGCAAGAGTGACCAGGGTCACCACATTTGTATTATCATGATGATGATGATTATTATTATTATTTTCATCACTGCGCTTGATTACCCAGGAGTCTCAAGACTCTTTTATATCAGGAGATGGAGAGGGGGGGGTGCAGGATCCTGACAAGTGTTCAATGACGCAGGCGAGGAACGACCAGCGCTCAATTGGAGTCGCCAGGTGCTTCTGCTGCTGCCACCACAGCTGATGCGGTTGCCACCGCTGTCACAGCTCATGTGACTGCCACGCGTTTAGAGTATTTGGCTGCTATCTATAAATGTCCACATGATAAGCCACTTCGTTGAGATATCAATTGTGGGCAGGCCACTTCTGAAAAAGAGATATATATTTGTGGGCCTTACCTGTTAAAAACACATGTTTTATAGTTTATGAAAAAAAGGAATAGATTGTACCCTTTCTGGCAAACACAAAATAGATACCTTTCGCAAGGAATCAAGTCGGCATTAACCACACGTACTTCTGATGAACGTGCAAACGAACATGCTCTGATAATATATGGCATTGTCTTTGAAAGCAATTGGCCTAAATCAGAGACAGCAGCCTTCCTTAGGGCCTGTTCTCACCAGTGTCAGACCAGAGAACAACGCCAAAAGGTGAACAGTACAAAGACATTGCCACACGTAGCATAGCATTCGTAGCTCGGGGTTGCGCAGCTACATCATACGATCGTTTCTTTTGATGCTGGCAAAAAAAGTCCCGTGAATATTTTTTTATAGTTTCGTTTTTATTTTGTTGTGCCGCGACCGCTCCTGCCACTGTTGCCGTTACTGCCGGCGCCACCGCATCCGTCGCGACATCGTTCCCGACGGGCACGCGACCCCCGCGCCTGATCGCCTGGGCAATGAAAAAAAACTCTCCCGGCATCAAGAACGGAGGCAGCAATTCCATTATCGGAGAAGCGGAGGCAATCTTCGGCACGCTGATTCACCTCCGCTCGCATACCTTCCCCCCTCCCTCTCCTCTACCCTCCTCCTTCTCCTCCACCCCTCCCTCTCCTCCACCCCTCCCTCTCCTCCATCCCCATCCCTCTCCTCCACCCCCATCCCTCTCCTCCATCCCCTCCCTCTCCTCCACCCCCATCCCTCTCCTCCACCCCCCTCCCTCTACTCCACCCCCTCCCTCTCCTCCACCCCCCTCCCTCTACTCCACCCCCTCCCTCTCCTCCACCCCCCTCCCTCTCCTCCACCCCCATCCCTCTCCTCCACCTCCCTCTACTCCATCCTCCTCCCTCTCCACCACCCCTCCCTCTCCTCCACCCCCCTCCCTCTCCTCCACCCTCTCCTCCACCCCCATCCCTCTCCTCCACCCCCTCCCTCTCACTCCACCCCCTCCCTCTCACTCCACCCCCTCCCTCTCTTCCACCCCCATCCCTCTCCTCCACCCACCTCCCTCTCCTCCACCCCCTCCCTCTCCTCCACCCCCTCTCCTCCACCCCCTCCCTCTCCTCCACCCCCCTCTATCTCCCCAACCCCATCCCTCTCCTCCACCGCCATCCCTCTCCTCCACCCCCCTCCCTCTCCTCCACCCCCCTCCCTCTCCTCCACCCCCTCCCTCTCCTCCACCCACGCACCCACCCCCCTACCAACCCCCCCCCCCCCCCCTTCAACCTCCGCGGCTGTTCCTTTATTGTGCTGTTGCTAGGCGATTAGGAGCTGCCTGCACGCTCGCCTCGGATGCCTCATCCTCAAAAATGTCTTGCTTTAGCTCGAGATCATTTCGTGCAAAGTGCGAGGGGCCCTTTTGTCTGAGCGGAGCAGTTGGCGGCTCAAGAGGGCCGGGAGCTCCCTCCTCTGCATAGAGACCGGGGGTGGTGGGGGGGGGGTTGGGGCATTGTGTTCCGCCACGACTCCTCGTTGAGTGGGGAGTTGGGGGCGGTGAATATTTTATACGAGAAGCCCGATCGCCGCTCCTTCATTATCTCGATATCATCGCGGGGCCCGGCGCGCGCGTCAATTAACGCGCGGTACGCGGGGCCACGGCCTCGCGGTGCCTGCGGCTGCGGTGGTGACGGTGGCGACACGACGCGCGACCCACGCCGTCGTGTCGGGCGCAACACAAAGATCCTCTACCCCCCCCCTTCACTCCCCCTCCGTGTGCTGAATTCCAGCGGCACACGTGGAGGAGGAGGTTCTGCTTCTGGTTTCATACTATGTTAGAAACAAAAGATTGGCTGGCTGGCTGGGCTGGCTGCGCCTGGGTTGCTGTGGCTGAGCTGGCTGGGGTGGCTGTCTGGGCTGGCTGGATGGGCTGGGCTAGGCTGGCTGGGCTAGGGTGGTTGGGTTGGCTGGACTGGACTGGACTTGCTAGCTGGGCTGAACTGGCTGGGCTCGCTGGGCTGGCTGGGGTGGACTGCCTGACTGGGATGGCTTTGGCTATTTGTTCTGGCTGGCCTGGACTAGCTGGCTGGGCTGGCTGCGCTAGCTGGGCTGTCTGGGCCAGGCTGGGATGGCTGGGCTGGACCGGCTGCACTTGGGTGGTTGGGCTGTCTCGGCTGGGCTGGCTGGCCTAGGCTGATTGGGCTAGCCGGGCTGGGCTGGGCTGGCTGGCATAGGATGTCTGTAGAGGCGATTCCGCCAGCATTGTCGTGGGCAAGCAATTGCAGTGCTGCACCTTTATGTTTATACATTTACGATCCCTTTATACAACAGGGCTATCCATTATACAATAATCCTAAGTTATTGTACCCTATATTCAAATAATCATATGTAATGCATTCTAAGTATTACGGCAAAATAATGCGAGACGGATGAAGAATTTCAATGGACCTGATGATGCCGGTTGTTGTAATCACCAGCGAAATGTCGTGAACTCAAATTGTAAATGCTGTGGCTTTGCTCTCCAACACATGCAGACACACACAACTGGTTGGTGCTGAAATAGTAACTCATTGGCACGTTTTGTTCACAACGTGACGAACCTTACACATTAACGGGCGGATGTGGGTTTACGGCACTTTGACGCGAAAAAAACAAGATCAAGTTTCTTTCTGGCAATAAAACAGGTAGTGTTAAGACGACCAAACATCCAATATAAACATTTTGCAA
This sequence comes from Petromyzon marinus, assembly GCF_048934315.1. NCBI lineage: Eukaryota > Metazoa > Chordata > Hyperoartia > Petromyzontiformes > Petromyzontidae > Petromyzon > Petromyzon marinus. The sequence goes on from NC_133683.1 coordinate 16,899,840, forward strand.
GGAATCACGTGTTTACTAACCACGTGTACTTGTGGTGAACATGCAAACAAACATACTCTGGTCAAATAAATATCTGCGTTGTATTTTAAACGGATTGGTCTACACCAGAGACACGAGCCTTCTTTAGGGCCCAGTCTCACCAGTGTCAGACCGGAGAACGCCAAAAAGGCGAACAGTGACGCGATCTAGCCCAAAAACAACAACAATGATGACCTTGGCTGTGTGGTCGGGTGGAGGAGGGTCATCGTTAAACGCCGACGTTGCATCGACCCGTCGACGATCCAATCCGGGAGCAAAAGGAATCGTGAATCGTCGAGGGAAAAAAACATCGATGACGTCGAAACCACCGCGGCAATGAAACCCCCTCGTAGCATCACCAACTCCCTCCATAACAAAGACAAAGATCGCCCTTACGGTCTCAACAGAATTCTCCCTAAATAACACACACACACACGCGCACAAATACAAGTTCCCCGTATAATCTGAGTAGACTGTTGGGGCCAGTGCTGTCAGCAAGTAGCACCTACGAAGGCTGGCAATGCACACGAGGGGGTGGGTGGCCAGCACCACGCCCGGCCACCTTTGTCTCCCGAGTGCTGATGTTTTCTTGTTACACACTGCACCAGGTACTCACTTGAGGCTGACTCGACCTTTGGGGGGACACAGGACCGGTTCCGATCATCGTCACTGGTGTTGGCCTTGCGAGCGAGAATGGAACTCGTGGCTCCGTATTCGTAGCGCGTCGCGCTAACCACTGCAACACCGCTCCCCGCTAACACACACACACACAGACACACGGTGGGCACCACATCGATCATTTGACGACAGCCGAGGGCACGGCAAGGAATGCCGCTCTGCCACTGCCAGAAACGTGGCCTCTTGAAATCGCGAGTAAACAACAGCCAGGCCCAGGGATAGCCGATAGACAATTCACGCAGACACACGCAGAGAGATCGAGAGAGAAATAGGCATTGACGGGCGCGTGGGGGTCTCATTAGATGAGGCTCCCCTGTTCTCAACAGGTGTCATCCACACGGCTCTCAGGGTGCAAGCGAGTCGATATTGATTGCCAGCGTGGGTCTCCACAATTAGCACCCCCCACCCCATCCCCCCCCCCACTCACTCACTCACGCGTTTTCTGTTGAACGAGAACTTAATGCGCGCGCGTGCGCGCTCGCCCGCTCGCTCCCAATGAAACGGGGCAGGCTGCTCCGTGCACCCTCATTAACACCTTGCCACGTTAATGGACTCTCTTCCTCTCACGTCTGAGGGCTACTCAGCAGCACGCGTGGCGGTTCACAGCTCACCCCCCCCGCACCCCATCCACCCCTCCACTCCTGCATCGCCATCCCCTCTCCCGTGCACGCTGTAATTAGGTGATGAACCTCTCAGCGGGATTAACGCCTTAGAAAGGAGCTGGAGAGGGGAAAACGTGAGAGGCAGCGATAGATAGAGAGAGTGGGTGAGAGACAGAGAGAGAGAGAAAGAGAGTTACAGGATACGTGTACGGGCAGACAGGCAGGTGAGACAGACGGAGAGATGGACAGAGAGATGTAGAGGCAGGCAGATGGACAAAGGGGAGGACGGAAGGACTGACAGATGAGTGGATGGATGGACAAATGGCTGGACAGACTATCACGGGCATACCGTATAGAGTTTGAGATGACTAAACATTTTGACAAATGGGGCATACGCACAGACACACGTGCGCAACAATACATGCAGGCGAGCAGACAAGTGGACACGCACAGAGTCATGCCTGCGGATATGAATATGGGCAGACATACAGGCTGCGGCAAAAGGGACGTGCATGCAGGCATGCAGATTAATGGTTTGTCGCACAAATGGAGAGTTCGGCAAAGCGAGGCAGGGCAGGCAGTGTAAGCTCAGAGGATGGGAAGTTTCTGGCAGCTCTTAGGACTTCTCATTGATGGCTCGAGCAGCAGCATCAGCAGCATCAGCAGCAGCATCATCATCAGCAGCAGCATCATCAGCAGCAACAGCATCATCAGCAGCATCATCAGCATCATCAGCAGCAGCATCATCAGCATCATCAGCAGCATCATCATCATCAGCAGCATCATCAGCAGCAGCAGCAACAGCATCATCAGCAGCATCAGCAGCATCATCAGCAGCAGCATCATCATCAGCAGCAGCATCATCAGCAGCAGCAGCAGCAGCATCATCATCAGCAGAAGCAGCAGCATCATCATCAGCAGCATCATCATCAGTAGTAGCAGCATCATCATCATCAGCAGTATCATCAGTAGCATCATCAGCAGCAGCATCATCATCAGCAGCATAATCAGCAGTAGCATCATGAGCAGCATCATCATCAGCATCATCATCATCAGCATCATCAGCATCATCAGCAGCAGCATCGGCATCATCATCAGCAGCAGCATCATCATCAGCATCAGCAGCAGCAGCATCATCATCATCAGCAGCAGCATCATCATCATCAGCAGCAGCAGCATCATCATCATCAGCAGCAGCAGCATCATCATCATCAGCAGCAGCAGCAGCAGCAGCATCATCATCATCATCAGCAGCAGCAGCAGCATCATCAGTAGCAGCATCATCAGCAGCAGCATCATCAGCAGCATCATCATCAGCATCCTCAGCAGCATCATCAGCAGCAGCATCATCAGCAATAGCATCTTGAGCAGCATCGTCAGCATCATCATAAGCAGCATCATCAGCATCATCAGCAGCAGCATCATCAGCAGCAGTATCATCATCAGCAGCATCATCATCATCAGCAGCAGCAGCATCATCATCAGCAGCATCATCAGGGGAGGGGGCGGCTCTTTAACCCCGGTGCACCATGGGGGTCGCCCACGCGTGCCGAGGCAGCCGGCAATTTTGATCCGCGTCTCCTGTACTTTGGAATTTTCAATTTCAGCTTTGTAAAAAAAAAAAAATTCTAAGCGATTTAAACAGTTTTCTTTGCCCTCCCCCGTCCCCGTCAATGAGCAACCCTCTCTCGTCTTTATTCGGCTTTGTGCGCGCGTGGAATTCACGCGAAACGCACGGGCGGAGGACGGAGGTCAAAACTGAAAACGTTGCCTTGTTGACGGCCGCTTCTCTCTCTTTCCTTCTCCCCGCACCCCGCCCCTCCAGGCCGGATCCAGTCAATTAATGGCACAAACGACCCTCGAGCTGACGTTATTCCGGGTCAAGGAAGCGTTGCTATTCGTCGTCCCCGTGACATGATGACGATGTTGTTGTTGTTGTTGTGTGGACGTTGCGACGTATTGTGTAGTCCGCACAAACAAGCTATCGTCGAGTAGCATTGTGGCATCATAACGCGTCCATTCATTTGTTCCCTTAGGAGACGGATGTATTATTAATTATTATCCATTATTATTATTAACCATTATTATTATCCAGTATTATTATCCATTATTATTATCCATTATTATTATCCATTATTATTATTGCAATTTGTTCGCTCTTTGTTTGGGGCGTTCCTTTCTCTTGATTCTCCGCCGCTATTGGAAAAGCAGGGAATTTGCACCGCCCCCATCGCCCCCCCCCCTCCATCGTCACCCCCATCGTCCCCCCCATCGTCCGTCCCCCCATCGTCCCCCCTATTGTTCCCCCCCCATTGTCCCCCCCCCATTGTCACCCCCATCGTCCCCCCCCCATCGTCCCCCCCCCATCGTCCCCCCCTCCGTCGTCGTCCCCCCATCGTCCCCCCCATCGTCCCCCCAATCGCCCTCCCCCCCATCGATCCCCCCCCATCGTCCCCCCCATCGCACCCCCCCTCATCCCCCCCCCGACCGCCCCCCAGAAGCTAAGGCGCTTCAGCCTTGAAGGGTTTTCGACCGCATAGGCTCCCGAAACGGAATCATCTTCATCATCATCATCGACTCAGAACCATCTGCGCCAGCAATTGTACAATTACCCGGTACAACGCCGCTCCATTAACTGCATTGTTAGCGAGGGCAGCAGCATCATCATCAGCAGCAGTAGCATTATCAGCAGCATCAGCAGCAGCAGCATTATCAGCATCAGCGGCATCAACAGCATCAGTTGGGCCAGTAGCAGCATCATCAGGGGCAGCGTTATTATCATTGTTGCTGTTGTTTAGCGATTTAAAAGCAGACATGTTCAAGCGATTGCAGGCGAAGTTCAAATAATGCATTGTGGTGATTACATAAATAACAGATTTTCAGTGGTGATCGTTATTGTTATTATTGATTAATTCGCCTAAATGATTGTATTAATTGTGGTTAAGGTAACACGAAAATACGTAACAGAAAAGCCACAGTCGTAGTGCGATTGTGGCCATGCAACCCAAACTATGGGCCATATAGTAACCCCATGAAGACTCATAGATACATAGAGACCCATAGACGTAATATAAATACGTAGAGACCCGTAGAGAAACATTAGAAACAAGCCAGAGTAGTGGTATTAGTCGTGTGAGTGTAGCCATGAAACCTGATGGACCACGGTAAACCCACTGCGGTCTGAGCTCCTTCAACGGAGGAGGAACAGCAAAACGGCACGAACTTTCTCTGTTGAAGCCCTCTCGTCGTGGCCAGCAGCAGCAGCAGAGACCTCGACATTGGCATCGAGCTTCTGATCGTATTTCCACCACAAACAAAGACAAAGACCCGCTATATGGCTTTTAACAGACTGTAGGGGCTGTTAGCCAGAAGCACCTATGAGGGCTGGGACGGCACGCGAGGGGGTGGTGTGGGGATAACCACATCCGGCCGCCTTTGTTTCCCCAGTGGCGATGTTTATAACAGTTTCTCGTTTGAGGCTGAGTCGACGTAGGGGAGACCCAGAACCGGTTCAGATAATCGTCACTGGTGTTGGCCTTGCGTGGGAATCGAACCCGGGTGGCCGAGTTCGTTGTGCAGCGCGCTCACCGCTACACTACCGCACCCCACATACACACACACAAGCACTTACTAAATTATAAGACGGCACCCCCCTAACTTTCCTTTTAAATATGCGGAAAAAAGTGCATCGTTTAACCTGGAGAATACGGTAAATTGCGAAAATTAACGAGTCAAATATTTTTTTTAATTATTATATTCCGACATCAATTCGACATTTGAGACGAATAGGACACACCCACATATATATTTACCTGGAATGAGTTTTGGGCTTTCAACATTTTGGAAATCAGATTTTTTAAGGAAAAGTTCAGATATTGATTTTTTTCGGATAATTTACATCGTGGCAATTTTCGTAACATCATGGGGGGGGGGGGGGGGCGGGGTAAAACATCAGAAATTACCTCACCCGAGTGACGTCATCCCCCTTTTAGGAATAATCCAAAAACCCAATTTTTAGTTCGAATTATTCCGAAATTTTTCATGTTGGGCCCGATTCTCCAACTTTTGTTCATATAAACCCACAAATAGGGGGCCCATCGTTAATGTACACCGGTGTACATTTATTTTCCAGACGTATATTTTTTTCACCCTCAAAATGCATTCAGGATTCATTTTTTATATGCGATGATTACAGGCGGAAGGCAGATGCAGCTGCAAGTCTCTGTTATTGTATACCACGCACGCGACTGAAAGCAGTCATTATAAAGCTTGCATTGGCCTCTCAAATAGCTGTTTGTATGATCAGCCATAATTTGCATGTGAATATCTTGTTTCGAGGTCACGGGGTTCACATCTTCTTTGTATGCCACTTGGATTTTGCATTTAAATGTATGCATTAATACCAAGTGCCACGCAATACAATTAAATCAAGCAATTCTTAAAGCCCCCCCCATCCCCTCTCTCTATACCTGCTTTTGTGTGAACAACCCCCCCTTTTGATCTGTGAACTATACAATAGCGAATTTGCTTGGTGGAACTAAAAAATATATATTTAAATTTTCAAAGCACTCATGGGTCGGATTTTTCTTCTTGTTTTTTATTTCTTTCAGAAAATGCATTAAAATGTCAATAAAATTGTTCTCTCTGCACTGCTTCTTTCTTTATGCCAAAGGTGGGGAGAGTGAATTCGACGTGCGGATGGCATTACCGAAACATATCTGTGAAATGCCACAAAATAAAATACGGTTGAGGGGGGGAGGGGGGGTCACTCGCTCTTTGCACAACGCGAGCTACGATTACCATTTCCATTTCGCGTGCAGCTCGCTCTCTCTGTCTCTCTCTCTTTCTCTGTCTCTAAAGGCTGGCTCGCTCCCATTCATTTTCATAATATTGATTACGCTTGTAAATTAGCTGGCTCGCTGCCCTGTGTAGCGATACACACGAGGGGCGACGCGTCTATATCGATGCCCCTCCACCCCCCACCACGTGTTCTTCTTGTTCATACGGCTGATGTTGATGGAGAGCAACAGCTGTAGTTCTACATTGAGGTGGTTAATGAGCCAGATTATTGCGCCAGGAGTAGCGGAGTGGGTGCATCGCTGCTGTGATGATGCCAGCCCTCCTCATCCATGCGTGGGTCTATGGGTCTCTGTGTGAGTCTATGGGTCTCTGTGTTAATCTATGGGTCTCTGTGTGAGTCTATGGGTCTCGGTGTGAGTCTATTGGTCTCTGTGTGTGTCTATATATCTCTGTGTGAGTCTATAGGTCTCTGTGTGAGTATATTGTTTTCCTATGTAAATCTATACATCTCTGTGTGAGTCTATGGGTCTCTGTGAGAGTCTATTGTTCTCCAATGTGAAACTATATATCTCTGAGTGAGTCTATGGGGTTCTGTATGAGTTTATTGTCTCCCATGTGAATCTATAGATCTCTGTCTGAGTCTATGGTTCTCTGTATGAGTATATTGTTTTCCTATGCGAATCTATAGATCTCTGTATGAGTCTATGGGTCTCTGTGGGAGTCTATTGTGCTCTCATATTAATCTATTGAGCTCTGTGTGAGTCTATGGGTCTCTGTATGGTATATTGTTCTCCTATGTGAATCTATATATTTCTGTGTGAGTCTATGAGCCTCTGTTTGAGTCTATTGTTCTCCTATGTGAATCTATGGATCTCTGTGTGAGTCTATGGGTGTCTGTGGGAGTCTATTGTTCTCCTATGTAAATATATAGATCTGTGTGAGTCTATGGGTATCTGTGGGTCTATTGTTCTCCTATGTGAATCTATAGATCTCTGTGAGTCTAAGGGTCTCTGTGGGAGTCTATTGTTCTCTTATGTGAATCTTTAGGTATCTGTGTGAGATTACGAGTCCCTGTGTGAGTCTGTTGTTCTCATATTTGAATCTATGGATATCTGTGTGAGTCTATGGGTCTCTATGTGAGTGTAGTGTTTCGTATTTCGATCTACAGATCTCTCTCGCTCTCTTGTTATTATGTGTATGCTATATCGCTGCTGCGATGATGCCTCCTCCTCCTTCGTGGTTGTGAAGCAGGACATCGAGTCTCCATTGAGAGTGCCGTGGTTCTGTTCTGGATGGTAACGGCAGTCTCCGCACACTAACCGGAGCAGTTTTTAATTTTCTATTTGCGCATCATCATTTATCATCATCATCAATCATCATAATCCATAATCGTCATCAATCAGTAATCATCAATAATCATCAATAATCATCACCGTTCATCATCATCACTCATCTTCATAATCATCAACCATCCGTCATTATCATCAAGTATCATCATCTGCTGCTCCTACCATGGTGCAGTGAATGATAAGGTTCATGGGTTGTGGTCCATGAGCTTCACGGTGGGAAATCGAAGCCCAGGGGAACCTGCCGCTTGGTTGGGTCCCTCACGAGGTGGTGATGCCCAAACAAAATAAAACAACGTAAGTGGCAGAAATTATAAATAAAGATTTACATATACAGAGTATGTATCGAGAGACAGCACCATTTGAATTCAACGCCTCTATCTACAAAACTCGTCTCCCACCGTTCTGAGCGCACGCGTTGAGCATTTGAACAACATTTCATCCCTGAGAGATATCGAGCCGCCGTCGGCCGCACGATATCCCAGCTCACGGCACTTAGGTCCGTCACTGAGGTTCGATTTGCCCCATCCCCCCCCCCCCAAGTCTATTCACCTCCACAGATGTGCATTGTGACATCTGGGGGCCATCGACGAGGGCAATTTTGCGTGACATTAAAAAAAAAGTAGCGAAGGAGCGCTATTAGAGTTAAAAGGGCATTTACTTGTGTTTTGACAAATACACATAACAGCGGGGAGGGCTGGGAAATCTCGCACAGCTGTTCATCCTCGCGGTGGAGGGGGGGGGGATTACGGGGGATGAGGTGGAAGGGGCAAAGTCACGTGGCTTTGTTCCACTCCGCGTGCCCAGCACGAGGAGGAGCCCGGCAGGGAAACTTCTCTCATCCGCAGTGACGTCAGAATCTGTATTTATCCCAGATAAATCCGATGAGCTACGAAGCACTTGTTCACAGACGGCCAGACGTGGGGGTGAGGATGAAAGTCGCGCATCCTGTTTTCCGCGATGTCTGTCGCAAACTGACTCCACTTATCCGCGAAAAACCAAGAGCTAATATCGCGCATAATCGCAGATAATCAGATACAGTTTTCCAACAAACTCCACTAATACGTGAAGAAATAAGCAAACAAAATAATGCGGGTAATAGGAAGCCGTTTTTCAAAGTTGAAGGAAAGACAAAAAAAATCCCAATACTCATGCAGATAATAGGAGTCTGGATAATAGGGTTTTGTTATTATTTGTTATTATTACAATACGCCGGAGGACTGCCCTTCAGCGTCTGACCCGCACGCACGTGCTCTCCATAGTTCATAGTTCCATTTATTTGGTATAGCCCTGTGAGCCATTCGGCTCTTGAATCGGGTGCAACCGCAACAAACAAAAAACATGAACAAGAAAAACATCTTAAAGTGACTATGTGACTGTGCAAACAGAAAATCCAGGGAAAAAAACATCAAAATATTCCTGAAATAGCACCATACACCAACGCTGTGTGAAAAAATCCCAGTGGGATGCAATTCAAACAACAACCACAATACAACTAAGGTTAAGGCCATCAGTCTAACTCCGTACTACAATAAACAAAAACATGGCCAAACCAAAAGACGTTTCCGAAATCACCAAAATAAAGCAATAAATGCAATATAACAGTGATCATAGGGACTGTGACCGAATTTTTAACAATAAACTACATAAATAACATGTAACACCAAACCCTAGAGCCATAGCTGGCTGCATGAGTCACTCCACAACAACATGAGCATCAGTCGGAGCATCACATTTTTCAATGCACCTTTAAGATCAGCACACTAAATCAAAATACAGTTAATACTTTGCAGCAGTCATCCGGAGCGAAACATTTTATTTTATTTTAGGCCACCGAATAGCAGTGGCAGCTAGGGGTGTACAACTCCTCTTGAGCAATTTTGAGTGAAGATCTCATAGGTAGTGATTCAAGTTGCAGTTTATTGGCAATAGCATTCCAGACCCTGGCGGCAACAATAGCAAAGGCCCTTCCTCCGGTTTTTGTACGGCAATAGGGAATGTGAAGCTGGTAAATGAGCGAAGACCTGGGGTCGAATTTGTTCTATGAAACAGAGAGGAGGTCCAGCAGGTAGTCATGAATAAATAAGATCTGGTGCACAAGCCGTTGAACATTAAGAGATATTAAGTTTGACCCAATGTAGAGATCACAGTGGTGAGTCCTATATGGGCAGTTCAATGCAAATCTTAAGGCCGAGTGATAGATGGAATCAAGCTTCTTCAATACATTACTTGGGGCTGATTTATACACGATATCACAGTAATCAAGTAGAAGCAGTATGGTAGCTTGTATCAATTCCAAACGGAACATAGGGGGGAAGCAGTGTTTATGTCGATACAGAAAATCAATTTTTATTTTTGTCTTTTTACCAATAGAATCAATGTGATCTTCAAAATTCAGTTTTGAATCCAGGATGACCCCAAGATACTTATAGATCGTGACTTGTTCTATTTGATAATTATTTCAGGAATGTAATTGGGGAAAAATAACTTCCTGCTTTAGTCCCGGTGAGAAGCATAGCACCTTGGTTTTGGAGGTATTCAGGACTAGTTTAAGAGCAACTAGCTGATGTTGTAGTTTGTTGAAATCACCCTGGAACTTAGCAATCACGTCATCCGGAGAGCGGCCAGCAGTAATCAGTATCGTGTCATCTGCAAAAAGATTTACCCTGGAATTATCCAGGTCAGTGCCCAAGTAATTGACATAAAGAGAGAACAAGAGGGGGCCGAGGATGGAACCCTGTGGAACTCCTATTGTTATCTTAACACTGTTTGACCTCCAACCATCTGTGAATACAGTTTGAGTACGAGAAAATAGGTAATTTTTTTAACCATTTTACTGTGTTTTTGGAAAACCGAGGCAACTTAGTTTACTAAGCAGGGTGTTGTGGTCTACTGTATCAAAAGCTTTGGACAGGTCAAGAGAAAGACAGGCACAGTACTGCTTATTATCAAGGCTACTGTAAATGTGATTCAGAGAGTCTAATGCAGCAGATGTGGTGCAGTATTTTTTTCGGAACCCAGATTGTTTTAGATGTAGTAGATTGTTGGTGGACAGGAAACTGTTAATTTGGTAGGTCAATAATTTTTCAAAAATGTTCATCAATGGGGACAAAATTGAGATAGGTCGGTAGTTATTGGGATCATCTTTAGGGTCCCCTTTGTGAAGTGGACGGACATAGGAATGTTTCCATTCTAGAGGAACTGATGCTTCTTTGATGGACAGGTTGAAAATATGGGCTATAGGTTTGTATATTAGGTGACCAACAGTTAGTAGAGCAAAGACGGGAAAACTATCTGCTCCGGTAGAGGAGGACCCTTTGAGGTAGGACAGTTGTTTCAGAACATTACTTTCGTGGATTGGCTGGAAACTCAATTCGTTTAATGTTTGGACAGGGGTGTAGGAATTTGCATGAGCAGGGGTGACTCCCAATACATTATCAAAAAGATTACCAGCTTCACAAAAATGAAGGTTAAAATTGTCAACGATTTTTTTGGGATCTGAAAAATATTCCCCATTTCGGTTAAGCTCAACGGGCAGATTGTCTGTTTTGGATGCCTTTTCGATACATTTGATTGTTGAAAATCCTGGCATTTCCATGTGATTCCAGGAGAGTGGAGGAAAAGTAGGCATTTTTTGCATGCCGCATTTTTTTGACGCATCTATTCCTTCAAATCCTGTATTCTAGCCAGTCATTTACCAGATTACTTTTCTGAGCACATGCCCAAGCCTTGTCCCTAGTTTTCATGAGCTTTGTAATCAAAGGATCATACTTTGGTGGGCGGTTGTCTTTATTTTTAAATCTAACCAACGGAGCATGTTTGTTAAGAATTTGGAGAAACGTGTACCTGAAAGTCTCCCAAGCCGTAGTCAGGTTGGGGATGTCATAGACCTTGTCAATATCCGAGTGAAGCACATCATTAGTAAATGCCTGAGCGATGAAGTGCCTCAAAGAGTGCTTCTCAACAATTTTAGGGGGGGCTTTGGATCTGGCTGATGATCTCACCCCAAAAATGAAGGAGTGATCACTAAGGTTATTACCCAGAACACCAGTCAGTGCCAAATTGTGAGGGGCATTTGTCAATAGGACGTCAAGCAGAGTTGACTATCCCGGATTTTTTTAGGTTGGTCTTGTGGGGACATTTATTAATTGAAACAGGTTAAATTCATCTGTAAAATGTGTGGCCACGGCCGGCGGGTTTAGCCAATTCCAATTTAGATCACCCACTAAAACTATTTCACCTTTAGGGAGGCCCCCAAAAAGCTCTCTCAGTGCAGATGAAGCTTCAACATCCTTCCCACTAGGCGGTCTATAGCAGCACACTACCAATATCTGTTGAGTATTTGGGAGTTATTCTGAGAGCCAAACCTTCAAAGCAATTTTTTTAAACAAGGTGTGAGCTGGTGAACATGCAATAGTATTACGAACATAGATGGAAATTCCACCTCCTTTAGATCCTCGGTCAAGCCGAAACAGGTTGTAGTTGTCAATCGCAATCTGCAAGTCTTTGACGGCATGAGTGAGAAATGTTTCTGTTAGGCAAAACAATGTCCGGGTCAAGATTTGCCACTTCTAGTTTTAGTTGACTTAATTTAATCACAAGCCCTCTGATGTTGACATGTAAAACACCAACACCTTTTCTGCCAGAAAAATCTACAGAATTATACGAGTTCTTTACATTTGAGCCAGGATGAAGCTCAATACCACCCAGAAATAAGAACAGTAGAATTAATAGTTTGCACAAGTATTTTCTGTGAAAGGATGAAGAGCGACAAACCTTGGACAAATAGCAGTAGCTCGCAGATGGTGTTATTTTTAAGAGCAGAATGAAGTTTGGAAGGAGTGCTGGTGAAGTAATGGGACAAAGATAGGGTTTAAAAGGATGCAATGATGGAGTGTAGAAGTGTCTATGAGCTGTTTCATTAGCAGGTGTAGTGGCAAATCGAGCAACAAGTATGGATGCAAAGTAACGAGGGTAGCTGTTTGTAGAGTTGAGTGTGGCACTTGATATGGCCGGGAGGGACAGCAGTAGGATACACAGCAGGAGAATTGCCATCTCTAAAATATCCGTGAAGTTTTCCAGGAACGTAGCTTGGGGTCCGTGGCAATGTTGCCTTGGCAGGAACACAGCTTGGGCAACCAAATTAAAATGTAAACCGTTAGGCCTAATGCTAGAGGCCTACTAACCTGTTTCTAGGCAAAGCCTGAATCCTAATTACGATTAATTTACTTATATATTAAGAATGTTCCATTATAACATTTATTGATTACCAGAGTGTTGATGATGGGTGATGGTGTTGGTGATGAATGGTAATCATGATGGGTGGTGAAGATGGATTGTGATGATGATGATGGGTGTACGTGCACGCGGGAGCACGCAAATCTGCCTGTCCACACTAGTCCAGACTAGTGAACCGCTCGCGCGACGGCCGCTGGAGTGGATTTGTTAAACACGAGATAATAATCAATAAAACAACCCTGCACCACGTGGATCAATTTTACCAGGGTGCAATTGAGCGACGGCTGTCACCCTAACCCCGGCCGCCCATATCGTGGGGGATGGGGGGGGGGGCAGGGGATAGATGGAGGGCGCCCCCCAAATGGGCGCCGTGGTGGCGAGATGTGAACGACCTCGCTGGGTATGCATGAGGTCGTGGGTTCGATCCCGACCCTGACGCCTGCTGCTGTATATTTGGAGTTTTATAACGCGGTTTCTGAGCGGTCGACGACGAACTACTTTCTTGAGCTGCGAGGCTGAGCAGAGTGATACAGTATGCGGAATGATACAGGAAGGCAGTGGCGGCGTACCCTCAGTTATTTGTCCCGCCATCGTACTGTGTGTGTGTGTGCGTCGTATATTGTATCTCGCCAAACTTCGTTACGTAATTTATAGGAAAATCGTTTCGCTTAACGCGTTTTTAGCTTAACTCTGCACTTTGCAGGAATTTATATACGGCGTTAAACGGGGACTTCCCGTATAACCTTGTTGGAGTACATTGGCTCGCGAGTTCGATTGGCGCGCAGGTGAATTCGTTTTTGTCTCGACAGCCATTCGCTTGCTACGGCCATAACGGAACGAGGGGGCGACTACGTGACCTGCCCTGATAGTGGCGACCGTGCGATAGGACAACACGCGCGGATGCTGTGACGTCACAAAGTCACGCGGGTGTCGTGACGACACAAAGACACATCGTACTCTCCCTCTTTCTCTACCTCTCCCTCTCTCGAAATCAAAGAGACATTCGTGAATTACAGTGCGAAGAGCCACGCAAATAATGATTTCTCATCACCGACCCACTTTTTTAGTCGTGCTCGGTCAACAGCCTCGTGACCTCCGTTAGCCCGGAGTAAAGATTGCCGCAGTTGCGCTCTGCGAATGTAATTAAATGTGCAGTGAGGTTCTTTCCCTCTCGCTGCGTTCTGATGATGTCGCGATGTGTTGTTGTGCGATAGTGTTGTTGTTGTTGTTACTGCTACATCACGCGAGTCCCTCTTCAGATTTCTTTCTTTTTTAATTTATATTTTAAAAAATCGCTGTGATGTGTCACGAATGAAATGGTTGAGGTTTTGTGGATATATTTTTTTACTTTAGTCAGTTGTATAAGGTTTATCTTTTGGAAAAATAAGGATTTAGTTATTATTTGGTGTTGTGTCTGTAGATGAAATTGAGAATTGTTGAATGGTTTTGCCCCTTGACCAATCAAGAGCCATTGCCCAAAGCAAGCACGGAGGGCACCACGCGTGCTCCCACGATATAAACCCACGCGAAACTGTTATCAAAAACAAAGAACTCCCTCGTGTAGCCTACACAGGCTGTTAGGGCAAGTGCTGTTAGCGAGCACCTTTGAAACCAGAAAAACAGCACACGAGGGAGGCGGAGTTGGTGTGGACTAGCCCACGCCCAGCCGCCTTTGTCTCCCCACGACCCCTGGTCTAGGTTTAAGAGACGCTTTAAGGGCCCACGCACCTCTCTCGAGCGACACTGAACTTGGCTCGCCACCTCAGAGTCACGGTCATTCATGTCCGTGAATTATAATTCACATTACGCATTGCATTGTTGTTGATTATGATTGTTGTTATGTTGCCAGGCCTTTAATAAACTAAGCAATATATTTGTTATTTTACCAGGTAAGGGCCCATTGAGCTATGTAGCTCTCTTTCAGAAGCGACCTGGCCACAAATGATCGCTCAACGAAGTGGCTTATCACGTGGAAATGCATAGCAGCCAAATACTCTAAACGCAAAAATATTTGGAGTTTACATGTCTCTCTCCCCGTTGATTTTTCTTCGGGTCCTCCGGTTTATTCCTCCACATTTAGAATCAACTTGCTGTTTAGATGTATTTGCCTGCTATAGTTTTCCACGCGATGATGATACGCCACTTGGTTGAGCTATCATTTGTGGCCAGGTCGCTTGTGAAACAACCTCGTAAACGAACAACAACAAAAAGTTTTAATGAGAATTGAGGATTTTTTGATCTCGGCTCTGTGCTCGGAGGCACCGCCAGTTTTTCTTTATCTCGGCAGGGCCATCTCCCTCGAGGAACACCGCTCTCCCTTTGTTGCCTCTCCGCTTGGAAAACACGCGTCCAGCCGAGAGTAGTTTGCCCGAGATTTCTGTTTGCTCTGCGAGAGCTGGAGACATCCGCGGCGTTCCTCTGAGTGTCGCGCTGCTCCGTCTGTCTCTGTCTGTCTGACATGTCTGGCGAGGCGGCGAGTGGCTGGCCCTGTGAACATCCCCTCAATCTCACGTCTTTCTTCTACCCCCCCCCACCCACCGCAATCCTCGACCCCCTTAACCACCTGCCCATGCTTGACAGTGACTATTTAGAGGTAATTTTAGCACTGGACATCTCAGGGCTCTGTCGTGGATTCTTGGGATTATGCTGCAGCGTTAGCGGTTGCAGGATACGAGGCAAAGGTGACAGTCAGGGAGCAAATCTCGTGATTGGTCTGACGGCGGCTGGTCACCCGTAAATCACGCACTCACTCGGCACCACCGCATCCAGTATACCTTTCGATATGGCTGCGCTTACGTTTAGTCACGTGCCACCTACTCCAGTCTGCCACCACCACCACCACCACCGTCGTCGTCGTCGGAGCCAGTGACTCCGAAATAATTGGGCGACAAATGAAGCCCTGCGTCAATTCGTGTCCATGCGACGTGTTGTGAGTACAGAGTTCGGAATGCGGGGCTGCGATCGCCACAACACCTGCGGTTCGTGCTCAGAATTTGCCGATGCTGCGTGGGCAGCGGTGCACAAGGACAATGAGCAACGAACCACAAACCCAACGCGTTCGTCAATAATTGCAGTGGCCTTAACATTCTAGTATATATATACATAATCGGTGAGGTATGAAGCAATTGCTGTTCTTCGTCGGACACAAATAGAAAGGCCAGGGAGACAGAGTGGATGAAGATAAAAATAATAGTAAGGGTTGGAGACTCCACTTAATAATGTGATAATTCATTTTTTTTTCTCACAGCACCGGAACAGTAACACTCGCTAAGTCATATAAATTGCTGACCATTTGCAGAGGTAACGCTGACCAAAGTGCAATCAACCGCACGACTGGGTTGCGCCACGTGATGTCCGGCACGGTTCTGGAAGCAAAAACGTCGGACATCCTGCCCTCTCTCGTCGCGGGCGAGAGAGGGGGGACGACTCAGAGGCTTGAGGATGAGGAGGAGGAGGAATCACAATCGAGCGCGGGGAAGGCAGCAGCAGCCATCGCGATGAGCTCAACAATTCCCCAATCTCTGCGGCCCTCTATAAATGAAGGCGTTCTCGCAGATTGTCGCTGCTAAACGCACAGGATAGACCTTGACGCTCGCTAATGCCGCCGTGTGGGGGGGGGGGGTGACATTTAGCAGAAGGCGGCCGTGGTGCGGCAATTTTCCCCCTCCCCCCGTGCCCTTGCCGCTCGACTTGAATTTGCGGTGACAATCAAATTCCTTTACACACACGCACAAAACAAAACCCCCGCGTCTCGCATTGCGAGGCAGATTGAAAGGAACGAGCGAATGTCAAGGTCCGGCGCTTAATGGGACAATGCTCCGGTGCAGGGATGCAATCTGTTCGGGAGTCAGGGAGTGACTCGTCACGGCGGTCTGATGGGATTGCGAACGCAATCGAAAATCAAAATAGAGATGGATTGGTCACTGTTTTGTATGTTGTCGATGTTCCCTTTTATCCACGTACCCACCTCCACCGTAAATTTAGCCCACCACCACTACCACTATCGTTCAGTATTTTACAACGAGGCCATTTTAGTGCACATTGTTACCCTTACGCGCTTTCATCTGCGTCGCACGCCAACGATCTGTTAAGTTGCGCTCGCAGTACACACATCATCATAATAACAACTCGTGAATGGGGAAAGGTTAAATCTCTCGGGGAGGGCCAATGGTTGGATTTGTTAGCCAAGCCGTGGTCAATATTGGTTTGGGGACACTCGAGTGACAAGGATGCAGGCGCTCTCGTCTCCCCCCTCCCCCTGTCCCCCCTCACCACCCACCCACATACCCCCCCTCCCTTAGCCCAAGCCCTTGTCATGTTGATGGAGCGGGCGGTGCATGGAAATAGACGGCCGCGCATTTATGGGTGACATTTAATCCTTTCGGGGCGCTAAGCGTTGTTAATGTCGAACCAGTCGCATTCCTCAATCAGCGCGCGGAGCGCGAGCGGCAATCTCGGAGGCAAATCGGTGCCGCCGCTTGGATCCGCCGTCGCGGATCTCGATCGTTTCGCGTGGGTTCGCTTCGGGCAAAAAAAGGTGGGGGGGGGGGGGGGTGAGCGAAAATAGGGAGCGAGAGAGAGCGAGAGAGAGAGGGACGTTACGCACTCTCGCTGCGTCTCTGCCGTGCTAAACGCCTGTTAAATGCAATCCAATCGCGTCGCAACAAACCGAATCATCGTTGCCATCATCATCACCACCACCATCAACCATCGTCGCCAACCTGAGTGTTCCTAATTTCCCCGAGTCACGAAGCCGCACGCACGCACGCCCTGAGCCTCTTTGTTCGACGTTTGCGCTCCGCAATTCCTTCCGCTCGTGTTTGATTCGACCTTGGCATGCGCTACGAGTGGTACATTTAACCTATCTCTCGACACCCCCACCCCCCCTCCGCCGGAATGCGTCCGCTCCGTCTAGCTCAGGGGTGGGCAAACAAAACAAATGAACCATTTTCGAATTTAGTAACAAACTCAATATTTAATTGAGCCTCCAACGGCAACGTTCTGAATACGAGACGGCGGCGATCCTCAATAAGTAACGGTCACGAAGCGCTCCCTAAAGAGCCGCAGGCTTGCCGACCCCTGCTATCGCCAGATTCTCGGAAGCGAAGCAGGTGATTTTGAGCCCGGGTCATAGATACAGACGGATATGTTTGTTTTGCCCTGTATATGTGTGGATTTTATTAATTTCAGCGAGAAGCGCCCGTGAAGCTGTTTGGCCGTGTTCCATGTGCTGATAGTTGGTACCTGGTAGGTAGGTCACGTGCCAGTCATGCCACAGATGGTGTAGACAGTCCGCTGGGGTGGTTAATACAATATTGCGGTGATGCCGCTTTGACATTGGTACTCAAGCACACGTAATTCTACGTTAATTATTTATTTATGTGCTGTGAAGAAGGGCCATTGCCCGAAACATCGCTTATTATATATTTTTATTTTTAACGCCATACAGTGTTATTGTCGCATGTGTTGATTCGTTATATCTGTGTGTGTTTTATATGCGGGATTAGCAGCGCAGTACACAACCCGCTGCACCACCACCACCGCTCGCTCGCTCGCTCTATCCATTCGCTGTGCCGTGATGATACTACAAAGGGGATTCATCACAACACCGCCAACGCCGCCGTCTATGAAAACAAACATATGCAATGCGCTACATCGCCCCAGATGCTCAGTCGCGATAAACTAGGGTTGAACCTAGGGCAATGCTCCGTACAGGCGACGCGCCGCGCGCTACACAGGTGCTGTAGGCTGCTGCGAGCCTCCCTTGTTGCCAGCAGAGGGCAGTGCAGCAGCGGAAACAGCAGCAGCAGCAACAATATTATTGCATCGTGGCTATTGCCCCGACGTCTGTGGCTACCTATCGCCTTCACCAGAGGACACTGACCAGCGTAGTGAAGTTTGGTGACAACGTCCGCCCGGCACCACCACCACCACCCCATCTCCCCAACGTCCAACATCTCATCATCCAGCAGTGGATTGACACACGGGCTGCATCGAATGAATTTACCACTTGTACGGCCCAGTGACAGCTTTCATCAAATTGCCATGTTTAAAATCTTTGTGTCTGGGTACAATGTTGCACACTGGCACATGGGGCAGCATGTACAATAATAATTGGAGAGTTATTATTAGTATTCATTAGAACCATAATATATACGGACATTTGTCAATCCATTATTGGGAAAAAGCACCAGTGGGGTTTGTTTGACCACTGCATTTAAACTGTCCGGGGCTGAGCTGAAAATATTCCAATAACAAATATCCCCTGTATAGCCTTAGCAGACTGTTGAGACAAGTGCTGTTATGAAGGCCGGAACGGCACACGAGGGGGTGGGTTGTCAGCACCACGCCCGGCCGCTTTTGCCTCCCCAGTTGCGATGTTTACACACCGCACCAGGTACTCATTTGAGGCTGAGTCGACCTAGCGGATGCCCAGGACAGATTCAGATAATCGTCACTGGGTGTTGGCCGTGAGCGGGAATCTAACTCGGGTCGCCGGGTTCGTAGCGCAGTGCGCTGAAAATATTGCACCACCGTCCCCTTCTCTGCCATCCAGTGAGTGGTGGCGTGGGTACGGTGGGGGGGGGGGGGTTTAGGGGGGAGGTACAAAAAATTATTCCATGAGCAAAGAAACCCTGCCGCTAACCACTGCGCCACCGTTCCTCCCCGACTTAATTTGTTGCAGCGTGGCCAAATCATCCCGCGGATACCGATTTGCACAAGTGTGAGATTTAAATAAAAACCACAACCTCACAAGTGTGAGATTTAAATAAAAACCACAACCTCTCCCGCGTGTGTACTGTATGTATGTTGAACTTCGTTCGCACCACACGTAGCCAACGGTGCTCATCGGAGATGCGCCTTGCGGCTACGAACATCATCGTAGCATGGACCACGCAAACATCACACTGGCTCTCAATAAGCCGGGCCGCGATGGCTACGCACGTGGCCGCCTCTGATCCAGCACTGTGGAAGCATCAGCAAGGGTTGGTGGATCACCACAACAGATGCTGTGTGGGTGGGCGTAGAGGTGGTGACGTGCCCTGGATCGCCAGGCTAAGGCAGTGCCCCAAAGTGCGGACTAATCGCCATCTAATTCCATCGGTACGGGGATAGAGCGTTGCTCCCCTCGCTCGCGCAAAGAGTGGATTTTGTCGTCTTCTTCTTCTCCGGGTTCTCCGGTTTCCTCGTTCCCACGCGACAAAGAAACACAACTCATCATCACAAATTGGCTTCAAACATATCAAAATAAAATCCCAGTGTGTAGCAGCAGCAGCAGGGCTCTCCTCAAAGGGAGTCATATGACTCAGAGTTGGCTTTGACGGATGAATAAGTAAACTTGATGACCCGCCCCTGCTGGACATCCGTGAATAGAGAGCGTCACGATTCATCGGAATCCTCCAGGATAAATATAGATTGTGGATTATGAAGCAAAGTGTATTGTCACTAATTAAATACACAAGGCGGTTCACGTGCAACACGTCATCATTTGGACGCACGAAATCATCATCATTATCATTATCATCATTATCATGATCATCATCATCATGATCATCATCATTATCATCATTATCGTCATTAAAATCATCATTATCATCATTATCTTCATCGTTATCATCATTTTCATCATCATTATCAGCATCATTATCATCATTATAATCATCATCACCACCACCACCACTTAGCAAAGACCCGCCGCAAACACGTCTGGCAGAATGCGCTGCACCCCCCCCCCCCTTTCCCGTGCTGACAAAAAAAAACCTCTGGCAGGGAGAGAGCGTGAGACGAGGAGACTCAGACAATTCCGTCTGCGCGACTCCTCTTATCTGCAGCCCAGATACGGGGCAGCCGCATGGGACGGCGTGGCCTGGGCCCGTCTGTTTGGGGGGGGGGGGGGGAGAGGTCCCCGCTGAGGCGAGACTGATGATCGACTGTCGTGCTCGGCTGATGTGAGCCCGAGATGCCTCCTCAAATCTGTGTAACCACGGGTGCCAAGATTTTATCGGGGCCCTTTGTTCCATTTGCTCCGCGCGTGTCTTCTGGAAAACCCGACGATAGGCGGTTGCTGCTGCTGCTGCTGTTGTTGTTGTGAACGGTGGATTCCTGGGCAAGTTGGAGGCAGTCGCCCTCCGCAGCAACAGCGGAGGGCCGAGGAGCGACGCTCACAACAACCACGAGCGGAGCTCGCGGGCGGATAAGACGCAGAGAGTTGGTACTGTGCGGGAGGGGGGGAGGGCGCAGTTGGTGCATCTGCCAGTCATCTCTAAACTAAAACTACACTCCTGATTTGAAGCTTTCGTGACTGCAGGAATCCATACTTTTTGGTTATTTTTTTATTTCTACCTACGTGACTTTACCGAAAGAACCAAAGAGTATGAAACTACACTTTTTGATTTTATTTTACCAGGTAAGGCCCACCGAGCTATGTGGCTCTTTTCAAGACGAGACCTGGCCACACATGACAGCTCAACGAAGTAGCTCATCATGTGGACATTTAGAGCAGCCAAATACTCGAAACGCGTGTTTATAAATGTGGAGGGGAACACCTCAGGACCCGGAGAAAAATCCACGCGACCATGGGGAGTGGGACACGCAGACTCCAAATACACAGCAGGGGTCAGGGTCGGTATCGATACCGCGGCCTCCTGTTTGCCAGGCGAGACGGATAACATCTCACCACCTGGGCGCCCATCTCGATTAGTCAACCCTTGACACCTGGGTCCGTTCCGTGACCTGCCAGCGGGCCTTCGACACTTCACGTGGCCTCCTCAAAGTGCACCTAGCCTGGCACAACGGCCGCGGTGAAGTCACCGCCACTTAGTGGTGAATGGCGGTTTTTGTTGATGGATTTCGCAACCCAATCTCAGTCTCTTGGCAGCGTGGCTAGGGAGGGCTTGGTGGAACAGTTTCCTCAACCACAACCATCGTCAGCTATGGTCAATCTACTGCTGGCTGCCGCCACGTCTTTGGCTCACGCGATGCAACAACTAAAGACAAACCAAGGGCTCATTTACGTGCCCCCCTTCATTGCTGCATTTTTGGGAGTGAGGTAGAACGCACTCAGAACGACACTGAAGAAACATCAACAGCAGATGGCAGATGATGATGATGGCGAAGAGTTGAGGGCCGCAGCTGCTGCTGCTGCTAGGGATGCGGACCCAGCTTCCGCCGTGAAGGGGCTGGATGGGAAGAGAGAGGATTTTCTAAGAGCCCCGGCGCCAGAGAACAGAATCATGAGAATATTTTTCAGGAAATGTATTCACGCTGGAGGAATCTATGAAGCTCTTTTTTTCACAGATGTCCAGTAGTTTCACAGATGTCCAGTAGAAATCGGTACCGCCTGCAGTAGCAAAGCTTCAATGCATTTTATATTGCAGACGAGAGTTAATTAACCTGATAACCCCCAGCTCATGTCAAATGGTTATCACACAATTCCCTGTTGTTGGCCACATTGAGATGTTGGAACAGCGAGGGTGACCGGCCAGCGATGTGCGCTCACGAGCTACACGGGGTATTATCTGATTGTACTACAAGTTCACTCACGCACTACACTCACAGTGCACACACAGTCCACAGAGCACACATAGCACATACGCAGTACGCACACAGAGTACACACGCAGTGTTGTCCCACGTCTGAAAGCGTCGCCGGGCTCGAGAGAATTCAAACCGCATGAATTGACATTTGTCTAGAAATAGCAGCGCCAAATCGCACAAACCGAACCCGCGTAAAGCGAGGGAAACCTGCACTTCCCTCGACTCCGTTTGTATTAATAACGTCACGGTTTCCAACTACAACCCAACCAACCGATCATTGTCATTGAGACCAAACAACAATCGCATCATCATCCTCATAGTTATAATAATTATAGGAACCACAATGTTTCGTTTGCGCTTACAAATCTATTTTGCAACGAAACTACAACACGCTCAGAGGCACACGTGTACGCGACGGAGCTGCTCGGGTTTAATTAAATTATCACGAAACAAAAAAAAGTGTATCTATTTTTTTGTCTCAGCCTCGTGAGTTGCGAGCAACACGATACACCCAGTACCGTAATTGTTTTTTGGTAAAAAAAAACGAAACATAAAGACACTCAATTAAAATGCTATGTTTTTGCTGTTGTTTCTTGATAGACACACTGCTAATTACGTGACTCGCCAACAGCAGCAGTTAATGCCGAGTGATTAGCGCTCGTCTTAAGCCACTATCACCGCCCTAATCCCCACGCCGCCAGGCTTAGCTTCGGAGACGACCATTCACATTCTTGCCTGTCCGCACGGAATGCCGCCGAATTTTAACCGCTTCGCCACTAGCCCTTCCACGATAATAACAATGGGGATGTTATCCACCTATATCGATCTACAGATATCAGGAAGCGATAAAGAGCAGGTGGGGAGTGGATGGGGGGGGGGGGTCACCGCGTGGAGAACAGTCGCGAGCGGTGCTTTTGACAAGACGCCGATATTGGCACAGAAGCACTCGGAGCCTCGAGTTTGAGCCCCCGGTCAGGGGCAAGAGAAATTGGTCGGTGGAGCGATATGTGACCATGGCGGTGGACTATTTGAACAGTCGGCCTTTGCTTCTTGAATCAACTGCCGACCTCACACGCAAGGACACCTCGCCCCCCCCCGGACGTTACGGGTCCTATAGTTGACGCGCAAAAAAATCGCATCACACGTAAAACGACACGATCACTCGTGTCGTCGCGGAGAATAGAGAGGCTTACTCTAACTCTCTCTCTCAGGGCCCTCTGTATGCGCTGTGAACAAGGGCCATTGCCCGGAACGTCGTCTAGAATACGCCTTGTTTCTGGAGGGAAAAGGCTTCGAGAGAGCGGGGGGGGGGGGACTAAAAAAACAACTCGCGTGGGAGCATTTGCTTGAAGAAGGCTCCAGCTGCTACGCGCGTGGCCATCACAGCGAAGATGTCTGGCTGAGAAATACAGAAATGATATTGTTCTTGTGAGGGAGGGTGGGGGGGGGGTAGTCATGAATATTAGTTATAGAGAGTTGGTGGGGGGGGGGGGCTGTTAATCTGAGTGGATTTCCATGCTGCGTTTCAATGAGCTCCACAGAGATGAAGTGCCTGTCACCAAAAACGCCGCCGCTGAAGTGGAAACATGATTTCTGATCAGGCGCATCATTTTTGTTGTCTGTGCGCTGCGTCTCCGTGCGTGCGTGCGCTTCTTTGTGTTTGTGGGGAGCGGTGGCGCAGTGGTTAGCGCGCTCACTGCGCTACGAACCCGGGCGAACAGAGTTCGATTCCCGCTCACGGCCAACACCGGTGACGATTATCTGAACCGGTCCTGGGCCTCCCCTAGGTCGACTCAGCCTTAACCGAGTAGCTGGTGCGGTGGGTAAACATCGCCGCTGGGGAGACAAAGACGGCCGGGTGTGGTGCTGTCCACCCGTACGCTCGTGCGCAGTTCCTTTCCTTCAACGGTGCTCGCTAACGGCACTTGCCCCAACAGTCTGTTAAGGCTACACGGGAGATCTTTGCCTCTATGTGCTTGGCTTGAGAGGGCCCATGCCTTTTGTTATATCTGCATGAGAATCAGTTGCACGATGAGTGTTGTGATTTTTTTGCGTGCGCGCGTGCGCGCGTGTGCGCGTGTGCGCGTGTGTGCTATCGAGGGGCTGGCATTTCATTTATTTGATTATTTAATAATACCTAGTTTGTAATGCGCCGAGCAGTCCGAGGACACGTGCCCTTGAATGACAATTTCGCGGCGAATAACAGCGAGCAGACAACGGCCACGAAACGATGATGATGTTGTTGTCGCATGCCAGTTAACACGGGCGTTTGTTACTTCGCTTTCAATTCCTAAAGCGTGACCTCCTGCGAGCGAACACGCTCGCTAGCCAGAGCCGTCCCAACGGTACGGCGAATCGGGGCGGGCCCCGCACTTCGGGGGGGTTCGGGAGACATGCTTCGACGGCACGGTGTCAAATGTAATACTTCTGGTTTGATTTGAAGTCATCGGGGTGCCCCACACTATTAAACTACGAAACAATTTTTCATTTTATTGTTTTACCAGGTAAGGCCCAACTGAGCTACGTAGCTCTCTTTCAGACGCGAGCTGGCCACAAAAGATAGCTCAACCAAGTGGCTCACCGCCACGTGGACATTTAAAGCAGCCAAATGCTCGAAACGCGTGATGTTGACTACAAATGTGGATGGGGAAAACCGGAGGACTCAGTAAAACAAATCCACGCGACCACGGGAAGAGCGGCATGCAGACTCCAAATATACAGCAGGCATGAGGGTCGGGATCGAACCCACGACCTCCTGCATACCAGGCGAGGGAGTTAACATCTGGTTCGCCCCGGGCCATGCACCCCCTATGAACGGCCCTGCTGCTGAGCCATTAGGAAACAGCCTAGTCACATGGAGTTGCTGCTCAGATAAGGATTGAGAGAGCGTTGGTAATCTCGTGTTAGCAGGCTCTGAGCCCGTGGAGGAAATTCCACGTTCCTGTGGCGGGGTGGGCAAAACGATAACAAGGACGACCGCTGTTGGCTTCTACTGCAGGGGATGATAACGGTGGGCCGGTGGCCCGGCGGCCGACTAAAGCAGTGAACACGGAGCAAAGGTGGAGTGACTTTATCCGGCCCCATTTGTTGCACTTGAGGGGATAAAGAGGAGGAGGAGGAGCAGGAAGAGGATGATGATGAGAGTAAGAAGAGGAGGAGAGAACGAGGTAATTATCGAAACGCACGGTGCGAAATAAGTCCAACATACACGCTTACATAGGTGTAAAACGAAAGGGGGATGAGGGCAAGGAGGAGGAAGAGGAGACTGGCAAGGAGAAGAGGAATAAGGAGGAGGAGAATGAGACGACGACGAGTTGAAGCACTCGCGGGAGAGAGGCGAACGGTGAGCCGCCTCTCGGCGCGGGCTCCCGCTTCCAGAGGGGCTCCCGCTTCCAGAGGGGCTCCCGCTTCCAGAGGGGCTCCCGCTTCCAGAGGGGCTCCCGCTTCCAGCGGGGCTCCCGCTTCCAGCGGGGCTCCCGCTTCCAGCGGGGCTCCCGCTTCCAGCGGGGCCCCTCTGGAAGCGGGAGCCCGCGCCAAGTTGAGGGGTGAGGCGTCGCTCTGTGTGGGGGGGGGGGGGGGGCGCGAGCGACGTCTGGCGCGGCCGCAAACCGGAGGCAAGGCAGGCCATGGAGGAGAGAGGCTTTTGCTCCACTTTGAATTCCCTCTCAGCGCCTCTTGAGAGCAGCGGCCGCAGATAACGGTGTGTAATTTCAGCTCTGTCGAGGCGATATTTGGGTCAAAGTTCTCAGAATTACGCCGTTTTGTGTCTATTAGCCGATTTGGTCCACAAAGAACAAGAACCGTGGGGTGCGTGACTTTTTGAATCAACAAGAGGGCACTCAAGAGCTTGCCAATGCTGGGCTGGGGTGGGTGGGGGGGGGGGCGAATGGCTGAGAGCCGCTGTTGAGATCATTACGGTGCAAAAATGGCACGAAATTATCGGCCTACGCGAGCGCGGAGCGGTAGGCGATCGCATGACACTCAGGGCGAAGCGCCGCGCGAGTCGCTCCGAAATTCTGAACGAAAATCGCCCGCCTCCTATTCATTCACTCTTTCGTGCGATACCGGCCGCGTAAGGGCAATGCCGCGTGTGTGCTGTGTTGTGTGTGTGTGCTGTGCTGTGTGTGCTGTGTGTGTGTGCTGTGTGTGCTGTGTTGTGTGTGCTGTGTTGTGTGTGTGTGCTGTGCTGTGTGTGTGTGTTGTGTGTGTGTGCTGTGTGTGTGCTGTGTGTGCTGTGTGTGTGTGCTGTGTTGTGTGTGTGCTGTGTTGTGTGTGTGTGTGCTGTGTGTGTGCTGTGTTGTGTGTGTGCTGTGTTGTGTGTGTGTGTGCTGTGTAGTGTGTGTGCTGTGTTGTGTGTGCTGTGTTGTGTGTGTGTGCTGTGTTGTGTGTGTGTGCTGTGTGTGTGCTGTGTTGTGTGTGTGCTGTGTGTGTGTGCTGTGTGTGTGCTGTGTTGTGTGTGTGTGCTGTGTGTGTGTGCTGTGTTGTGTGTGTGCTGTGTTGTGTATGTGTGCTGTGTTTGTGCTGTGTTGTGTGTGTGTGCTGTGTGTGTGTGTGCTGTGTTGTGTGTGTGCTGTGTGTGTGTGTTGTGTGTGTGCTGTGTGTGTGCTGTGTTGTGGGGAGCGATAGTGTAGCGTTAAGCGCTCTGCGCTATGAACCCGGCGATCTGGTTTCGATTCCCGCTCACGGCCAACACCAGTGACGATTATCTGAACCGGTCCTGGGCCTCCCCTAGGTCGACTCAGCCTCAAATGAGTACCTGGTGTGGTGTGTTAACATCGCCACTGGGGAGATAAAGGCGGCCGGGCGTGGTGCTGACCACCCACCCCACCGTGTACCGTTTCGGCCTTCATAGGTGCTCGCTAACAGCACTTGCCCCTACAATCTGTCAAGGCTATACGGGGGATGTTTGTCTTTGTGTTGTGTGCGTTCAGCGGAGCAGTGGTGCAGCGGTTAGCGCGCTAAGCTCCCGATCCGGCCCCCCGAGTTCGATTCCCGCTCACGGCCACTAATAATAACGATTATCTGAACCGGTCTTGGGGCCTCCCCTAGATCGACTCGGCCTCAAATGAGTGCGGTGTGCGTGTGTAACGACGGCCGGGCGGGCGTGGTGCGTGCGTTTAAAGCTGTGTTTGGGTTGACTCAACCTCAAATGAGTACCTGGTGCGGTATAAAAAAAAGACCACATCGTTACTGGGGAGACAAAGGCGGTCGGGCGTGGTGCTGTCCCCCCCCCCTCCCGCTCAGTGTGCCGTGGCGGCCTTCATTAGATGCTCGTCGCTAACAGCACTTGCCCCAACAGTCTGTTGAAGACTCGACGGGGGGATCTTTGTGTTTTTGTGCAATGCTAATAATATTTATATAAATAACACGTGTCGCATTAAATGAGCAGGCTGTTAACAGCAAACACGTGTTGCCGGGGTCCTATACAATGTTTAAGGATTTTGTTGATAACGGAAGGCAGGGAAATATATTGCTTTACCAATTATTATTATTATCATCATCAGACTGCTCCGTGTTTCATTCAAAGCTCAGTACTTTATAATTGTATGAGAGCCAATTGAGAATGCGTCTCTTTTTCAAGAGAGGCAGAGAGAGAGAGAGGGCGAGAGAGAGAGAGACAGAGCTGGAGGGGAAAACAATGGAATAGATTCCGTGTAATTCAAAATCCCAATTAGGGTGGAGTGATTAAAAACGAATCTTGCGCGGACAAAGTAAAACACACACTGTTGTAATATCGATAGGTTGCTTTGTCTCTACGTATATATGTTTCGGACGAAGTCAAAGCGAAGCTATCGTGATAGCAGTTGCGATGCAATCAGAATGTAGATACTCCGTGTGGTTGTACCTGTGGTGAACCATTAATATAATGTATCTCTCCAGGTGACCGCCTTCAAACACATGCTTACAACGAATGTACATTATATTTAAGTGCAGTATGTTTATATATATGGCTGCGTTGTACGGGATCTTGCGATGCCCATATATTTAAATGTAATATACATTCAAAGTATTATTATTTGCAATGTGCATTGATGTGGTAGCGTAGCGGTTAGCGTCCTATGCTATAAACCCCGCTCACCGAGTTCGATTCCCGTAAACGACCACCAACACCCAGTGATGATTATCTGAACCGGTCCTGTGCCTTCGCTATGTCGACTCAGCTTCGAATAAGTACCTGGTGCGGTGTGTAGTAAACATCGCCACTAGGGAGACAAAGGCGGTCGGGCGCGGTGCTGGCCACCCGCCCCATCGTGGGCCGACCGCACCTTTATAGGTGCTCGCTACAGTCTGTTGTGTCAGTAAAGGGACGTTGATTGACAATACTGCACCACATCTAGTCGAGTACGGATGGGTTAAAAAGCGAGAGCCCAGGACTGTTTCAGATATCACTCGCCGCTGGAGTTAACGATATAGCGTTTATACATAGGTATAGCATGAGTGTGAGTTTGTAAGCCGATCATAATGTAATAACCGTACGTCACCCACATTTCAAATATATGGGTATGCATTGTGACGTTACAAAGTTCAATGCGCACCTTTAATATGATCCATGTTTACAGCCCGTTGTCAATCCACTGCTAAATGAAGGCCACCCCACGGCATGCCAATCGTAGGGATTGTTTGTTTGACCATACTTCACCACGCCGGTCAAAGCAGGGGGAGTCCAAGATCGGTTTAGGCACAGCGCTCGGCACCAATGTTATCCGTGGCCGGGAATCCAACTCGGGTGGCCGGGGTTCAGGGCAGGGTGCGAGTTAACCACTGGCTATCGGACGGAAACGAAACGGTGTGGGATTACTTGAATCGCTAAAGTTGCTTACTCGCGAACGCGCTAGAACGCACGAGGCCAAGGATCAATGTGCTGGACTCGAGCCATCAGAGATATCACACAGACCGAGCCAACTTGGTGTGTTTTATTAACCACAGATCATTCGTCTCCTGATAAAAAAACATTAAAACCATTCTCATGCTCCATCATCGCTGTTTAGCCAAACTATGAAATGCGAGTTCACAAAACAGGCCAGAAATAGACGAACGTTTGGCAAAATATTTAACCTGCCTTTGTCAATATTCCAAAGGTCGTCATACATTCGCCTCTCCAGCGACACTGACCCGAGAGCTTTGTTTGGATGGCTCTCGCTGGCTTTCACCACAAAGACAAAGATCTCTCGTATCGCCTTTAACAGACCGTTGGGCCAAGTGCTGTTAGAGAGCACCTATTAAGGCCGGAACGGCACACGACGGGGTGGGTGGCCAACACCACGCCGGGCCGCTTTTGTCTTCCTAGTGTCGATGTTTTTTGTTGTTACACCACACGAGGTACTCATTTGAGGCCGAGTCGACCTAAACACACGGCTTTAAACACACGCAACACACTGCCCGCTCGCCCGCTCGCTCCCTCGCTCTCGGCTTAACACACTGCAGGCAAGCTTTCGGTGTCACTTTTCAAAGTGACATGGTGGTTGGTGGGGGTGGTGGTGAAATATTAAAAACACAATCCGACCACTTACGGGCTGCGATTATTGTACAAACATCGCGAGGGACTCAGAATAATCATTTTGGTGCTTACCATTAGCAGCAGCATCATCATCATCATCCTGGGCCATTATCGATCCACTGCTGGATGAATGCATCCCACAAGCCGTCAACCATCTCTCACGATGCTGCGATATCAGACCGCCATTTGTGAATTTCCCAAATGTGAATTTCGAATCGTCGACTTTTTTTGCCTGTTCCCACTGGCGGTTTTTTTTTATTCTGCGCGCGTTATCGTGTGTCCGACGTCGCGATAACGCCAGCTCTCCTGTACACGCGTGTCAATTACACGCGTGTACAGGAGAGCTGTCGTTATCGCGACGAACACGCGTGTAATTGACACGCGTGTATTGAACACCGAAATCTACCCACCCACACACTCTCTCATAACCCCCCCTCCTCCCCCAAAAAATCCGCACATGCTCACGCGGCGATGCTTAGATTATGATCGCGTAGTGCGCGCTGCGCTTGTATGCGTGGGGAGTGGTGGCGCAGCGGTGAGCGCGCTGCGTCGCGAACCCAGAGATCCGAGTTCGATTCCCGCTCAGGGCCAACACCAGCGACAATTTTCTGAACCGGCCCTGGGCCTCCGCTAGGTCGACCCAGCCTCTAATGAATACCTAGTGAACATCGCCACTAGGTTTTGTTGTGTAGCGTAGCGGTTAGCGTGCTGCGCTACGAACCATTGCGACCCGGGTTCGATTATTTGAAGCGGTCCTGGGGCCTTCCCGAGGTCGACTCAAAGGCGGCCGGGCGTGGTGTTGGCCACCCACCCCCTTCATAGGTGCTCGCTAACAGCACTTGCCCCTACAGTCTGTTAAGGCTATACGGGGGATCTTTGTCTTTTTTTGCGCGTTGCTGCTGAAGAGCGGGCAGACATTCATTGCCAGCTCCTGTTATTTGAAGGTGCAAAAACCTCGCTCGTGAGAATGCGCCGTGTGGCGCGTGCCGGGACACGATAAGCGGAAACGCTGCATGACGGTGGTGGTGGCGGCGGTGGTGGCGGTGGTGGCGGTCACTGCAGTGTGGTTATCGACAACAACAAAAAAGCCACTCGCGGAGTTTTCCCGGAACGTGCGTCGAGCTAAAGGGAATCATTTGCAAATCGATGAGTTCCGTTGTGCGGTGACTTTCATGCAATATGTCGCACAAGAACGCTTCTGCACAACCCCCCCCCGCCCCCCCCCCCCCCCCCACGGTGTCTGATCCTGATATTTTGTTTTTGAAGGGTTAAAAAAAGGCAGCAATTATCGCAGGTGAAAGTGAAAGAAGGTAATCTGCCGTCTTGTTTTGACGTTTGCCACCGTGTTCAAGCCGCCGAGGAGAATCATCATCGTTATCATCATCATCACTGTCATCATCATCATAAATAATCGCCATCATCGTTAGAATCACCATCATCACCAATGTCATCATCATCATCACTGTCATCACCACCATCAATCTTCACCATCATGGCACCGAAACGCCATAATCATCATCATCACTGTCATCATCATAAAACATCGCCATTATCGTCATAATCACCATCACCAATGTCATCATCATCATCATCACTGTCATCACCACCATCAATAATCACCATCATAGTACCGAAACGTCATAATCATCATCCTTTTTGTCATCATAATTATCATCATAACTGTCACGATGCGTTGTTTTGTTTATCTATGTATTCTAAGCACTTCTTAATTTGAGCAGGAATAGTGTAGAACGTTGTTCCGGAAATATTTTTTATAACGCCGGTACAATTTAGTGAACTGCAAAAATATGCTTTTTTCATGGGATTCTAGATATATATGTAAGCAATAAATTAGGATTATTATTAATATTCGTAATCGGCTTAAATTGTACTCTAGCGGTAGTGCCTTGCGCAGATAATCCCTTCTTCAAGCCGGTCTATAGCACCGGATCCTCAACAAATAAACAATAATTATTAAAACGTAACACGGCGCAGGTTTTCGCGACTTGTATTCCGCTTTACCACTAATATTAGGCTCAGATCGCCGCGAGAGTGAAGTGTTGTGTCGCACACCATCCGCCACCCGACACGGCCAATTAACAGCGTTGCCACGTGATGCACAAACGAGGACAAATTTATTTCCGCCAAAGCAGCAGCAGCAGCAGCAGCACGACCACCGGTGCTTTGGACGGAACTCGTCAACATCGAACAGCTTGGCAGTTGCCAGCAACTGCCTGGCAATGTTGGTTTGTAGCGACCAGCGTTCGCAGAGTCAGGTTGCTTGATGATGAGGATGGATCTCCGACACCACCAGGAGCTGCTGATGCAGTCAACACAGTGCCCGCTTTCGTTCAGGTGACGCATCTATTCATTTCGTTCGTGTCAGGTGGCGGAAGGGTGTACGACACAACATTTCTACTTTCGCAGTGATCCGACCCCAACAAAGATATTTCGAATCAATCCTCGTGAAATAATAATAATACAATGTTTGGAATTATATTATTATAATAGAAAAAAAGAAGTACTATAGCTCAATAGCTCACACAACACACACGTTAGACACATATCACACCGCACCTATATAAATTCCGCTCGTTATTCCCAAACGATTGAAAATAAATATAGGACGCTTCGGTTTAAAAATGTATATACATGCACCTGCAACAAAATTCACCAAAAGGTATATATCGCGGTGGCGAGATGTGATCCCGGATCCTGACGGTGCTTGTTGTTGTATATTTGAAAGCCGCGTGTTGTTCTCTCTCTCTCTCAGTGGTGGTCGCGTGGATTTTTTTTCCGGGTTCGTCCGGTTTTACCCCCCTCTCTCCTCCCCCGCTCAACATTTAGAAACAACACGCGTTTAGATGGTTTGGTTGCTACTACAAATTCCCACGTGTTGATGATTATATCGGCCACTTCGATATTGAGCTATCATCACGTGTGGCCATCGCCACCTCTGAGAAGATAATAAAACCTCGGTGGGCCTTTATCTGGTAAAGATATATTCAAAGCGATACCAATTACGCATTGTAAACCCTACGTTGCAGATGCTGCAAGTGTCGTGAAGAGTTATTTAGCAGCAGCAGCAGCGGCCACTACGACAATGCGCGTCTGTATGGAGGGGACGAGAAGGGTGAATAACTACCACACAGACACACGCGCGCGCACGCACGCACAGCGATGTTGCTTACTTGAAATGAAACAAGACCACTTGCAGTATTTGTCATGTCGGGTGCCTGAGGCAGGGTGAGGGCCAGTGAGGGAGCCTCAAAGAGTGCTTATTACGGCCAAAGAGCTATCTCAACCCTCCTGTATAAAACATATCCCAAGTAAAAGTGCTCTCCTCTTGCAGTGCTGCCGACTTGAGCCACCGTGTTGAGAGCTCGAGGGCGAGATATTTAATGACAGCCACGGGACCCCCCCCCCCCCCACACACCGAGGCGACATAAACCGGGCTCGGCTTGGCACGGCAGCTCGCTCCCGTGGACCGCATGGCTACATAACAACGGGGGAACACGCAGGCACACACGGTGTGGCCGCGGCGGTGGTTGTAGCAGTAGCAGCAGTAGTCGTGATGTCGCACGGGTACAGTCGATGGGGCTTGTGGGTAGAGGTGAGAAGACCCAGGGGTGAAAGTGAAATGGAAGGGCCCCGTCCTTCTTGCCCGCTTGTTTTTTTTTAATTGTTGTTGCGAGCGATGGGACCATCTGAGACGAGTTCATCATCGCCATCATCATCATCATCGCCGTCGTCGTCATCTGTCGGGCGCGCCGCGCTCGCGTGCAGCGCGAAAGGGAACCCGTGAGTACGCGTTGACTGTGCGCGCGCGTGTGGGCAGCGGTAGCGTAGTGGCTATACGGCTGCGCTACGACCCCAACCCACCCACCCCACCCAACCCCGACCACCCGAGTTCGATTCGCGCTCACGGCCAACGCCAACGATGAAATATCTTGAACAGGAAACTGGGACACTGCCTCAGGTTGACTCGTCCTTAACACGTGTACCCGCTGCGGTGTGTTTAACATGAGCACTGGGAAGACAAAGGCGGCCGGGCGTGGTCTTGGCCACACATGCGCTCTGTGCGCCGTGCCAGCCTTCATTAGGTGCTACTCGCGAACAGCACTCGCTTCGAAGTTCTGTTGAGAGGCAAAACGTGGGGGGGGGTGGGGGGGGGGGTCGGGTGTTGCGATCGAAACGTCGTAGTTTTTTTTGGGGGGGGGGGCTGGGGGAATCTTCGTGGTTGGCTATGACGGTTGGCAGCTGGTGCGAGGATATTGCGACGCGAGAAGCGTTTTGATTCATCCCTTTCGAGTTGTAAACAGCCACGCGGAATGATCCCTTCTCGGTGGTGAAAGGGGGCCCCCCACTTGCACCTCGTGCGTGCCGTGAGCCGAGCGAAATCGCTGGAAATGATCTCATCTCTCTCTCTTCCTTACTCTCTCCTTCTCTCGCCCCCTTCTCTCTCTCTCTCTTTGTGTGCGAGCGATGAAATTCGTTCAGGGCGCTCGCTCGTGGCGAGAATATTTGTTTAACCTTATCTCTTCACGATGCGTTAAAGAGCTTATTCGGGAGCGATACGAGGTGGTGGATGGAAGGCGAGCGGTGAGCGCGCCCGACTTTACCAACGCGGCCGAGGAATGACTTCATTATATTTTTTTACGAGTTGGCAAATTTCGCGTTTCTCTCTCTCTCTCTGTTGTTGTGTGTGTGGGGGGGGGGGGGAGGGGGGGGTTCTTTCTCTCTTCTCCTTCACGTGGAGACTCTGCCGCCCCACCACCACCACCCCCTCCACCCGCACTCCTCTACGAGAAGTTGCAGCTGCGCTGCTTTCTGCTGCTCTCCACTCAGCCAAGGAGGCCTTCACAAGAGGCCCTCAGTACCGCAGCAGCCGCCCCCTGCTCGCCCCCTCACCCCTCCTCAGACCCCTTAAGCCACTCAGATCCTGTAGCGCTATCGATTCGGCCTTCCAAATGCATTCATTTATTTATTTCGTACGCACTTTTCTTTTTGCGCGCTTCGTAGTGGTCGAGAGGCATGGGGATTCGAGACGGTCACAAGGAGACCTTGGCGTGCGGTGGAGGTATTCCTTCTTTACTCGATTCCAGTGAAGAGGGTACCCCCCCATCCCCCATCCCCCCTCACCCTACCTGCCCCCCCCCCCACCCACAGCCCGCACCCCCCACCCACTCTCCAGCGTGCGCCGAAGGCAGAAGCGAGGGATGGGATATTTTTGTTTGTTTGTTTGTTAAAGAACGGCATTCGTCCTCCCGCGCGTCTGTGCGAAGGAAAAGTTCGGCGCTGATTGCGCGCGACATGAAACGCTTCACGTGGTTCATTTAGGGTCACGTGGCTCATTAGGGCCACGTGGCTCATTAGGGTCACGTGGCTCATTAGGACCACGCGGCTCATTAGGGTCACGCGGCTCATTAGGGTCACGCGACTCATTAGGGTCACGCGGCTCATTAGGGTCACGCGGCTCATTAGGGTCACGTGGCTCATTAGGGCCACACTGCTGCGCCACGTTTAATAAGCGAAGTCCACGCGTTGTTTTGTCTCGTCGCTGGAAACCTTCGACGTTGTTAGATTAGATTGTTGTTGTTGTTGTGAAGAAAAATGCTAATGTTGTGATATGCCCGGATTTCTTACGTTCCTAACACACCCCCCCACCCATCCACCCTCTACCCTCCTTCCACATCCAATTCTGTCTTTATATCTCCGTAAAAATGTACATGAGCACGTTTTTTGGCTTTGTAAACTAACAGCGCACCATTAAAACGCGAGTCAACCCAGGGGGGATGGGGGGATGGGGGGTCGTGGGTGGGAGGGGGTAAAGATGAAAAATAGTCTGAAGAAATCTTTCTTTGTAAATGGCACTTTTTAAGTATTTATTTAATATTATTTCTACATATATGTTTGTAAGGCAATTACAAAGGGTGGATAGGGAGCAACTGCAGTGCTTTCATAAGGTGTAAGTCACACAGACTTAGTCTCGGTGTGAGTTTTTAAGCAATTCCCTACGTAAGAATCACACATCAAATGCATTATACGCAGCGTGGGTATGCAATGCCGAATTAAAATTAAGATAATTAATATTTACTGCCCATTCTCAATGTTTGACCATACTTCACCACGCTGGTCAGCGCGGATTTGTGAAGAGCAACCATCACCGGTTCAGATGTCACTCGTCACCGATGTTGTTTGATGTGGCCGTGAAACCGAACTCGGGTAACTGGGGTTCATAGCTTAGGGCGCTAATCATTGCGCCCCCACTCCATCCCAATGTCCAATGTACAGGGAGCTTCAAAATAAAGGGCACTTTCGTTTTTAATGGAAAAAGAACGAATAATACACTGCAACATGAAAATGTTTATTTATTCATTTAAAGCTTTCGTGACTGCAGGGATTCATATTCTTGGTTCTTTCGGTAAAGTCACGTAAGAACCAAGAATATGATAATGTATGTTAATAGCATCAAAAAGTCAAAGTGCATCCCAACTTGTTCGCCATCGTTGTCAACACGTGGCCTGGATTCTTCTCCAGGTGGGCTCCAGAGCCCGGAGGCAGCAGCACATGTCACGTGGTATTTGTTGCAAATTCTCAGAAGTGTTAACAATGTTTTTGAGGCAACCTGTATAATGCAGTGCTTTTTAACATTCACTGCAGCCTTGCACCCCATTTGGTTCTCAATCGTAAAAAAAATAGTATAATGTTAATAAATACAGAGGGTTTGATGAATAAAGTAAGGTGAACTTGCATTGCCCGTGCTTAACTTGTGTTTCGATGATTTACCTTCTAAAATAATCTGGCCATGTCTCGCACCCCCAATTTAAGAACCGCCGGTAAAATGTTTCCTATTCTCAACATACCTTAAATATACTCGGCGCACAACCTTTTGTAACCACCGATGGCAGTTTTACGTAACGTCCTCTATTTAATTTAGCGATAAATTAATTACCAATTGAATTGTTTTGACCACATTTCATACGATCATCATCGATCACCATACATATTGAGATAATTGTGGACCAATCCTGGCACGTAACGTTCATTGAAACACACACACACGTGGATTGCAAGCGGCAGCCGTTAGCGACTGATAGTTTTCATCCATTCCCACTTGGAATATTTTCTTCGTCTCATGGAAGGGGCGCCGTGGTGGCGAGATGTTACCCCCCTCTCTTGGTATACAGGAGATCGTGGGTTAGATCTCGACCCTGACGCTTGTTGTGTATTTGGAGTTTGCATGTCTCTTTACCCGTGGTCGCGCGTGGATTTTTCTCCGGGTCCTCTGATATTACCTCCACATTTAGAATCAGCATGTGTTTAGAGTATTTGGTTGGTATACATTTCCCCTTGATAAGCCACCTCGCTGAGCTATTAATTGTGGCCCGGTCGCTTCTGAAAAAGACCTATACGTGTGCAGCTCAGTGGGCCTTACTTGGTAAAATAAAAAAAAAATAGATTATCAAGTATTATTCACAGCAGTTATGGGCAGCGGGTCAACGTTGTGGGTTCCATAGGACAGCACAGGAAATACCATCGTCCTATACGGTACTTCTATGCTCAGACATCTATGATCTCTCCCATTCCCTAGCCCCGCTACCGCATGGACCATTGTGGTGAAGTATGGTCAAATAACTCCCACGATCCGCACTGCAGAGAATTGATGCAAAGGCTGGCAATGTGCATGTGCAATGGTAGGCCGTTTGTCCGTATATGTATATTCATAACTGCACCACAACACAGATTCGTATATGTTTCTAAAATACACGGTAGCATTGGTGTCAATTTTATAAATATCACGGCAACGTTAATGAGCCAAACGGCCGAGCGGTGGCACAAGCAAGCTAAACCTCGGAGTCTATTTTTTATTTATTTTACCAGGTAAGTCCCACTGAGCTATATAGACATGTTTCAGAAGCAACCTGGCCACGAATGATAGCTCAACGAAGTGACGTATCGTGTGGCAATGTATAGAGCAGCCAAATACTCTAAACGCGTGATGTTGATTCGAAATGTGGAGGTATAAACCTGAGGACTGTGACCATGATCAGAGAGACACAAACTCCAAATGTATAAGCGTTAGGGTTGGGATCTATCCCACGACCCTCCTGCATACAAGGCGAGGGAGACACAATTTTCGCCACTGCAGCGCCCAACGTGCTGTAATTGTCACCGATTGTCATCATTATTTACGCACCGATTCAGTTATGGGGTGGATTAAACATATTCGAATATTTTTAATTCCGAGAGAGAGCGCACGTGATATTCCTCGACCGAGTCGTCAGCTCCCTTCCCGTGACTTTCTGCTCCGAGTATTTTTAGGGTGTCGGCAGAAGCACTAAAACGTCTGTATCGCTCGGACACGAATCCCCTGTATAGCCTCAACAGACTGTTGGGGCAAGTGCTGTTAGCAAATGGCACCGATGAAAGGCAGGCACGGCACACGAGGGGGTGCGTGGCCAGAATCACGTCCGGCTGAGTCGACCTAGGGGAGACCCACGACCGGTTCAGATAACCGTCACTGGTGTTGCCCGTGAGCGGGAATCGAACTCGGGGCGACAGGTTCCGAGTGCCGCGCGCTCAGCACACTCAACATCATCATCAACAACACTGTGCTACAGAGGATCACATCTATAAAGGTGACGTTTCGGGTAATGACCCTTCCTCACAGCACAGCCAGAGTCCCTCAACACATTGACGAGTTGTGTTGAGTATTTGTCTTACACGTGTTCAACCACCAAGGCGCTTTCGCAGAAGTTTTTTTTCCATACTTAAACGGGATTCTTCGGTGATGCGGTGTTTGTCAGCCGTGCACGAGCATAGTTCATATTTGCCCAGCACAATTAAAGCTCCATTGCGGATTTTCTGTCCCACCGAAAGAAAAAAATGGGTGGTGGGGGGGGGAAGACGAACGAACGTGAATTTTCACACGAAGTGTTAAGACGAAACACTCCCACCCACTGCAGCGCCCACACGTAAAAAAAGAATCAGATCAAAGTCAGATTTTTTTCTCCCTCTGTTTTCCTTCTCAACGCCAGGCTTTGTGTCACCAGTGTTTGACTTCTGGGGCCGAGATGCACCGTGAACGAGTGCGGCCCGCGATGACGGCTCTCGTGAGATTTGGAGAAAGGCATGCGTGGACGATGAAGTAAGTCTCAGTCGATCGAGAAGAGGCCACTCCAGGCTAAAGGCACCGGCGATCAATCTCTGCCCGCCGGAGCGAAGTGAAGAGCGCGAGTCTCGGGGGCCCTCTTCAAGACAAGCCTCGTCCACACACAGTCAGGGCCACGCCTCGCCTTAAGGGAGAAATCAAAAAAATGATTCTGCTACTTGGGAGACGAACAAAAGGGGACCGCCTAGGAAATAAATAAATAACTAGATTGCTGCGGTGGTGGTGGTGGTTGTGGCGGCATCGATTTTCAGCGGGGTGTCCGAGATAAATTCACGGAAGTTTAACAAAGTGCACCCAGGTCAATCCTGGGTCCCGCATGTCTCCGTGGTTGTTCGACGAAGCGTCAGCTTGGAACGCGATGTCGACTCGGCGAGGCGTTTGTGTTATTTGTCGTTGACATTTTTGCGGGCTCAGAAAAAAAAATACGTCGCGACAGGTTGGGGAAGAGGCCCACAGAGAGCCGAGTGAGCGAGGACGTCTCCTCGCGTCGCTTGTATTGCCGATGTAATAGATCGTCATCACCACGGTGCACTCGATGGACTCAGAATAATAACAATAACAATACTCATGAGCAGAAACAGAATCAGAATATCGATCTATACTGGAGGAATCCGATATGCTATAAAGCTCTTTTTCACAGATGTTCAGTAGGGGGCAGTTCAGAAAGTTCCAACAACAAGAACAAATCATAATGCCACTCTGTCCAGTAAAAACCTCACCAAGTCTGCAGGCTATTTATTTATCTAATATTTATAATGATCCCACTAACTTAGGATGTTTGGGCCAATTCCATGAATGAGATCTGTTGGCTTCGCCTGGGAGGGAATGGGACACCCTGGATAAACGCCCACCACGCTTACGAGGAGATAACATTCACCACTTCCACTTTCTGACCATCTCACAGCCCCATACCTCCAACACCTGGCAAACCCTGAGGTCTCCCATACAAGTGGCTTACTATACTCGACAATACCGAGGTTCTGATGTTAGCTTCAGGTTTTATTTTGCCACAGGTGCCACTCATTGGACAATACGTCGTCATTTTCGATGCGGTACCTGGTTCTACTATAAACCGCTTACTACAGCAAAAAAAAAAATGCACGAACAAAACAATCCAAAAGCTGCTGTGCATGGCCAGGTTTCCGAACGGCTCGGTCGCGCATCAACAGCACGGTACAACCAGCACAGAGAAAATAGAAGGCTGGTAGAACGCAGCACATACACTAAGTATTGGGTGCTAACTAACATCCAAGGTCGATAACATCGTCACAAACAACACAACCTAAAGTCCGCAGAGCAGAGCGATCGGTGGCTCGTGCCTGTGAAATAAAATCTGAGGTCCAAGAGGGATTTAACGTCGGACAAGGATGGTGAGGTTTTGAGCTCAGCAAGGACTGATGATTTTGGCCGTGGACAAATGTTGAGTTCAGTTGCAGCGTGTAGAACGGACGCCGTGTGGTGTTTGATTACACAACGTAACACAATTTTTGTTCCTGGGTAGTAAGTGTTCTTTTGTAATTGCTAATGCCTAAAAAGTATAGAAAATGTCTATTATTCCGCGCGAACTTTCCTTTTGTGACCAGGACAGTGATATTTTTTTTTAATTTAGCATTTTTCAAGTCAGAAAAAAACAACATGTTAATACAAATTCACATGTATTTATACTAAAGTAATACAAAAAATACTAGAAAAGATTTAGAAGTGAGTAGTTTTTCGATATTTACGATTATACTGTAAATCACTTTCATGAACCAGCCCCCAAATGTCGTCTCCCATCATGTTCTCGTCATACTGTCCTTGGTAGCGGCGTTCAAAGTCCAGTTTATCCTGGTAAAAGCGCTCGCGTTGCTCCTCCGAGTACGCTCCCATGTTCTCCTTGAATTTATCAAGATGAGCATCAAGGATATGGACTTTGAGGGACATCCTACAGCCCATTGTGTCATAGTTCTTCACCAGAGTCTAAACCAGCTCCACGTAGTTTTCGACCTTCTGATTGCCCAGGAAGCCACGAACGACTGCGACAAAGCTATTCCCAGCCGCTTTCTCCTTACTAGTGAGCTTCTTGGGGAATTCATTGCACTCCAGGATCTTCTTTATCTGTGGTCCGACGAAGACACCAGCTTTGACCTTTGCCTCAGACAGCTTGGGGAAGACGTCTTGAAGGTATTTGAAGGCTGCCGATTCCTTATCTACAGCTCTGACAAATTGTTTCATAAGGCCCAATTTGATGTGCAGTGGTGGCATCAGCACCTTCCGGGGGTCCACCAGTGGCTCCCACTTGACGTTGTTCCTCACCACAGAGAACTCGGTCCGCTCTGGCCAGTACCACCTGTCGTAATGCGCCTTGGTGTCTAAATCTTTTGTAGTCGTTTTTGAATTACTTTAGTATAAATACATGTTCATTTTTAATAATATGTTGTTTTTTAATCACTTTATGTGAACGAAAAGACACAAATTTGCCCGTTTTCTCATTGAAAATAGGTAAATAAATAAATAAAAATCACTGTCCTGGTCAAAAAAGCAAAGTTTGTGAGGAATAATATCAATTTTCTGTACTTTTGAGGCATCAGCAATTCGGAAATAACACTTACTATCCAGGAACAAATAAAAATTGCTACACAGTGTTAGTAATCGTCTACATTGGGAGCCCAAAGCCAGTAGTGGAAATTCCACGTTATTATGGCAGAGTCAATTCTATACACAGGGCATATGGCATAGAGTATTTGCTGCATGGAACTTCAGCTTTGGCTTCTATGTATTTAACAACCAAAGTAAAAACGCACTCCCAGCCACACAAACACAATGCAGCAAATAGTCTTAATGATTTGGCATCAAAAATTATGTCGATGGGTCCTTTAAAATGTATTTTCTGTAGATTTTTGAGAACTCATTATTTACACAAGACCACTCACACAGACTGCAAAGCCAACGATGGTCCGCGTGGCTCTTTGCAGGCTGTTGGGGCAAGTGCTGTTTTGACGAATTTTCAGTACCCATGAAGGCCAAAACGACGTCGCCAGTCGCCTTTGTATCCTCAGTGCCGATGTTCACACACTGCACAAACGTATTCAGTTTTAAACTTAAATCGAACCTATTTTTTTAGTATTTTACCAGGTAAGGCCCACTGAGCTATGTAGCTCTTTGTCAGAAGCGACCTGACCACAAACGATAGTTCAAGTCAGTGGATTATCACGTGGAAATTTATAGCAGGCAATTTTTTTTTCTTCTTCTAAATCTGGAGGTAAAAATCGGAGGACCCGGTGAAAAATCCATGCGACCACGGGGAGAACTTACACACGCCTAATACACATCAGGCGCCTGGAGTCGGGATCGAACACCACAACCTCCTATATATCAGGCAAGGTAGTTAACATTTTGCCACCGTGTCGCCGAGGCCAACTCAATCTAGGGAATGGCTCAGGACCTATTCAGATGTCCGCCACTGTCATTAACCATATTGGGGAATCGAACGCGGGTTGCCAGGTTGCAAGAGCAATGCGCTAACCAATCGACCACCACTCCCCACACCGCCTACACACGCGCGCGGGTACAGTGGCGTTGTAGTGAAAAATCGGTGCGTTAAGGCCCTCTCCAAATCAACCCTCCAAATCTGAGTGTACAGCGCGCACCGCCGTGTCATTAAAATGACAGAAATTGTGGATGACCCCTGAGTCAAGTATTTAATGCCTTTCACCGTGTTCATAATGGACAGGCGAAGATGAATTCATAATTACGTGGGAAATTACGCGACGTTCGCGCCGTAGAGGACCCTTGACAATATCTGACCTCGCGGCCCGGTGATAAACCTTTTTTTTCTGAACAAGGCCTCTTTTTTTTGTTCACGGGTTCACAAATAGCCATCGCCAAGAAGGCTCCACCCCCCTTCAGACCCTCGTGCCGTTGACGTTTTAGCGAGCCGACCCTGGTCGAGATATCGCCTGCTGGGCTAAAAAAACACAAACGAAACGGGGCGCAAAGAGGGACATATTTATTTACCCCCACCACCCCCCTTGCTCCTCCTCCTCCTCCTCCCTCCTTCTTTCTCTTTCTTCTTGTGCTGCTGCTTCTGCTCCTGGGCAGCTTGAACAAGCTGTCGTTTTAAAAAAAAAAAAAACATCTCTCAAGATGGTTTTGCTTGAAGTCTGTTGTTAATCCGGAGCATTGGGCTTGGGTCCTTCAAAGCAACCAGCAAAAAAAAAGCCACTCTTTGAAACCGCCAAAGGGGCAGAAAAGAGCACAGACATCCGATGGAGTGCTGGGAACCCTGACGAGGTCTCGGTCGTTCAGAGCGTTCTCGAGGTGTGCCGCATTAACCAAACTTTTACGTTTAAGCGCGACAGCCTGGCACTGATGCACTCGGCGAACGGCGGCGGTGGTAGCAACCGGGTTAATTGCGACAATCGACATTTGTGTTTTCCTAAACCGGAGAACTATACTCAAATAAAATGAAAATTAAAGCATTCGAGTCAAAACTCTTTCGTTTTCAAATAAGGACTCAAGCGCAGTTTGTTACAAAAACTGCCCTTGCTGAAAAATAATTCCAATAATAAATAATATATTTTTCTATATTTTTCAAACTAATATCCCGCACCTCCTTTGGATGTGACCGTCCGTCTCTCCTTCCCTCCAGACGTGACGTCCTTGCCAACCAGGACAACTTTTTTTCCCCTAATATCGCATAATACTATACAACAGGTACGTAAAGATGTGCTGTGAATAAGGGCCATTGCCCGAAACGTCGCCTTTTACATAAGTTTCCTTTCAAGGCCACGCAGTGCTATTGACGCAATGTGTTCCGTTGTGTTGAAAAGTTTAGCTGTGAAGCTACCGGCGCGTAGAGTGAACCTGCGGCCGTTGTTCCAAACAACAACAACAACAAACAAACAAACAACAACGTGCGGCACAACATGAAACCACATCGGAGACTCGCACAGCATAACCGCAAAAACATAAGCGGTCAGTTGAATCCATCTGTGCGGCCGAGCTGTGTGTGTTATCTCCTCTCATAGTCAATGCTGGGTTTTTTTTTTTTACGGGAACTTCACTTTCCACCCACGTGCCTAATTGCTCATAAATGGGATCTTCCAAACATGAAAACAGGGGCAGCAAATGCCCGCAAAAATTACGGATGTTATTATATATTTTTTGGCTAATACGTAGAGTCGTTGTAAATCGTGCCAATTGAACACTGCCGACGTAGCAGCATCAAGATCATCACCGTCATCGTCACGATCATCACCATCATCATCACCAGCATCATCATCATCAACAGCAGCATCATCATCATCCTCAACAGCATCATCATCATCATCACCACGATCATCATCAT
Organism: Petromyzon marinus; assembly: GCF_048934315.1. Lineage (NCBI taxonomy): Eukaryota > Metazoa > Chordata > Hyperoartia > Petromyzontiformes > Petromyzontidae > Petromyzon > Petromyzon marinus. The sequence goes on from NC_133683.1 coordinate 16,944,060, forward strand.
CACCATCATCTTCATCATCATCATCATCACCACCACCATCATCATCATCACAAAACTCAGTGCTCCCTTTCAAACAATGGCTTCATACGAAACCTCTCACATCTGCAGTCGGCGCATGACACACGAGGGGGTGGGGGGGAAGAATGATGAAAGCAGGCAAATTATATTGCTTCCAGTGGGGGTGATCAAGTGGGGCCCATTTTAATGTTCTTGCCGTCTGATTAAATGGGCACGGAGCAGGCACTCTGCGAATCGTCGTCTTAAACAAGGGCGCGCTTGTGTGTGGTGCAGTGTAATGGCAATCTTGTTACCGCAATTTGGCCGCTGTCAACTCGAACGCTATGGAGCTGCAAGTCGGAGAGACGACGAGAGAGAGAGAGAGAGGAGAGACAGAGAATGAGCATCACACCGAGAACCGAGATCGTATGACGCATGGGTGATGCAGTGGACGATCTGTAAACTAACTCTTAAAAAAAAGAAAAATCTTTTTTAATTAATAAAAATTATTCCTATCAAATAAATATCTATTTTTTATTTCTAGGTAAGGCCCACTGACCTATCATTTTCAGAAGCGACCTGGCCACAAATGATAACTCAACGAAGTGGCTTATTATCACGTCGGAATTTATAGCAGCCAAACACTCTAAACCCGGAGAAAAATCCACGCGACCACGGGGAGAGTCATGTAAATTCCAAATATACATGTGTCAGGGTCGGGATCGAACCCACGACCATCCTGTATACCAGGCGAGGTAGGTAACATCATCCAATTCTTCGGCATCTCGCATTCAACATTCGCGACAGCCGCGTAAGACTCGCAGATCGAGCCGCTATTGTCACGGCACTCGACCCTCGTCCCATCAGAATCTCGCGATGATCATCGACAGCTAATCTCCGCGGCAGTGAACGAGGAATCCCTGCCAGTGAACGAGGGACCCCGCCAGTGAACCAGAGACCCCGCCAGTGAACCAGGGACCCCGCCAGTGAACCAGGGACCCCGTCAGTGAACCAGGGACCTCGCCAGTGAACCAGGGACCCCGCCTGTGAACCAGGGACCCCGCCAGTGAACCAGGGACCCCGCCAGTGAACCAGGGACCCCGCCAGTGAACCAGGGACCCCGTCAGTGAACGAGGGACCTCGCCCATGAACCAGGGACCCCGCCAGTGAACCAGGGGCCCCGCCAGTGAACCAGGGACCCCGCCAGTGAACCAGGGACCCCGCCAGTGAACCAGGGACCCCGCCAGTGAACCAGGGACCCCGCCAGTGAACCAGGGACCCCGTCAGTGAACCAGGGACCTCGCCAGTGAACCAGGGACCCCGCCTGTGAACCAGGGACCCCGCCAGTGAACCAGGGACCCCGCCAGTGAACCAGGGACCCCGCCAGTGAACCAGGGACCCCGTCAGTGAACGAGGGACCTCGCCCATGAACCAGGGACCCCGCCAGTGAACCAGGGGCCCCGCCAGTGAACCAGGGACCCCGCCAGTGAACCAGGGACCCCGCCAGTGAACCAGGGACCCCGCCAGTGAACCAGGGACCCCGCCAGTGAACCAGGGACCCCGCCAGTGAACCAGGGACCCCGCCAGTGAACCAGGGACCCCGTCAGTGAACCAGGGACCCCGCCAGTGAGCGAGGGACCCCGTCAGTGAACCAGGTACATCGCCAGTGAACCAGGGACCTCGCCAGTGATCCAGGGACCCCGTCAGTGAACCAGGGACCCCGCCAGTGATCCAGGGACCCCGTCAGTGAACCAGGTACATCGCCAGTGAACCAGGGACCTCGCCAGTGATCCAGGGACCCCGCCAGTGAACCAGGGACCCCGTCAGTGAACCAGGGACCTCGCCCATGAACCAGGGACCCCGCCAGTGAACCAGGGGCCCCGCCAGTGAACCAGGGGCCCCGCCAGTGAACCAGGGACCCTGCCAGTGAACCAGGGACCCCGTCAGTGAACCAGGGACCCCGCCAGTGAACCAGGGACCCCGCCAGTGAACCAGGGACCCCGCCAGTGAACCAGGGACCCCGCCAGTGAACCAGGGGCCCCGCCAGTGAACCAGGGACCCCGCCAGTGAACCAGGGACCCCGCCAGTGAACCAGGGACCCCGCCAGTGAACCAGGGACCCCGCCAGTGAATGAGGGACCCCGCCAGTGAACCAGCGACCCCGCCAGTGAACCAGGGACCTCGCCAGTGATCCAGGGACCCCGCCAGTGAACCAGGGACCCCGTCAGTGAACGAGGGACCCCGCCAGTGAACCAGGGACCCCGCCAGTGAACCAGGGACCCCGTCAGTGAACCAGGGACCCCGCCAGTGAACCAGGGACCCCGTCAGTGAAACAGGGACCCCGTCAGTGAACCAGGGACCTCGCCAGTGAACCAGGGACCCCGTCAGTGAACCAGGGACCCCGCCAGTGAACCAGGGACCCCGTCAGTGAACCAGGGACCCCGCCAGTGTAGATAGTGGTGGGACTGAGCTGGGTGGACCCCTCCCCCCTTGCTCCCGCGGCTGAATAACAGGTGTGGTGGGGTCGGGGGCAGCCAATGTCAGACGACGCGTTCTTCAGGCCAAACAAAGGAATGCCAGGATGCGGGGGGGGGGCTACCAGCATTCAACCTGCCCGAGACGTCCTTGGACCACAATGCAGCTGGAGCCGAGTGCAACCTGCACCGCATTCGCGACTCCAGAGACCGCATTATGCAAAACATGCCCGCGCATCACGTATCTTGTGCTCTCTGTCTCTCTCTCTGTCTCTCTCTTGACTTTTTAAACAACTTTTACTGCCGCCAGAAGCAACAGCACTGGAGGCGATTCCGATACGAAATAACACAAAGTCACCAGCAAACAAATGAAACAAACACTGTACATCCACGCGCTGTGGCGCTAAATGCACCGCGCACAACACACAGAAAAGTCACGTGGTGGTGGTGGTCATCGCGCACACCACGGCGACGAGCGAGCGCTTCAGAAGGTGAACACGTGGGGTACCGTCCGCGCAGGTACAGAGAGGGGCTTGTCCGGCTCCCCAGCGTTCTAAGAAGACGCGCTGCACATCACCGACACGTGTGTGGTACGTGGCGTGCTCCAGCCGGAGCCGCGCCTTCAGCAGGCCCCTTAACACTGGAAGCAGCACAGATCAGCCGTCAGTGTCACCTGCCAGCATCTTTTACCTCGTTCTGTACACCGCCAACTTCGCCTGAGCACAGGCGAAATTGTCGAGGTCATGGCGTTTGTTAGCCAGGTAAGGCACCACCCCATATACGAAGCTGCTGTTGTAGAAGGGTACCCCCAGTTTTCTGACGATGTCCCCCAAAAGGCGGAACATTGATTTGAGCCGCTGGCAGCGTAAGTACTGGTGGGGCAGATCCTCCCTGGCGCCGCAGGAAATGCACAAGTCTGTTACCCCTGGCGAGATCCGGCTGAGCCACACGGCCGATGGAAACGCGGAAAAAAAAGTCTATTTCTCTCTCTCTCCCTGTCTCTCTCCCTGTCTCTCCGTCTCGCTCTTTCTCTCTCGCGCGCTGGAGTTTTTTTTATGAAAGGAGTGGACAAATGGGTGCTAAATTCAACGATGACGACACGACTCGTTTTTACGGGGGGTGGATAACAACAACTCTATATATGTTATTAGTTCCACTGCATTAGAGAGACAGAGAGATAGAGAGAGATAGACAATGTTTCGTGGTTCATTCAGTCGTTTCCCCCCCACCTCAACCAAAAAAAAATTGTTAATTTATAGGAGAATGCGCACACCCCCCCCCCAACCACCATTTACTTCCTCGGATAATGGAGCTCATTGTATGGAATCCCATTTCCCCATCCCATAGAGGAGGATTCCATTAGCGGAAAAGAGTGAGTGTTCGGGGGTGAGCCGTGTCCCGGCCTGAATGGAATGCTAACAATGTACGCCGAGGCTTTTAATGTTAACAAATCTCTGGGCCTTTTCTTTTGGCCGTGTAGTATGTTGACACCTGTATTGGTAAAAAAAAAATGCTCTCACCCCCCTTCCCCCCCCCACCTGAAGGGAGGGAAGGGGTCTGGGGGAGGAAGGGGGGGGATAATGAGCGCTGTTTGGCTGTTCCTATACCTGTCCATCCTGCATACGTACCTCGATTGTTCGCGCACACTTTGCCAACATATCCCACAGCAGCAGCGGCAGCGACGGCGGCGGCGGCTGCTGACGACGCAAACAAAGCTCCGAGGATTTTAACAGAGAATGCAAAAAAACAAACTAGACCGAAGCATTCCTTGTTTTAACTTTATTGTTGTTGTTGTTGTTGCTGCTGCTGCTAATGAATGAATGTATGTATGCACGTTCCTCCCGCGTGTGACCTTCGCTTAGTTGTGGGGGAGCGGTTATCGCAGTGGTAGAATGGGTTGCCTGGTGCGGTGTGTGTGTGAAACATTAGCATCGGGGAAGGGGGAGACAAAGGCGGTCGGGCGTGGTGCTTGGCCACCCACCCTCATCGTGTGCAGTGCCAGACTTCATCGGTGCTGCTCGCTCACAGAACTTGCCGCAACAACAGCCCTGTTAAAGTTTTGACTTAAAAAAAACTTTCGCTACTGCAGGAATTCTTATTCTTTGGTTCTTTTGGTAAAGTCACGCAGATATAAAATAATTGTAAAAAAATAAAGTTAATAAAAAATAAAATAAAAATAATAAAAACAAAGAACCACTAATGAAGACTGTAGCCTGGTTAAATTTCGATTTAAAGCTTTCGTGACTGCAAGGATTCATCTTCTTTGGTTCTTTCGGTAAAGTCACGTAGAATGAGAATAAAATAATAAATTGATAAAATAAAATAACACAATAAAATTCTCATTCTACGTGACTTTACCGAAAGAACCAAAGAAGATGTAGCCTGGTTGTTAAAGCCTATCGTTGTCTTCCTTGGAGCGAGGCGAGGGGCTAAGCTATGTACCCTCAAAGGAATGCGTCGGACAATAATACATTGTAGATTTACGCAAGCTAAAGACAAACACATATATAACACTACAAATCTGATATCAATATGAACGTTAGTCAAACAAAAACAACAATGGCGAAGAATACCATGAACAAACATGAAACAAATGATGAACGATGCATACAAAATAAACAGCATTAAAATGCTTAAGTGGTAATTGTTAAGGACGCAGCCCTACAATTTCTCGCTTATGCCACTTGGGCCTACTCTTCCACGCTGTAAAGGTTGCACAGCAAGTCCTCGTTTAACGCGGAAGATGCGTTCCTGAAAAGTGCCGCGTGATAGCGGAAACAATCATCCCCCTCCCCCATAAATATAATGTAACGATAAAGTTTGTCGAGGTACGGCGCACGCACACGCGGTGAGATGACAAGCAACCGAGGGGTACGCCGCCGCGTTTCTGTATCACTCCGCGTGCCGTGTCGTACCGCTCAACCGCGCAGCTCCAGAAAGTAGTTCGCCGTCGAGTGCTCACACACCGCGTTATGACGGGCGAGGACTTACCCTACGCATTTTTAAATTGAACGACTTCAATGAAAAGAATCGTTTTAGGCGTGGAATAAATTATTCTTAGGAACACAAACAAATAGCTGTTTCGTTCACATCGTCATTCCCAGTGATGTAAACATCCGCATTGACACGCGGCTAACAGTCGCACTCAATTCATTTCACGTTTTGAATCAATATGCAAAGATTCACATCAGGAACAGAATCTTTATTTAGACTGGAGGAGGAGGAGGAAGGAAGATGAATCCGATGAGCTATGAAGCTCTTTTTCACAGATGTGCAGTAGGGGCCGATCAGGGCGGTACATCAACAACAAAATACAGCTAACCATGCCAGAGTGAGATAGACAAAAGTTAAGCAAATCACACTTTAAATACAATATCGATGAATGCACAATGATGTGTATATACTTACTTATTAAAACAAATATTTGTCAAACATGTATCAACACAATACCGCATTAAAAATGTAATTCTGCAAAACTTCGTCGTTGTGTTCACTGCCAGATTTTGTCCGCTTCTCCATTCAAGTCTCACGGTGAAGCGGTGCTGCAGCTGAACTCTTAAAAGCCGTAGATATAAAAATAGAAAACTGTGTCGTTATTCACATTCACGTCTTACATACAAGCTCAAATGTAAACAAAGACGTAAGCTGCTTACACTTATCGTGAGTGCACATGCAATCACGGACTGAAACAAACACCTCGAGCTAAGTTATTAAGTGGGTACAAATGCAGGGCGGGGGGGGGCCTTCGTCCAGCAGTGGATTGAGCATGGCTGATGCTACTGTTGCTGCCGCTGATAATGATGCTAGAATCCATGGTTTCAATTGCACATTACTTCGTAAGTCCATAGATTAGGGCCAACCATTCTCAAGTCGCTACAAAAATTCAGTTCAGTTTCAGTTTATTTTGAAGTATTCTGTGAGCCAAGAAGCTCCCACATCGGGTTCCATCAACAACAACAACACCACCGCCGCTTCTCCGACAAAATCAACGAAAGTCGCAGTAAAAAACAGGTCCCTGCAGGGTGGGCTGGTAGGAACATTGGGATTTTGCGCAATTTTATTTTAACACCCCAACAGCACGAGATTTCACTTCGTTAAAGTATTGAAAGGGGACGGACGGACGGACACATTAATCTATTGCAGGCTGGTACACTCAGTTTACAACTTCGTTCCTACCAGTATAAATCAACAGTAAACAATGTCAGTGCAACCCATGCACCGCGACTAGAACGAGACAAACCGGAGAATGGATTCTCAAGCCGGTGGGGTTAATCAGTCTAACGCGCAGGAGGATTTCGCGACCAATATCATCCATAATACAGGTTTTGTTTAGGGTCAGATCGCGTCAACGAGCCGTAACGGCCGACGTTTCATGCAACGCTCCTCCTCCTTCCTGGGCCATCCTTTGTCAATCCACTGCTGGATGAAGGCCTCCGGCCAGGCCATTGTGGGTCACGGGAGATGTGTGACCACAACAGCACCGCGCCGGTTTATTGTGCGGGTTGGTGAGGACGGGGAAGAGCCGCGCGCGCCCATATAAGACGTGGCGACATGGAAGTACGGCCCAACGGTGGATGTTGCTGCACAGCGCCCTCTGCCGCTCAACCCCACAACAGCAGCGGCAGCCCGACAGCAACCCTGGTGTGCAGGCGAACGATCGCTCATCACCACCACCACCCAACCACCACCCAACCACCACCACCCAACCACCACCACCAACCAACCACCACCAACCATCCACCACCACCCAACCACCACCACCCAACCACCACCACCCAACCACCACCAACCAACCACCACCAACCAACCACCACCATCACCCAACCACCACCACCCAACCACCACCAACCAACCACCACCAACCAACCACCACCAACCAACCACCACCACCAACCAACCACCACCATCACCCAACCACCACCACCCAACCACCACCAACCAACCACCACCACTCAACCACCACCAACCAACCAACCACCACCAACCAACCACCATCACCCAACCACCACCAACCAACCACCACCACCCATCCACCACCAACCAACCACCACCAACCAACCACCACCAACCAACCAACCACCACCAACCAACCACCACCAACCAACCAACCACCACCCAACCACCATCACCCAACCACCACCAACCAACCACTACCATCCATCCACCACCCAACCACCATCACCTATCCACCACCAACCAACCACCACCAACCAACCACCACCAACCAACCACCACCAACCACCACCAACCACCACGACCACCCAACCACCACCAACCAACCACCACCACCCAACCACCACCAACCAACCACCACCAACCACCACCAACCAACCACCACCAACCAAACCCCCAAGCACTATCCCGGGCTCGACCATCCCTCTGAGTTCCTGAGATGTTTGCTTGACGAGATGGTGCGAATTGTGTTGCCCATTGTTCGTGGGTGTCGTGACTTCATGGACACCCGCCCCTACTGGGGTATCTGTGCGCGAGAGAGAGAGAGAGAACGACAAGGAACGTTTGTAGCTCGTCAGATTTCTCCAAGGATAAATAAACATTACGATTATGAATTCCGGGTGGTGCGGCCATCGGCGGTTCTCCGTGGCAAGAAAGTAAATTATTTTGTGGCTTTACCAAAAAAAAGGGGTGGCTGGGTTGGAGGGGAGGGTGTGAGGGGGGGCGGGGGTTGTGTGTGGGGGATGGGGGGGGGTGTCTTGTGCCCTACAACATTTTCTCGCCATGCATCGTCCCTTCTATTATTGGATGGCAGCGTTAATGACGACGGGCGGACGCGAGAGCATTGGGCGAGCGAGGATCCTTCCCCCGGTCTCTCGCCCTTTAAACCCGGGGGGAGGGCGGAGGTGGGGGCGAGACTGCCCCTGCGTCAGATCTGCAGTTCACACGGAGTGCGTGCTGCCGTCTGTCTTCTCCCCTCGTAGTGCTGCGCGCGCGACCCACACACACGTGGGCTCGCGCGACCCACATTCACGCGCGCGACCCACACACACACGCAAGCGACCCATACACACACGCGCGCGACACACACACGCGCGCGCGACCCACACACACACACGAGCCCCACGCACACCCGCGCGACTCACACACACCCGCGCGACCCATACACACACACGCCCCACACAGACACACGCGCGTGCGCGCCCCACACACAGACACACGCGTGCGCGCGCACGCACGAGCGAGCGAGCGAGTTGGCGCTAATGGAGCCCCTCGCACGGCTCCCTCACTCCCAAGTGGCGGCGCGGCGATTCAAGTGGCCGGCGGTGGCCTCGAGAGGGGGGCCGCGTGGCCGAGAGACCGCGGCTCCCAGAGATCGCGCGGTGCAGGCGACGAGGGAGAAAGAAAGCAGACACAGCCACGCGCAAAGGCGGCGTGCTGGTGGTGATGGTGGTGGGGGTGGTGTTGATGGTGGCGATGATGGTGGTGATGGTGGTGGTGATGATGATGGTGGTGATGGTGGTGGTGGTGATGATGATGGTTGTGGTGATGATGATGATGGTGGTGGTGGTGGTGATGATGATGGTGGTGATGATGATGGTGGTGATGGTGGTGGTGGTGATGATGATGATGATGGTGGTGATGATGATGGTGGTGGTGATGATGATGGTGGTGGTGATGATGGTGGTGGTGGTGATGATGGTGGTGGTGATGATGATGGTGGTGGTGATGGTGGTGATGATGGTGTTGGTGATGTCCTTCGCGTGGTGCTGGCCACAAACCCCGCCTCGTGTGCCGCTCCGGCCTTCATCAGGTGGTACTCGCTAACACCACTTGCCCCAACAGTCTGTTAATAGACTGTACGGGTGAGGTGCATTTGCTGTCGCTCGCAAAACAGCAGGAATGGCCTTGCACCCTGAAAAGTACGGCCACACTTTTCATTGTTGCTTTTTTTTTAAGTCAGCGGTGTAATCGATGCCACGGCCACGGATCGCCGGGTGGTAGCGGTGGCGGCTGCTCCGCTGCTGCTGCACGTGGCTTGTCTGCCTGCTTCTTTCGCACGGCTGATGATTCAGATGCAGAGCAAACACCGCAGTGTCACATTTCAGGTGATCAAGCCAGATAACCGCGTCAGGAGCAGCCGAGTGTATCGCCGTCATGTCTGCATTCGTATGCCATGCCTGTAATTCGACGGGCAGCAGCGAGGGTTAGTGGATCACCGCAACAGTTGTTGGTGCGAAACTCCCTTCGAGCCCCGTGGGTTGGCGCCGAGGGGGTGCCGTTTCCTGGCTTGGTTCGCTCGGGGGAGGGCATTAACAAGCAAAGTGTGAACCAATTGCCATCTGCTTCCATCCGTACGTGTGTATGTATGTTGAGCTGCTTTCACACCGTGCTAATCGCAGGTGCGGTGGCGATAAAGCGTTGTCCCTCTTCCTCGCACGTGCGAGGGGGGTTTTTGTTCCTCCGGGTGCCCAGATTTCCTCCCACGTGGAATTAGAATAAAAGCGACTCGTCGTCGATTGGGTGAAAACATCTTTCAAAATAAATAAATAAAAATCCTCAGGTAGCAGCAGCAGCAGGACCCCTCGTGAAAGTCCTACAACTCACGTTCACCATGAAGTTGGGGGGGTGGAGGCGAGGGGGGGGGGGGCGGTGGTGGTCGTGGGGGTTCAACATCCAAAACCACCCCCGGTTGCAGCCGTGAATGACTTAGCGTTAATCCGCAGACGCCACGCAACCTTCATCCTCCTCCCGATTGAACATATACATCACCACATATAATAATCATCATATATACTCGACCTGCCCATGCCCACGACGGCGCATTCACTGCCGGCCACGCAGAGACCACGTACAAAAAAAAACATATATATAACATTCAAAATCATCACATGACGTTGTTTTGCCACGAAACATTTGCAGACACGATATATATCGTCGTCGTCGTCATCATCATCATCAGCCAATGCTTCACCTATATGTAAAAGCATCCGATACAGACAAGACGGTATAAACGATCCCGCATACATCCGTGTATTTCAATCCGATCGCAACCCCGGAATCGTGAAAATTCATGGAATCTCTCGGATTGGTGGGATGTTAATTAATCATTCCCATTTGCTGCCTGGAACTCCATCCCACAGCCATCCGTGATGTCTACTCCCTACCTCTGTGGCCTCTATTCAGGTCCAAACTCAATAACGTGATGTGTTTGCTCTTCTTATGCCCGTGCATTCCGTCTATAAAATAAATAACTGAAGTATCTTGAAATGCCATCCTGCTTAGGCACCTATATAAAATCAAATTTAAATGTGTCGAATCATTGCATTGTATTTACATATCCACTGCTGGATGAAAACCTCCTACCCCCCCCAACCAAACAGCCGCCACCTCTATCTACCCCGAGACATCACAATCCACCGAGCACCAGGAAATAAACGGATTTCATAGCTCCGTCTCCCCGGTCGGCGGGTCTCTCGGATCCGTTTAGACTCACAACTTACCCACGCCCGAGTGTTGAAAACAATATCATCCTGCAGCTAAGACATCCCTGAGCGAGAACAATTCCCCAGCACTGACGCAGGCTGGGATTTAAAAAAAAAAGATATTTATTGTTTTTGGACGAAAATATATTTCGTTTTCTTCCAAGACATATCACACACGCACGCGCAATCACGCACGCGAACGCGCGTGCGTGCGCGTGCAACGCAGATAAAAAGGCAGGCAGAAGCCAAAAGTTGGCCCGATCATTTGATGCTGGTGTTTTTAATGAGGGTGACCAGAGTGGACGCGAGACACACGCACACACAACAACAACAACAACACTCCACCTCGCGATCTCCGCACCCTTGGACTGTTACACTACGGCCTAATGATGCCTCGCACACAACAAGACCGTCCAAGGGTTGCAATAAAAAAATAAATAAACACAAAAATAAAACGCGCACGTATCGTCCGTGAGAGAGCGGGCGCGCGCGTGTGCGCACATTTGTTTTCTATATATTTATATATATAAAATCCTCAGACAAATGACCCTCTCTGGCTGTGTCCTTTAGTGCTACAACACAGGACAGGGGGCTCCTGTAATGAGGGCTGGTCTCTCTCTCACACACACACACAGTACACTACACACCACACACACATTTGATTGACTCGGGTAAGGCCCTGAACAACATTTTTTTTTAATGATTTCTCCTCGCGCTCTGGGGCATCTCGCGACGCGGAGTGACAGTTACCCCGGGCTGGGGGTAGGGGGCCTTGGTTGCCTTAAGGAGCGACCACTCATTATTGCCGCGGTCTGGAGAGACAAGCGCCTTGATCTCGGCAAGTGTTGGGGCACAAAACGTGAGGGTGCCCCCCCCTCCCACCAACAACAACCCCCACCCCCATGCTTTACCGGTGCCGTGGAGAGGAGGCAGGGGTGGGGGGTGTTAGAGGGGGGGGGGGGGGAGGCAAACGCTCCCTCCCCCACACACCTCTCTTATGATTAAAACAAAATTCATGTATCCTCTTTTTTCTCTCCCCCACTCAGCCCCCCCCCCCAGGCACCCCCCACCACCGCCACCCCCCACGCGAGCACAGATGAAGGGCGGTGGCGGTGGTGGAGACAAATTTTGGTTTTCTGTAATTACTACCACTTCAAAGTGTTTGCTCGGTGGTTTGTGTCCGAAAAGAAATTAAATAAATAAACATCATCCGGAGTTGCGAATCAAACAAAAAGAAATCTGATCAACGCCGCACGATGCGAGAGCTTTCCTGTCGGTGACCTAAAATAATATAATAACCCATTAGCCGGACAGCACATCGTTAATTTCATACGCAGAGAGTGTTTGTTTAATGCCCTATCCGTTATATATATGTTTGTGTGTATATATACATACAGGCATGTACAATATACAAAGCAGCTATTGTAAAGTTTGAAGACGTTATTTTTTTTTTTGGGGGGGGGGTGGCGCTACGATTGTGACTCATCAAACAACAACAAAGCTCAACACATTCGTAAATAGCACTGTGGCCTTAAACAGGAAACCAAAACATACATATTAAATATGTGACGTTTCAGGCGAATTTCCTTATTCAACAAGCACACGGAGACGACCCAGAGATGTGCTATGAAGACGGGTCATTTCCCGAAACGTCGCCCACTTATACGGCCACTCACAACGGTGTCATTGACGGAATGCGTTGAGTGTTTCATTTTCTTTGAAGCTGTTCCATAAAACCGGACAAAAAATAACAAAGACAGTTTTGCGATTAATTTTAAATATGCTGCATGCGTAGAGTTTTTTTAAAGCAACGGCTGCATTGTAGACGAAGGTAGATTCATTTTTTTTTACAAAAGACACTTCTCAAACCCCGTAGGGACCATCTGCTAACAAGGTTTTTTTTTCTGATTTCTGCTCAGCACACGCGCACCTCCACTGCGTGCGACAAAGAGCGTTTCATGTTGAGCGCTGTACGTCTGTAGACTGTCTTCATTTTAATCAAAAGACATTATATACAATTATTCGCCATTCCCCCCCCCCCCACCCCCTCCCGAAGAGAAAAAAAACGGGTTGGTAATAGCGGGCTTCGTTATAATATATTTTGTACGCTGTATCGAAAACCATATTGTGTGAAAACACAAAGACCCCCCCCCCAATATAGCCTGTAACAGACTGTTGGGGCAAGTGCTGATAGCGGGTAGCAACCATATGAAGGCCGGCACGGCACACGTGGAGGTGGGTGGCCAGCACCACGCCCGACTACTGCCTTTTGTCTTCCCAGTGGCGATGTTTACTAACACACCGCACGAGGCACCTATTTGAGGCTGAGTCGACCTAGTGGATGCCCAGGACGGATTCAAGAGAATCGTCGCTGGCGTTGGCCGCGAGCGGGAATCGAACGCGGGTTTTGTATCGCAGCACTCTAACCGCTGCGCTACACACACACAGGGAGAGACACACACACACACAATCACGGTGCTTCCTTTCTCTTGTTTAAAATCATTCCACGTGTTCGTACACATTCCCCAACACACCCGCCAGGACGCCTTTCATTCGGGCGATGGAGCGATGCAGGGGGTCGGCTCGTTGCTCAAGCAGCCTTGGTGGAGCTCTGCATCGCGTGGACCGTGCTGGAATGGTGGTTCGGCTTGGGGAGGCCTTCATCCAGCAGTGGATTGATGACGGCTGATGATGATGATACACGTTTCAATATTGGCCCGATTTCCACAAAAGCAATTCTACATTTGAATAACGGCTCAGACAATTGATATGCTGTGCTCGTTAATTAAAGCTTAACGATGTATTGCTACGTGTAATATTGCACGACGCTGGGTAGATTGTTTACCGCACATGGTGGCAGCTTGGGGATGCCGTAATTCAGCAGTGGAATGATCACGGCCGAGTGATGATGATGAATGATGATGAGCTGCGTTGCATAATAAATGCGAGGCGCACTCGGAATGTCACAACCGTGCCAAGTCCATGTATCTTGCTATTTCGTCGCTTGCTTGAAAAGATGAAGCTAAATGTGTGACACGTAAAAAAAAAAACTTTACGTACAAAGTGGAATATCGTGCTGAGCGGACCGGTTCACTGAACGTTTTACACTGAAATAAAAATACGGCGATCGTGGAATGATGCCTCGACATTCTTCTATTCGATTAGCAGGGTTGGCTGCATACGGTGCGAAAGAGGTTCAACACACATAGTCATCTGGGAAGATTAACAATCACTAGCTTGAAAATGTACAGACTGACTCGTTTCTTATTGTACTCACGTCATTTTTTTAACTACTGGATTTTTTATATATATCGGGCAACCAACCACAAAAGCACGATGGGTTTTGGAAAGATTTCTCTACCATTAAACGCATACCGTGCACATTTTAAATGGGACACTGGAACATACGAGCGAATGTTTGCGTCAATAGTGCCAGGCCTTTGTAGACTGTGAAAACTATACACCAGAACAACATTCGACTCGGTCGACATTGGTGCAGCCATTCAAGCTCTCGACAAAAGATGTGAGCAGAGGAGGAATCGCCGTGGCCGAGAGGAGGCCAAGTAAGTTCGTAAGGTGAGCGATCTGTCGTATTATCTGGCTGTATATCAAATGAAAAATTAGAATTACTTTACTATGCAAGTTTTTTTTTAGTTAAAGCCCCTTCATAACAACATAGGCTACAGGCCCCGCACTAGCTTAATCCGGCACTGGGCGCAAGGCCCTCTAGTCGCGTGAGTCCCACGTGAGCATCTGAGTCATTGACGCCCCGATTGTGACTCACCACCTCAAACAAGCCCTCTCACCCTGTACTGATGTCATGGTTCCTCATCGGTTACGATGGACGAACAACACCGACAGATGAAATATAGGATATTTAGAAAAAATATTGTCCAAAGTAAATAAATATATATTTATTTTTTTACCTTCACGGCCACACTGAGGTTCCACGACGCAAGTTCCAACTGCCACGTCCCAAAGTCGGTGCCATCGCGTCCGCCAAAAGTTATGCGCAAGAGACGTTCAGGAAGAAATTTCTGAACATTTGGACTGGAGAAAAATGTCAATAATGTATTAACATGTCTGTTACGCAAAATAACACACGTTACATACACATAATTTAACATCACTTACACGAAAAGAAAACAAAATCCAGAAACCACTTAATTTGGTTTGTTTATCTGTGGCTATTAAAAGAACGCTACACCGTCTCCTCGCTTTGAATTGCGATGGAAACATTGAGTGACAATTTTTTTGTTGGAACGTAGGATGTCTTGAGCTTTTTGATTGAGAGATGAAAAAAAAGTGATTAAAGTAAATAATTTTCTCTCTCCAGTTATACGATCAAAACCCCAGTAAATAATAATAATAATAAAATAACGCCGTGGAGAGCCAGCTATTTGCTTCAAGAGCTGTAATTAATAATTATACCCGACAAGTCAGATGATAACAAACCGGCCCTGATAAGCTTCATGGCCTGAGTGCACTCCCTTATCTAATGACCTCAGCCAGCATTGAAGATGAAAAAAAAAGTACATTTTCACGCACGTTTATTACTGTGATGCCCAGAACTTTAATAGGCAGGCTCTTCAAATGAATGCGAACGTACGGCACTAAGGACTCGGGCGCTGAAAAACGGTGGAGCGGAAGCAAACAAACAAACAAACACACACCAACAAAAAAATCAAGGTTAATCATTCGAACACGCATAGGCATTACCCCCGTTAGTCGCGGTAATCCGCATTGCTCAACGCATTCGTTTAAACGAGCGGCCACATCCGGCCAGGTGGCTCGCCTCGAGAGAGCGGAGTGGCTCGCAATCGGACGCTTTGCGAGTTCACATCCTGGTTGTGGTGGGAGTCTATCCTGAGGACAACCGCTTTTTGACTCCTCCCACAAATTGGCACTCATTTTTATTGACCTTCGAGAGATGATGATGATGATGATGATTGGCTGAGTCAACCTCCCCCCCCCCCACGCCCCCTCCCGCCATAGAAATGTGGAATTTACACTACTGGCTCGGGGGTTGTGAGAGAGGAGATGCGCAACAACGATGCTCATTCGAGCAGGAAATCGGTTTTAACTTTTCAGCAAACGTGAAAATATACAAGAGGTTTTTTGGGTTAGATCGCGTAAATGTGTCACCACCCGACACAGCCAATTAGTAAGGTTCGTCACGCAAATAATACATGTCTATTCGTTACTAGTACAGCAACACCGGTGTGTTGGACAGTAAAGCCACAACATTTACAATACACAAACATTTGTGGGTTTACTCTCCAACGCATCGGTGTGCTGTAGTGTATTGGTAACGAATTGTCACGGTTTTGTTCACGTGACAAACCTTACTAATTGGCTGTGCCGGGTGGTGGCGGGTTTAAAGACGCATTTATATATGTACGCGATGAAAACCCAACGGACCCCTATTATATGGAGAGCATTATGGTCGCGAAAGCCGACTGCGTGTTAAGCATAACGCGGAAATGTCGCAGTCTGCAGCGCGACTCGTAGTCACCCCAGACTACAGCAGCGTTTCAGACGTTACAACGCTCCTGAAACGGCGTCTAAGTAATCACTGTGACCCTTACAATTAAGAAAGAAAAATCGGCAATGTTTTGAGCGACGACTTATTCTTGGTCGTCTTCAGAGTACGTTTTCACGCGCTGTTCATCTGCGTGTGGCTGACGTTAATGTCAGGGCAACGAATGTAATCTCGCGTTTGGGTTGCTGAGCCAGATAATCGCATCAAGCGTAGCGGGGTGTGCGTTGCTGTGATGATGCCTTCTTAGTATAGATCTCTGTGTTAGCCTATGGGTCTTTATGCGAGCCTACGGTGTCTGGATGTGAATCTATAGATCTCTGTGTGATTCTAAGGGTCTCTATGCGAGTCTCATTGTGAATCTATGCATTTCTGCCTTCTTCAGCAGCATTGCCAAGCAATTTCAAAGAAGCTTTTTTTAAATATATTTGTTTTACCAGCTAAGGCCCACGGGGCTATAAAGCGATCTTTCGGAAGCGACCTGGCTACAATTGGCTCTTGTCCACGCATTGCCAGCACCAGATGCCTACACCCCACAAACCACGCGCGACATCACTGCCCGTACGTTGTCTGTAGAGGGCCCTATTCAGCAACTGAACAGAGGCTGCACTCGGTAGCAACAGCAAAGCGGTTCCAGCTCACAGCGACGGCCGAACGTTTGCAAGGACGCAGCGAGGAGCGCGTGCAAGCATGCACGCAGCAGCAGAAGTATAAACATCGTCCTCCCGGTGCAAACAAGGATTTTTGTTGTTGTTGTTGTTGTTGTTGTCGTTTTTATCTCATTCAACTTCCTCCGTGACCGCCCCGTCCCGTTGCATCTACGGGCCGCTTGAACGCGCGCGGATTGCGCTCGCGAGCTACCGCGACGTCGCGAGAAACGAAGCGACGGAGGAAACACGAAGTGCGTCGATCACCGCTCATGCAGGAGGCTCCGGGAAGTCGCCGCGTGAGGCTGCGGTGAGTGGGCCTGGAGCGAAATGTTGAGCCCACTCCTGAACCCTCCAGAAAGCCCCTCTCATTACACGAGGCGAGAGAGCTGCACGGCAGGCAAAACAATGCACGCGCATTATGAATCCTTGTGGAAAAAAAAATACATTATTTCTCTCTCTCTCTCTCGCGCTCTCTTACACGCTCTCGCTCGCCCTCTCTCTCTCACCCCCCTCCCTCCACACCAACCACTGCCACAGCAAGGGATAGTCTATGCAAATAAAGCGAAATCCAGGAGCTTTTGTGCGACGGAGCACACGGGGCCTCCACTTCTCGCGTCGATGACGGTGGCAAGGCCAAGCGCTGCGCTCCGCGAGATTCCCGCTAAGTAGCCGCGTGACAATGCGCGCGCCGGGGATGTTGATGGTTTCACAAAAATTAGCCGCTTCAACGCCACTACCCGGGGGAGCGTGCGTGTTGCGACCGTCGTGTGCAAGGTGCTCGCTAACAGCGGTGCAGTATAGCGTGGGGTGGCGGGGGCCGGAGGGCGCGGTGGGTAAGGCGCGCTGTGCTTTGTGCACAACCCCGCTATGCAGAGTTCGATCCGTGGCAATGGCTTCAGGTGATTGGCAGGTGATATCTGAACCGGCCCAAGTGTGTGTGTGCGCGCGCGCAGCACTTGCCCTCAACAGCCTGTGAAGGCTATGCGGGGAATCTTTGTTGTTGTTGTGTTGAGCATAATGTGGGGAGCGGTGACGCAACGCTTAGCGCGCTGCGCTAAGAACCCGGCGACCCGCAGTTCAATTCCCGCTCATGGTCATCACCAGTGACGATTATCTGAACAGGTCCTGGCCCTCCCCTAGGTCGCCTCAGCCTTAAATGAGTACCTGGTGCAGTGTGTAAATATCGCCACCAAAGAGACAAAGGCGGCCCGGCGTGGTACTGGTCACCCACCCTCTCGTGTGCCTTGCCGACCTTCAAAGGTGCTCGCTAACAGCACTTGCCCCAAAAGACTTTGTTGTGCTGACCCTGGTGGTAGCCATGGGTAGAAATCTAACTCGTGTCGTAGTGCAGCGCGCTAACTGCTACACATCATCAACACACACTGACCGGTATATAGAAGCATAATTCAATACGAACTTCGAAGAACTTGAATGTCTTAATGTAGCCGTGGATTGGCCGCTGACTGTCGATGCTGATGATGCTGACTGAGCAGTACAATTATTGGATGGTGTGCACGTGTCCCCCCATCACCTCCCTCTAGCGGAGTCTATTTTGCCTACGTCTTCTGTGTCTATGTATGTATTTTGAACTTCTTTCGTACCGTACGTACCCACCCGTGCTCATCGGAGGTGCGGCTTTGTCCAACTCTGCCCCAACGTTTGTCCAACGTTGGTCGAACGTTGGTCGAACGTTGGTCCAATGTTGAACTAAAGTTGGACCACCGTAGCTGGCAAAGCGGAAGGACGCCCTCCATCCAGCAGTGGATTAACACACGGCAGTAAATTACTTTAATTAGTATTATTATCATATGCACAGCACTCCATGCTCATCAGATGCCCTCCACTTGCGTGCGTGCCCCATTATCTCGTATGGCAGCACATTATGTTATAATCCAGAGCTTGGACTATTATTTGAATAAAAAATAAAATAAATAAAAATCTCTGAATCAGCTATTTTGTTGTTGTTGTTGTGTGGTCAATTAATTCACGGAGTCAGAGCCCTTTCAAAAATGTGGAGCCGCCCAAACATCCTGCCTCGTGAAGGCGGTAACCCCCTCCCCCCTCCTCCGGTGTTGCATCGCAAATGCCCCGCCCACATCACCTCCCGTCCAGCAGCACATGTGGGCCAGAGCAAGGTAGGAAGCAAGAGGCCAGGGCCGATCGAAACGGCGCTGGAAGAGACTCACTGCGCAGGCGTCGTGGGGGGGGGGGGGGGGTGAGAGAGCCCGAATACCAGATCCTTTATAGCTCATCGCATGAATCCGATGAGCTATAAAGCTCCTTTTCACATATGTCCAGCAGGAGCGGATCAGAACGTTACAACAACAAACGATAGAAAAACACACGATAGGCGTGCAAAGTGTCGGAACGGTACACAAATTACTTAAAAAAGATACGAATACTAATACACTTTTTTTTATTGTTGTATCTCACCAGGTAAAGCCCACTGCGGTATGAAACTTATTTTTTAGAAGCTACTTGGCCACGAATGATAGCGCAACAAAAGTGGCTTGTCAAGTCGACATTTATCGCAGTCCCAGATGAGGCCGGCGGGTGGACAATGACGGCAACAGGACGACTTTCTCCACAATTCCCGAAAATCGCCTGCCCAGGCTGGTTGTAAATCAACAGCGAAACGTCGCGCTACTCGAAATGTAAAGAAGTTGTGGGTTTACTCTCCAACGAATTGGAACGTTTGGTTCACGTGGCAACCCCTTGCTAATTGGTCGAGTCGGCTGGTGGCTGGATTAACGGAGGCATTTATATAGTTCCGCGATCTAACGTCCCTTAATTACGAACGATTGGCGCGTTGGCCGGACCTCGCTGGCGCGGAGCTGTTACTGCAGCGCGGCCGGGTCGCTCTCAGCCCGTGGCCTCGGTGTGAATTGGGGGGGGGGGGGTGAGAGCGGGGTGGTGGGGGACGTGGGTGGGGGATGGAGCCCCACACAATGCGGGAAGCCTCTCGGCTCCGGACCAACACTCCGGGATGGCTTGGTGCGAGGCGGCCGCGTCGAGAGACGGAGGAGAGAGAAAGAGAGAGGAGAGAAGTAGAGAGAGAGAGAAGGAGAGAGAGATGGTACGTCTGGTGGCTGGCCGGCTCAAAAGGCGGCGCACGGATATTGTCTTCGTGTCTCGTGTAACCCCCTCCCCCCCCACGTGCGAGGAGCGAGTGGCGCGGTCTCGTCTCCTAAACCAGACGGCGGTGAATCGGTCCCCCCGCCCGCCCGCCCGCACGCCCAGCGCGCAGGTGCATTCCGTACAAAGTAAACCGGCTGCCCCCCCCCCACACGCTCCTTCAGCACCCCCCCCCCACCTCCACATCTCCGCCACCTCCCCCCTCCCTCGCCACCAAAACCCGCAACTCACTCGTGAATGCAGAGTGCTCGCAGGTGTATTTTGTGTGTGTGGGTTTTTATATTCTCGTCGTCAGCGTTATTCTTTTTTATTTTTTAACAGGCACGAGCGATTCCGCTGCTGGATGGTGGACCAAGGCCGCAGCACGATGGGATGACGCGTAGCGACAGTCGTCGCCACTTCACTGACACGACTGATCGCTTCCCCCAAAGGTCGCTCTTGCAAATGGATTAATCCTCGTTCTCTCCAGTTTCTCATCTGGCAAAAAAAAAAACAATACCACGTGGGAATGGGCATGGCGGCATGGGAATGCGTGCAGCCGTATTTGAACAGATTCAGAATATTATTCATACTGGAGGAAATCCGATGAGCTGTGAAGCTCTTGTTCACAGATGTCCGGCTGGGGCGGGTCAGAACGTTACAACAACAACAACAAACAAGATAAAAACACGACAGAAGTGGACGGCATAGACGGCCGGAGGAAGGGAAACCCAGACCCACATATTTGGCGGTAACTTCTATTAAACATGCAAACGTCAGCACGTAGTTCGAACCGTTGGATCAACGTTTTTTCCAATGTTGCTCCAACTTTAGTTCAACATTGGAGCAACATTGGACCAACGTTCGACCAACGTTGGACAAACGTTGGACCAGCGTTGGACAAAGCCGCACCTCCGATGAGCACGGGTGGCTACGTACGGTACGAAAGAAGTTCAAAATACATATATAGGCATAGAAGACGTAGGCCAAATACACTCCACTCGAGGGAGGTGCTCTCTCAGAGTCTCCCCCCCCCCCTTCCGTCAGCAGTGTCGTGAGCAGGCAATTTTGCAGGGCTGCGCCTTTACTCGAATTTTGCACGGTAAAAGCCGCGCATCATGCTCGGACACACGTGCGGATTCTCTCGCTGGAGTGGTTTTAAGGAATCGTAAATCCTGACCGTGGCGGTGGCAAACAAACATAAGAAAAAGGGGGCACAACAAATTTCGGTGCCACCGAAAATCCAGAGCAGTCAAATATTTGACACGTTCAAGTTCCGAGTGGTTAGAAGTTACTCATCGCCAGCCTGTTATCAATCACGTGAGTCCACACGGCTACGACGTCATAACATCCGCAAGGCGAGAGAAAGAGGTCGGCCAAGAGAGTTGGCACCCACCGTAGACGAACACGCAGCGTAGGAGATGGAGCAACGAATTCAGATCGTGTGTGTGTGTGTGTGCTTGCATGTGGAACGTCTCTCGGACCGTACGCGTAGCGGGGGTGCGTGGCGGATCTGTCACGACGCAGGATCGCACTGCGAGAGATGGTGACGACTCGGTGGAGGCCCTCATCTAGCAGTGGATTGCAGTCCCTGGTTGTTGGGCTGTTGGCTGCTGCCTGCCGCTGCTGTGACCACACGAGGTCCAGGAAGCAAAGCAACCTAACGTTCGGTTCAAGTTCAAGTCTTTCAAATCGGGTTACTGAATTTTTTGTTTTCCACTTTTTTTTTTACAGCAGCCGAACTTCCCAGCAACAAAACAGGGCACGGCAGCCGCTGTGACAGCGCCACGATACACAATCACTGCCCGCTGAGCCAAATATTGACTCTTCACGAGCGGTTAATATTTCACCGCTCCGACGCAGCGATGGCTCGGTCAAGACAGGCAGCGAGGAGGGGTGGGCGGGCGTCGTATTGAAGCGTTTTCACCATCCGGCTCCTTCATCGAGGGCTCCATCAGGACGGAATGAACCCACGTAGGCACGTGCGATGCCTCGGGGCGCTGGGTCAGGAGGTCATCACGACCAGAGAGATCGCCAGTTCTGGAGGTTGCGAGATAGCGCACCTCCGGTGGTGACGTGTTACCACAACTTTGAACAATCCACTGATGAAGGCACAACGGTGATAAGATGTAAACTAACCTCGCCTGGTACGCAGGAGGTCGTGGGTTCGATCCCGACCCTGACGCCTGCTGTATAATTTGAGTTTTTGCATGTTCTCCCCGTGGTCATGTGGATTTTTCTCCGGGTCTTCCGGGTTTTCCCTCCCACGTTTCGAATCAACATCACGCGTTTAGAGTATTCGGCTGCAAGAAATGTGCACGTGATAAGCCACTTCGTTGAGCAATCATTAGTGGCCAGGTCGCTTCTGGAAAAACATAGCTATGGAGTTCAGTGAGCCTTAACGGGTAAATTAAAAGATTTTATAAGTTAAAATAAAATAGTTTCGGTTACGGCCCCTCTCCTCTGGGACTGGGAGATTCATTTGGAAAGACTTGACCACAGCATTCTGACATCTGAGACTGTTATTCCGACTTGCAGGCTTGAAGGTGCTCGGCACGCAGTGTCAAACGAAGCGTCGCATATCTTAAGTTGGTTCTGGTAATTGTTCTTAAACCCAATGTGGTGAGTTGAAGGCGGTGAATTGAAGGTGGTGAGTTGAAGGCGGTGAGTTGAAGGTGGTGAGTTCAAGGTGGTGAGTTGAAGATGGTGAGTTGAAGGTGGTGAGTTGAAGGCGGTGAGTTGAAGGTGGTGAGTTGAAGGCGGTGAGTTGAAGGTGGTGAGTTGAAGGTGGTGAGTTGAAGGTGGTGAGTTGAAGGCGGTGAGTTGAAGGTGGTGAGTTGAAGGTGGTGAGTTGAAGGTGGTGAGCTGAAGGTGGTGAGTTGAAGGTGGTGAGTTGAAGGCGGTGAGTTGATGGTGGTGAGTTGAAGGTGGTGAGTTGAAGGCGGTGAGTTGAAGGTGGTGAGTTGAAGGTGGTGAGTTGAAGGTGGTGAGTTGAAGGTGGTGAGTTGATGGTGGTGAGTTGAAGGTGGTGAGTTGAAGGTGGTGAGTTCAAGATGGTGAGTTGAAGGTGGTGAGTTGAAGGTGGTGAGTTGAAGGCGGTGAGTTGAAGGTGAACCAATATTGACCATTTTCTCGCGTGGACTTTCGCGACAAATATGATACATAACGAAGGTTTATTTTGTCGTGTTAGATCACGTAAATATAAATGTGTCGCCTCATCAAGTTGGTTGTAATATGCCAGCGAAACGTCGGACACCAAGATGACAGCACGTGAATGCGTGCGCTGAAGGAAAGTCGTTGCCCAAAAACATTGCCGATTTTTCTTTCTGAATCGTAAGGGCAACACAGTCATTGATGAAACGTGAGTTCCGTGTCATTAAATAGACGCCGTTTCAGGAGCCGCCTCACGAGGTGTCGTCTGAAACGCTGCCAGAGAATAACCCGCAGCGGGCAGCGGCGGTCAGAGTCCGGGGTGACTGCGAGTCGCGCTGCAGACTGCGACGTTTCCGCGTTATGTTTAACACGCAGTCGGCTTTCGCGACCATAATGCTCTCCATATAATAGGGGTCCGTTGGGTTTTCATCGCGTACATATATAAATGCGTCTTTAAACCCGCCACCACCCGGCACAGCCAATTAGTAAGGTTTGTCACGTGAACAAAAACCGTGACAATTCGTTACCAATACACTACAGCACACCGATGCGTTGGAGAGTAAACCCACAAATGGTTGTGTATTGTAAATGTTGTGGCTTTACTGTCCAACACACCGGTGTTGCTGTACTAGTAACGAATCGACATGTATTATTTACGTGAGAAACCTTACTAATCGGCTGTGTCGGATGGTGGTGGCGGGTTTAGGACACATTATTATTGACGCGATCTAACACAAAAAAAAACACTTTGTTATGAACATGTATTGCGCTGTGGCCTGGAATAGAACTTGGGTCGTCAGATCCATCGCACTGCATGTGAACCATCGCCCCACACCCGACACGGCCAATCAGTAAAAAAAAGTGACTCGTTGGAATATTTAAGACCGGGAGCAAGTGAGGGCTTCACTATTCTGGCAAATTGCCAGATGATGCTGGATGTTATTACCAGCGAAACGTCGTACTCAAAAATTGTAAATGTTGTGGATTCACTCTTCAACACACCGGTGGGCTAAAGTAGTGAACTATTTGTCTTTTGTCAAACGTGACACATTTTTACTGATTGGCCGTGTCGGTTGGTGGAGGGTTACTACGCATTTATAAATAACGCCATCTAACCCAAAAACGTTTATTATGAATAATATCGTTCGCGAAAGCCTACGTGTTAAAAGTGCATTGCATTGAGCCAAGTTGATAGGAACTTGGCCAAACGCAGAGAGACGGCGGGCAGGGAATTCCAAAAGTCACATTTCGGTGACATTATTTGTTGTGAAGCGTTGAACGGGGTGGTGGTGGTGGTGGGTGGGGGGGGTATAAAACGCCAATAGTTATTTATTTATTCTGCTCCCATTCGCGAATGTTGACTTTCGTAGGAGTGCTGCTGCTGCTGCCGATTATTGTGATGTTTGGGAATTGATATCCAAGCAGGCTTAAAGGTCTGGCCGTATCAAAAAATCCTCAACACAGCACTCGGCTAAAGAGGGGGTGGGGTGGGTGGCCGGGGGGGGTGGGGGAATTGGGGTGGAGTCCTCCCCGTTTGTGTTGAGTGTAAAGCACGGAGCAGCTCACCGCTCCAATGGGATTCGATGAATTGCCACGGACGCGATCTCATTTATTCACCCAGTCTTGCTCTGCATTACCTGCGCCCAAGTGTTACTTGAATGGTTGCACGACTTGAATGTTGTTGCGCTCAAGTGTGTGTTCGTTGCTACTCGGTGTGTGTGCAATGCTGCGATTTATTTGCTGCTCTAACTTGTTTTTTTTTACCTCCAAACAAGGTCCTTCCACGGGTCATTCTTGTAAAACAGCTTTCACGTCGAGCGTTTCTTAGCCACGTCAACAAATCTAGTCCAGGAGAGCCTCACTCCAGTACAAACCTCTCGCGTAGTGGTTACGGGCAGAACCGCATCTTTCCCTTCGCCGGCAAACTGAAGGTGGATGTCCCCGGCACGCGGGGCGGAACGTCGGACATCGTGCCGATCAACTTATGGCAACAACCCCACATCACACCTGTTCCACAGCTGCTCAGCGCAAAACGTGAAAACCCACGTCACCCAATATCCGGGCGTCATCATCTCACAAGGATCGCATGTACGGCGATGTTTGAGAAACCCCACGACGCATACGAGGACATAGACGAATGCCCAACGGCCCGCACAGACAAAGCTCATGGACCAACTTTCTGTAGTGCCATCTCCTGGTTACATCTACAGCACGGCGGGTTTGGGAGTCTCGCAAATCGGTGCGGTCCCACCGACAATTTGCTTGCCTCCAAGTTCTGGGTCAGAGGCGTCGATCGTTCTCCTCCGCTACCCTCGTCATCTGGAGCTCCCTTCGACTCCCTGCCAAAGTTCAAGCTCAAGGCGTTCCTTTGCACCGCTGCCCATGACGACTGCCTGCCTTAGTCTCTCTTTAGAAATAAAATATTCACGTCATCGTGAGTTGCGAGCCCCCTTTTAGAACTCTGAATCCCATGTGTGTGTGTGTGTTTGCGTGGTGTGCGTCTGCGTGCGAATCGAGGTATCTATTGGCCTCCGTTTCGACACAAATTATTTGGCGATGCTGCTGCGTTGGCAGTCGCGCACGAGCACAATCTACAACGACAACAACAACAACAACACGCATTTGTTAATAGCGATGCCCTATAAGGAAACAAATATAATCTGCGACGTTTCAGGCAATGGGTCTTCTCCGTAGCACAGACCCTTCATGTGCTACGAAAGGGGGTCCATTGTCCGAAACGTCGCGGATTTTATTGACAAATGTGTTGAATGTTGTTGTTGTTGTTGTTTGTTTCCATACGGAATCGTGAGATGCGGTCGCATTTCGACGCCACGTAAACCCACGCTTGCATTGCGCATTGTACACGCAGTGGCTACGGACTGGGCTGCCTTTATTGCGCCACGGATCCAGCGACGTTCCGTACCGCCCCCCCACAGCGCGGAACCACGCTGCCTGTGAAAAAGAGCTTTGCAGCTCATCGGATTTTTCCAGTATAAATAATTATGTTCCCCGTATTCATCGCGAGAGCCGCTTCGCTGCTACTACTGCTATCATTGCACCGTCACCACCATCATCACCATCATCACCGTCACTACTATAATCGTCACCATCATCACCACCACCACCACCACCACACATGTGGCACCTCTGAGCGAGACCGGAGCGAAGCCGCGCGACGTCACTCGTCTTGGGGTTTTGTTCCGTCTCGATCGCTCCTCGGGGGCTCGGCGGCCACGGCCGGCGGTCGCGACAACAACGGCCTCGTCTGTCGCGTCTAAGGCGCGCCACAGCGGGGAATCCTCCGATTCTGACCCCCCCCCTCTCTCCAAACCACCCCCCCTCCCCTAACAGCATTGGGCACTTCGAAGGGCGCACGCGCGCGTTGCTGCGTGAGAGGGCGGGGGCTCGCGCGCATTTAGCGCGCAATTATAACCCACGACAGATCGGCTCGCTCGCTCTGCGTTTGCGTGGCGCGCCAGATTTACACGCAGAGTTGTTAACACTTCAGCCTGGAAGGAGGCAATTCATCATCTCATGGCCCGAGTGGAGGAGGAGGAGGAGGAGGGATAATGAGAATGGGGAGGTTCGACACCCGCGGTGCGTCGGCGATTGAAAACTAAAATGCCTTTCGAACTGCTCTGTGTGTGTTTAGTTTGTTTTCATTGTCCTTCCACCCTGGCACACTCCGATGAGCACGGTTGGCTACAGTACGGCGCGAAAGAAGTTCAAGGTGCATGCGATTGGAAGCAGCGCAGGCACGCGCGCACGCTGCTGATGATTTCCCGTTGGGGCCGTGGTGAGGTCATTACCACCCAATGGGTACCTGCCCCTCCCCCCTAGGTGTATGTTGGTGTTTGCAAGGGTCTGTTTAGAGCAGTGGATTCTTAACCTTTACTGCAGCCTTGCACTCATTAATACAAACGTAGGTTTGATCAAAAGTACTGTGGTTGTACTTTACGTGCCCGTGCTTAATTTGTGTTTCAATTATTTATCTTTAAAAAAAAATCTACCCGTGTCTCTCACCCCCAGAAAGGGCATCTCTCACCCCCAGAAAGGGCATCTCTCACCCCCAGAAAGGGCATCTCTCACCCCCAGAAAGGGCATCTCGCACCCCCAGAAAGGGCATCTCACACCCCCAGAAAGGGCATCTCGCACCCCCAGAAAAGGCATCTCACACCCCCAGAAAGGGCATCTGGCACCCCCAGAAAAGGCATCTCGCACCCCCAGAAAGGGCATCTCGCACCCCCAGAAAGGGCATCTCTCACCCCCAGAAAAGGCATCTCTCACCCCCAGAAAGGGCATCTCTCACACCCCAGAAAGGGCATCTCTCATTCCGAGCGCGTGCGTGCACCCCAGGTAAAGAACCACTGGTTTAGACGATCGCCATCCGAGCACAGGTGACAAAACCCCAAACCGTGTGGCAAAACGTCCGATTAGCATGGTTGGCTAGGTACGGTGCGAACGAAGTTCAACATACGTACGTGCAATCATCCAGGAATATCCACCCGCACAGCATTTAAGAGATGATGTGCAGGGGAGAAAATGTTGACGCGTCTGTAGCTTGCAGACACTGTTGTCCCGGTGCTGTGGACATGCAAATAGAACATCTCTGTGTCAATCTACTGCTGGATCATGGCCGGTCGACGCCGTGTCGCTCGCGAGGGTTACGTCTGACCATACTTCACCATTCTGGTCAATGTGGGTTGGCGAAGCGGCTGCCAGGACCGGTTCGGAAGTTGGGAACTCGCGAAGGACTGCTCCGCCGTGGAAGAGAAATGAGAACTCGGGTCACTGGGTTTATAGTGCGGTGCGCTAACCCCCCCCTCGCTTCCCCCCCCTAACAGCTGCCCTCCCCGCCCGCCTTCCTTGAGCTAGTAAAGAGTAACCCTCAAGTATCACTCGACAGATGACATTAGCAGCAATGCACAAGTGTGATTCTGGAATTACATTAGCGAGAATGTCGATGACAAGCACTGCCCCGTGTATGTTCACATTCACGTGTGTATGTGAACCTACAATCACTCACGTGTGTGCATGCACGTCAACCGACATTCACACGGGTGTGAGCATATATGTGCACCTATGTTCACGCGCGTGTGTGCATGTCTGTGAACATACATTCACAAACGTGTGTGAGCGGTAGTGTCGAGTGTTAGCACGTTGCGCTACGAACCCCGGCGAGCAGAGTTCGATTCCTGCCCACGGCCAATTACCAAGTCAGTCACTGTGCCTCCCTAGGTCGACTCGGCCTCAAATGAGTACCTGGTGTGTAAACATCGCCACTGGGGAGACAAAAGCGGCCGGGCGTGGTGTTGGCCACTCACCACCTCGTGTGCCGTGACGGCCTTCATAGCACTTGCCCCTACAGTCTGTTCAGGTTATACGGAGGAGGGGTCTTTGTCTTTGAACATCCATACACAGTAATCTTATTGTTTCCCTTCTACGTGACCTTACCGAAAGAACCAAGCATATGAATCCCTGCAGTCACGAAAGCTTTAAATAAAAAAAAATCTTCCCGTTGTTTTCAAAATGGCCCATTGCCCAACACCACGAATTATTTTCAGTTGCAAACCTGTGGTTTGGTGGCGATGGCAGTCGTGGTGACTTATGCAACAGAACGTGCACACGTCGATTCTGTTGGTTATTTGGTACAATTTGGGAGGCGCATCTTAATCGCAATTGCCATGAAATCCATTGATTCCGCTTACAACATTCAGTACGTCAGGTTGCTGAAACGAAAACAACTTAAAATATATATTTTTCTGACAATTCTGTGTTTTGTTGTTTATTTATATATATAGGTTGGGCTCAAGAGTCAACACACACGGGGTTATTTCATTTATTTTAACACTGGCATTGAAACATTGCAATTGTTGGTTATTTAATATCATATTGTAACTATTATAATCATAATTTTTTATATCTCGTTTTTCTTCTTCATTTTCAGATGGCATTTATAAAAAAAAAAGTCGATCAAGAACCCCCTGCACGTATCTAGACACCACATAATTGATGAATGCTCAAAGATGACACCGCCAATCTTACAACTAAATACGAATGCATTTCTAAAGATAATAAAACAATAAAAGATAATGAAATCCTAATTTATTTAAAAAGACAAGTCGTGCATGCATTTATGTTAATCGGAGTCAGTTTCATCATTTGATAAAAAAAAATCAAATCATTCCCTCGTTTCTTGACTTTTGGGCCACTGCTGTATACAAAACCTCACGTGCCAAAGCAACAGACCACAAAGAAACCCCCAAAACGTCGAGCGGCCCTCGATCAAAGGTCATTTTTTTAAGTTGTAATAGACTTGAGTTGTAACACGTGTCTCAAAAGGAACACGGTTATTTATATAAGAAGAGCTTTGGAATATAAATAATGATGATGATGGTGATGGAAGAGAGAATTTCAAAGCGGAGCAGTGCGAGGGTACAAACAGAAAGAGACGCGTTGTGACCTACAGTGTGGTGAGTTAATGGGTGAGTGGGTGAGTGGGTGAGTGTCGGTCATTGGGTGAGTGAGTGGGTGAGTTAGTGGGTGAGTGGGTGAGTGTCGGTGAGTGGGTGAGTGGCTGGGTGAGCGAATGGGTTGTTGAGCGGGTGGGTTTTTGAGTGGGCGGGTTGTTGAGTGGGTGGGTTGGTGAGTGGTAGGGAGAGATGGGAACGGTAGTGTAGCGGTTAGAAATGTAGCGGTTAACACGCTGCACTACGAACTCCTCAACCAGAGTTCAATTCTCGCTGACAGCCAACAACCAGTGACAATTATCTGAAGCGGTCCTGGGCCTCCTCAAGGTCGACTCAGCCTCAAATCAGTACCCGGTGCGACGTGTAAACATCGTCACAAGGGAGACAAAGCAAGCAGTTGCAGGGTTGCACCTTTATCTGTTATGCATAAGGGGCCGTCCATAAATGACGTCACGCACCTGGGGGGGGGGGTCAGACATTTATGACGATGTGTGACGACGGGGGGGGGGGGGGGGTTTGAGAAATTTGACGTCACATAAAAATGCGCAACTTTAAATAAATATAGACAAAACGTTCGACTTAATTAAATAGCCTTTTTAATAAATGTTTTCTCCTACAACATCAGAGTGCAGCGCCACATTAAATACGCACTACAATGACAATAGTTTAAAGCGATTTGAAGCGTGTTTTTTTTTTGGGGGGGGGAAAGAGCTTTGTGACGTCATATTTGAGGGGGGGTCTGACTTTTTGTGACGTCGTGTGACGTAGGGGGGGGGTCAAAAATCGTCCAAAATCGCGTGACGTCATTTATGGACGGCCCTTAATACGCTGTTGTATTAGGTTTTCTACCCCAGGTCTCCCTTGAAAGGCCCGTATAAATTAACGTCTTCAACCGAAAATTAAATGCTTATTCATGGTAATTGCAATGTTTATTTGTAACCAGTCGAGAGCTCATTGCGTAAACAACATAAATTATAAGCACATGCCGCAGAAACAACTAGAGTTTACACTTACGCTTAATGTGAAAATGGGGGAAAGCGAAAGAAAGCTGTTTAGCCCCACAAACACACCGAGACGTAAAAACAAAGATGCCCCGTATAGCGTGAACAGACTGTTGGGACAAGTGCTGTTGGCAAGCACCTTTGAAGGCATGGCAACACGAGAGGGTGGGTGGCCAGCACCACGCCCGGCCACCTTTGTGGCGATGATTACTACACACCGCCCCAGATAATAATTTTAGACAGAGTCGACCTAGGCGAGGGCCTAGGATCGGTTCAGATAATTCGTCACTGGTGTTGACCGTAGGCGTGAAGCGAACTCGAGTCGTCAGGTTCATAGCGCAATGCGCTAACCGCTACACTACCGCTCCCCATACACCGAGACACGCGAACGCACACACACACACATTGCAGTAGCGATTTTATTGGGGGGCCCATTGCACATTGCCCCCCTCCCTCCACCGAATGCTGGAGACAAAGAGGGCAAGTAGGAACACACACACACTCACTTGAGAGCTCGCAGTTCCATTGAACGTCCATGGACAGCGAATTTCCAACAAAATAAACTCGGTGAAAAAAAAAAAGTAAAAAAAAAATCTACTTTGCATGGCAAAGTGGCCGGGTCGCTCAGAGGTCAGAGCGATGAGCCAGCGCCGCTGAGAATTCATGGGTTCGACTCCGGGCAGCTCTCCCAGTGATCAACAAGGCCGTCCGTGGATGTTGCTTCTCTATTAGTCCGACCTGTTGTTGTTACCATTACACGCTTGACTGTCTGTTAATAGTCCCCAGATTTCGCACGATATTTGGATCAAACGCATTTAATGTCGCTGTCCCAGCGTGTTGTGGAACCACCCAGTTTCGTCTCTTGGAATCGCCGCTTTGCCACCTCTGTCCCCATTTAAAGTGCCTCTCTTAAAATCACGAAATTTTAAGTGCGAATGTAATTCTACAACGTTATTGCTATTTCATCATCATTAGACCTCCTTTGCCAGTACCAAAATATAATAATAGGGTTTTCCCCATTTTTCTGGCAACAAAACTGAAACCTTTTTACGAGGATTCATGTCTACATTCACCACAATACCTGCAGTCAAAATGCAAACAAAAAATATACTATGGTAATATATGCATTGTCCTTGAAACGGATTAGTCCACACCAAGGGACGGCTTTCTTTTGAGCCTCGACCCAATATATTATCATAGTATATTTTTTGTTTGCATTTTGACTGCAGGTATTGTGGTTAATATAGATATGAATCCTTGTAAAAAGGTTTCAGTTTTGTTGCCAGAAAAAAGGGGAAAAACCCTATTATTACGTTATTGCTTCATTATTATGAAGTTTGTTTTTGACATATGTAATTGTGGAATGCTTTGAGGTTGTCTGCCAGCCGAGTCGACCTTTCAAAAGGAGATTCTTAACTCAATGTGGGCTTTGCTCGGGAAGTTAACTTCTGAAATGTTTTCTGAACTGACACTGGGTTCTCACATGCAGTGAGTGGTCGTTTCCATCCCAGTCACCAATGAATGACTGTCCACACACACACACACAAACCCCCCACCACATAAAATTGAATGCTGCACTTAAATTTGTATACGTTTACGTAACTGAGAATTAAAAATATCGGTTTGATCGCGACGAGATGAAAATGAGTCTCTGTGGCAGGGTGTGTTTATGAGAAAGTGCTGACCTCCCTCCTACTGTGTGGACCAGATGTCACTTGAAGCGGCTGGGGGTGAGGGGGGCAGGGTGCTCGGTGGTAGCTCTACACTATCCACTTTCACTAGCCGTTCTCTACAAACCAATTCCGCGTCTTGTGTAGACGTGATACCATTCACATTGTTGGGAGGGGGGGGGGGTGGCTGGAGGGACAATGCGGACAAAAGACAAAACAACACGACGAATATAAAAGCCTTCGCACGATTAGGGAACGATGCCCCATGAGCAACCATTGTTTGTATTTGTGACCTAGACTGGATGACAATGCATTGCAGTACCTATTATAATGGGTCATGAAATTGAAACATTTTAACTTTGCATGTTGTTCATTTGATAGGAAAATATACAACCGTCATTATGTTTGCCAATAATGTAAATTTATAATTAGTACGAATTAAACAAAGACTCATTTATTGGCTACATTAAACGATTGTACGATTAAATTTTGATTTAAATTAATGCAAACCGACACACCTGATGACGACCGTTTGTGTTATGGTCGAAACGTCGTGAGAATTTGTATTGTTTTATATATATTTTATTATTTTATTGTTTCCCTTCATCGTGACTTTACCGAAAGAGCTAAGAATATGATTGTACGATTGTTAAGGTGGAAACGGCAGTTTAAGTTGGGTTGGTACGTGCACTGCACCATGAAACTTCCAAATACCTCTGAGTTCGAATCCTGGCCACAGCTGACATCAGTGGCGAGTGATATCTGCACCGTGCCTGGGAAATAGCCTCTTCACCAACCTGACACGAAACCAGCATTGTGGTGAGGTATGAACAAACGCCCCCATTCTAAGACTGAAATGGCCTCATAAACTCAAACTAAACTCTTTTTCTATTTTACCAGGTAAGGGCCCACTGAGCTATGTAGCTCTTTTTCAAAAGCGACCTGGCCACAAATGATAGCTCAACGAAGTGGCTTATCATCATGTGAAAATGTATCACAGCCAAATACTCTGAAGGCATTTTGCAACTAAATGTGGAGGGAAAAACTGGAGGACCCGGAGAAAAATCCACGTGACCATGGGGAGAAAGACACGCAGACTCCCAATAGACAGGCAGCAGGGTCGGGATCGAACCCACGGACTCCTGCATACCAGGCGAGGGAGTTAACATCTCGCAACCGTGGCATGGATTGGTAATGGGCTTTACATTCACCAAAATCCAGATTGAACACCACTCGCTTGCCAATGTTAGCCATGGCCACGAAGCATCAATTACAACTTGGAACGTGGCACCACCAACAACACCAGTATTCGCTCCCTATGAGACACAGAGAGAGATGACGATTCAAGAGGCACGCAGATTAACCACAGACAAGCGAAACAAGAAGACAGCAGCAGCCATGCAAGTGGGTGGGCCGGAAAATAGCAACAGATACCCAAGCTCTGCGGGACACTACATATGAAGGTGTTATCGGCCAATTTATGAGCCGCTTCCATGTGGGAGAAAATCGCCCTCGAGGCGTTGGGTTTAGAGTGCAGTGCGCTAGGCGCTGGGTTTAGAGTGCAGTGCGCTAGGCGCTGGGTTTAGAGTGCAGTGCGCTAGGCGCTGGGTTTAGAATGCAGTGCGCTAGGCGCTGGGTTTACAGTGCAATGCGCTAGGCACCAGGTTTATAGTGCAGTGCGCTAGGCGCTGGGTTTAGAGTGCAGTGGGCTAGGCGCTGGGTTTATAGTGCAGTGGGCTAGGCGCTGGGTTTATAGTGCAGTGGGCTAGGCGCTGGGTTTATAGTGTAATGCGCAAGACACTGGGTTTATAGTGCAGTGCGCTAGGCACTGGGTTTATAGTGCAGTGCGCTATGCGAAGGATTTATAGTGCAGTGCACTAGGTGCTGAGTTTATAGTGCAGTGCGCTAGGTGCTAGGCTTATAGTGCAGTGCGCTAGGCGCTGGGTTTATAGTGCAGTGGGCTAGGCGCTGGGTTTATAGTGCAGTGCGCTAAGCGCTGGGTTTATAGTTTAATGTGCTAGGCCATGGGTTTATAGTGCATTGCGTTAGGTGCTGGGTTTATAGTGCGGTGGGCTAGGCGCTGGGTTTATAGTGCAATGCACTAGACACTGGGTTGATAGTGCAATGCGCTAGACCCGGGTTTATAGTGCAATGCTCTATATAGACACTGGGTTTATAGTGCAATGCGCTAGATACTGGGTTGATAGTGCAATGTGCTAGACCCTGGGTTTATAGTGCAATGTGCTAGACACTGGGTTTATAGTGCAGTGGACTAGGCGCTGGGTTTAGAGTGCAATGTGCTAGGCACTGGGTTCATAGTGCAATGCGCTAGGCGCTGGGTTTATAGTGCAATGTGTTAGGCACTGTGTGTATAGTGCAATGTGCATGGCACTGGGTTAATAGTGCAGTGCACTAGGTGCTGGGTTTATAGTTCAGTGGGCTTGGCGCTGGGTTTATAGTGCAGTGCGCTATGTGCTGGCTTTATAGTGCTATGTGCTCGGCGCTGGGTTTTTAGTGCAAAGCGCTCGGTGCTGGGTTTATAGTGCAAAGCGCTAGTAGCTGGGTTTATAGTTCAATGCGCTAGGTGCTGGGTTTATAGTGCAAAGCGCTAGTAGCTGGGTTTATAGTGCAATGTGCTAGGCGCTGGGTTCATAATGCAATGCACTAGGCGTTGGGTTTATAGTGCAATGCGCTAGGCACTGGGTTTATAGTGCAATGCACTAGGCACTGGGTTTATATTGCAATGCGCTAGGCGCTGGGTTTATATTGCAATGCGCTAGGCGCTGGGTTTATATAGTGCAATGCACTCGGCGCTGGGTTTATAGTGCAATGCGCTAGGCGCTGGGTTTATAGTGCAGTGCGCTAGGTGCTGGGTTTATAGTGCAATGCGCTAGGCGCTGGGTTTACAGTGCAATGCGCTAGGTGCTGGGTTTATAGTGCAATGCACTAGGTGCTGGGTTTATATATTGCAATGCACTCGGCGCTGGGTTTATAGTGCAATGCGCTAGGCGCTGGCATTTTATTTTATGTAAAGCTTTCCTAACTGCAGGGATTCATATTCTCGGTTCTTTCAGTAAAGTCACGTAGAAGAGAAACAATAAAATAATAATACGTGACTTTACCGAGAGAACCAAGAAAGCTTTAAATCAAAATTTGTTACATTATTGTCATCATGTTCACTAACGAACCGCTTCCAAAAAAAAAATGCAGACAATCACCACAAACAATCAATTAGCCACGTGGTAAGGTGCGCAAGGACATAATCGCTGCTATCATTAAATGTCATCACCAGCCATCGTTAAGCCGGAACATTCATCACACACCCGAGAACCCACCGTCTCCGTGACGGTTCAAATCAATCTATGTATATATACACATTAGTCCGCGGCTGTTAGGCAACAAGTTGTCAATGAGCAGGCATCATATAAGGAGGCAATAAACGGAAAATCGCATCCAATTGTTCCCCTCCCCCACCCATCCCCTCTCAGCGTCTCAAAACATGGGAAAATAAACCGCAGGTCCTGGGGAGCCCCGCAGAATAAAAAATATAAAAAAAAATTCCCGTCCGGGTTGCTTAGCTCCGGGACAATGTGTCGGCGCGAATCTCCGCCACGCCGCTAAATCAGCTCTAATTAACACATAATTGGCTTACGCGCGCTTAATCAATTGCATCAAAGGCGCACGCGTTGTGCAGAAAGCGCTCGAACTCCCTTGCAGCACGTGGGCTTGGATACTATTGATTAGCCATCCCCCGTTTCACGGGGCGTGGATTTTAACATTTAATAAGGGAATAACGGACTCCTAATAGCTTTCCCTGCTGGGCGCTAATGTGAAGAGTTCTTTTTTTTTGTTCCGTACCAACAAGGCTCCCTAACCCCCCTCCCCTCCCCCCATTGCACCCCCCCCCCCCCCCACCATTGCCCCCACCACCCGAGGCCCCCCTTGTTTTGTGTTTGTGTCTGTTTTTGTTTTTACGCCGAGGCCTTTTCAGGTCTCACGGAGGTCCCCATCCAGGGGCGATGGCCGAGGGTAGACTCCGTGAATGCTGCCGGTGGGTGGCCCTTATTCCCAGCCATTAGCCTTCCTCTGTGACTGACACAGCCTTAGTTAGGGAGATAATAAAGACTAGATTATGCTGTAAGTAAACTGGGCGCCCCATTCAGCCCACGGAGGGGGGGGGGGGTGGACACAGTTCATACTGTGGGTTGTGCCGTCAAAAGAGGGGGGTGGGTGGCTGGGTGCTCTCTGGTTTGTTCACGGCGCCAAGACGGTGCTGCCGGAGAGGACGCGGGTGGAGGGGGTGGAACGGGGGGTGGAGGGGGAGTGGGGGGAACGGGGGGGAGGGGGGTGTTCTGGCTGTGCCGTGGACGAATTTTGACTGTCTGTTTGAGCAAGGTTTTACTCGGGGAGGCTGGGTGTGAAATCATTAGCGCCGCCGTCAAATCACGGGGAGGGCATTACATGGGATTAGCGAGGAGAGATTCTGGTGTTTGGTCATCCACAGGTCAGCGCCCTTTACTGCAGGGGGCATGACATTTTAAGAGTCGAAAGTTGTTTTCTTTTTGTTCAGTGTGCAAGTGGCAGTGTCACTGCGTGTGCACGGTGGCGCCATGCAGGGAATGCCAATTATTTTGTTATTAAAATTAGTTTGTTTCTTCTTTAGTTCAACACGGAGGCTTTCGCGACCAAGATTATCCGTAATAAAGTAGGTATTTTTTAGAGTCAGATCAAGTAAATATATATGCGTCGTTAGACCGTCCATCACCCGACACAGCCAATTAGTAAGGTTCGTCACGTAAATAAAACGTGCCAATTAGTTACTTCTTCACCACACCGGTGTGTTGGAGAGTAAACCCACGACATTTACAATTCGAGTAGGACGTTTCGCTGGTGATTGCAACCAGCTTCTTTCGGCGATTAGCCAGAATTGTAAAGAAGTCCTCCTGTTTCGGTCTTAAATTGGAGATTAATTGAGAAAATATTCCTAAATGTTAAATAGTCCAGCTGGGAATTAATTATTTGGCGAGATGCATCGAGAGGTCAGGCCAATTGAACCGTCAATTTACGTTGGCTGATTATTCACGGGTTGTGCCACATGTTTTCTCATCATGATAACAGCCAATTCCGACAGAAGATCCCAGCATGTAACTATTAACTATTTTTATTTTACCAGGTAAGGCCCTCTGAGCTATGTAGCTCTTTTTCAGAAGCGACCAGACTATCACAAATGATATCACAACGAAGCGGCTTGTCGTGTGGAAATGTATAGCAGGCAAAATACTTTAAATCAGTGGTTATTAACCACTGCGTTAACCAGTGGTTCTTAAGATTAACACACATTATGCACGGGAACGTAAGTGCAACTACTTTGTTTCATCAAACCTATGCATGTATTAACATTATGCATTAGTTAACGGCTGAGAACCAAACGGGTGCAAGGCTGCAGTACATGTTAACATCCACTGCTCTAAACGCATGATCATTCTAAATGCGGAGGGGAAAAACCGGAGAAAAATCCACGCGACCATAGGGAGAGAGACACGCAAAATAATTTGATGATCCCTTAGTTAAACTAATCTAATCTTTTTATTTTAATTTTACCAGATAAGGCCCACTGAGCTATACACATACAGCTCTTTTTTGAGAAGTGACCTGGCCACAATTAATAGCTCAACGAAGTGGCTTATCAAGTGGAAATTTATCGCAACCAAATACCCCAAACACGTGCCGATTCTAAATGTGGAGGTAAAAAACAGAGGACCCGGAGAAAAATACACGCGATCACGGGGAGAGAGAGAGACACTCAAACTCATAATGTACATCAGGCGTCAGAGTCGGGATCGAACTCCACGGACCTCACGCATACCAGGCGAGGGAGATGACATCTCGCCAGCGTGGCGCCCCTGTGGAACGAAACGTCAGACAATCGTGCTGGGACAACACGTGGCACGACCCGACATACAAGCTAAGATAGATCGGCGGCGGCGGCAGCACAACCGCGAATAACTCAAGGCGGGATAGAATGTCTCCATACAAAAAAAACCCACTTCGTTTCAGAGTCCGTTGCAAATAAAGAAAGTATCCTTGCACCTTCTGCACCGACTCCAAATGTTAAAGAGTAATAATAATATATTAAATCTTTATCTGTTCAGGAAAGC
Source organism: Petromyzon marinus (assembly GCF_048934315.1). Lineage (NCBI taxonomy): Eukaryota > Metazoa > Chordata > Hyperoartia > Petromyzontiformes > Petromyzontidae > Petromyzon > Petromyzon marinus. The sequence goes on from NC_133683.1 coordinate 16,982,723, forward strand.
TCCTAGTGAAGTCTTACGACTTGTTTCTTTGGAGCATTGTGCTCGGGATGTTTGTACAATTCCTTAGCGAGTAAGACATTATTTGGTGATGCTGCTGCTGCTGCTGCGTTGGCAGTGGTGCAGAAGCAGAGTCAACAACCACAACAGTAGCCCGTCAATAACACTCAGGCGGTGGTGTTGATGCATGCGCCCGGCCGCCTTTGTTTCCCCAGTGGCGATGTATTACACCTAGTGGAGGCTCAGGACCGAATCGGACAATCGTAACTTGTTTTGACCGTGAGTGGGGATCGAACTGGGGTTGGTGGGTTCGTTGTGCAGCGAGTGCACTAACCACTGCATCACCGCTCCGTACTGTGTTTTTCTCTTCTTATTTTTCCAGGTAAGGCCCACTAAGGTATACAGTTCTTTTTCAGAAGCGACCTGGCCACAAATGACGGCTCAACGATGTGGTCTATCACGTGGACATTTGTAGCAGCCAAATCCTCTCAAGGAATTTTTTTTGTTTACAAATGTTATCGGGAAGAAACGGAGGACCGCGACCACGGCTGAGAACTAAAGGGGTGCAAGGCTGTAGCACAGGTTAAGATCCACTGCTCTAAACGCTGATTCGAAATGTGGAGGCTGGAAAAAATAGGGAGTACCCGGAGAAAAATCCACGCGACCATGGGGAGAGAGAAGACACACACGAAAACTCCAAATATACAGCAGCAGCAGGCGTCAGGGTCTGGATCGAACCCACGGACCTCCTGCATACCAGGCGTGGTAGTTAACATCTCATAGCCACCATGTGCACACACGGACACTAAACATTGACTTTGACAGAAGAACGGGTGGCAGCAAAAAAAAAGAGTCAGCCACAGGAAAAATCGTGGAGTTTTTATTTTTATTTTAGGGCGGGGGTGGAGGTTTGGGCACAGGCCCCCCCCCCCGCAAAAAAAAAGAAAAACCTCACGTCGCGACCACAGATCTCGCTTTTGCAAACCCGCTCAAAGAGAAACTTGCAAAACACAGCGCTCGGAGTTTAATTGGCGCAGCAGCAGCAGCGGCGACGGCGGCAGCCCGTCACTGACATGGGAACGGTGGTGGTAGTGGTGGTGTTAGCCGAGCTGGGGGATGAGGGCCCTATTCACGCGCTCCGTGCAACGCGCAGCTCCAGACAGATGGTCATTGTGCCCGGAGGTCAAGTATGGAGTGACATCTCATTCCAAATGTCATATAATTTGTCTCTTCGCCACATTCAGCGCCGCAAATGTGTTTGCATCCTTTGTGACGCCTGGCGCCACGGCTCAGCCGGTTCGCACTTTTTTTTCTATATATAAAACCGAATTTTATCTTATATCATTGGTTCTTTCGGTAAAGTCACGTAGAAGGGAAACAATAAAATAATAAAAATATAAAACCAAAAAATGAAACAATAAAAAACTTAAACAATTTTATCTTGTTCATTTATTTGTTTACGATCTTTAGTTTTTTTCCGTGGGTTCACCTCCACCCCTCCGTACCCCCCCCCCCCCAACAACACCCCCCCAAAATCCCCCCTGACCCTCCACCCCCCCCCCACCCCTCCCCAAATCCTTTGCGTCTATGTAATCAAAATCTGCAGTGTTTGCATACAACGCATGTGGAAATAAATGCTTTAAAGTGGAAGACGTCTTTTTTTGTGTTTGATAAGTAAAAATAGCGAAGTGTACACAAATATTCGCAACGTTGAGAGAGCGTAACGTTGAGAGAGATCTGCAAAGTTATGCATGCCATCATGAACTAAACTATTTTTATTTTACTCGGTAAGGCCCACTGAGCTATATAGATATATATCTTTTCCAGAAGCGACCTGACCACAAATGATAACACAATGAAGTAGCTTACCACGTGGACATTTATAGCAGCCAAATGCTCTGAACACATGTTCATTTCGACATCTGGACGGAAAAAACACGGAAGACCCGGAGAAAATCCACGCGACCACGGGGAGAGAGACACGCAAACTCCAAATATACAGCAGCAGGCGTCAGGGTCGAGATCGAACCCACGACCTCCTGTGTTCCAGGCGAGGTAGTTAACATCTCCTAGCCACCGAGGCGCCCCAATCATTGGCCATGGTCAATCCACTGCTAGATGAAGCCCCCCCAAACCACAATTTTTCACGATCTCGAATATATGCATATGCGCAAAAAAAGTGTTTTCATCATTTAGTAGATAAACTTTCCCCCACCATACAAACGTGGAGTTTCCTTGATCAGGAGTGGCGCATTCGAGTGGGAAACGCACGAAAATAGTATGTATGAAAAACACAAAGACAAAGAACCCCCCGATTGACTTCAACAGACTGAAGAGACAGATATGCCCGACCGCCTTTGTCTCCCCAGTGCTGATGGTTATATAACCCGCCAGCTACTCTTTGAAGGCTCAGTCGACCTAGTGGATGCCCATGACCGGATCAAACATTCGGCACCGATGTTGGTCATGGGGGCGAATCGAACGCGGGTTGCTGGATTCGCAGCGCAGTGCGCTAACCATTGCTCCTCTCAACATATATAAAGACAAAGAGCCCCCGTATAGCCTTAACAAACTGTAGGGGCAAGTGCTGTTAGCGAGCATTCATGAAGGCCGGAACGGTACACGAGGGGGTGGGTGGCCAGCACCACGCCCGACCGCCTTTGTCTCCCCAATGGCGATGTTTACACACCGCACCAGGTACTCATTTGAGACTGAGTAGACCTAGGGGAGGCCCAGGACCGGTTCAGATAATCGTCACTAGTGTTGAGCGGCAATCGAACACGGATCGCCGGGTTCATAGCGCAGCGCGCTAACCGCTACACTATTAATCATACACACAGAGACAGACATTCCTGTTTAGCCATACAGACAGTTGGGAAACTGTTGTTAGTGAGCACCTATTAGGCTGTCACAGTGCACGAGGGAGTGGGTAACATCAACACTATGCCCAGCCGCCTTTGTCTTCCCACCGCTGATGTTTACACTTTGCATTAGACACAGTACCCTACAATGCAGAGTTGACCCAGGGCACATTCAAGATACCACTTGCCACTGATATAATCAGCACTGGGAATCGAACTCAGGTCACTGAGATTATCGGAGCATCCAGGGACCGTGTGTCAACATTGCCCACACACACACAACAAAGATCCCCCGTGTAGCCTACACAGACTGTAGGGGCAAGTACTGTTAGCGAGCACCTATGAAGGCCGACACAGTACACGAGGGGGTGGGTGGCCAACACCACGCCCGACCGCCTTTGTCTGGCCGTGAGCGGGAATCGAACTCGGGTCGCCGGGTTCTTAGCGCGGTGCGCCAACCGCTAAACTACCGCATAAACACACACACAGACACAAGCGAATTGTTACGTGAACGGCGCGTGCATAACACACGGACCCATCATACGCACAGCTGTTCATTATTTTATTTGCTGTTCTTTTTTAATAAACCTTTCTGTCAAAGCAACTCTTGTGTATTCCCATCTAGCAAAACACGCCTCCGCTGCACTTGCTTTTTGTCCGGGCTTGCGTATTATGTCCGTGGGTTTAAAGGCAGAAAAAAAACTATTTTTCATACAACAATTCCTAGCGGAACCACCTTTTTTTGTGGCCAGCCCGTGCCAGCCTGCCAGGCATGAGTCCAGAAACCTGGAGGGGCTTTTATTCATGTTGGAGACGCGCCACGCGGTGGGATGGGTGGGCGGGTGGAGGGTGACTGGGCGGAGCGTTCCCAACTCCCTGGTGTTTTCGCACCTCAGGCTAGCACGGTTGTCCACGTGCGGTGCGAAAGAAGTCCAACATCGCACGGTCAACAATACGGATCGTGGCGTCGCAGCCAGTGTGTTTGGAACGTGACGTATGATCACGATGAGACTATCCGATTATTACTGTCGGTTGACGAGGAATGAGTGGATGGTGGCGATGATTGGATGATAATGATTGCACTGTGATTGTTGGGTTATGGTACGATGGTGATGATGATTGGATGATTGCATAATGTTATAATAACAGTTTTTGAGTCAGCTTGCAAGGGCATTGGGCAAAACTTAGCCCACTTCGCACACACGAATCCTGTTCAACGGCGTGGTTTGCTGTGACGTCATCACGCAGATTTACGCGGTGACGTCATCACCGATCACCTATTATATATAACGTAGTAATATCATCAGAATGAGCAGTGCTGTAGTGGTTATTGTTGTTATCATCATCATTATTATTATTACTACTACTCTCGGCGACTCCGAATTAATGTCCCGGTCACGACCAACATCAGTGTCGAGGGCAGTGGTATCCGTGCTGCTCACCATCTTCCCAAAACCACACCGATCATCAAGGGGGTGAAGTATGGTCAAAGAACCCCATAGACTCTGTCCGCCCCCCTCCCCCCGCACCTGTCAAACAACCGTGTGCAGAGACGACCTTACCCATGCAACAGGTACTATATTAACCACGGGCCGCATATAATCACCACCATTATAGCAGCAGCAGCAGCAGCATCAATCATGGTGCCGGTATACTCGGGAAATGAAAAAAAAACACGGGTGAGGTCAATAAATTATTTCCAATGGGAATCAATTACGACGACTATTTCTTTACGCATACAAACAAAATATATAAATTGTGTGTGTGTGTTTTTTTAAAGAATAAGCACCTGCATCTTCTGTTGAAACATCTGCTCGCGCACGTGACCGCGCAATGGTTGGGGGAGGGGGGGGGGCACGGCCACGGTTTATCCGTGGTGACGAATTGCGTGAAGAACGCGCTCCTCGTGGTGATGAAACGACGGGTGTCAAAAATGAAATAAATAAATGAAGACACTGGTTGCGAGCGACCACGCGCGCGGCACGCGATATGTAAAGGTCGTGCCCGGCCTCTTATTGCTGCTGAGCTGTAACATGACACTGCATTTTAAAATATATATATGTACTAGCGGGAAGTACCACGCCGTTGCCTGGGGGGGGGGGGAGGGGGTGGGAATATATTTCAAAACTTATCTTTAAAACATAACACACACACAAATACTAAGCTATTGTGAAAGCCTTTTGTCCATTTGAACCTTGTGGCGGAACCCCGGCGTCCCGAATAAACGGAAGTCAAATTCGTAATTAATTTTGTATTTTTGCCGACTCCATCTCACCGCGCACATAAATGCCGCGACTATTAATAATAATATGGTGGCATTGCTCTCGGCTGCTTGAAATGAGGGTCAGGTGTGCTTTCTTTTGGGGTCTTCTTTCATACAGAACAAGAATATGTATTACGACGACAACAACAGCAAAAGGAAAAAATATATATAATATAACAAACGTGACACGGCGGAGCGAGCGAGTGAGCGCTGATATTGCAAGCATAGCGATGCAATGTCACCACCTGTGCAATTCGAGGGGTATCTTGGTCTACTCGTCCACGCACACGTGACAAGGAATGGATACGTAAGTAAGGTACAAACTGGTGAGGAGGTGACCGGCCCCCTCTCACCGAGTGATGAGGGTTCAACATCACCAAGGGAGGAACTCGTAATGATCAACTCCGGTCTTGGCAGTCCACCCTTTTGCACGTGACATCAGGAGACGGGCGATACCGGTCGCTGGTGACATTTGGTGAAACTATCTACGAATGCATTTGATTTCATTTGACACTCAAAGAATAGTCCCGGCGGCACCCGTGATCTGTCCACTGCTGGATGTAGGCCTCACCCAAGACGTCGCGATGCCTCACGGTACTGCCCGTCATGCAATACAGTAATTCGACGAGTTCCTTCACACGAGCCGATTAATCATAATATTTTCATATTGCATAGCGTAATTTAGGCTAATAGCATCCCATAACGCTGTACATTCATTATAAGGACGAAATCCCATATGGCGCCACTACAAGAACAACAAAAAACTACTACCAAGAAAAATGAAAAATTTACAAATTAAGAAATGACACCAAAATAAATTAGCACAAACAACAAAAAAGTTACCACAACAATTAATTCACGCGCCCCATCTCAGGGCGTGGACGTCCTGTCTGATGTGTTCCCTGCTTTGGCCGCCACTCCATCATTAGACGAAACACTAAAACAATATTTGTATTTTATCAGGTAAGGCCCACTGAGCTGTATAGCTCTTTTCCCTAAGCCACGTGGCCACGAATGATAGCTCAACTCAGTGGCTTATCGTGTAGAAATGTACAGCAGCCAAATACTCTCAACGCGTGTTTGACAATGTGGAGGGAAAAATCGGAGGACCTAGATAAAAAATCCACGCGACCACGGGGAGAGACACGCAAACTCCAAATATACAACAGGCTTCAGGGTCGGGATCGAACACCACGACCTCCTGTATACCTGGCAAGGTAGTTAACATCTCGCCACCGTGGAGCCTGAGTCTTGACCACTGGCCATCAACCCTAACCCATGTAATGTGCCTCTGCACAAAGACAAGGACATAACTGTCCATACGATGTCTATCGCCTGCATTTTGTCTCCGATCCACGTTTACCTCTTTTCGTGTCTCGGTGTGAATCCAAGAATTCATCTCCATCCACGCTTTCATTCCTTTTGTAAATACCCACGTTCCTGATCCGTGTCTAAGCAAACCAAGATTTCCTACACCACGGATAAAATGTAACTTGCGAGAAAATGTAATTTATGTTTAAAAAACGTGTAAAAATAATTGTTGTTGTTGTTGTTGTGACATGTACTGTGTCGTATTCATTGAGTATTGTAAATTATTGTGACTGTTTAGATATGAAGTGTATGGGTTTTGTGAGCCACGTGTCATTTTACATCGGATTAGGGTCTTGGTGGGCTTACGCCTGCATTGAACACATGATTCTGCCGTTGCATTATTGTTTATTTTTATGATGATGGATGATCAATACAATTATGATTTTGATTATTGATGACCGTGAGAGATGGTGATGCTTGGGAATGTTTTCATACGGCAGTGGAATGTTGTGTATATATGTACACTTTACGTTAACCGCTGGCTTTCCATTACAGTTCAGTATATGTAGTATGGTTACAAATGTGGCTTTGTAATTCATCATATTCGTTACTTATTCCATTAGCCATAATGCGATTTGTCTACGCATACAAACACGGAGTAATTGTAAAACAAAGGGAGGCATTAGACTCATTCTCATTATACTTCACACGTGGGGCAAGGCGGAGACTCCGATAATTAATGGGACAAAAAAACTAAACATGCCAGCGGCCTTCATATTCTTGGCTCTTTCGGTAAAGTCACGTAGAAGGGAACAATAAAATAATAAAAATATAAAAAATGAAATTTATTTATAGAAGGGAAACAATTAAAATAAAAAAATAAAAATTATAAAAAATTATATTTTTATTATTTTATTGTTTCCCCTTCTACGTGACTTTACCGAAAGAACCGAAAATATGAATCCCTGCAGTCACGAAAGCTTTAAATCGAATAAAATCCCAGCGGCCCTCAACAAAACCACCAAGCGCCCATCTATTGCGCAACAACAGGACGAGGGAGGAAAAACCACGCACACGCATTTCATCTGGTAGGCACTTTCCAACACGCGCGTTTGCCTTCGGAATTAGTTCATGAGCAGCACGGAAGCCGCCGGGTAGGGGTCAAGTCAAACGCATATTGCGTACATTGCAAATGAGTCGTTTTTGCTTTGCCATGAACGAGAAATAAAATAAATACAGGACTCTTACCCGAAACGTCGTCCATTTCTTTTCATTGTCGAACGTGTTAAGTTGTTTGCCGTGTGCGCGTGTAACCACCACTGCCAATGCAATATTATATACAAGGTATATTTTAGCTGTGGTTTATATCTACAATTTCTGTCCAACCCTTTGTTAAGAGTTGCCGGTTATAACAAGACGAGGTTCCTAACAGCAGCCCGACTCTGTGCTAAAGTTTCCTTCACATAAGGTCATTTTGTTTACAAGAGTGCTCCAGTTACCCCAGCACTGCCGACGGACAGTTGGGAGAGTGTCACAATCCCAATACGTGCCGTGCCGCGCAGCCGACAATCAGAATCAGAATCTTGATCTCGGCTGCAGGAGGAAATCCGATGCGCGATGAAGCTCTTTTTCACAGAGGTCAAGTTTGTGGCGGGTCATGAGCAAGTCATCGTAAATGCATGGCAAATATGAGCACGATCGACGTAGAACATTACAATATGTATGACTTAAACTATCGACAATATTAATACAAGTTCACGGCCGTAAGATTATTATTATTATTGGCTGTTCAGAATACTGTTATCGACCAGCATTTGTTCATGCAAGCAAACTCTACAACGGGTTCGACCTTCTGGGTCTCATCAGCAGTCAGGCTCGTTAAACAAATGCTGCTGCTGTTGCTGCTGGATTATTATCAGATGTTACTGGAAAGAGCCCTCCATATACACTACAGGACCAATGTTAATCGAGTGTGTGCATGGCATTAAAGGCTTTGCGTGGCGTGATAGTGATGTCACCAACACTTTCATGTAATGTATGTTCAACTTCTTCCGCACCGTACGTAGCCAACTGTGCTAATGCCACACGGTAACGTTAAAGTATGTTTTTCTCCCATTCAGACTTTGTTGTTAAATGCTGTTAGCAGCTCTCGGCTACCGGCACACGAACGGGGTGATCACGTTCAGCTATCGTGATCGTGAGCGTCTTATCAGAATCAGCATCTTCATTGATCCTGGAAAAATCCGATGAGCTATGAAGTGTACAACCACCACCACACTGTGAGTGTGTCACAGCACTCACGAAATTACTCACCCACCCGCCCACTTATCAACTCACTCGCCCGCCCGCTCACCATCTCACCCACCCACCAGCTTTCTTACTCACCCATCCATCGGCTCACTCTCCCACCCACCCGCTTGCTCACTTACTCACCCATCCACCCACTTGCTCACCCACCAACACACCCACTCACTCACTAAAGCACTCACTCGCCACACTTTCTCTTTTTGCTTCTTCTTCTTCCCTCGCACTGCTCAGCTTTGAAATTCCCCATCGTCTCACAATCCAGCCACCCACCCCAAAGTTCTTACAGCAACCTTGCTCACGATTCCAAAGAACCGGATTAAATCTTACAATATTATACACATTTAACGCACAGCACGAAGCGATCATTAGTTTCGCCGCTCGTTCCTGGCCGCTTGACATCCGCACGCGCTCAGCAATCTGAAAAACCGCAACCAAAATCATCATGAACATGCGTCCCTGGACATCTTCCGCTGAGCCTTAAACTGGCTGGTCCAGTTGTCTTAATTAACCGCACGCGGTGTGGGATCACAACGGCAATTAGCAAGCAGCCTCGGGTCTCGGCCAACTGCACAGAGAAATGCTTAAAGCAACGAGGAAGGGGAAGCCTCCTCCCCGGTGACTAATTATTCCCGTCGGTATTAGCCCACGGAGTTGGGGCGACGCGCGTATGCAGTGGGCCTCCTTGCAGCTCGCGGTTCGGCGTTGCTAGGCTATCCCCAGCGAAGCGCAGTCCACAGCAGAATGGGGAGAGAGCGGGAGGAGGGGGGGGAATAGTAATAATAATACAACCCCATCTACTTGCAGAAATGCGTCGCTCGCATCCCCCTACCACCCCACCCCACTCACGCACTCACACATTCGCGTCCTCCATCTAACCCACGACTTTCTCAATTCTGCACGATGCATTAAGGAATCTTCTCTCCCCCCACCCCCACCCTTCCCTGCTGCTATCCTTCCCAACACAAGTCCCCCAAAACACAGCCCCCCCCCCCGCACCACTAGCCCCCCCCCAACCCCCCACCCAATCTCTATTGCTCTTTCCCTCTTCAAACCCCACGGCTCTCTCCGCCTCTCTCTTCTCCTCCTCCTCCACCCCCTCCCCGAGCAAGCCAAAACCGCCCCTGCCCACTGTCTCGCTAGCAAAGATGTCAATTGTATCCCTTCATTTATTATGCTGAAGGTAAGCGGCTGGCGCCTGGCTACCCCCGACTCCGAGACGGTGGTAGCATTCACAAAGCAGACAAACGCATTGTCCCCCGCCCCCCGTGCCGGGGGAGAGCCATAGCCACGTTTAAAAGCGTCGAGGTAGAATAATAATACGACTACAATGTGCGTCTGGGCGAGCTGCTGCGGCTGCTGCTGCTGCTGCTGCTCCCCATTGCTGCTGCTGCTCCCCATTGCTGCTGCTCCCCATTGCTGCTGCTGCTCCCCATTGCTGCTGCTGCTCCCCATTGCTGCTGCTGCTCCCCATTGCTGCTGCTGCTCCCCATTGCTGCTGCTGCTCCCCATTGCTGCTGCTCCCCATTGCTGCTGTTCCCCATTGCTGCTGCTCCCCATTGCTGCTGCTCCCCATTGCTGCTGCTCCCCATTGCTGCTGCTCCCCATTGCTGCTGCTCCCCATTGCTGCTGCTCCCCATTGCTGCTGCTCCCCATTGCTGCTGCTCCCCATTGCTGCTGCTCCCCATTGCTGCTGCTCCCCATTGCTGCTGCTCCCCATTGCTGCTGCTCCCCATTGCTGCTGCTCCCCATTGCTGCTGCTCCCCATTGCTGCTGCTCCCCATTGCTGTTGATGTTGATGCTGCTGCTGGCAGTGATTTTTGTAACACGGCACGGTGGGGTGTGTGTGTGTTTGGTGCTTCGTTCGCGCGCACAGCGCAGCGTAGCAGAGCGTTGTGCTCGCTTGGATTTGACTGAATTGATTGTGGGGGGGGGGGGGGGGGAAACTGTTCAGGCCTTCATTCGGTGCTCGCTAACAGCACTTGGCCCCGACAGGCTGTGAAGGCTACATGGGGGATCTTTGTCGGATGCCCTGCCCGAAGACGTTCATGGGTTTATGAAAAGGATGTAACAACACATGGGCGTGTATGTGTGTTGGGAGCGGTAGTGCAGCGGTTAGCGCGCTGCGCTACCCGAGGTCGAATCAGCGTCAAATGAGTACCTGGTGCGGTGTGAACATCGTCAGTGGGGAGACAAAGGCGGCCGGGCGTGGTACTGGCCACCCACCCCCTCGTGTGCCGTGCGGGTCTTTATAGGTGCTTGCTAACAGCACTTGCCCCTACAGTCTGTTCAGGCTATACGGGGGATGTCTTTGTTGTGCATATATGCACGTGTACTTGTGTTGTACGCACACGTGTACATGCATGCGCGTCCCCTCGGATCGACAAACACGTGTATATATATACACACACACACCACCTGTCGATGTATATATGTGCACACGCATATAAACGTGTGCACTTGAGTATACGAGTATACGCCAGTGTATATGCAAACACAAATCAATGTAAATGTGAACACACGTGACACACCTGTATGTGTGCATTATTACGCGTGTCAAGTCCCATGTCTAGAAATGTAAGCACCCTCTGTTACAACACGTGGCCGGCCTGAATGGCTTGTACGCTAATTAATAAGTGCAATTACGCCTGAACAAAAGCCTGATAACTTCCTGCATAAGCATGCCATAGAGGAGTCCTCGGCACATGCGCATCTCGGTCACCGGAGGAGGGGAAGGCTACTTTGGTGGTTGTTTGACCATACTGCACCACGATGGTCAGTGCGGGTTGCACCAGCAGGGGACTAATGATAGCAATTGTCATATTGTACAAAAAAATTGTCCGATACAATATGAGTGTCTACTCCGCGTTAGTGATTCAATCGTTGTGTTCGACTGATGAGAGAGGGTTCGTGTTGGTGGAGTCGGTTCTGTTCTAATCAGCAGCAGCCATGGTCAATCCACTGCTAGATTAATGCCCCCCCCCCAAAGTAATTATGAAAAATAAGGCACGTGTGTCAATAACACTGCCTCGGAAAAACTAAATAAAAAGGCCTTTCTACGTCCTTTGAAGAAAGGACCATTGGCCGAAAAGTCGCCTATAATATACACATAGCTGTAAACCCACACGGTTTAGGGGCCATACATTTAGTACGTACGCATGGAGGGGGGGAGGAGCGGCGTACGCTTGCGTATGGGGGGTCTACTCACAATGTACGCATAGGAAATGGGGGGGGTGAAGCCTCGATAATAATTTGTCTACATTGGCCTTCAATTGAGTTAGATAGTTCGGCGGTGGACTATCGGTTTGCTTGAACACGTCAATATTATTAATCCTTGATCGTCTCTGCGTGGATTAAATATCGGCCGTTCTATAGGATTTGGGGGGGGGGGGATGGGTGCGTCAGGCGAACGCACGCAGGTGGAGGTGGGGGGGTGTAAAAAGTCCGCGTGCGTACAGGGAGGGGGCGAGGTTTCAAGTTTTGACAGATTTTTGCGTACCTACTAAATGCATGGCCCCATACCCAGTATTCTTGTACAGGGAAATTTGGTTCTCAGGTCCATACGGCGGACAGCCGTTTCAATACGTGCAAAAAAAACTAAAATATTGTTTGTGTCTATTTGGTTGTGTTTCTCCCCTGCGATGGGACTTTGCCGAATGAACATTGAGGTGTGTAAAGGACGCGGGGTGACCGGTGAGGTTTGAATCGGTCTGTAATAAGGTAGGGCACTGATAAGGTGTTGGCAGCCATGAACACATTTTACTTTGACGGCCAGTCCTGTCGACGACCTTATTGAGATTGTTGTGTGATTTGTGCGCTGATGCCGACGCAGCAGCATTATCGCCAGCGTGACCAGATAATAACAATATATATTGTTAAAAATAATAACAATTGATAATTTATTTAATTGTAAAAATAATTGTATATGTTGACCAAATACAACGAAAACAACCGGCGCAAAACTTCGATGTTTGAGTTCGTCACAGCTGACGGCAGCTGGGCACTGCGTACAGAGATCTGTTTTCACAGTCGCGGTGAATGTAACACGATTTTTGTTCCTGGGTAATAAGTGTTATTTTCTAATTGCTTATGCCTCAAAAGTATAGAAAATGTCTATTATTGTTCCCCACAAACTTTGCTGTTGTGACCAGGACTTCACGTGAAGGAATGACACAAATGCACACCACGTTTTCTCATTGAAAAATAGGTACATTTAAAAATATCACTGTCCTGGTCACAAAAGCAAAGTTTGTGGGGAATACTAGCCCTTTTCTGTACTTTTGAGGTATAAGCAATTAGATAATAACACTTACTCCGCAGGAACAATAAATAAATCAAAATGTTACGCAGTGTTATTAATGGAGTGGATTATTAACTTAGCTTTTGTGTCCTGGTCACAAAAGTAAAGTTTGTGGGGAATAATAACAGCCATTTTCTGTACTTTTGAGGCATAAGCAATTCGAAAATAGCACTTACTACACAGGATCAATAAATAAAAAAATGTTTTGTTACACAGTGAAATCTGTCCGTGAGCACTGAGCATGAACCGATGAAGGCTCGCGACGTGCAGGAGCCGCTGTCTGTAGCTCACAGCACGGTGCAGAACGCACGCTCGCCCGTGGGAGTTACACGGTGGAACATATCAGTCGTACCAAGACACCCCGTATAGCCTTAACAGACTGTAGGGGCAAGTGCCGTGAGCGAGCACCTATAAAGTCCGGCACGGCACACGAAGAGGTGGGGTAGGCAACACCACGCCCGGCCGCCTTTGTCTCCCCAGTGGCGATGTTATTACAAACACGGTGCCCGGTGCGAATTCATGGCTGGCTGGGATTGCATTTTTTTGGTCTACGGTGGACTCGAACCGCACAGCACCAAATGTCGCCGGCCTCGCAGCGCAGTGAGATCACAACTACGGCGTCACATACACACTGGCGCACACACACACGTGCGTACAAATATGTATATGCCGCTACACACACGCCGATACAGAGGCGTACAACAAAGCAGCCACATATACTTTGCACAGAACAACAAAAATCAAAGAGCGAACAAACGAAAACTTAATCTTTTTATTCTGTCATTTTGGTGACCCGTGTGACATTTACAAATGAGACTATCCTGGCATTTTAAAGTTATCAACTGGTAAATATATATATAGAAACACACACAACTTAAATATAAATATATACGTACATGTTTGCATACACAGTACACACTCACAAACGTACGCTCCGCGGCATTACATGCGCAACTCATACACCCGACTCACTCACGCAAACGTATATCATCCAACGAGTGAAAACTCTTGGCTCTTAAAAAAAACACATTTGTATACACGAACATAATAGGCGACGTTTCGGGCAACGACCCTTCTGTATAGCAGCCATTTAAGGCTGCAGCGATATTGAGGGATGTGTTGAGTTTCTATGCGGGTTGTCATTTGCGAGTGCGCGCCACTGCCAAACCAGCGGCGGCGGCGGCGGCCGTTTCTGTTGAGCGATGAGAAGCCTCTGCAACCTTTTACAGCCTTTCACAGCGGCAATCGCACGTCAATAAATACGTACACACACGAATACTCTGACTACCCACATTACACACACACACAACGCGTATATGCACATGTATTACAAAGACAAAAAAATAACCTCATAATATCCATAATAGTTTTTTTTTTGGATGTGATCGCGTGAGTATGTGTCGCTAAACCCGCCACCACCCGACACAGCCAATTAGTGAGGTTTGTCACTTTAACAGAACATGCCAATTCGTTACTAGTATAGCACACCGGTGTGTTGGAGAGTAAATCCACAACATTTACAGACTGTTGGGACAAGTGCTGTTAACTTTAACGGACTGTTGGGGCAAGTGCTGTTAGCGAACATCTATGAAGGCCAGTCCGGCACACAAGGGGGTGGGTGGCCAGCACCACTCCCGGCCGCCTTTGTTTCCCCAGCGTTGAAGTTTAATCTCTGAGACCAGGTACTCATTTGAGGCTGAGTCGACCTAGGAGAGGCTCAGGACCGGTTCAGATAATCGTCACCGGTGTCAGCGGTGATCGGGAATCGAAACCCCAGTTCATAAACACACACACACAAATGTATACACTCACACATACACATGTAACGCGTAAACTTGCATCTACGGTTACATGCATTACATACATATACACACAAACCGATATAGACACACGCAATACGTTATAATACATTTACGGACATCATATCACGCTGATATGTTTACCGAGATGTAGAGAGAAATATAATTGTCAACGAAAAAGTGGTATCCGTATAAATGTATATTTGAAAACAATTTACAACCGTGCGAAAGTCTGTGTGTATATATAGGTATGTGTGTGTGTGTATATATATAGGTGTGTGTGTGTGTATGATATGATTTACGTTTGAAGGTCATGGAGAACGTAACAGCCGCCGTTTCATCCCACGCACCGCGCTGCTACATTCGCATCGTCCCTATGTGCGTGCGCGTGTGTGTATGTACGCATGTTGAACTTCCTTCGCACCGTACGTAGCCTGCTCGCGCTCATCTAATCGGAGGTGCACCAACAACCGAGGCGTATATCCAACCTCGGCTGCTCGCTGTCAACTCAAACAAAAAAGTTCAACTTATCAAGAACCGTTCGCCTACGACGCCCCCACGGTTTGGTTCTCTCAGTGCCTGGGCAGTTTTAGAAAGTCAAAAGAAAAACGTGCCATCGCCAACTACAAGTCCGCCAGTCTCCCTTAGCCCGCTACTCTGCAGAAGGACCACTGCCCGAAACGTTATTAATTATTTATCGTATGCGCCACAACGCTAATGAATCACTATGGTGAGTGTTTTTTTTGTTGTTATTCACTGCGTCTGCCCATCACGCCTAACTTAGTCCCTTTATAAACAAATGTTTCTAATTATGTATAAATCTTTGGGCGGTGATCTTTGGTAGCACCGTCGCCGCCTGCTGCGGTTGGAGATTCGCGGTTCAGATCCAGCGGTCGCCCCGATTAATACCGCGGTGCGTGGTGCTCGCGAACTCTCAAGAAAGGCCACGTACGCACTGTCTGCTTCGCTCGCAGTGGACGTTAAAGATCCCGTGGACGGCGTTCGCAAGAGTTAAGGCCATTGTGGGCACAGTGTTACGGTCCAAGATGCTTTAGTTTGCCGAGTTTGAAAAGAGTGACACCGCGAATTAACGACTCAAATTGGCATCACAGACGGCAACAGTCATCGCCTCCCTCTCACGCAACCTTGGCAGTACCCTCCTGAAAAGGCGTCAAGAGACTCAATGAGGCTTTCCTGGGCGAAACACGCGCAAAAATAATTGTTGTTATAAACACGTTATTTCTATTGTTGAACTTTTTTTCTCAATAACATTCTTAGTGTGCACGATGTGAATGGATGGCTTTCACGAGCCGTGTTGTTCTACAACTTCGCCATGACGTTGGCCTCAACGATTTGCAATGTAAATGATCGCCCTTTATTCACAACACACAGTGCGGATATTATTTTAACCCCAACCCTCATAATTATGAAGTGTTACACTCGAGTTCACTCCAACGCCACGATGAGTAGTAATATGTATGCGTCGGTTACACAACAAACTACATCAATAGATAACAGTTGGAACCAGTGTTTCTCATTTAAAGTCGAGCACTTGCCTATTATTATTGCTATTTATATAAACTCATTAATAAGGAAGGCTGATTCTTCAGACACTGAAGTTTAAAAGCGGTTTAGAGAGTCTGCTTGCTTTAAGCAAATGCTGCTCCATAAATTGGTTTGGAGAGCCGGATGCTGTGTGCAGATGCAGAACGGAGCTCTGATGATATTTATCAAGTCGTAGATGTTTTCATCACGCTCAGGCATGGCTTGCTTTAAATGGGCTCGGGTAACCCATTCTCAATTCTTCACCTGTCTGTTTCCTAGACTTAAAACAAATCACTAGAAGGTTATATATATAATTTTACACATCCCATCGGTCGCATGAGAATATCCGGAATTGCGTCATTGCAGCAGCATTCCTTCAACACTAGCACTACTCTGGACCGGTTTCGATATTCAGTGTATCATCAGCAGAAGATAAAGGTTTGCATTCTGGAATGGCGTGCGGGAATGGTGGGGGGTATCCTTAAACACTCGTACTTTTTGGGTATTTTGGAGGGGGCAGATATGTATTGTCAGATGAGGTTTTTTTATATTTTGTCTAATTTATTCTGAAAACAGCTCCGTTTAAAAAGTTTAAGTGTTCTGATGCTGCTGCTGCAGCTGCTGCAGAATTAGCAGTGGTGCACAGGCAAAGTTAACGAACAAATGAAGACTCGTCAATAACAATACTGCCGCCTTCAAAGACAACCGCATATAACATCGGCAGTGAACCTTCCTCATGACGCAGAGCCGAACAGCAATCGTACGTGCTATGAAGAAGGGCCATTGCCCGAAACGTCGCCCATTATATATGTAATTTACATTCAGACCAGTGTTACAGAAGAGTGTGGTGAGTGTTGTTTGTGTGCATACGAGGGGGTGCGTGCGATCGCTCGCTCGCTCGCTCGCTCACTCGCTTGGGCAGTGCTAACACCGAAGTCCCTTTGAACTAAGTTCATAACAAGACCGGGCAAGGCGCGCATATTACGCACGGCGAGATTGTGTGTGTTTGCAAAATGTTGCACGCGTTACGTTTAAACGCTCACGTCGTTGTTAAAGTTACTTCTATAGGAAATAAAGCGTGTTGCGATTTCATTTCTCGCAACTTATTGGTGCATAAATACAGATGTTGCAACACTATACAGTGCTGTACACACGAACACGTCGACCCTCGCGCGCGTCTGTGTGCGTGTGTTGTATTGTAGTGGGGAGCGGTGGTGCAGCTGTTAGCGCGCTGCGCCACGAACTCGGCCACCCCAGTTCAATCACCGCTCACGGCCACCAACACCATTTTACTTGTATCTGACCCAGTCCTGGGCCTCTCCAAAGGTCGACTCGTCCTCAAATAAGATAAAGGCGGCCGGGCGTGTTGCTGGCCACCCCACCGCCTCGTGGAAAGTTCCGGCCTTCATTTGGTGCTCGCTAGCAGCACTTGCCCCAACATTCTGTGAAGGCTATACGGGAGATCTTTGTCTCTGTTGTGCTCCAAGGTTAAACTATTTGGTGGTGGTGCTGCTGCTGCTGGCTGCGTTGGTGAAGTGGTGCACAAGCACGAGTAACACAAACTCAACGTCAATAATACTGCTCTAGAACAAAAAAACAAACATATATATACAAAGACAACGATCCTGAAATAAATTGTTGGGGCAAGTGCTGTTAGCGAGCATCACTGAAGGCCGGCACGGCAGCAGGGCGTGGGTGGCCAACACCACGCCCAGCCGCCTTAGTCTCCCTCGTGGCTATGTTTACACATTGCACCGGGTATTAATTTGAGGCTGAGTCGACCTAGGGGAGGCCCAGGAACGGTGTCAGATAATCGTCACCGGTGTTGGCCGTGAGCGGGAATCGAACCCGGGTCGCCAGGTTCGCATCGCAGCGCGCTAACCGCCACGCTACAGCTCTCCATACATATATACACAATAGAAAATAATAATTATAATTTACATTCATTTATAAGGTGCCTTGTAAGAATAAGGATAGGAAAAGGCCAAGAGAGAAGGAAAAGCTAAATAGAATAAAGTGACTTAAGAAAGATGTGTTCAAGACGAGACTTTAAAGCATCCACATTATCGGATAAACGAATAGACGTTTCGGGCAATGGCTCTTCTTCATAGTCTACAGAAAGGGACATTGCCCGAAACGTCACCTGTTATACTTGTGTTTTGAGTTGTTATCCTTGTGTGGATTAATGTAAATAAATTGTACGTTTAATTAAAATAATTAAGTGTACGTCGTTTGCTTTTAAATACCGATTTAGAAGAGTGAATTCATTGTAACGTCGCCGTATAGGGACTGCTGCCGGGTGTAGCGGAGTGTGGTATCGCGCACTGCGTGTACACATGCATGTGTGACACGTGTATACATGTACACATATATAAAACACGTGTGACACATGCAACAAATATGTATACACGTGTGCGCATGTATACACGTGTAATCTTCATCATAACGCACACCGCGCATGGGACGCGCACAATCACCAGGGCGCGCATTTGATTCTATAACATCGCCTCTCCCGATCAACGTTAACAATTCATCAGTAGCTTTTATTGGGGACTTGGATCAGCGTGTCGTGTACACGAACAGCCCTCCACCACCCAGCGACAGAGCCAATTAAATCAATTTGTCAAGGGTGGACGTACGCAAGTTGACGCGTGTTTTGTGTGTGTATGTATATATCGATAGCAATCGCAATCGGTATATTTGTTCGCCCACGTGGCACCTTGATTTGTATTATCTCCCATTTTTTTTGTCGCAAGGCCGACTTTAGAAGCGCCGCGTGTGTGTGTTCATACTTATTTGTCCATCGCAGTTGTGTGCAAGCCAAAGCTCCCTGCCTTGCATCAAGTCACAGGCATTCACGCTGCCCGATGTAACAGCTCATTGATGACCACTTTGACAGACGATGAATACAGCCTTATTGCCAACAAACACGCAGGCAAATTGTGTGTCCGCGTTCGTAAGTGAGCGGCGATCTCTGTCGCTCCCTCTACGGAGAACGTCCCGGGGTGGAGATGCAGCCGACGGTATCGGCTCGGAGTTGACACGTCGGATTTTTATTACCATTACATCGGAGGCTGTCGCGAAAGAGTGAGAATAGCTTTGGAGTGGTCTTCTTCCAGTGGATTGATCATAGCCGATGATGATACATTAAATAATTGACGCACGTATACATACGTAGGCTTTCGCGACCAATATTATTCATAATTAAGGTTTTTGGGGTTAGATCGCGTTAGTGTAAATGTGTGGTAACCCTCCACCACCCGACACAGCCAATTAGTAAGGGCTGAAGTAGTAACTAATTGGCGTTTTGTTTACGTGACAAATCCCTTACTAATTGGCTGTGTCGGGTGGTGGAGGGTTACGACGCATTTATACTTTCGCGATCGAACCCAAAATCCTTTATTATGGACACGTATACATGCACCCAAATACTAAGATCTGCGTACGACACACGATAAACGATGCACATGCACGTGGATGCAACGCAGCACCGACATACGCACACGGCAGCAGCGAATCAAAGAAGCGCCACCAAATTTCAGAATGTGAATCTTTATTTCGACTGGGGGGGAGGGGGGGATCCGATGAGATGTGAAGCTCTTACACAGGCTGTCTAGTAATGTGATGCGGTGAAGGATCAGCTAGGAGGAGGAGGAATGGTTTTGCCAAGACAGATACACACATACCTACGAGACGGGATGCTACACACCTGAGCGATCCGTGCACAGAATGGAATCGTTCACACGTGCATGGATACGTCTGCAACCAGTTTCAAGCTATTGGTGCAACCCGGTTGCTTCGCGAGTGAAGACTCGGGTCTACTTTCAAACGATCGACGGCTCTGCGATTTTGTCGCGCCCAGGTGTGGAACTTGACTGTTGAGATCACTCAGGTGTGGAACACGACTGTTGCGATCACTCAGGTGTGGAATCCGACTGTTGAGATCACTCAGGTGTGGGACCCGACTGTTGAGATCGCTCAGGTGTGGAACCCGACTGTTGAGATCACTCAGGTGTGGAACCCGACTGTTGAGATCGCTCAGGTGTGCAACCCGACTGTTGAGATCGCTCAGGTCTATAACCCGACTTCAGATTGCTCAGGTGTGAAACCCAACTATTCACATCGCTCAGGTCTGTTGTTGTTTTCATACCTGGCTTGCTGCACCACCGTTGTTGACTGCACAGCACTACCGGACGCAGCCTGAGCCGGCGGCCTGATGGCTCAGTCGGTAGGTGTGTAACGACTCGCACTCTGAAGGCTACGAGTTCATTACCCTGATAGGGGAGAAGCGAGAGTTGACTCAGCTCATACCGATGGAGTAGATAAAATGAGCAACACTTTGTGGAAAGGCTCAACAGTGGCTTACTCTGTTGAGACTCGCCCCACCGCCGCGTCCGCCAAATGAATGCGGAATTCCAGCCGCGTAGTAGTAGGCTTTCGCGACCAATGGCATCCATACTTACAGGTTTTTTGGGTTAGATCGCGTAAGTATATACATGTGTCGTTAAACCCGCCACCACCCGACACAGCCAACTAGTAAGGGTTGTCACGTAAGCAGAACGTGGCCAATTCGTCACTAGTACAGCACACCGGTGTGTCAGAGAGCAAATCCACAACATTTATAATCTAAATTTACAATCTCAGATTATAAATGTTATGGATTTGCAATCAAACACACCTGTGTGCTGTACTAGTAACGAATTGGCATGCTCTGTTTACCTGACAAACCTTACTGTCTGTGTCGGGTGGTGGCGGGTTTAACGACACATCTATACCTACGCGATCTAACGCCTTGGCTCAACACCGCCGTTTTAAATGCTCATTAGCGCAATAAAATGAGTTTGATTGAAAACATGACCTCCAATTAACTTAACGACTGTGTTTTATTTCATTTATTAACTTATTGTTAAACAACAGTTCATCCGGTATACATACTTATTGTGGTGAAAAACACAATCCACTTGTGCGGTGCGCGCGCGTGCATGGCAGTCAAAATAAATCTCGCAAAGCGCTTGCGTCGGATTCTCGCACGGCCTGCGACGACACGTGGCAGCGATAACTATTATAAGTATAACAATGATAATTATAACAACAACAACAAAACCACACGCGCTAATCCTATGACCAAATGGTACGAAGAGAGACGTCACGTTAAAGCCCAGGATTCCTTCAAGCACCTCGGCAACGATTCACTAAAGATGGGAGAGACTGAGAAAAAGATCTGCAACACAACTCCACGATGGTCACGCAACAGCGCGAACCCTGTTGATTTTAAATGTAACGTCACCTTCACTCAAGGGGGTGGGGGAGGTATCGAAACGTTGTACACTAAAATAAAATGCAAAGACAATAAACGAATGTTGAAGTAATACACCACGAGAAAAGAGTGAGTCTTGCACTCCCTCCTGAACATACGCGGGCAATGAAGATTCAGAGCTGACGATGATGGTAAACAGAGAGGGGCGGGGGGGGGGGTTATATATATCATAGGTGACGTTTCGGGAAACGGGGCTTCATCACAGCAGATAATTAAAAACGATGTTCGGCGGGGGTAGCGTCTCACTCTGTGAAAAGGGCCATTGGCTAAAACGTCGTTTACATATTACACGTTTACATTTTCTCATTACGGACAGGCAGAGCGTTGTTATTGACCAAATGTGCCGATTCGTCCTCGTTGTCGATTGTGCTTTGCGCATCACTGTCAACGCAGCGCTACCACCACCACCGGATAATTAGTCGAATCGTAAGATCGATATTATATAGAATGATAATAAAATAATAAAATAACACAATAAAATTCTCACGACGTTTCGGCCACAACGCAAGCGGCCGTGAGAATTTTATTGTGTTATTTCATTATTTTATTCTCATTCTACGTGACTTTACCGAAAGAACCAAAGAAGATGAATCCTTGCAGTCACGAAAGCTTTAAATCGAAATTTAAATCGATATCATAATCAGAATATTCAATGTATACTGGGAGGAATCGAATGAGAGCACATGGAGCTCCGTTTTCTCTGTCCCGTAACAGAGATAAGATGCGAGGGTGAATAAGTGAGCACGTGCTGCGCACGCTCGACTAATTGCGAATCGTCGAGAGTCACAATTACACACGGGGTTATATAACTCGGACCATAAATCGGAGCGGTTAATTAATTTCCCCAAGTGGTTAACAACAACAACCGCCATTCACCACTACGTGGCGGTGACGTCACCACAGCGCTTGTGCCAGGCTAGGTGCACGAGGAGGCCACGCAAAGCGTCGAACGCCCGCTGGCAGGAGATCACGGGGCAGACCCAGGTGCTAAGGGGTCGACTGACTGAGATGACTGTCCGATGCACCACCTGTGCCCGCTACTGTGCCAACTTGCTGTGCTTTAGCCACACGGCGCTCCGCTCGTTGTTGTGAGCGTCGCTCCTCCGCCCTCCGTTGTTGCTGGAGGGCGATTGCCTCCAAATCCCCAGCAGCAGCAGCGTCCTTCACGAGCCTCCTCCACAGAGGCCGATCTTGACACCGCTGGTACCAGTCATCGGCAAGCCCACTGAGCTACACGTCCTCTTGTACCACATCACCTCCATCTCATCTTAAGTGCTTAACACACACGCGCGCGCGCACACGTCACCTACAACAATGCAATGCGCGCTAGGCCCACGGTGGTTGAGAAATGTCATTGCAATTGATAACCGTGATAATTATGATAACGAGACGAGACGACTGCCGTATCAGCAGATCGTTTAAAATAAATGGGAATACATTCTGGAAGCCCGTCTCGTATTGACACGGGTCAAGCTACGTTCAGAAACTCAATCGCTTCCGATTTGGTGCCAATTTTGCCAAATACATTCAACTCGCATCACTTAAACATGAATGCCCACTCAATATATTAAGACGTTACGTTGTGATACATACCATATATAACATATTTAAAACATAAACACTTGTCTAAATATTTAACTACACAAAACACGAGTGGTGTGCGCTGGGCTATGATCCAGAGGGGCGATATCGAGCGCGTTAGATTCCGGGTCACGGCTAACATCAGTGGCGGCGAGAGCAACGAAGGGAATCGATCCCTGGGCGCCCAAGCCTAGAGAGCGCCGTTCACAAAGCTGCGTTGGCCCCAGCGTGCTGAAGTATGGTTGAACAAACGCCACGAGACCACAGTGATGGGGGGGGGGGCTGCGTCCAGCAGTGGATTGACAGAGGGTGGAAATAAATAAATTACATTGTTTTTATGAAATGCTATGCGTGCATAGGTCCCATTTATTAAGTGGGAAAGCGGTGGCGCACTGGTTAGCGCACTGAGAGTTCAATTCCCGCTCATGACCAGTAACGAACAGTTGTACCCGTCTTAAAGGTGTACCTGGTGTGGTGTAAACAACAAAAATCCGCACCGGGGAGACAAAGGCGGCCGGGCGTGGTGTTGGCCACTAACCCCTTTGTGTGCCGTTCCGGCCTTCATAGGGACTCGCCAACAGCACTTGCCCCAACAGTTTGCTTAACGTGGAAGCCTCGTCTAGCCGGTCTGTTAGTACACACTACCACGTGTAAAGTTACGATCTGAGTCCATGGTAAACTCTGCTACACGGTCATTCCCTTGTAAAAGTACTTTTCTCTAGACACAAATCTAAATACAAGTCTAAACACAAGTCTAAGCACAAGACCAAACACAAGACCAAACACAGGTACAAACACAAGTCTAAACACAAGACCAAACACAAGTCTAAACACAAGTCTAAGCACAAGTCTAAGCACAAGTCTAAGCACAAGTCTAAGCACAAGTCTAAGCACAAGTCTAAGCACAAGTCTAAACACAAGTCTAAGCACAAGTCTAAGCACAAGTCTAAGCACAAGTCTAAACACAAGTCTAAGCACAAGTCTAAGCACAAGTCTAAGCACAAGTCTAAGCACAAGTCCAAACACAAGTCTAAACACAAGCTCAAACACAAGTCTAAACACAAGTCTAAGCACAAGTCTAAACACAAGTCTAAGCACAAGTCTAAACACATGTCTAAACACAAGTCTAAACACAAGCCTAAACACAAGTCTAAACACAAGTCTAAACACAAGACCAAGTACAAGTCTAAACACAAGTCTAAACACAAGACCAAACACAAGTCTAAACACAAGTCTAAACACAAGTCTAAACACAAGTCTAAGCACAAGTCTAAACACAAGTCTAAACACAAGACCAAACACAATTCTAAACACAAGTCATCCATGCAATGAATACTGATGATGCTCCACGTCTATTAAAATCAGGTGTGTAAGTCGCTGTGAATGAGTCCGTAACATGATAGGTTTTGTCATTTGGCCACATGGCCGGCCTGCTCTAGACCAATTCTTCGACCGCATCAATTCAATACACCCAGCCATCAGATTTACCATGGAAGTCGAAAAAGATGGCAAGCTACCTTTTTTGGATGTCCTAATAAAAAAGAGACCTGTCTACAGGAAAGCTACCCATACGGATGCTTACCTGAAAACGGATTCCCATCACCATCCATCCCAGAAGAATTCCCTTATCAAGACTCTGCACCATAGAGCCCAATGCATATCCGACCAGGAACACATAGCCAGTTAACTCAAGCATGTACACCAAGCTCTTAAGACTAATGGTTACTTCGACTACACAATCCGCAAAGCTATCACTCCAACCATGAAGACTGACCCTCTTGAGGAGCCTTTCAAAACCATCACTTTACCCTACATTGCGGGGATCACAAAAAAGATCTCCAAAATCTTGAAAAAACACAAGATCCAAGTCCGATTCAACACATTACATAAAATCCGTGATCTGGTTCCGTCTGTAAAAGATGTGATTCTGGACATACAGTACCCTGGCGTCTACAAACTAAGTTACCTCTGTGGTAGTAGTTACATTGGAGAAACCAAACGACATGTCTCGGACCGCATTCGTGAACACAAAGCAGACCTAAAACACGGTAGGACCAACACCTCGGCCGTGGCAGATCACTGTTATAATTCAGTAGGCTCACATGACATTGGCTTCTCCAAGACAGAGGATCTTTGCAAGCCATCTGGCTACCATGAAAGATTCGTTCATGAGGCTATCCACATATACAAACACAGAGAGAATTTCAACCGAGAAGATGGATTCTGGCTTAGCAATCATTGTAAGGATTTGATAAACCATTTCGGATCTTAATTGATTGTTCACGCTTACGGTGGCTTTCAGACCGCATCCATTATTTTCGTCTCCCCCCTCCTCTTTTCCGTGGTGCTAACGTAAAATAAAACGTCACTTTTTTCAAATTTTCTTGCTGTGGTTTTCACACCTGATGATGATTGCTTGTGTTGCAGTTGAAACGTCGTGATAATTTTATTGTTTTATATTTGTTTTATTTTATTTTATTGTTTCCCTTCTACGTGACTTTACCGAAAGAACCAAGAATATGAATCCCTGCAGTCATGAAAGCTTCAAATCAAAATTTAAATGATAGGTTTTATACAATTAACAATCACTGCAATTCTTAATTTCTAACATTTCCCGGAGAAGGCTAGTCTGTCGAAACGTCTATTTATTTGCGCCCAGTGAGGGTGAATAACCAGTTATTATATGTATGTGTGTGTGTGTACCCTGACAAATGTGTTATTACGTAAATAATTACGTAAGTAATAACACAATGAGCGTGGAATATTCAACATTATATGTACTATATAGTTTCATAAAAGGTTTTTGGGTTCGATGGCGTAAGTATAACTGTATCATAACCATTCTAGATTTAAAGCTTTCGTGACTGCTAGGATTCACACTCTTTGGTTCTATTGGGTAAATTCACGTAGGTTATTTTATTTTTTACCTACGTGACTTTACCCAATAGAACCAAAGAGTATGTATCGTAACCCTCCACCACCTGACACAGCCAAATAGTAAGGGATTTGTCACTTAAAACGCGCCAATTATGAATATTGATCGCGAAAGCCTACGTGTTGAATTATTCAGTTTGTACATCGTAATAACTGCTTTTAGCTAATCTCCTTCATACCTCGGCTATATAATAGTGGACTTTAAAAAAAGCCTTGGTCAACGAGGAGGGTAACAATATTTACACTGTATGTGACAAGTCTCTGTCAAAGTCCAAAGCTATAGCAAACCCACATTGATATTTTACTGAATACCAATTCTCAAAGTGTCCATATTCCCACCACCAGCACAATATCTCAACCATCTTGCGTCGGTGAATGATTACTGTACACACACAGCTGATATGAGTGTTAGCGTTGGGTAGTTAAGCTTATATCACCATAATAACCATCATGATCTTTAAAATCAAACACATCAGCCATGGTCAATCAACAGCTGGATGAAGGCCTCCCTTCTCCTCCAAGCTTCGGTCACCTCTTTCGGCCCTGCCGCCGATGTAGAACTTCGTTCGCAGCTCCGTACGTGGCTCGCCGTGATAATAATCGGAGGTGTCGGGGAAGGACAGCGATTGGGACCGTCGGCAGCACCTCCACGTGCGTTCCTTCCGACGCAAGAGTGCACAAGCGTGGTCACCACATCTACGCCTCCTCTATACAAGGAACGAAACAGGGGGACTTCTCCACAAATCTGGATGTCGCCTGGTGATGCTAGTTGTAATTACTGGCGAAACGTCGTACTCAGATTGTAGACGTTGTGGCTGGGCTCTGCAACACACCGGTGTGCTGGACGAGTGACGAATTGGCACCTTCTGTTTACGTGACAACCCTTACTAGTTGCCTGTGTCGGGTGATGCCGGGTTTTAACGACACATTTATATATTTATGCAATCTAACCCCCCAAAAAAAACCCTCTATTGTGGATGATATTGGTCGCGAAAGCCTCCTGCGTGTTAAACTAGAAAAATCTAAAACATGGTTGAACAAAAAAAACAAACCCGTGGGTCAAACATTGCCCAATGCAGCAGCAGCGCTCCTTTAAAACGAGTCGCGCGACTCGGCGAGGCTTACCTTGTTGGGAACAAACATGCCATTGCTATGGGGTTCTACTCCACTCTGGGCCCAATGCGGTTTGGTGACAGAGTGGACAAGGGCCACCGCCACGTGAGTGATCCACGAGTTTCACGCCGCACGTTTGAAAGACGTCACGCATGCCCTCCCCGTTGTGATACAAAACAAACTCGGCACGTGCATCAATGGCATTGCCGCGATTGGGAACTCGGTGGCGAGGAGATGTTAACTACCTCCCCCAGGTATAACGGAGGTCGTGGGTTGGATCCCGACCCAGACGCTTGCTGTATATTTGGAGTTTGCATGCCTCTCTCTCTCTCGCCCTCCGTGGTCGCATGGATTTTTCTCCGGGTCCTCCGGTTTTTTTCCTCCACATTTATAAACACGCGTTCACAGTATTTGGCTGCTATACATTTCCAGGTGAAAAGCCACTTCGTTGAGCTATGATTTGTGGCCAGGTCACTTCTGAAAAAGAGCTACATAGCTCGGTGGGCCTTACCTAGTAAAATACAAAAAATAATTTAGTTTAAGAGTTTATACGACAGGCGACGTTTCGAGCAATGGCCCTTAATCGATGTCGTTTGCTCTTGCAATTATATAACTCCGCGTAAGGTAGCGTTGCTCCGAGCCGATGGCGGAGTAAAAAGAAACCAGCCGAGTTTGTTTTGTTCGTGTCAAACGGACACGGGAAAGCGAAAGGGAACACGGTTCTTCTTACACTTTGAGTACACGGTGGGAAATCAACCGTGTGGCTCTTCAGAGCGACATTGATGTAGCCTTAACAGACTGTGGGGGCAAGCGCTGTTAGCGAGCACCACCTATGAAGGCCGGCACGGTGCACGAGGGGGTGGGTGGCCAGCACCACGCCCGACCGCCTTTGTCTTCCCAGTGGCGATGTTTCACTACACACCTCACCAGGTACTCATTTGAGGCTGAATGTGGCTGTTAGCGCACCGCGCTAACAGCCACATTACCGCTTCCCTACACAAAGACACATACACACACCACGCGCAAAGGTAAAGATTCCCGGTGTAGCCTTCGCAGGTTAATGTGTGCTGTTAGCGAGCACCCAACACCTTCGTACACACGAAGGGGTTGGGTGGTCAATTACCACGTCGCGGCCGCCTTTGTCTTCCCAGTGCTGATGTTAAACAACACCACATCAGGTGCTCGCTTAAGGCCTGAGTCCTCATACGGGAGTCCCGACACCGGTTCAAATAAACTCCACCGTTTGTATACACGTTGAACTTCTTTCGCGCTGTACGTAGCCCACCGTGCTAATCGGAGGGGTTTATTGGTCGCGAGCGGAAATCTAACTCGAGGTGCCCCGGTTCGCAGCATCGTGGCGCCAAACGCTCCACCACCGCTCCCCATACACACGCGCGCGCACGCTGGACCTGACCCACTTCCACTCGGTGGTGGTCTCCGTGATGACGAATTGGATGGTGATGATGATAATTAGATTACGTTGATGGATGAAGACGAACGATGGTGATTTTTTAAATGGACGTCGGCGGTTCGTTGACAATGATGCCGACGATGATTTGATCATCTCGTGTGCTGGTTGGAATATGGTGACATCGGAGGGTTGAGGAAGGCCCTTTCATTCGCAAACTCAACAGCACCGCCAGGAACTGCACTGAAGATCCGACGAAGGAACAAACCTCTGGGTTCTCGCTGCTGTCCATGCCATCAACGCCAACCACCGCCATCACACGTGGAGGAGGAGCAGGAAGGTGGAGGAGGTGCGAGTATATTTCCACCACGAGTTAAACGATTTGGGGACTCCACCACCGAACTTGGAATGTACCGAGGTGCCAAAACCATCAGGTTGCACATCACTGGTGGCTCCGTCAATATCCACAATTCGACTTTGGCGCTATCATACAATGTACACGTCATCGTCACTAGTAGCAGCAGAATCAGCAGCAGCTGTTGACATATCAATCGAGATGGGGGCCCATTATGTCCCCAGCGCGGTTAAGAGGACTGATAACACTCAATTGTGCATTCGCGACCACCAAAGACAAAGAGACTACTGGGGAAAGTACTGTTAGCGAGCACCTATAAAGGCCGGAATGGCACACGAGGGGGTGGGTGGCCAGCACCACGCCCGACCGCCTTTGCCTCCCCAGTGGCGATGTTTACACACTGCACACCAGGTACTCATTTGAGGCCGAGCCGACCTAGGGGAGGCCCAGGACCGGTTCAGATAACCGTCACTGGGTGATGGCCGGTGAGCGGGAATCGAACTCCGGACGTCAGGTTTCGAAGCGCAGCGCGTTAACCACTACGCCGCAGCTCCACCCACCACCACCACCACTCTCAGCCTACAATTAATCAGCCGTGCCAATTTTCCGCAATCGTTCCTTTCTTTTTTTGTACCCTCCGTGCGTGCAATCAATCAATGGTCTCATATTTCTCTCGCCACTTCACGAGCATAATGCGCGGCAAGACTGAGAGCGACGTGCGGATGATATTGCGCCTGGTTACTAAATAAATAAATAAACAAATGCACCGTCTCACGATGCGTTGTGAACAAACACGTGGACGGCCATTTGGTGCAAAACACGTTGTCGAGCACAAAACAATCCACGAAGTGGAAAAATCTGGAACAATATAGTTGTTGTTTTTTTTCTCTGCATACATGGTGTTTCAAGAAAAAAAAATGTTCACGCTTAAAAGTGACCATGGTTTACAATGGGGAAAGAACGGATATTAATGCGCTGTTACATGATTACAAATGTATGTTAGTAGCTCGAAAAGTCACGGGAGTCCCCACTTGTTTCGCCACCGTCGTCAACGCATTGCCTAGAACCTTCTCCAGTGTGGTCTCCAGGCGATCTCCAGAGCCTGGGAGACAGCACATTTCTTGCGGCGTTGTTGCAAATTCTCCAGAGTGTTAACATTCTTTTTGAAGCACGCCGTCTTACATTTTAGCCTGCACGTAACATCACGGTGCGAGTGTCGACTCTTTCTCTCTATCGATCGGGCAGGCTCAGCCTATAAAGTTCAGTATCTTCTCTCTATCTCTCTCTCTCGAGTCTCGTGATGAAACACCGACACGTGGCTGCTATACCGAGCCCCCCCCCCCCCCCACTCGCCGTAATCAGTGGACCGAGTAATTCGCCTGCCGTGGAGTGTGACGATAAATCCGATAGAAAGTAGACTAGTATAGAGCCTAATTTTGGAGATTATACAAAGACAAAATATACCCCACCCCCCGCATAGCCTTTAGCAGACTGTTGGGGAAAGTGCTGGAACGGCGAGCACCTTTGATAGCCGGGGGGGCGGCACGAGGAGGAGGCCACCAACACCACGCCCGGCCGCCTTTGTCTCTCCAGTGCTGATGTTTACACGTCGCACAGGGTACTAATTGTTGTCATACCGAGCCGACCTAGGAGAGGTCCAGGATCGGTTCAGACACGCGTCGCCAGTGTTTGTGGCGGTGAGCGGGAAAGAAACTCGGGCCGCCGGGTTCGTAGCGCACCGTGCTAACAACTACACTACCGCTCCTCTAAGATACACACACATATATATACAGTACACACAGTATATTTCTATTTGTCAAGATATATGGATACACTCAGACGCTTTTTATGGAGTCGCTTTGTCAGTTGAACGCGCGAGTATATATCGTCTGATGCGTTTCGTAATTAACGCATCAACTTTGGTATAGGTTATTAGCGAGCGCGTGCAATGTTCAATAATGGCCGCAAAAATGCAGTCCGCGTGGCATGGACATCTTCGTTTTTTTATTAACGCTGCTTTGGACGGATTTGTACAACGCAAATTTGCGTCGCAAGTTAATGACCGCGAGACACGTAGGCCGGTGTCATGAGAGGTCGTCTGTTTGCCGTGAATAAGAGTTATTGCCCGAAACGTCGGGGCACCACGGTGGCGAGATGTTAACTACTTCGCCTGGTATACAGGAGCGCGTGGGTTCGATCCCGACCCTAACGCCTGCTGCTGCTGTATATTTGAAGTTTGCCTAGCGGCTTGATCCCCGCGGTCGTGTGGATTTTTTTCCGGGTCCTCCGCTTTTTTCCCCTCTACATTGGGAATCAAACTAGATTGGAAGCTTTCGCGACTGCAGGAATAACTCTTTGGTTCTTTTGGTAAAGTCACGTAGGAAAATAAAATAATAATATAATACGACGTTTCGGTTGCAACACAAGCAACCATCATCAGGTAAGAATGAATGCTAAAACAAAGACACGGAAACTACATAGGCAGACACGCATGCAGAGAGAGACACACACACAAAGACACACCGAGCGAGACACACCATGATGGTTGCTTGTGTTGCAACCGAAACGTCGTATTCTATTATTAATATTATTTGATTTTATTTTGTACGTGACTTTACCGAAAGAACCACAGAGTAATTGTGAATCAGCATCACACGCGTTTAGAGTATTTGCCTGCTCTAAATGTGCACATGATGAACCACTTCGTTGAGCTATCATTTGTGGCCAGGTCGCTTCTGAAAAAGAGCCACATAGCTCAGTGGGCCGTTACCTGCTAAAATAAAAAAAAAGTTTAGTTTGTTCTTTTTGTTTTACTTCATATAAATGAATTAACAACTTTTTTTTCCAGGGCGATGTTATGCACAGATGTGTCGAGTTGCTTTGCTATCCGTGCCTGTGCAAGCACCGCCAACGCAGTTCCACTCGAAAGTAATGCAGCCATTGGATGGTGAAGATGAACTCACGGGACCTCACCTGGCGTGTCGCGCTCACGTGTTGTGTAATTTCAGACGCCCGGGGAGGGGTAGGAAACAAAAGAAAACCCACCTCCTTCAAGACGCAAATATCGCAGCCTCCTCCTGGCTTCGCCATTCCTCCTCGAAGTCACCGGCGGTGGCGACCATCGACCGCATCGGAACATCAGCGGCAGGCCGCGATGCGCGGCACAACGGCACGAGGCAGGGTGGTCTCGCGCCGTTGTGGCCACGCAACCCAAACTATTGACCATATTACTAAGCCCAGAGACACGTAAATCGCATAGAGACTCATAACGATACTCAAGGATACATATACTCGCAGCGACACATACATATACATACTCAGAGGTAAATTAAGACTCATAGAGCTACTTAGAGACCCGTGGAGATACATTAATAACAAGCCACAGTAGTAGTATTAGTAGTGTGTTTGTAGCTAAGAATCCCGATGGAGCACAGCAAACCAGTGGTCTTCGCTCCACATAGAGATGCATAGAGACCCATAGAGATACATATATATTAAAGACCAGTCACAGTAGTTTGATTTGGCCATCCAAAACAAACTATCGACTATATTCGTAAACCACTCCGGTCTGACCTCCTTTGATGGGGGAGAAACAGCAAAACGACACGAATTCTCCCCTCTCTCTCTCTCTGGAAGCCCTCTCGTCGTGGCCCAACAGCAGCAGCAGAGACCTCGACATTGACAGCCAGCTCCTGGACATATGGCCATCATACACCAAGACTACAGTATAAATCCCGTGTGCCCATTGTATAAAAGCGTATTTCCTGAAGCTGTTTGTCGAATAGTTTAACTCGGGATAACGCGCGCGTGTGTGTGTATATCATTGTGTTATTGTGCGCTGCAAAAGCTCTGATGGTAACATTGTGAAGCTCCGATGGTAACTTTACAAAGTCAAATCCTGAACCCAACAAAAAAAATTCACCAACATCAGCAGCGACGCGGCGCAACGATTAATGTTGTAAACAGTCGGATATAATGGTCAAATATTGTGCTAATATCCATAAAGTTTCGGATAGCACGCTCAGGATATGATAGCTCATTGAACATGACGGTGGACATGTCGCGACCATATTACCGAGAAGACGTCACCACAAAGTGTTTGTTCGTACGAGTAACGGCAATTGACGTCAGCGGCGGACCAACGCTTACAACTGATATGACCTCCACGCACGTGGCTTAACAAATCAACTTACCGTGAAATAAGTTGATTTTATTTAAAAAGTTCACCCAATTGTAATACCCCGCTAAAAAACAAACACGATGACCACGTAATACATAGATACAAAAGACACCACCCTATAACATTTAACAGACTGTTGGGGGCAAGTGCTGCTAGCGAGCGCCTCTAAAGGCCGGCACGGCACGAGAAGGGTTGGGGTAACCCGCACTACACCCGGCCGCATTTGTCTCACCTTGTGGCGATGGTTTACATTTCGCAGCAGGTACACGTTTGAGGTCGAGTCGACCTAACGGAGGCCCAGCAGTAGATGTAGATAACAGTCACCGTTTGCCGTGCGAGGTCGCCGGGTTTGTAACGCGATGGCGCTAACCGCGACGCTACCGCTATCCCGCAAATACACAAATTGCCCCGTGTAGCCTTCGACAGACTGTTGGGGCAAGTTCCGTTAGCGAGCGTATACATACACATTACTATACAGACGGTTTGGGGGAAGCCTTCATCCAGCAGTGGATGGATCATGGAAACCCATTTCCTTCACATATTGGGAAGCCACTGGCGCCCCTGGCATTTTAAATCTAGATTGAACACTCATTTCTTTACAACTGTTGTTGTCTTTAGTTTATTGTCCTTCCCCCGCACCTCCAATGAGCAGGGGTGGCCACGTACGGTGCGAAATAAATTCAACATACCCTACACACACGCACACACACACACACGTGACTACTTCTGCCGATACACGGACGCCAACTTGAGCAAGTGGAGCACGCATCACATCACCACCCCGCACGCTCCAGCCTCACGGGCCGCGGCGGTCGCTTGGTCACCGCGGAGAAGCAACAGGACAATCGAGTCTAGAAGAGCCTCGTCCAACAGTGGACTGATCATGGCTCACGACGACGAATGATGATGATGATGAGAATCCTCTACAGTCAAAGGCGAACACTTACCGATCGCAGGCGGCTGCATCGTATGATCGCAATGTAGCAGCCTCCGTAAGATCGAGTCCGGTACCGACTGTTTGGTGTTGCTGCTGCTGGTGGTGGTTGTGGTGGTTGCTGTGGTTGCTGTGGTTGTTGTTGTTGTTGTGGAGTTCTCACTCCGAGTGGGCTCTCGGCCCCGGCACACTGCTGTGGAGTCGTCACGTTCACAGCAATTCCTCTCTTTTTATCGGAAGCAGTGTCCCGTTTTTGAGACGTCTATTTTTATTTGTCCATCTCTGACTCGATTATCTGTGTGTATATATAGTCTATCTTTGCCTAGTCTATCATTGCCTAGTCTATCTTTGCCTAGTCTATCTGTATATAGTGTATCTCCATTGTCAGTCACCGTCTAGCTCGGTAGTTAATGCTGTTTCAAACGGATAACTTATTTATCTAGAATATTTTAAACTACTTCCACGACATGTTTGTACACTCGCGTAACCTCTACGGGTCAGATAATTACCTCTGGGAAATTTGTCTCGACTACGTATATATATACATACACACACATCCTGTGTAAATATATAACTGCACATTTGTATTCGTATGAAATTAGGACATTATTCGTACAAAATAATTAGAATTTCTTTCGCCGCCCTCCGATAGCCATCGACTGCTCTGTGCATCACTCGCCATGCTATCGTCGGTACATCGTCATCGGCCAAAGCGATCACAACAATCATGATGATTTAAAACTCTTTTGCGAGTCAAAATACTTCTGGATCAAGGCCTCCCCCCTACCACCATACCCGACCACCCTACCCTACCCTACCACCCTACCCTACCACACCAGCTACCACACCACCCTACCCAACCACCCTACCCTACCACCCTACCCTACCACCCTTCCCTACCACCCTACCACCTTGCCCTACCACCCTACCCTACCCTACCACTCTACCCTACCACCCCACCCTACTCTACCCTACTACACCACCCGACCACACCACCCTACCCTACCACACCACCCTACCCTACCACACCACCCTACCCTACCACACCACCCTACCCTACCACACCACCCTACTCTACCACACCACCCTACCACACCACCCTACCCTACCACACCACCCTACCACACCACACCACCCTACCCTACCACACCACCCTACTCTACCACACCACCCTACCACACCACCCTACCCTACCACACCACCCTACCACACCACACCACCCTACCCTACCACACCACCCTACTCTACCACACCACCCTACCCTACCACACCACCCTACCCTACCACACCACCCTACTCTACCACACCACCCTACCCTACCACACCACCCTACCCTACCACACCACCCTACTCTACCACCCCACCCTACCCTACCACACCACCCTACTCTACCACACCACCCTACCCTACCACACCACCCTACCCTACCACACCACCCTACCCTACCACACCACCCTACTCTACCCTACCACACCACCCGACCACACCACGCCACCACGCTTTTCCCGGCGCGAGTTGGCCATACTTCGCCACTATGTCCAGTGCGGCGTTAGGCTCAAGCGGGGGGGGGGGGATCTTGAGAGCGTCACTGGCGACCGGGCGGTGTTCAGCCCCCGGCCTGGAGCCGAGCTCGCACCGCTCGCCGCTGTCTCTCGCGGTCTTGGCGCGCTAACCGAAGCGCCACCGCTCTATGCGTCATCTGCCTTGGACCGTGACATTGTCAAAGATAACGCGATCGCGAGCAGTGTTTCGTGGTAATTCGGGCGACCTGTTGATTGGTTGATTGCACCGATTGTGTCTTGCTAGAGCAAATTATAATTACATCGGAAATTGAACGCGGCCCCTGTGCCGACTTTGATTAAGTCAATGACATTGTGACCTTAAAATAAACAACAACAAAACACATCTAATGGGCGACGTTTCGGGCAGCTGGCCCTTATTCATAGCACATCGCTCGTAGAGTTTGAACATATTCCTAAAATGACCGACTATACATAAAAAACATCACCTACTACGTTTTTTTTAATTTGAAGCCCCCATTGAGTGCAATTGACACGGGCGTCAAGTTTGTTGGTCATTCACGCGTGCCCGTGTTCATCACTGCGCAACGCAGCCGCGCTGCTGCGCTGCGTTCAGCATCGCCAGATTGTTTCGATATCTGGCGATGCTGAACGCAGCACAGATATCAAAACTAAATTTCGTTCGACTCTTGACGACGAAATCGTCGAACCAATTTCCGCGTATCCCGAGATCAGCCCCCTCCGTCAACAGCAATGACACCGCCACTAATTGTAATTCGCAACACCGATTAGATCAGTCGAAAATCAGACGGCCGCCACGTGAACTGAGATCGCACGCCGGTTAGATTAATCGAAATCACGCGCTGATTTAATTATAGATTAACGAAGACAAAGATCCCCCGTACAGGCTTAATAGACTGTTGGGGAAAGCGCTGCTTGCGAGCAGCACCTACGACGTTACACGAAGGGGTGGGTGGCCAACGCCACGACCGGCCGCACCAAGTACTCATTTGAGGCCGAGTCGACCTAGAGGGAGGGCCCCAGGACCGGTTCAGATAATCCGTCACCGGTGTTTTTGCCGTGAGCGGGATTCGAACTCGGGTGGCCGGCTGACCGCTACGCCACGCCGCAGCCTCCCGCACGAGTTTGACGAGCAACGTTCACACCAGTGACGGGTGGAAATAATATCTGCAATGAACAGCTTGGCAAAGTATATGATGCGTACGCTCAGAACTTGCAAATATAGCCAGCGAAAAAAATGTGTGTGTGTGTTTGTTTAATTGCTTAGTTAAATGCATAGATGCATACACACAAGCGGTTGCTGGAGCGGCGGCGCCAGGTTTGACGCCCTGCACGGCTAACATCAGTGGCGACTTCACATTCGAACCGCTCAAATGTACACAGTATATGTATCTAAACAGCCAACGTCTATGCTCCTAGCCTTCGACAACCCGCACTGAAACAGCGTGGTGAAGTTATGGTCAGGCGGCAGCCAGTGATCGACACGGCTTGGGAAGGGTTTTCATCCAACAGTGGATTGACAAAGAGCTATCAATCATCATCATCATCATCAATGACATCGTCGTTGTTACGATTTATTGGTTGCGATAATGATATACGAACGCGCAGCAATTAATCGGTACTAATCGACGCGTCGCACAAACTTCCGGTAAGGCTCACGTTACACCACGTGTCCGATTATCTCTCGAATTGGTCGAGAATTAGTTTTAATGAAGTCGCCCGCAGGTAAACTTTCGAAAGTTTGTTTTTTTGTTTTACCAAGTTCCGCCAGGCCAATTTAAAGGCCATTAACCAGTTCGCCGCAAGCATCTTCATTAACGCCCACGTCAAAGGATGCCAACGTCGACTCCACGTTGTGAAAAGTTAACAGGGGGAAGTCTGCATCACGAAGACGGAACAACAATTGTGATGTCGACGACGACGATAACTGCAACATGTGTCAGCTTATTCCAACCACGAAGATAACGTTATTCCCCCGTATTGCCAAAACAGACTGTTGGGGCAAGTGATGTCAGCGAGCACCTATGAAGGCCGGCACTGTGGCACACGAGGGGGTGGGTGGCCAGCACCACGCCTGGCCGCCTTTGTCTCCCCAGTGGCGATGTTTACGACACACCGCACCAGGTACTCACTTAAGGCCGAGTCGACCTGTGGTAGGCCCTGGACCGGTTCAGACAATCGTCACCGGTGTTGCCCGTGAGCGGGAATCGAACTCGGATCGCCGGGTTCGTAGCGCAGCGCGCTGACCGCTACACACACGCACGCACAAACGCACGTGTTCACGACTATACATTCCGACGGGACGAGGAGGCTTTCCAAACCACGGAGCGGACTTATTCGTGATGGCGATTAATGATTGAACAGATTTGGTGGATATTTTGAGTTGTTGTTATGCCAGAGATGGTCATTTCCGAACGATTTGCACGCGCGTGGCGCCGCGTCTTCGCCAGCCGTTCCGAACGACGTTGGTGCCAGCTTCTTGAAGCGAAGAAGAAGAAGACGTTTCGACGCGAATGAACGAATGAACGTCGGCAGAGCACCCACCACCCGTACGCGAAACGGAGCTGGCCACAGAACGCCTCTGGGGTCTACAAAATTAGCCAAATATTGGATGGAGCGAACTAATGCAGAGAATCCTTTACCACGCAAAAGACAAAGATCCCCCCCGTGTAGCCCGCGACAGACTTTTTGGGTGCAAGTGCTGTAAGCGAGTCGCGACACCAATGAAGGCCGGAACGGCACACAGAGGGGGTGGCTAGCACCACGCTCGGCCACCACCACGCTCGGCCACAACGACAATGACAAATATCCACCGCGTAGCCTTAAGACTGAATGGGCAAGTGCTGTTCGCGAGCAGCTACGAAGGCAGGCACGGCACACGAGGTGGTGGGTGGCCAGCACCACGCACGGCCGCCTTTATCTCCCCAGTGGTGATGTTTTACACACCGCACCAGGTACTCATTTGAGGCCGAGTCTACCTAGGGGAGGCCCCGGAACAGTTCAGATGATTACAACGATTATAACCGTCACCGGTGTTGGCCTGAGTGGGGATCGAACTCGGGTGGCTGGGTTTGTGGCGCAGCGCGCTAACCGCTGCACCACCGCTCCCCACACGCCCGGCCACACACCCGGACGCACGCACGCGCGTGGAGAGCCTTGTCACGAGGTAAATGACCCAGGCATTAAACACAGCAAAGGGACACACCGCATCCTGAACGCATGCACGCTCAGGAGTCCGCTCCTAAATCTGCACAACTACAAATTGACTGGAGAGTGAAACAAATGTTTGTTTATTGCATGGAGCATCCCCCCCACCCCCCACAAATAAAACAAAGTCGCTAAAATCCAGATACAAAATAGCAAGTAATCCGTAGCACGTGGTTATGGGCAGGATCAGCCAAATATAGGACAATTTCTAGGCGGAATTGGACGTGCAACGAAAACTTGTTGTTGTTGTGCGACATTTTTGACATTTCTAACTGCGCGGCCGTGCGGTGTGCAGAGCGTGGGACTCGCGTGTGTGATTTTTACTGTATGCGAGATATCTACTCGCGCAGTGTTTGCTCCTCGAAATTCCCATGGATTAGTGCAAACACGACGAGAGGGACAGCGGCCAGCAGACTGTGTGTGTGTGCGCGTTGGCTCGCTCGCGCCGTGTGTTTTTAAAGGAAGGGGACCGGAGCCGGGCTCTGTTGTGAATGCCAATGCTTGTGTGAATTCTTCTCTCTCTTCCTGTCAAAGCCGATGGTTCTATTCCGAGCGACTAGATGCCAATGTCGAGTGCTTGCTGCTGCTGCTGCTGCTACTGCTGCTGGCCACGTCGAGAGGACTTCAGCAAAGAGAGTTCATGTCGTTTTGCTGTTCCTGCTCCGTTGAAAGAGCTCAGACCGCAGTGGCTTACTAATTAGTAGTCTACGGCTTGTTTTGGATGGCCACAATCAAACTACTGTGACTGGTATGTAATCTATTCCTATGTATCTCTATGAGCCTCTACGGGCATCTATGTATCTCTATAAGTCTCTATAGGTTTCTATGTATCTCTAAGAGTCTCTATGGGTCTCTATGGATCTCTGAATGTCTATGAGCCTCTATTGGTCTGTGTATCTCTACGGGGGTTACGAAATGGTCAATGTTTTGCGTTGCATGAATACCGTGGCTTGGCTGGAGCTGAGGGTATTTGTATTCTCTACGATGGGACGAATTTACTTTCGTTTGCACAGATCGTGAATTTTGGCAACGCGGAGTTTAAATCAGAATTCCAGGATCTCGGCGTGAGAGACGGTGGCAGATTTTGGGAGGTCTTCATCCAAGGGTGGGGATTACCGGTGGCCAAGGTACCGTCATCACCAGGGCGATGATTTAAATCAGATCCACGTCTCGCGCTGTCTTACGGAAAGGGCTCAAAATATTACAACTCAATATAAAAAAATTTTAAAATCCAGTTTGAAAATAAATGTCTTTAGAACCGCTTTTTGCGTGATAAGTTTGTTGCCCTTCCCGCGCACCTCCAATGAGCACGGTTGGCTACGACGTGAGGTGCGAAAGAAGTTCAACAAACGTCCCTAACGTGTTTTTTTGCTCCTGTGTAGAACTTAAAGTCGCCGAAGCGGCGGCTAAAACTCGTGGGGGCGGGTAGCTGCCATGCGGCGACGAATAACGACAAATTAAACAAGACGTATGAAAGATGTCAATCGTTGCGTTGATAATTTATTTAAACTTTTTTTTTTCACCCCCTCATCAGAAAATCCTATGCACAGGTTTCTATTTAACTTAAACAAAAAAAGACATCGAGATTCAAATAATAATAATAAAGTGGATAAAACACAACAGGGGACACCCCCCCCCCCCTCCTTATTTAAACATCTACACTCGAGAACGGGAGCTCACGCACGTAACAGAGAATATCAGCCGTTTGGATCACACGCAGCGATCGTCTGCAGACGTCGACAGAAACCAAATATACATAACCAAGCGTCGCAGACCGTAACACGGGCGGCTGGTCACTTGCACGTGCCTTCACGCTTCAGCTAGTGCATTTTAATTTATCGAGTGACAAAAAAAATATATATATGTATACGTGTATATATGTATAACGAACGGCAACACGAGTTGGTTGGGAGCGGTTGTCAATCTACAAGTGAGTAAGTTCAGTATGGCACAGCGGAGTCAAGAGGCGGCAGCCCGCGCTCACAACTTTAATCCGGGCGATTGTCTTTCGGATTCTCTTCCCGGGGAATCTGCTCGACGACGGAGACGACGACGACGACGATGATAAGGAGGAGCGTTAATTCGCCGCCTCCAAAGTCCCGCGACGCTCCCGAGTCGTCATCGACGTCTTCCCCAACGGTAATCCTCCTCCTCCTCCTCCTCGGGCGCCACCACGGTCCGGCACAAACTACTACAAAATAAACGGAGCCAACTTGGAACAAGCTGCACGTTTTTTATTTCTTTTCCCCCACTACAGTCGGTCAAACCTGCTGCTGCTGCCGCCGCCGCCGCCGCCGCCGCCAGCGCCGGCGCCCGCGACGGTGATCACGCCGGTGTCCGTCGCCGGTGCCACCGCCGGTGCCGGCGCCGGTGCGACGGCGAGGCCGAGGGCCCACCCCGCCGGCTCACCACGTCCTGCCATATAGGAGAGTGGAGCCCGCCGACATCACCATGTTGTACTCGGCCACCGGCGACGTCATGGACGCCATCGAGGCCACGGCCGTGTGGAGGTCGGAGGGGCTGAGCGGCGCCTCCACCTGCACCAGCTCCACGCCCTGCTCCGTCTGCTGGATGAGCGACGAGGCGGTGCCGCCGCCCGATATGACGCCTCCCGCCCCTTGCTGCTGCTGGTGCTGCTGGTGGTGGTTGCTGTGGTTGTGGTGATGGCCCTGCTGCTGCTGCTGCTGGTGGTGGTGGTTGGACGTGCCCTGCGCGGAGACGCCGGTTCCGCCGGGGCACGGCTTGCCGTCCTTGACGAGCACCGGCACGGCGACGCGGCGAGGCGACTGCTGCTGCTGCCCGCCGCCGCCGGCGCCGTCCTGCTGCAGCTGCTGCGACACCTTGTCCTTGGCCTGGCGCTTCATCTTGTAGCGGTGGTTCTGGAACCAGATCTTGACCTGCGTCGGGGTGAGGTGGATCATGCTGGCGAGGTGCTCGCGCTCGGGCGCCGAGAGGTACTTCTGCTGCTTGAAGCGGCGCTCCAGCTCGTAGACCTGCGCCTGCGAGAAGAGCACCCGCCGCTTGCGCCGCGGCGTCGAGACGAGCGGGGCCAGGACCTTGCCGGCGTCGCCGCCCATGCCTCCGTACGCGTTCATCCCTCCCATGTTCATGCCGGACGACGTGCTCATGAAACGCGAGACTGCGGAGGGCAGGCGGCGGGGAGATACCGTCGGGGGGGTCGGGGGCGGGGAGGGGTGGCGCGGGGGAGGAGAAGGGCCCGGGAGGCGACTGGTTAGGACACGACGCGTGGGGAAGGGATCGGAGCGAGAAACGTCTTTCACCGGAGCGTTCGGGGGAGAGGACGGCGCCCTTTCGGAAACGGGCTTGGAATTGCGCACGGGCGTCGTCAGTCTTCGCCCGGAAGCCGTGGCTAACCGGAGGCGCGAGAGGATTTCAGCGTGCCCGCCCGCCCGCCCGCCCGCCCGCGTACGGACGGTCGTTCGACGCAGGTGGTTGCGATATCGCACCGGGTGGAAAGTCCGTGTCGCCGCCACAACGCCGTTTTGCGACGTGAACATGTGAGGCTGTTTGGTTATTTCTTAATGGGCGAATCGTAATATCTTGCGTACGCGCAGCTAATGGATGAGGTCTGCCGATGAGCTTGTTTATATATGTGCGTCTGAAATCGTGGAAGTTTCCAAAAGTTTCACACGACAAACGACGCTGAGTGCAGAATTGTGCGTCTACCTTTTCAATATAAACCCACAAAACACACGCACACAGGACAAGATAAGGCGGAGATCCCCCGTGTAGCCTCAACAGACTTTTGGGGCAAGTGCTGTTAGCGAGTAACCTATGAAGGCCGGCACGGCACACGAGGGGGTGGGCGGGCAGCACCACGCCCGGCCGCCTTTGTCTCCTGAGTGGCGATGTTTACTAAACACCACACCAAGTGCTCGTATGAGTCTACCTAGGGGAGGCCCAGCACCGGTTCAGAAAAACCGTTACTGGTGTTGGCCGTGAGCGGGAATCGAACTCGGGTCGCCGGGTTCGTAGCGCAACGCGCTAACCGCTGCACCACCGCTCCCCCTTCAATTTAAAACCCATAAAACTCATGCAAACGCTCGGCAAAACAAAACTCGAGACACATCAACATTACAGAAAAACAAAACTCGACAGTGAGTGACATCTCTCCAACTCTCCCACCACCACCACCACCACAGCCAACACCAACACAGCCAACACCACCACAGCCAACACCGCCACGACTACCACCACCACTAGCACAGCCACCACCGCCGCCGCCGCCGCCACGATTTCTCACTTACACTCGTACTCACTGGTGGAATATCTGGGATCGGCGTTGGCGCCGTACCAGCCTCCTCCGGCGCCGGCGCCTCGCATGCCATCCTGGTACGGTGGCAGTTCCCCCATGGC
Source organism: Petromyzon marinus (assembly GCF_048934315.1). Lineage (NCBI taxonomy): Eukaryota > Metazoa > Chordata > Hyperoartia > Petromyzontiformes > Petromyzontidae > Petromyzon > Petromyzon marinus. The sequence goes on from NC_133683.1 coordinate 17,026,050, forward strand.
GGCGTGCACTCCGCCCAGCGCGCCGTTGCAGTACGCGGCGCTGTTCACGTGGGCCGCGTGGGCCGCGTGGTGGTGGTGGTGGTGGTGGTGGTGCGGCAGCTGCGGCATGTGGTAGGCCGCCGCCGCCGCCGCCGCCGCGGACGTCGGAGCGCCCTGCTGCTGCTGCTGCTGGGCCTGCGCGTGTCCCACGTGCATCGACTGGCCCACCAGCACGCCGCCGCCGCCGCTGATGTTGCCGATCACCGGCCCCGTCGACGCCGCGCGGTAGCCCGCGCCGCCGACGCCGCCCGCCCCGTGCATGCCCGAGTGGAGCGGCACCTCCATGGCCACCTTCCTGTAGCTCTCCTCCATCGGGCTGAGGATGTCTGTCACCGAGAAGGGAGTAGAATGCTTCGGGCTCATGGACATGGTTCAGTGGAGGAACAGGTAAATTTGCCCAGCGGCTCAGCCACGGCCCCCCTCTTCCCCCCCTCCGTGTTGGCTTTTCTTCTTATAGGCGCCCTCTCCAGCGATTGGCTGGAGCGGCCGGCCCGGCCAGCGCTTATCTGCCCGTTTGTTTGAGTGCGGTTCTGTTGGAGGGGGGGGGGATGGGGGCGGGGGATGGAGGAGAAGTGGCGGGGGGGGAGGTGAGTTGCGGGTGGTGCGCTGGGAGGGGGGTGGGGGGGGTTAGTGGACAGGGGAAGGGGTAGCGGAGGGGGGTAGTGGTGGTGGTAGTGGTGGGTGGTGGCGGTTGTCGTGTTTAGCCACAGATTGGAGGCGGGGCACCGCCACCGCCACTGCCGTAGTCAACAATGGCAGCGCGGGAAGCACCGGGTCAACTCGGCTCCGAACTGCCAGGCCACTCACTTTTGGCGGGCGACCGACCCCTGCGCCCCCGCTCCATGCTGGACTCCGAGTGGACGCGGCACGGCCAAACCTGGAGGCGGAACGCGGGCGGCGGGGGGAGCAGAAGTTGGGTCGTGTGAGACTTGGGACGGCGTACGCGGCCGGGTGAATAGTTTTACAATTCGAACAAAACTGGGTTCAAAAGTTTCGTTTGCCGCACGAGCCCTTTTGAGACGGTCGCGCCAAGGCTAATTTATTCCCGTCGGCGGTGGCGATGGCAACGTTGCGTTGACGCACACGTACGTTCAGAAGTTGTCCAACGGTGCGTCATAATACCGCGATACGTTTCTTGTGATGTACGGCCTTCCTGTGGAGGTCTCCTCAGCGTCGGGGATTTCTGTGAAAATGTGGGAAATAAATGCGTTATTAAGTCCAGTTACAAGACTAAAAAAACTGAAATTTGCCACGTGACTGATTACCAATTTTTTTTAAAACAAACACGCTAAATATAAATTTAGATTTAAAGCTTTCGTGACTGCAGGGATTCGTATTCTTGGTTCTTTCGGTAAAGTCACGTAGAAGGGAAACACTATTATTTTATTGTTTCCCTTCTATGTGACTTTACCGAAAGAACCAAGAATACGCTAAATATATTTCGGCTTTTTAACATAACTGCTGCTCTATGCTCATATCACAGCGAATAAAGGAAGCCATGAGATCAATTTCTTCTGCACGATATTCTTAGCCTTGAGGTATTTTGACACGAGCCAAGAACACCCACCCTGTATAGGCAGAAACCAGCGTGAAAACTAATCAATCATCCCCGATTCGGCCTCCAAGTCTGTCATCAACAGTAAGAATAGTCCAAATGGACGTTTGGGCGGCACACGGGTGCAGCATAACAACACACACACACACCGGTCCTCATAAAACAGTCTCGTTGATGTTGCTGTTTGCCGTTGAGTGAGCTGCAGACTCTTAACTTAGATTCAGCAGCCACTTACCCCATTCGAACGTGGCGGTGGTGACACCACGAGTCGAAATATTTCGATGCCACCGTCCGCCAAGAAATTATTCCGGAAATGAATCGAGGAACTGTTCGGCCAAGTCTAGGGCACGAGGAGTCAAATCTTGCCGCATTCAGAACATGGAGAGCCAGCCAATCGTCGCCAGGGCTGGGTGCTGCTCTACGGCAACAGACTGTGACGCTTCGTGTTCAGCCGCTCATAAACTTCCGTGTTCCGACCGCTTCGACATCACGAGAACCGATTTTGCCGCACCACCACCACCACCACCGCGCAAGGTTTGCTGACCGGGGTTGCGAATCGTGGGGATTTGGATATTTATTTATTCGCACCGCGCACTACCGGTGTGCCGCCAATACGTTCAAATGTTAGATCACGAACCGCTATCTATAAACTGCGGAAATAACTCGACAGGCTGACGTGGATACCGATCGGCACGACACCGAGTGCGGGGTGCACTCCGATCGAACCGAGACGATGCCACATTTGAACAGGTCTTCGTTCAAACTCAAAATACGGAAGGGGGCCGACGACGCGAGCAGTGTTCGAGAGACTCACATTGACGGACTCGCGGTTAAAAGATCGCGGGGGCCACGTCAAACCCGGGAGACGGAGCGGCGAGCGGAACATCGTCTCGCGCGCAAGAGCCTGGAGGTGCTGTCACATCGCCGCGGCATCGCGAGCGACGGGAACAGCTTCACGGAGTGGGGGGGGGGGGGCGGCGGGGAGGCCTTCATCCAGCAGTGGACTGAGGACGGCCGACAATGATGATTAAATAAATAAATAAGATATTGATTTAAAGCTTTCGTGACTGCAGGAATCCAAACGCATTGGTTCTTTCGGTAAAGTCATCACGTGGGTAGGAAATAAAATAAATCACGACGTTTCACAAGCAATCATCATCAGGTGGGAAAACCACAGCAAGAAACGTCGTGGTTTGTTTTCATTTGATTTCTAACTACGTGACTTTACCGAAAGAACCAAAGAGTATGAATAAATATAATTTTACTTTTACATTTTTTTTGTGATTTGCTTCCCTTTACTAAGCTTTGCACCGCTATCGCGTTTCTGTATTGTGTCTCGTTGCACTTCCGATCAGAGCGGGTGGCTACGTACGGTGCGAAAGAAGTTCAACGTACATGGGCAACTTTCTGACCAGCCCCTTACTGGACATCTGTGAAAAAAAGAGCCTCATAGCTCATCGGATTCCTCCAGTGTCAATAAATACTCCGATTCTGAACTTAACACGGAGCAAAAACTTTTGCATTCGTAACGGGCTGCAGCATCTCGGCCCGCCCCCGACAACGACGTGGGGTAGAGGTGGCGGGGGGACCGGGGGGGGGACCGGGGGTGAAAAACTAGGGGGTGCCACAGAGGGGGGGTGGAGGGAGCGGGGGGTGCCACACAGAGTGCCGGGGGGGGGGGTGAAGAGCACCCGGTCGTCGCGAGTGGAGGGGCGTGCGTGGGAACGGAGCGTCGCAACGCAACGCGCGTCGAGTTAAACGAGGGGGACGCTCGACGCTCAGGAAACGCCGCCGGATTCAATTAAAGTTCACATCCATAGTGGGGGGGGGGGGAGATAAAGGCGCAGCACTGCAATCGCCGTCCTCAAGCCACCACCGGCGGAAAAGGTCCCCCACCCCCCCTCTGCCCGGGAGGGAGGTCTCGAACGCTCCCCGTGGTGGATATTTGGCCTCCTCTCCCACGCCGGCCAGCTGCGTCTTGCGAGAGATGGGGAGCGCCCACGCTCGACCCTTCTGCGTCACATGACCTTGCCGATCGAGCAACTGTGAGTGTGGTGGTAAATTGCCCACGATGCGTTCCTACGCGTGGGTTATGTTGTTTAAAGGTTGTTGTCAATTATTTTTGATTTTTTTTTTTTAACAATCAAATATTAAAAAGCTCTTACGTTAAGTTACTGCCGGACAAAGAATTTCCCATGCTTCGTCAGTCACGGGGGATGATGGCTCATATTTCACCAAGCTTGTCAATGTGTGTTTCTGACGGTGGAGAGTGGGTGGGGGGAATTGAGGGAGGGGGGTGGCAGGCAGGAACAGCCGAAATGGCAACAGCTTTTTTTCCGTTTTAACTTTAATTTAGCTTCACAACTTGTCCAATGTGTACATCACGCCTACAAAAACCTCCCCTCTGATATCACCAAGGTGAACAGGGTCGTTGGGGGTTCGGCTACAGGCATGGGTGACCCGCTGGGGTTCAGAGGATTACCGATCGCATCATATAATGGCCGTAAGGGTGGCGCGAGGCATTTGCGTTCAGTTAAAAGGCTCTCCTGTCACTCATTCCTCGATATCTTGTAGCACGCCGCCGTCAACGACATCATCCCAGTCTTAGTCATCGTGTTGTGGCTGTCAAGCCACATGGCATACGGCCGTTTCAATACGGGACTTTGTCGGAGGAACGTTGAGATTTCTAAGGGCACGGGGTGAACAATAAGGTCTGAGTTGGTCTGTAATAAGGTAGGGCACTGATAAGGGGTTGACAGGTGTGTGTAAGCTACGTCATAGAGCGCACTGGGTGAAGGCGATTATTAATACGGAGCCAATAATGTTTGTGTGTAACGCGCGTGACGTCACTCTGCATGCCGCACCTCCTCCCCCCCCGTCATTAATATTCATGAGCGGGTGGATTTTTACACTCGAGCGGAAATAAAACAAAAATTCTCGCAAATTCGCTTTAAGTTTTGACGTTTCTTAATTGAAAGTTAATCTAATAAATAATTCTACGCAGCAACAAAGTGGATTTGGTGTCTTTAATTCTTCAGCACTTGAGACAAAATCTAAGTCTAATTTATGCGTCTACATTATGGTAAAATAGACATTTCTCGGGGATTTTCCAGATATTGTATCGAATTCCAATTTATTTCAACCCCAGCGACCGAAAGCAGAAGAGAATAAAGTATCAGAGCAGTGAATTTGACCAAATTGAAGGTCAGTTATATACAGTGCTACAGTGAACTGCAGTGCAGTGTTGACATACTGTACTGCAAGATTCAATGCCATTAAATTCACACAAGATACAATTATACTCGTAAATATTAGTTTCCGTCCTAGGACGGGCAAAGAAGCTAGTATGTAAATATACAATTAGAAATATTGATTTCGCTGTTGCCATCCTGTAGCGCCACATTACCCGGTGATAGATACTGCTGCTGCTGTGTTGGCAGTGGCGCACGAGAACAGTCACGAACAACAACAACAAGTCACCACGTTCGTCACAAACAACACCATGCGTGGCAAATAAAAAGGGTGAAAATATAGAACATGTTGAACGGAGCGACGTTTCAGCAAATAGCCCTTCCTCTTCATTATATGCACGTACGTATGTATATTGAACTTATTAGCACCGCCGTTCGTATCCTACCGTGTCAATCCGACCACGCTAAGGCACGGGGTGGAAGGACGACAAACTGAGCACACACAAAAAGTTTAGTCTTGCCCCTTCCATGGCGTGTGCTGTGAAGGAGGGCCGCTCCCCGAAACGTCGCCCATCTCACATTCATCCCCTTGCCATGGCCACGCGCACGCACGGACGCACGTTCCGTGACGCACGCGCACGCTGCTGTCGTCGAACGCCTCGCGTGACGTGCGTGGCGCACGTCACGCTCACGGTCCGCCAAGAGCTCAGTGGAGAGTTTCGACGACGAGGGGCAGCGATCGAGAACTACCCCCCTCACCCCCTCCCCACCACCCCCCTCACCCCCTCCCCACCACCCCCCTCACCCCCTCCCCACCACCCCCCTCACCCCCTCCCCACCACCCCCCCCACCGCTCCCCCCCACCCTCTACCCCCCACGTCGTAACCGAGCATCGTGTCGATTGCCTCCTGCGCATTAACGCAATTGCTCTGAATAACCGGCCGCTTTTTTTAATTAATGCCTTGTGTTTTTAATTCACTCTCCTCTCATTATTTTTTTTGGGGGGGGGGGGGCGAACGCAAAATAAAGGAACGTGGAGAGAGAGCATGAGAGTTGGTTAATGGACACAGTGAGCCCCCCCCCCCCCCCCCGTTTTGCATAATGCGACTTGCGGTATTAATAGCGGTGCCCGTTAATTGTCCTCGACGCGACGTGGCGGAGAGCCCTCGGAGGCAAGAAACTAAATATTGATGCGCAAAACGCGAACATTTTTAACGAGCAAAAATAAAGACGAATTTTTCTCCCCCCCCCCCCCCCCCGATGTCCAGCTCGAATGAGCGAATGATTCGTCGCGCGTCTCCTGCCCCCACAGCCCTGAGCCAGCGGGTGGCAACTCCACATTCCTACGGCGGGTGGCGAGTATATCCATACAATACTACCGGTTGACTTTCCCGCAAAATTGGTACTTATTTAATTTCACCCCCTCGACCTTCCCGCCCCACCCCCCCCCGCAAGAGGATTTGAACTCGCAACCTTCTTCAGATTGATTGCGAAGCCACTCGCTCTGCCACCAAGCCACACGGTCGGTTTGAAGGAAAAATAAATATAACATCGGCGCACGTGGATTAGAGACGATTTGAGAACGCACCCAGGTTAATAAACTATTACATTTTTTTTTAAACTAGGCAAGGCCCACTGAGCTACGTAGCTCTTTTGCAGAAGCGACCTGGTCACAGATGACAGCTCAACGAAGTGGTTTATCGTTTGGAAATTTATAAGCAGCAACACTCCAAACGCATCTTTCTAAATGTGGAGGAACTGGAAAAAAATCCACGCGAGCAACGTGCACACTCCCAAATTCCCAAATATACCGGACAAGGTAGTTAACATCTCGTCACCGACTGTGCCTCATGGTGCCTGAGAGTTGAAGACCGCACAACTGGCTCATGCAGAACCACCATCTAATTAGGTGACAAAGATCTTCCATATAGCCTTAACAAACTGTTGGGGCAAGTACTGTTACTGAGCACCTATGCAGTCCGACACACCACACGTGGAGGTGGGTGTCCAGCACCACTGCCGGCCGCCTTTATCTCCCTAGTGGCAATATTTACTACACACCGCACAAGTCGACCTAGCGGATGCCCAGGACCTGTTCAGATAATCGTTAATGGTGTTGGCCATAAGCAGAAATCGAACCTGGGTCGTTGGGTTCGTAGCGCAGCGTGCTAACCGCGACACTACCGCTCCCCATTAGGTGACACACACGCAGTACGACTGTGTTGTGTTTTCCAGTTGTCCCACCTGTTGTCCATTGGACTTGGGCTCAACGTGTACGCCTGGCATGCAGGAGGTCGTGGGTTCGATCCCGACCCTGACGCCTCTCTCCCGTGGATTTTTCTACTCTTAAACGTGCGTTTAAGAGTATTTGGCTGTTATAATTGTCCACGCGATAAGCCACCTCTTTGGGCTATCATCTGTGGCCAGGTCACTTCCAAAGAAAGAGCCAGTGGGCCTTACCTGGGAAATAAAATGAAATTGAGAGTGTCGACAGCTTTTGTAACGCTCGGATGTAACTTGAGTTCCCACTATACGGCCTTTCCTGTGTGTGTTAGGTAGTGTAGCAGTTAGCGCACTGCACCGTGAACCCGGCGACCCGAGTTCGACTCATGCTCATGGCCAACACCAGTAACGATTATATTATCTGAACCGGTCCTGGGCCTTCCCAAGGTCGACTCAGCCTCAAATGAGTAGCTGGTGCTGTGTGTAAAACATCGTCTCTAGGGAGACAAAGGCGGCCGGGCGTGGTGTTGGCTACCCACCCCCTCGTGTGCCGTGCCGGCCTTCATAGGTGCTCGCTAACAGTTCAGGCTATACGGGGGACCTTTGTCTCTGATAGGATGCAAAATCTTTTGTGTAGATGGTTGTTACTCGCGACTGTCCTCGGCTCGGTGAATGCCGTCCCCGTCGATTTTTACGCCTTAATTTTTGTCTTCTCCGTATAATTCATTTTTTCCTAAGAAAACATTTCCGAAAGTTACCGCGCATAGCCTTGGGTTGAATGTTATTCCTTGACCGTCGCCTCCTCCTCTGATTTATAATCTTGTTACTCTCTTTTTACATAATCTAAGTGTAGCTCTTCTAACTTTATAAATGGTCTGGATGATTTCAATGGATGTAATGTGCGTATATATAATTTTTTTTATTAAGACCTTGGCTTGTGAGAGATGGAGATGACTGCATCCGTTTCCACCAAATCGAATGCCCTTTTTGTGGTCTACAACAGCCGGGTGTCATGATATTTGATATTACTTAGGGATTTTAGATCATCCGATTGAGGGTATATATGTATATATTTTTATATATCCTTTATCTATCTCAAATCCCTTTTGCTCTGATTGTTACCTGGCCTCTAAATTGTCCACGATTCCATTCCATTATCTTCATGAACAAGTTATAGGAGCCACAGTGGAGAGATGTTAACTCCCTCGCCTGGTATACAGGAGGTCGTGGGTTTGATCCCGACCCTGGCGCCTATATGTTTATAGTTTGCATGTTTCCCCATGGTGGGCACGTGGATTTTTCTCTGGACACATTTAGAAACATACATTTAGAGTATTTGGCTCCTGCTATAAAGTTCGACGTGATAAGCCACTTCGCTCAGCTATCATTTGTCGCCAGCATTACCTGGTGAAAAAAAATAGTTGTAGTATCGTCGTGAATTTCCCAGAATTCACCGGATCTCATCATGTCTTACGAAGGTAAGCAGGTTTTAGCCTGGATAGCCCTCGGTCAAACGATCAGCATGCATAACAGGTGTTATAAGCTGCTCCGGAATGTGGGGGGGGGGGGGGGGTAGAGTCACTACGTGGTGGGTAGCAGAGGGGCCAGAGAAAACAAAAGCTATTAAGTTTTGATTTAAAGCTTTCGTGACTGCAGGGATTCATATGCTTGGTTCGTTCGGTAAAGTCACGTAGAAGGGAAACAATAAAATAATAAAAATATAGAACAAGAAAATTATTGCTGTGGTTTTCACACCTGATGATGATTGCTTGTTGCAGTCGAAACGTCCTGAGAATTTTATTGTGTTATATTTTTTTATTATTTTATTGTTTCCCTTCTACGTGACTTTTCCGACAGAACCAAGAAAACAAAATCTATTGTTGTACTCTACCGATGCGCTCCCGCTTCTATGCTCGCTCGCAATCTTCGCCAAGACGCCGCACCCACCAGCGTGGGCCTTCATCCAGCAGTGGATTAACAAAAGGCTGCAGGTAATCATGATTCGTTGTTTTATGATTTAAATGCAAAAGCAAGTCTTGGACGAACCTTGCTCAAGCGCTCATCCCAAATAAGAATTCCGTAAATTTTGCCTAAACGTCGCAGTATATATTTTTTTTGACGGTAATTGTCCACCTCCTTCGTTCGTTAGCCTAAATCATGAATTTGCATGCGATTTGCATAAATCACAAATAATTGCTTCTCACAAGCGAGGCTTGATGCGCGTATCGTGAACGGTGAGGCTCAACTTTAATTGACAGATCGTTACGAGCCCAATAATTGGCACACAGCGCTTAGTCTTTGTTAGGTTATGAATTTTATTTAATAAATATTTTGGCAATTATATTTAAAAAATAAACCTAAAATTAGATTTAAAAGAAGAGAAAAAGCCCATCAGAAATTCTGGCTGTCCCCTTGTTTCGCGCCCATTATTATTATTATCGTCGCCATCAGCCGTGACCAATCCACTGCTGGATGAACGACTCCCCAAAAGCCATCGCCATCTCACACGGATCCTACCCACTAGATGATTTCATCACTCCATCTCCTCCCAGTGTAATATGAATGTACACATACATTATCTGTCTCGCGTACATTTCGACTGTTTGGGGTAAGTGCTTTTGGCGACCACCTATTAAGTCCGGCACGGCACACGATGGGGTGGGTGGCAAGCACCACGCCCGACCACCTTTGTTTCCCTCGTGCTGATGTTTACACACCAGGTAATTACTTAAGGCTGAGTCTACCTAGAGGAAACTCAGGACCGGTTCAAATTGGGCCACAGCTATTGCTCGAGTCAAACTCGGGTCACCGTGTTTGTTACAAAGTTCACCAACCACTACACTACTACTCACCACTCGCACGAGTGTACAATAATATCTGAAGGACCTCCCAGTAGTCAGCAATCGTTATTTCTCAACGTGCCTAATTACAATACCGTGCATTTACATAATTTATATTCTGCGTGTATGTACATCGAATGTAAATACGTGGTACGGTAGATATCGCTCTGCTCTTTTACTTTGAACCTGGCCATGGGTAACATCAGCGGTGAGTGACATATGAATCGGTTGTCCTCTGTGTATCAGAGGTTAATTGAAGCGATCTCAGAGGTGGCTCCGTGATATCCACTTCCGCGGGCCGCCCCCTTAACAAGGGGGGGGGGTCCCGCAGTGCTCTGCGCGTGTTCCAAACGGATTCTTGTCCTAGCGGTGGCGATAGCACATTCGCGATGAGATTGGGAAAACTGAGCGAAAAAAAAGGTGGCGTTTCCTCATTTCGTTCACGGTTCTGCGCAGATCGCAGTGCGAGGCAGCATGGAAAACCACACGCTCGGTGCATGGGGGGGGGGGGCACCGATTACAAAGGGGGTAAAGTTTAAAAAACCGCGGTGACCGGGAGTGCGGCGAGGGCAAAATTGTGCCGTCAACAAGCGTGCCAGCATTGGAGGGCCGAGGGCTTTCTCTCTAAACATTCAATTCCCACATCAGCTTTAACCGGGTGGGTGCGGGGGGGGTTGAAACACAGAGGGAGAAAAAAACAGCAGTACGGTTGGAGTGCGCACTCTTGTGACTCACTGAGCCGAGGGCCTCCACCTCCTTCCCCCACCACCTCCTCTGCCGCGACATGCGGTAACCAAAGCCCCCTAATTTAATTCACGCCCGCGATGCCGCCGCTCCGTTAACATTTTTGCCAAGTCGGCGGCAAGCAGGTGCTGGCGATTGTTGTCTCGGCGCGTTCACGCTGCAAAAAGACAAAGATGCCCCGTATAGCCTTAACAGACTGTTGGTGGCAAGTGCTGTTCGCAAGCAGTACTTACAGTGAGGGAAAAAAGTATTTGATCCCTTGCTGATTTTGTACGTTTGCCCACTAACAAAGAAATGATCAATCTATAATTTTAATGGAAGGTTTATTTGAACAGTGAGAGACAGAATAACAACAACCAAATCCAGAAAAAGGAATGTAAAAAATTTTATGAATTGATTTGCATTTTAATGAGGGAAATAAGTATTTGACCCCTCTGCAAAACATGACTTAGTACTTGGTGGCAAAACCCTTGTTGGCAATCACAGATGTCAGACGTTTCTTGTAGTTGGCCACCAGGTTTGCACACATCTCAGGAGGGATTTTGTCCCACTCCTCTTTGCATATCTTCTCCAAGTCATTAAGGTTTCGAGGCTGATGTTTGATAACTCGAACCTTCAGCTCCCTCCACAGATTTTCTATGGGATTAAGGTCTGGAGACTGGCTAGGCCACTCCAGGACCTTAATGTGCTTCTTCTTGAGCCACTCCTTTCTTGCCTTGGCCGTGTTTTGGGTCATTGTCATGCTGGAATACCCATCCACGACCCATTTTCAATGCCGTGGCTGAGGGAAGGAGGTTCTCACCCAAGATTTGACGGTACATGGCCCCGTCCATCGTCCCTTTGATGAAGTGAAGTTGTCCTGTCCCCTTAGCAGAAAACACCCCCAAAGCATAATGTTTCCACCTCCATGTTTGACGGTGGGGATGGTGTTCTTGAGATCATAGGCAGCATTCCTCCTCCTCCAAACACGGCGAGTTGAGTTGATGCCAAAGAGCTCCATTTTGGTCTCATCTGACCACAACACTTTCACCCAGTTGTCCTCTGAATCATTCAGATGTCCATTGGCAAACTTTAGACGGGCATGTATATGTGCTTTCTTGAGCAGGGGGACGTTGCGGGCACTACAGGATTTCAGGCCTTCACGACGTAGTGTGTTACCAATTCTTTTCTTGGTGACTATGGTCCCAGCTGCCTTGAGATCAATGACAAGATCCTCCCGTGTAGTTCTGGGCTGATTCCTCACCATTCTCATCATCATTGCAACTCCACGAGGTGAGATCTTGTATGGAGCCCCAGGCCGAGGGAGATTGACAGTTCTTTTGTGTTTCTTCCATTTGCGAATAATCGCACCAACTGTTGTCACCTTCTCACCAAGCTGCTTGGCAATGGTCTTGTAGCCCATTCCAGTCTTGTGTAGGTCTACAATCTTGTCCTTGACATCCTTGGAGAGCTCTTTTGTCTTGGCCATGGTGGAGAGTTTGGAATCTGATTGATTGCTTCTGTGGACAGGTGTCTTTTATACAGGTAACAAGCTGAGATTAGGAGCACTCCCTTTAAGAGTGTGCTCCTAATCTCAGCTCGTTACCTGTAATAAAGACACCTGGGAGCCAGAATTCTTTCTGATTGAGAGGGGGTCAAATACTTATTTCATTCATTAAAATGCAAATCAATTTATAACATTTTTGACATGCGTTTTTCTGGATTTTTTGTTGTTATTCTGTCTCACACTGTTCAAATAAACCTACCATAAGTTGATAATTTCTTTGTCAGTGGGCAAACGTACAAAATCAGCAGGGGATCAAATACTTTTTTCCCTCACTGTATGAAGGCTGGAACGGTACACGAGGGGGTGGGTGGCCAGCACCATGCCCGACCGCCTTCATCTCCCCAGTGGCGATGTTTACACACCAGAACAAGGTCGACTCATTTGAGGCTGAGTCGACCTAGGGAAGGCCCGGGACCGGTTCAGATAATCGTCACTAGTGTTGGCCGTGAGCGGGAATCGAACCCGAGTCGTCGGGTTTATAGCGCAGCGCGCTAACCAATACACTACCACTCTCCCGCAACGCCCACACACACACACACACAAGTATAAAGGCAAATATCCCCCATATAGCTTTAACAGACTGCTGGGGCAAGTGCTATCAGCGAGCAGCACCTATGAAGGCCGGCGCGGCACACGAGGGGCTGGGTGGCCAGCACCAAGCCCGACTCGCGCGAGCGCGCACACACACACACACAAGTACACATACCTCTGCAGTGTACGTGGCGCCACGCAACATCTCATCTGCCACCCACCTGGATGCACGAGAGTCCTCTGACATCACGAGATGGCCTCCGTGCCGTGGCTCTGTTGGCACAAGAGGCACTTTGGCCGGATTTCCCTCCTCCTCCGCGATTGATTTGCAGGGGTGGGGGGGGGGCTGTAAGCGAAACTTCAGAGTGTCGGGAAGGCTTTTATTTATTTATTTTGCTTTTATGACAACAGCAAAAAAATATAAACATTTTGTACACACAGTTGCTGAGCACTGGGGCCCAAAGCATTAAGTGGCTAGCAACAAAATGCACTGTTATTGAAGCTGTCATCAGGTCTACTCTAAATAATAATGACGACGCCAATTATTTACCCAGGACAGCCTCTCGATGAAGGGTCAATCTACACTTGGATGGTTTGGTGCGCCACGGTGGCAAGATGTTAACTACTTCGCCTGGTGTACAGGAGGTCGTGGGTTCGACCCCAAGCCCAACCCTGACGCCTGCTCGAAATTTGGAGTCTGTGTGTCTCTCTTCCTCGTGGTCGCGTGGAATCTTTTTTTATCTGGGCCCTCCGGTCCCCCCCCCCTCGCATTTATGAACAACATCCACGCGTCCAGAGCAGCGGACTGCTTTGTGACCAAATATATGAACGGCCGTGTCTCGTATTCACATGCATTGTGGCTGTTGATATAGACTTTTTTCACCGCATTAAAAAAAAGTATGTTATTTTGGTTGCCAACCCCCCTGGTTTGGAGTATTTGGCAACTATAAATGTCCTGATGATGAAAAGCCCGCTTCGTTGAGCTATCATTTGTGGCGAGGTCGCTTCTGAAGAAGAGCTACACGGCTCAGTGGGTTTTACCTGGTTAAAAAAAACATCGTTTATAGTTTTAGGTTTGGCCAATGTCACCCAAGAGTGTCTTGGCCCAATTGTACAAGGAGATAGTGACACTCAACACGGTCATCTACTGGCCACATATCGCAGCCCCACTCCTACAACACCTGGCCAAGCCCTGGCGGTGGTGGTCACCCATCCAAGCAACAACCAGGCTCAAATCTGCTTAGCTTGAGATTCTACGAGGTGGGTCCGCATTCGGAGTGATTTGGCAATTCAAAGGACATCAAAGCTCGGGTTCGCATTGTCCCACGTGGACAAATGTTGAACTAAGTTGCATTATTTAAATAATATACGTGACCAATAATTATCTACAGCCCTTTTTTTGTTGTTGCTAAATCCACTGCTGGATATTTGAAGGCCTCCTCTCGTCGGGTATGTCAGGGGAGTCGAATCACAGTACTTCACCACTCTATGACCGTGATGGTGACTTAATCTTCATGCCGAGATTCCTTTTTCTGCCGATTTGTGTTTGTTTATTTGTTGAAATTCTCAAAAGCAGGATTCCTCCACAAATCTGGCTGTCGCCTGATGATGCTCGTTGTAATTGCCGGGGAAACGTCACTCAGATTGTACGTGTTGTGGGTTTGTTCTCCAATACACCGGTGTGCTGCACTCGTGACGAATTGGCATGTTCTGGTTACGTGAGAAACCTTACTAATTGGCTGTGTCGGGTGGTGGCGGGTTTAACGACACATATATGTACGCGATCTAACCCAAAAAAAACCCTATTATGGATATTGGTCGCAAAAGCCCTACTGCGTGTTAAACTTATTTTTTGCCGTTTTCCTTTTAGTGACCCAGCACACCCTTGCAAACGAGACTCCATCCCGCGCTCTCTGGAGTTCTCTGGCTGGGTCAAGAATAAAAAGGTTAACCGAATCTGAACTGGACTCGAACCACAGGCCAACCACAGCCGCTGACCTAAAAGCCATGTGACGCAATGTCGCCCTCTATCGCCCCAACCACAACACCGCACCCTCGATCAAACGATAAACTATATTTTTTTATTTATTTTACCAGGTCAGGGCCCTACCGAGCTCCGTAGCTCTTTTTCAGAAGCGACACGGCCGTCACAAACGGTGGCTCAACGAAGTGGGCTTACGAAGTTGAGATGTTAACATCTGGCAAATACTCTTGAACGCGTGATTGTCCATCGCGAAATGTGGAGGACACGGAGAAAAATCCACGCGACCACGGGGAGAGCAAGAGAGACACACGCAGACTCCAAATATAATGTATAGAGGGCGTCAGTGTCATGAGACGCGGCCTCTACGGTATAGTGGGCAGCGAACTTGACTTTCAATAACCAGAGGTCGTTGGTGCGATTCCATCTCGACGGGCGGGGGCGACAATCTTAAATTCCCAGCACCAACACCGGCTCTGTCCACGCCAGCAGAACGAGTTACAACACTTGTTAAGTCAGAATCAGATTCTGAATTTACGCTGGTGTGGAATCCGATGGGATTTAAATAAAAAGAAAGTTTTATTTTTTTATTTTTAACCACAGGTGTTCAATCGGCAGGTGGTGGAGTAAAGTGTGGATGCCGAACTGTATTCCCAGTGCTTCCAAAACGTCTCGTCGGCGTGCAAGAGTGGTGCAAAATAACACGCTAATATAGAGGGGATGTTTCACGGTGGAGATACTGTATTACATAAAGGTTACAATGTGCGTGCTGTGAAGAACGGTCATTGCCCGAAACGTCTAAAATATTTTGGTAAAAATTAAGGCGACGGTGTTATTGACGAACTTATGGATTATTTCAGTTACAGAGGGGTATTCTCCAGATCCCCGTGTTAGTGGAGGCACATCCGCTAGCAGCGAGGGGAGCAAGACATTGCAGGGCTCCGCATTTTTTCTGTACCTTCAAACTCCCCGTGCAGCAGCCTCGGTGATCGAGCTGTGTGATGGCACCACCATCATCTTCACCATCACCTTCACCAACTTCACCATCACCTTCACCAACATCATCATCTTCACCTTCACCACCATCATGATCACCATCATCACCACCATCATCTTCACCACCATCATCATCTTCACCACCATCACCTTAACCACCATCATCTTCACCATCACCTTCACCACCATCATCATCTTCACCATCATGATCATCTTCACCATCATCTTCACCTTCACCATCATCACCTTCACCATCATCTTCACCATCACCTTCACCACCATCATCATCATCTTCACCATCACCTTCACCACCATCACCACCATAATCATCTTCACCATCACCTTCACCACCATCACCACCATAATCATCTTCACCATCACCTTCACCACCATCATCATCACCACCATCATCATCTTCACCTTCACCATCATCTTCACCTTCACCATCATCATCATCTTCACCATCACCTTCACCACCATCATCATCTTCACCATCACCTTCACCACCATCACCACCATAATCATCTTCACCATCACCTTCACCACCATCATCATCACCACCATCATCTTCACCATCACCTTCACCACCATCACCTTCACCACCATCATCATCTTCACCATCATCATCTTCACCATCATCATCTTCACCATCATCATCTTCACCATCACCTTCACCACCATCATCATCACCACCATCATCACCACCATCATCATCTTCACCATCATGATCATCTTCACCATCATGATCATCTTCACCTTCACGATCATCTTCACCTTCACCATCATCATCTTCACCATCATCACCTTCACCACCATCACCACCATAATCATCTTCACCATCACCTTCACCACCATCATCATCACCACCATCATCATCACCACCATCATCATCATCATCACCACCATCATCATCTTCACCTTCACCATCATCTTCACCACCACCATCATCATCTTCACCATCACCTTCACCACCATCATCACCTTCACCACCATCATCATCACCATCATCACCTTCACCACCATCATCACCACCATCATCATCTTCACCATCACCTTCACCACCATCATCACCACCACCATCATCATCACCTTCACCACCATCATCATCTTCACCATCACCTTCACCACCATCATCACCACCATCATCATCACCACCATCATCATCACCTTCACCACCATCATCACCACCATCATCATCATCTTCACCATCACCTTCACCACCATCATCACCTTCACCATCATCTTCTTCATCGCCATCATCTTTTTCATCGCCATCTTCACCACCCCACCCTAATCTTCCTCACCATCATCTTCTTCGCCACCATCATCTTCACCATCACCACTATCATTTTCACCATCACCTTCACCACCATCATCTTCCTAACCACCATCTTTTTCACCATCTTCACTACCAAAATCTTCTTCACCATCACCACCATCATATTTTCCACCATCATCTTCACCAACTTCACCATCACCATCACCACCATCGTCTTCACCACCACCATCATCTTCACCACCATCACCATCACCACCATCGTCTTCACCACCATCATCACCATCACCACCTTCACCATCACCACCATCGTCTTCACCGCCATCGCGGCCGTGCGAGACGAGCTGCGAGCAGATGGCGGCACATTGTGGAGCCGCCCTGGCTGTGTTTGTGGGTGCGGCCTACGACTACCGCTGGACACATCGACCGGAACATCTGTGAAAGAACCTCCCCCAGAGGTTCATAGCTCACCGGATTCCCCTCCAGTATCAATAAACATTCTGATTATGATCGCGGAATATTCCAATGCGCCTCCACCTGCGGCGACGATGACCGCAGCGAGTAGGGGAGGCGTCGTCCACTGCTGCGAGACTTGTCTTGACAAGTGACTCATGCAGCCAGCTATGGCTCTAGAGTTTGGTGTTACATGTTATTATTCATGTAGTTTATTGTAAAAAAAACAATTCGGTCACAGTCCCTGTGATCACTGTTACATTGCATTTATGGCTTTATTTTGGTGATTTCGAAAACGTTTTTTTTTGGTTTGGCCATGTTTTTGTTTATTGTAGTACGGAGTTAGACTGATGGCCTTAATCTTAAGTTGTCTTGTGGTTGTTGTTGTTTGACTTGCATCCCACTGGGATTTTTGCACACAGCGTTGGTGTACGGTGCTATTTCAGGAATATTTTGATATTTTTTTCTCCTGGATTTTCTGTTTGCACAGTCACATAATCACTTTAAGATGTTTTCTTGTTCATGTTTTAGGTTTTTTTTTGTCTGTTGCGGTTGCACCCGATTCAAGAGCCGAATGGTTCACAGGGCTATACCAAAATAAAAGGAACTATGAACAAGTGTGCGACGCCTTATTTGGACCACACTACATCATCGATCTATCGTTTGCGCGTGACGCCAGCGTTATGGAGGTTCAGGAGCCGAATGTTCTCAATGGGGGGGGGGGGGGGGTCTCAGTCTTCTTGACAGAGAGCCACTTTTGCTCTGCTGGATTCCAATCCAGTAAGCAAGCGAGTGGACGAGCATATCACGTGTGCTATGAAGGGTCATTGCTCGAAACGTCGCCTCTCTTAAGGGCCACGTGCAGGGTGGCCATTGAGTTGAGGCTGTTCTCGTTTGAGGAAATGGCTCAACGACCACGAGTTGGAGAGGCGTTCCCGAGTCGAGAATCGATTTATTGTGATCGGAAAATCGATTCTTTTTGTCGAGGGTGTTTTTTTTATTAGCTGTGCCGAAGTCCACGACGAATGTCGTCGATTAATCGAACGTGAAGTTCTCAATCGACGCGTCGAAAGGCGCGCAATAATTATTGAAGACTCTCGGTTGAGGACGGAAGCTGTAGTATTTACGAAAAAATTGAGCAGAGTTATCTTGTGTAAATTTAATGGCAGTGATTCTTGGACGCAAGTATGTCATCAAACGCCTCACTTCATGTCACGGTAGCACTGTATATCACTGACCTTCAATTTGTTAAAATTCACTGCTCTTGCTACTTTATTATCCTCTGCTCTCGGTCGCTGAGCTTGAAATACATTGGAATTCGATACAACATCTGGAAAATCACCGAGAAATGTCTATTTTAACCATAATGTAGAAGCATAAACGAGACTTAGCTTTTGTCTCAAGTGCTGAATATATAAATAAAGACACCAAATCCACCTTCTGCGTGAGTGTAAAAGTCCACCCGCTCATGAATATTAATGACGGGGGGTGCGGCATGTGGAGTGACGTCACGCGCGTGACGCATCAGACATTATTATTGTCTCATTATAGTAGTAATGCGTGGAGACACTACGCGTGTCATACTGTGATGGTATAGTTTGTTTAACAAGACGAGAGGCTGAAAACGGCGACATAAGCCATCGATTCCGATGTCAAGGAGCACTAATATAAGCTAGACCCAGCGCCAAATAATCGATTATTACCCGTATCGGTTATTGAATCGTCGCGACTAATCGCACCGTACGTAGACGACCGTGCCAATCGGGGAGTGTGGGGGAGAAGGACAAACTACAAATTAAACAACAATAATAATAATCTCTCGGCGCTCCAGAGATCTCGTCGCTTCGAGAAGCTCACGGCCCACGACGACAGGAGGATGAGGAAGATGAGGAGGAGGATGAGGAGGATTCGTGCTAAGTTCTCATCACTTGTATTGAGCTATACTTTCATTGGAATATTTAACCTGGAGGAATCCTGTGAGCGGTGAAGCTCCTTTTTAGAGATGAATGCAATCAAAGGGACCCTTCAATGCACTCGTGGCCGCTACAGTCACGACAATGTACAAACTCAAGAGTAATCATATTCTTAGCTCTTTCGGTAAAGTCACGTTGAAGGGAAACAACAAAATAATAAAATATATATAAAACAATAACAATTCTCACGACGTTTCGACCATAACACAAGAATATGAATTACTGCAGTCACGAAAGCTTTAAATCCCGAGTAATCGTTTGGTGACTGGAATTTACACCCAGAGTTACTAAAACTTTTTTTAATATTTATTATATTATTTGGGTCTTTCGGTAAAGTCACGTAGATAGGTTCAAAGCAAATAACAAAAAAAAACGTTTCGAAAAGTCGTAGTTTTTTTGTTATTTTCTTTGAACCTATCTACGTGACTTTACCGAAAGACACAAAGAATATTAATTCCTACAGTCACGAAAGCTTTAAGTCAAGATTTATATATTTTTTTCTATACTTCACCAGGTGAGGCCCACTGAGCTATGTAGCTCTTTTTCAGAAGCGACCTGGTCACAAATAGCTCAACGGAAGTGGCTTATCATCATCATGTGGAAATGTAGAGCTGCCAAATACTCGAAACGCGTGATATTGATTGTCAACGTGGACGGGGGGGGTGAAACTCCGGAGGACCCGGAGATAAATCCACGCGACCACGGGGAGAGAGAGAGAGAGACACACGTGCAAACTCCAAATATACAGCAGGCGTCAGGGTCTGGATCAAACCCACGACCTCCTGTGTACCAGGCGAGGAAGTTAACATCTCCGAGCCACCGTGGCGCTCGTCTCAAGATTAATTTTCAGGAGGCTCTTGACAAGTCGTGTTGCTACTGCTGTGTGTGTGTGTAATTCCGATTGAGTCATTTGCAAGTACACCGATGGATTTAGCATTGGGATGTTTTGTGTTTAGTGAGCCTGTAGAACACGAGAACATACTAAACTCCACAATAACACTCACTCATCCAAAGGTGCCCCCATATAGCCTTTAACAGACTGTTGGGGTAAATTCTGTTTGCGAACACCTATGAAGGCCGGAACGGCACAGGAGTGGTGTGGCCAGGACCCCACACACGACCGCCTTTTTCTCCCCAGTTGCCGATAATTACACACCGCACCAGGTACTCACTAGAGGCCGAGTCGACCAAGGTAGTAAGGGGCCGTCCATAAATGACGTCACGCGATTTAGGACGATTTTTGATCCCCCCCCCCCTCGTCACACGGCGTCACAAAAAGTCAGACCCCCCTCAAATATGACGTCACAAAGCTCTGCGCCCACCCCCGCAAACCACATTTCCATTTTCAATATAAAACATGCTTCAAATCACTTTAAACTATTGTCATTGTAGTGCGTATTTAATGTGGCGCTGCACTCTGATGTTGTAGGAGAAAACACGTATAAAAAAGGAGGCTTTGGAAATTTATCATAAAATGCACTTGAAAATATTCAACGTCTAACTAAAACTGCAGATGTTCAGAATATTATATTGAAATTATCTTATAATTATAACATATTTAAAGTAATTATAACTATACAAAAATACTTGAAATTTTGTAGTAGAACGAAGCAGAATGGAGAGTACAATTATAACAATCACATATTCATTCAATAGAATGAAAACCCTGGTAGAATCATTATAATCAAAATGTTTAATAACAATAATTAAAAAAACGTTAAAAATGTATGCTTCTCCATTCTCCCATGGAGAAGCAAAATTCTCCTTCATGGAATAAATGAAAGTTGACCTTAGAAAATTTAAATAATCAAATAGTTAATAATGAAAATTTATCAAAATTAGTGTTGTGATAACAATTCTATATTTTGATTTAAAGCTTTCGTGACTGCAGGGATTCATATTCTTGGTTCTTTCGGTAAAGTCACGTAGAAGGGAAACAATTAAATAATAAAATATAAAACAATACAATTCTCACGACGTTTCGACTGCAGTATAATAAAATTGTTTTTTAAATATTTTTTTATTTTATTGTTTCCCTTCTACGTGACTTTACCGAAAGAACCAAGAATATAATTCTATATTTATTTAAAGTTGCGCATTTTGATGTGACGTCACATTTCTCAAACCCCCCTCCCCCCCTCGTCACACATCGTCACAAATGTCTGACCCCCCCCCCCCCACAGGTGCGTGACGTCATTTATGGACGGCCCCTAAGGTGTTGGGGTGGGGGGCAGCACCACGCCCGGCCGCAAACTCTTCCACGCGCTCCGCTCCACGTGGCCGCTGTAATTGCGCCATTAAAATAATTGTGTACACACGACAAAGTCACCGATCACAGAGATATTCCCTGACATGCCATTTCGGGGATCGTTCATCGAGACACGTGATATCGTTCCGTCGATCCATAACAAAAAAAACACATCTGGGGTTAATCATTATTTGCGAGTCAATCGCTGCGTCGATTCAATTGCCAATTTGATCCAGGGCTCGAGTAATGATGCTTACGCGCCATCTCCCCCACCCCACCTTCCCACCCCTTCGTTTGATTGGCTAATATCAGCAAGATCTTGTGATTCCGTGGCAGTCCACGTTTATCGTGACCACAGCGCCACCGTGGGAACAAGTCAATCTGGGCCAGAGATGAGAGGGAGAGAGAGAGAGAGAGCAACGGGCGTAGCACTTGCTCCATCTGCTGGTGAACGATGTGGCGCCACCCCCCTCCGTGCCCGCGGTGCAAGCAACAAGAGGCCGGGCAGCCCCACGGTCAGCGGTCGAGTGAGAAGGAGTGAGGGTGCAGGCGGTGCAACTGCGCCAGTCGGGAACTGACAAGAGGCCCCCACCCGCTCCGATTCAATTCATTGCACCAAGATCCCATGTCAACCACCCTAAGCCACTGTGGGCACAGTGTTAATCGCTGTAGTTCATATGCATCTGTACTACTTAAACGATAACATTTTTTTTATTTTACCAGGTAAGGCACACTGAGCAATATAGCTCTTTGTCAGAAGCGACCTGGCCACAACTGATGGCTCAACGAAGTGGCTTATCACGTGGAAATGTATCACAGCCAAATACGGTACAGTACTAGAAACGCAAGTCGATTTTAAATACTCTGTTTTTGTCGGTAAAGTCACGTAGGTATAAAATAAATCACGACGTTTCAAGGGCGCAACACAAGCGTCCGTTATCAGGTGTTGCGCCCGAAACGTCGTGATTTATTTTATTTTATACTTACGTGACTTTACCGGAAAAAAAATAGACTTGCGTTAACTAGTAATGTACCGTATTTGCTGTGATACATTTCCACGTGATAAGCCACGTCGTTGAACTATCAGAGAGTATGGATTCCTGCAGTCACGAAAGCTTCAAATCAAGATTTATATTGGTAAATGTGGAGGGAAACCCACGGAGGACTCGGAAGAAAAATTCACGCGACCACGGGGAGAGACACCCAAGAGAGTCACGTGGACACTCAGGAGAGTCACGTGGACACTCAGGAGACTCACGTAGACACCCAAGAGACTCACGTAGACACACAGGAGACTCACGTAGACACTCAGGAGACTCACGTAGACACCCAAGAGACTCACGTAGACACACAGGAGACTCACGTAGACACCCAAGAGACTCACGTAGACACCAAGGGGACTCACGTAGACACACAGGAGACTCACGTAGACACACAGTAGACTCACGTAGACACACAGGAGACTCACGTAGACACTCAGGAGACTCACGTAGACACACAGAAGACTCACGTAGACACCCAGGAGACTCAAGTAGACACTCAGGAGACTCACGTAGACACACAGGAGACTCACGTAGACACACAGGAGACTCAAGAAGACACCGAGGAGACTCACGTAGACACACAGGAGGCTCACGAAGACACTCAGGAGACTCACGTAGACACTCAGGAGACTCACGTAGACACACAGGAGACTCACGTAGACACACAGGAGACTCACGTAGACACTCAGGCGACTCAAGTAGACACGCAGGAGACTCGCGTAGACACACAGGAGACTCACGTAGACACTCAGGAGACTCACGTAGACACACAGGAGACTCACGTAGACACTGAGGAGACTCAGGTAGACACTCAGGAGACTCAGGTAGACACACAGGAGACTCACGTAGACACACAGGAGACCCAGGTAGACACATCGGAGACACGTAGACAAACAGGAGACTCACGTAGACACCCAGGAGACTCACGTAGACACACAGGAGACTCACGTAGACACCCAGGAGACTCACGTAGACACCCAGGAGACTCACGTAGACACACAGGAGACTCACGTAGACACTCAGGAGACTCACGTAGACACCCAGGAGACTCACGTAGACACTCAGGAGACTCACGTAGACACCCAGGAGACTCACGTAGACACACAGGAGACTCACGTAGACACACAGCAGACCCACGTAGACACACAGGAGACACACGTAGACACTCAGGAGACTCACGTAGACACACAGGAGACTCACGAAGGCACCCAGGAGACTCACGTAGGCACACAGGAGACTCAGGTAGACACTCAGGAGACTCACGTAGACACACAGGAGACTCACGTAGACACACAGGAGACTCACGTAGACACACAGGAGACCCACGTAGACACATTGGAGACTCACGTAGACACTCCGGAGACTCACGTAGACACACAGGAGACTCACGTAGACACACAGGAGACTCACGTAGACACCCAAGAGACTCACGTAGACACCAAGGGGACTCACGTAGACACACAGGAGACTCACGTAGACACACAGGAGACTCACGTAGACACTCAGGAGACTCACGTAGACACACAGGAGACTCACGTAGACACACAGGAGACTCACGTAGACACCCAGGAGACTCACGTAGACACTCCGGAGACTCACGTAGACACACAGGAGACTCACGTAGACACACAGGAGACTCACGTAGACACCCAAGAGACTCACGTAGACACCAAGGGGACTCACGTAGACACACAGGAGACTCACGTAGACACACAGGAGACTCACGTAGACACTCAGGAGACTCACGTAGACACACAGGAGACTCACGTAGACACACAGGAGACTCACGTAGACACTCAGGAGACTCACGTAGACACACAGGAGACTCACGTAGACACTGAGGAGACTCAGGTAGACACTCAGGAGACTCAGGTAGACACACAGGAGACTCACGTAGACACACAGGAGACCCAGGTAGACACATCGGAGACACGTAGACAAACAGGAGACTCACGTAGACACCCAGGAGACTCACGTAGACACACAGGAGACTCACGTAGACACCCAGGAGACTCACGTAGACACTCAGGAGACTCACGTAGACACCCAGGAGACTCACGTAGACACACAGGAGACTCACGTAGACACCCAGGAGACTCACGTAGACACTCAGGAGACTCAAGTAGACACACAGGAGACTCAAGTAGACACACAGCAGACCCACGTAGACACACAGGAGACGCACGTAGACACCCAAGAGACTCACGTAGACACCAAGGGGACTCACGTAGACACACAGGAGACTCACGTAGACACACAGGAGACTCACGTAGACACTCAGGAGACTCACGTAGACACACAGGAGACTCACGTAGACACACAGGAGACTCACGTAGACACTCAGGAGACTCAAGTAGACACCCAGGAGACTCACGTAGACACCCAGGAGACTCACGTAGACACCCAGGAGACTCACGTAGACACCCAGGAGACTCACGTAGACACACAGGAGACTCACGTAGACACACAGGAGACTAACGAAGACACCCAGGAGACTCACGTATACACACAGGAGACTCACGTAGACACACAGGAGACTCACGTAGACACCCAGGAGACTCACGTAGACACCCAGGAGACTCACGTAGACACCCAGGAGACTCACGTAGACACTCAGGAGACTCACGTAGACACCCAGGAGACTCACGTAGACACACAGGAGACTCACGTAGACACCCAGGAGACTCACGTAGACACTCAGGAGACTCAAGTAGACACACAGGAGACTCAAGTAGACACACAGCAGACCCACGTAGACACACAGGAGACGCACGTAGACACTCAGGAGACTCACGTAGACACACAGGAGACACACGTAGACACAAAGGTGACTCACGTAGACACACAGGAGACCCACGTAGACACACAGGCGACTCACATAGACACACAGGAGACTCACGTAGACACACAGAAGACTCACGTAGACACACAGAAGACTCACGTAGACACACAGGAGACTCACGTAGACACACAGGAGACTCACGTAGACACACAGCAGACCCACGTAGACACACAGGAGACACACGTAGACACTCAGGAGACTCACGTAGACACACAGGAGACTCACGAAGGCACCCAGGAGACTCACGTAGGCACACAGGAGACTCAGGTAGACACTCAGGAGACTCACGTAGACACACAGGAGACTCACGTAGACACACAGGAGACTCACGTAGACACACAGGAGACCCACGTAGACACATTGGAGACTCACGTAGACACTCCGGAGACTCACGTAGACACACAGGAGACTCACGTAGACACACAGGAGACTCACGTAGACACCCAAGAGACTCACGTAGACACCAAGGGGACTCACGTAGACACACAGGAGACTCACGTAGACACACAGGAGACTCACGTAGACACTCAGGAGACTCACGTAGACACACAGGAGACTCACGTAGACACACAGGAGACTCACGTAGACACTCAGGAGACTCAAGTAGACACACAGGAGACTCACGTAGACACCCAGGAGACTCACGTAGACACACAGGAGACTCACGTAGACACACAGGAGACTAACGAAGACACCCAGGAGACTCACGTAGACACACAGGAGACTCACGTAGACACACAGGAGACTCACGTAGACACACAGGAGACTCACGTAGACACACAGGAGACTCACGTAGACACCCAGGAGACTCACGTAGACACCCAGGAGACTCACGTAGACACTCAGGAGACTCACGTAGACACCCAGGAGACTCACGTAGACACACAGGAGACTCACGTAGACACCCAGGAGACTCACGTAGACACTCAGGAGACTCAAGTAGACACACAGGAGACTCAAGTAGACACACAGCAGACCCACGTAGACACACAGGAGACGCACGTAGACACCCAAGAGACTCACGTAGACACCAAGGGGACTCACGTAGACACACAGGAGACTCACGTAGACACACAGGAGACTCACGTAGACACTCAGGAGACTCACGTAGACACACAGGAGACTCACGTAGACACACAGGAGACTCACGTAGACACTCAGGAGACTCAAGTAGACACACAGGAGACTCACGTAGACACCCAGGAGACTCACGTAGACACCCAGGAGACTCACGTAGACACCCAGGAGACTCACGTAGACACTCAGGAGACTCACGTAGACACCCAGGAGACTCACGTAGACACACAGGAGACTCACGTAGACACCCAGGAGACTCACGTAGACACACAGGAGACTCAAGTAGACACACAGGAGACTCAAGTAGACACACAGCAGACCCACGTAGACACACAGGAGACGCACGTAGACACTCAGGAGACTCACGTAGACACACAGGAGACACACGTAGACACAAAGGTGACTCACGTAGACACACAGGAGACCCACGTAGACACTCAGGCGACTCACATAGACACCCAGGAGACCCACGTAGACACATAGGAGACACGTAGACACACAGGAGACTCACGTAGACACAGGAGACTCACGTAGACACCCAGGAGACTCACGTAGACACCCAGGAGACTCACGTAGACACTCAGGAGACTCACGTAGACACACAGGAGACTCACGAAGGCACACAGGAGACTCACGTAGGCACACAGGAGACTCAGGTAGACACTCAGGAGACTCACGTAGACACACAGGAGACTCACGTAGACACCCAGGAGACTCACGTAGACACTCAGGAGACTCACGTAGACACCCCGGAGACTCACGTAGACACCCAGGAGACTCACGTAGACACCCAGGAGACTCACGTAGACACCCCGGAGACTCACGTAGACACCCAGGAGACTCACGTAGACACCCAGGAGACTCACGTAGACACTCAGGAGACTCAAGTAGACACACAGGAGACTCAAGTAGACACACAGCAGACCCACGTAGACACACAGGAGACGCACGTAGACACTCAGGAGACTCACGTAGACACACAGGAGACTCACGTAGACATTGAGGAGACTCACGTAGACACTCAGGAGACTCACGTAGACACACAGGAGACTCACGTAGACACACAGGAGACTCACGTAGACACTCAGGCGACTCAAGTAGACACGCAGGAGACTCGCGTAGACACACAGGAGACTCACGTAGACACTCAGGAGACTCACGTAGACACACAGGAGACTCACGTAGACACTGAGGAGACTCAGGTAGACACTCAGGAGACTCACGTAGACACACAGGAGACCCAGGTAGACACATCGGAGACACGTAGACAAACAGGAGACTCACGTAGACACCCAGGAGACTCACGTAGAAACACAGGAGACTCACGTAGACACCCAGGAGACTCACGTAGACACCCAGGAGACTCACGTAGACACTCAGGAGACTCACGTAGACACTCAGGAGACTCACGTAGACACCCAGGAGACTCACGTAGACACCCAGGAGACTCACGTAGACACTCAGGAGACTCAAGTAGACACACAGGAGACTCAAGTAGACACACAGCAGACCCACGTAGACACACAGGAGACGCACGTAGACACTCAGGAGACTCACGTAGACACACAGGAGACTCACGTAGACATTGAGGAGACTCACGTAGACACTCAGGAGACTCACGTAGACACTCAGGAGACTCACGTAGACACACAGGAGACTCACGTAGACACACAGGAGACTCACGTAGACACTGAGGAGACTCAGGTAGACACTCAGGAGACTCAGGTAGACACACAGGAGACTCACGTAGACACACAGGAGACCCAGGTAGACACATCGGAGACACGTAGACAAACAGGAGACTCACGTAGACACCCAGGAGACTCACGTAGACACACAGGAGACTCACGTAGACACCCAGGAGACTCACGTAGACACCCAGGAGACTCACGTAGACACACAGGAGACTCACGTAGACACTCAGGAGACTCACGTAGACACCCAGGAGACTCACGTAGACACACAGGAGACTCACGTAGACACCCAGGAGACTCACGTAGACACCCAGGAGACTCACGTAGACACCCAGGAGACTCACGTAGACACTCCGGAGACTCACGTAGACACACAGGAGACTCACGTAGACACACAGGAGACTCACGTAGACACCCAAGAGACTCACGTAGACACCAAGGGGACTCACGTAGACACACAGGAGACTCACGTAGACACACAGGAGACTCACGTAGACACACAGCAGACCCACGTAGACACACAGGAGACACACGTAGACACTCAGGAGACTCACGTAGACACACAGGAGACTCACGAAGGCACCCAGGAGACTCACGTAGGCACACAGGAGACTCAGGTAGACACTCAGGAGACTCACGTAGACACACAGGAGACTCACGTAGACACACAGGAGACTCACGTAGACACACAGGAGACCCACGTAGACACATTGGAGACTCACGTAGACACACAGGAGACTCACGTAGACACTCCGGAGACTCACGTAGACACTCCGGAGACTCACGTAGACACACAGGAGACTCACGTAGACACACAGGAGACTCACGTAGACACCCAAGAGACTCACGTAGACACCAAGGGGACTCACATAGACACACAGGAGACTCACGTAGACACTCAGGAGACTCAAGTAGACACGCAGGAGACTCGCGTAGACACACAGGAGACTCACGTAGACACTCAGGAGACTCACGTAGACACACAGGAGACTCACGTAGACACTGAGGAGACTCAGGTAGACACTCAGGAGACTCAGGTAGACACACAGGAGACTCACGTAGACACACAGGAGACCCAGTTAGACACATCGGAGACACGTAGACAAACAGGAGACTCACGTAGACACCCAGGAGACTCACGTAGACACACAGGAGACTCACGTAGACACCCAGGAGACTCACGTAGACACCCAGGAGACTCACGTAGACACACAGGAGACTCACGTAGACACTCAGGAGACTCACGTAGACACTCAGGAGACTCACGTAGACACCCAGGAGACTCACGTAGACACCCAGGAGACTCACGTAGACACTCAGGAGACTCAAGTAGACACACAGGAGACTCAAGTAGACACACAGCAGACCCACGTAGACACACAGGAGACGCACGTAGACACTCAGGAGACTCACGTAGACACACAGGAGACTCACGTAGACATTGAGGAGACTCACGTAGACACTCAGGAGACTCAGGTAGACACACAGGAGACTCACGTAGACACACAGGAGACCCAGGTAGACACATCGGAGACACGTAGACAAACAGGAGACTCACGTAGACACCCAGGAGACTCACGTAGACACACAGGAGACTCACGTAGACACCCAGGAGACTCACGTAGACACCCAGGAGACTCACGTAGACACCCAGGAGACTCACGTAGACACTCCGGAGACTCACGTAGACACACAGGAGACTCACGTAGACACACAGGAGACTCACGTAGACACCCAAGAGACTCACGTAGACACCAAGGGGACTCACGTAGACACACAGGAGACTCACGTAGACACACAGGAGACTCACGTAGACACTCAGGAGACTCACGTAGACACACAGGAGACTCACGTAGACACACAGGAGACTCACGTAGACACTCAGGAGACTCACGTAGACACACAGGAGACTCACGTAGACACTGAGGAGACTCAGGTAGACACTCAGGAGACTCAGGTAGACACACAGGAGACTCACGTAGACACACAGGAGACCCAGGTAGACACATCGGAGACACGTAGACAAACAGGAGACTCACGTAGACACCCAGGAGACTCACGTAGACACACAGGAGACTCACGTAGACACCCAGGAGACTCACGTAGACACTCAGGAGACTCACGTAGACACCCAGGAGACTCACGTAGACACCCCGGAGACTCACGTAGACACCCCGGAGACTCACGTAGACACCCAGGAGACTCACGTAGACACCCAGGAGACTCACGTAGACACCCCGGAGACTCACGTAGACACCCAGGAGACTCACGTAGACACCCAGGAGACTCACGTAGACACCCAGGAGACTCACGTAGACACTCAGGAGACTCAAGTAGACACACAGGAGACTCAAGTAGACACACAGCAGACCCACGTAGACACACAGGAGACGCACGTAGACACTCAGGAGACTCACGTAGACACACAGGAGACTCACGTAGACATTGAGGAGAC
Organism: Petromyzon marinus; assembly: GCF_048934315.1. Lineage (NCBI taxonomy): Eukaryota > Metazoa > Chordata > Hyperoartia > Petromyzontiformes > Petromyzontidae > Petromyzon > Petromyzon marinus. The sequence continues at coordinate 17,056,757 of NC_133683.1, forward strand.
TCACGTAGACACTCAGGAGACTCACGTAGACACACAGGAGACTCACGTAGACACACAGGAGACTCACGTAGACACTCAGGCGACTCAAGTAGACACGCAGGAGACTCGCGTAGACACACGGGAGACTCACGTAGACACTCAGGAGACTCACGTAGACACACAGGAGACTCACGTAGACACTGAGGAGACTCAGGTAGACACTCAGGAGACTCACGTAGACACACAGGAGACCCAGGTAGACACATCGGAGACACGTAGACAAACAGGAGACTCACGTAGACACCCAGGAGACTCACGTAGACACACAGGAGACTCACGTAGACACCCAGGAGACTCACGTAGACACCCAGGAGACTCACGTAGACACACAGGAGACTCACGTAGACACTCAGGAGACTCACGTAGACACTCAGGAGACTCACGTAGACACCCAGGAGACTCACGTAGACACCCAGGAGACTCACGTAGACACTCAGGAGACTCAAGTAGACACACAGGAGACTCAAGTAGACACACAGCAGACCCACGTAGACACACAGGAGACGCACGTAGACACTCAGGACACTCACGTAGACACACAGGAGACTCACGTAGACATTGAGGAGACTCACGTAGACACTCAGGAGACTCACGTAGACACACAGGAGACTCACGTAGACACACAGGAGACTCACGTAGACACTGAGGAGACTCAGGTAGACACTCAGGAGACTCAGGTAGACACACAGGAGACTCACGTAGACACACAGGAGACCCAGGTAGACACATCGGAGACACGTAGACAAACAGGAGACTCACGTAGACACCCAGGAGACTCACGTAGACACACAGGAGACTCACGTAGACACCCAGGAGACTCACGTAGACACCCAGGAGACTCACGTAGACACACAGGAGACTCACGTAGACACTCAGGAGACTCACGTAGACACCCAGGAGACTCACGTAGACACCCAGGAGACTCACGTAGACACACAGGAGACTCACGTAGACACACAGCAGACCCACGTAGACACACAGGAGACACACGTAGACACTCAGGGAGACTCACGTAGACACACAGGAGACTCACGAAGGCACCCAGGAGACTCACGTAGGCACACAGGAGACTCAGGTAGACACTCAGGAGACTCACGTAGACACACAGGAGACTCACGTAGACACACAGGAGACTCACGTAGACACACAGGAGACCCACGTAGACACATTGGAGACTCACGTAGACACACAGGAGACTCACGTAGACACTCCGGAGACTCACGTAGACACTCCGGAGACTCACGTAGACACACAGGAGACTCACGTAGACACACAGGAGACTCACGTAGACACCCAAGAGACTCACGTAGACACCAAGGGGACTCACATAGACACACAGGAGACTCACGTAGACACTCAGGAGACTCAAGTAGACACGCAGGAGACTCGCGTAGACACTCAGGAGACTCACGTAGACACACAGGAGACTCACGTAGACACTGAGGAGACTCAGGTAGACACTCAGGAGACTCAGGTAGACACACAGGAGACTCACGTAGACACACAGGAGACCCAGGTAGACACATCGGAGACACGTAGACAAACAGGAGACTCACGTAGACACCCAGGAGACTCACGTAGACACACAGGAGACTCACGTAGACACCCAGGAGACTCACGTAGACACCCAGGAGACTCACGTAGACACACAGGAGACTCACGTAGACACTCAGGAGACTCACGTAGACACTCAGGAGACTCACGTAGACACCCAGGAGACTCACGTAGACACCCAGGAGACTCACGTAGACACTCAGGAGACTCAAGTAGACACACAGGAGACTCAAGTAGACACACAGCAGACCCACGTAGACACACAGGAGACGCACGTAGACACTCAGGAGACTCACGTAGACACACAGGAGACTCACGTAGACATTGAGGAGACTCACGTAGACACTCAGGAGACTCAGGTAGACACACAGGAGACTCACGTAGACACACAGGAGACCCAGGTAGACACATCGGAGACACGTAGACAAACAGGAGACTCACGTAGACACCCAGGAGACTCACGTAGACACACAGGAGACTCACGTAGACACCCAGGAGACTCACGTAGACACCCAGGAGACTCACGTAGACACCCAGGAGACTCACGTAGACACACAGGAGACTCACGTAGACACTCAGGAGACTCACGTAGACACCCAGGAGACTCACGTAGACACTCAGGAGACTCACGTAGACACCCAGGAGACTCACGTAGACACACAGGAGACTCACGTAGACACACAGCAGACCCACGTAGACACACAGGAGACACACGTAGACACTCAGGAGACTCACGTAGACACACAGGAGACTCACGAAGGCACCCAGGAGACTCACGTAGGCACACAGGAGACTCAGGTAGACACTCAGGAGACTCACGTAGACACACAGGAGACTCACGTAGACACACAGGAGACTCACGTAGACACACAGGAGACCCACGTAGACACATTGGAGACTCACGTAGACACACAGGAGACTCACGTAGACACTCCGGAGACTCACGTAGACACTCCGGAGACTCACGTAGACACACAGGAGACTCACGTAGACACACAGGAGACTCACGTAGACACCCAAGAGACTCACGTAGACACCAAGGGGACTCACGTAGACACACAGGAGACTCACGTAGACACACAGGAGACTCACGTAGACACACAGGAGACTCACGTAGACACACAGGAGACTCACGTAGACACTCAGGAGACTCACGTAGACACACAGGAGACTCACGTAGACACACAGGAGACTCACGTAGACACTCAGGAGACTCAAGTAGACACACAGGAGACTCACGTAGACACCCAGGAGACTCACGTAGACACCCAGGAGACTCACGTAGACACACAGGAGACTAACGAAGACACCCAGGAGACTCACGTAGACACACAGGAGACTCACGTAGACACACAGGAGACTCACGTAGACACACAGGAGACTCACGTAGACACACAGGAGACTCACGTAGACACACAGGAGACTCACGTAGACACCCAGGAGACTCACGTAGACACCCAGGAGACTCACGTAGACACTCAGGAGACTCACGTAGACACCCAGGAGACTCACGTAGACACACAGGAGACTCACGTAGACATAAAGGTGACTCACGTAGACACACAGGAGACCCACGTAGACACTCAGGCGACTCACATAGACACCCAGGAGACCCACGTAGACACATAGGAGACACGTAGACACATAGGAGACTCACGTAGACACTCAGGAGACTCACGTAGACACACAGGAGACTCACGAAGGCACACAGGAGACTCACGTAGGCACACAGGAGACTCAGGTAGACACTCAGGAGACTCACGTAGACACACAGGAGACTCACGTAGACACCCAGGAGACTCACGTAGACACTCAGGAGACTCACGTAGACACCCCGGAGACTCACGTAGACACCCAGGAGACTCACGTAGACACCCAGGAGACTCACGTAGACACTCAGGAGACTCAAGTAGACACACAGGAGACTCAAGTAGACACACAGCAGACCCACGTAGACACACAGGAGACGCACGTAGACACTCAGGAGACTCACGTAGACACACAGGAGACTCACGTAGACATTGAGGAGACTCGGGTAGACACTCAGGAGACTCAAGTAGACACACAGCAGACCCACGTAAACACACAGGAGACGCACGTAGACACAAAGGTGACTCACGTAGACACACAGGAGACCCACGTAGACACTCAGGCGACTCACATAGACACTCAGGCGACTCACATAGACACCCAGGAGACCCACGTAGACACATAGGAGACACGTAGACACACAGGAGACTCACGTAGACACCCAGGAGACTCACGTAGACACCCAGGAGACTCACGAAGGCACACAGGAGACTCACGTAGGCACACAGGAGACTCAGGTAGACACTCAGGAGACTCACGTAGACACACAGGAGACTCACGTAGACACCCAGGAGACTCACGTAGACACTCAGGAGACTCACGTAGACACCCCGGAGACTCAAGTAGACACTCAGGAGACTCAGGTAGACACTCAGGAGACTCAGGTAGACACACAGGAGACTCACGTAGACACACAGGAGACACACGTAGACACAAAGGTGACTCACGTAGACACACAGGAGACCCACGTAGACACTCAGGCGACTCACATAGACACCCAGGAGACCCACGTAGACACATAGGAGACACATAGGAGACACGTAGACACACAGGAGACTCACGTAGACAATCAGGCGACTCAAGTAGACACACAGGAGACTCACGTAGACACACAGCAGACCCACGTAGACACACAGGAGACGCACGTATACACTCAGGAGACTCACGTAGACACACAGGAGACTCACGTAGACACCCAGGACACTCACGTAGATACTGAGGAGACTCAGGTAGACACTCAGGAGACTCAGGTAGACACACAGGAGACTCACGTAGACACACAGGAGACTCACGTAGACACACAGGTGACTCACGTAGACACACAGGAGACCCACGTAGACACTCAGGCGACTCACATAGACACCCAGGCGACTCACATAGACACCCAGGAGACCCAGGTAGACACTCAGGAGACTCACGTAGACACACAGGAGACTCACGTAGACACTCAGGAGACTCAGGTAGACATACAGGAGACTCACGTAGACACCCAGGAGACTCACGTAGACACTCAGGAGACTCACGTAGACACTCAAGAGACTCACGTAGACACACAGGAGACTCACGTAGACACACAGGAGACTCAAGAAGACACCGAGGAGACTCACGTAGACACACAGGAGACTCACGAAGACACCGAGGAGACTCACGTAGACACTCAGGAGACTCACGTAGACACCCAAGAGACTCACGTAGACACCCAAGAGACTCACGCGGACACTCAGGAGACTCACGCAGACACTCAGGAGACTCACGTAGACACACAGGAGACTCACGTAGACACTCAGGCGACTCAAGTAGACACACAGGAGACTCACGTAGACACACAGCAGACCCACGTAGACACACAGGAGACGCACGTAGACACTCAGGAGACTCACGTAGACACACAGGAGACTCACGTAGACACACAGGAGACTCACGTAGACACACAGGAGACTCACGTAGACACCCAAGAGACTCACGTAGACACCAAGGGGACTCACGTAGACACACAGGAGACTCACGTAGACACACAGGAGACTCACGTAGACACTCAGGAGACTCACGTAGACACACAGGAGACTCACGTAGACACACAGGAGACTCACGTAGACACTCAGGAGACTCACGTAGACACACAGGAGACTCACGTAGACACTGAGGAGACTCAGGTAGACACTCAGGAGACTCAGGTAGACACACAGGAGACTCACGTAGACACACAGGAGACCCAGGTAGACACATCGGAGACACGTAGACAAACAGGAGACTCACGTAGACACCCAGGAGACTCACGTAGACACACAGGAGACTCACGTAGACACCCAGGAGACTCACGTAGACACTCAGGAGACTCACGTAGACACCCAGGAGACTCACGTAGACACACAGGAGACTCACGTAGACACCCAGGAGACTCACGTAGACACTCAGGAGACTCAAGTAGACACACAGGAGACTCAAGTAGACACACAGCAGACCCACGTAGACACACAGGAGACGCACGTAGACACCCAAGAGACTCACGTAGACACCAAGGGGACTCACGTAGACACACAGGAGACTCACGTAGACACACAGGAGACTCACGTAGACACTCAGGAGACTCACGTAGACACACAGGAGACTCACGTAGACACACAGGAGACTCACGTAGACACTCAGGAGACTCAAGTAGACACCCAGGAGACTCACGTAGACACCCAGGAGACTCACGTAGACACCCAGGAGACTCACGTAGACACCCAGGAGACTCACGTAGACACACAGGAGACTCACGTAGACACACAGGAGACTAACGAAGACACCCAGGAGACTCACGTAGACACACAGGAGACTCACGTAGACACACAGGAGACTCACGTAGACACACAGGAGACTCACGTAGACACCCAGGAGACTCACGTAGACACCCAGGAGACTCACGTAGACACTCAGGAGACTCACGTAGACACCCAGGAGACTCACGTAGACACACAGGAGACTCACGTAGACACCCAGGAGACTCACGTAGACACTCAGGAGACTCAAGTAGACACACAGGAGACTCAAGTAGACACACAGCAGACCCACGTAGACACACAGGAGACGCACGTAGACACTCAGGAGACTCACGTAGACACACAGGAGACACACGTAGACACAAAGGTGACTCACGTAGACACACAGGAGACCCACGTAGACACACAGGCGACTCACATAGACACACAGGAGACTCACGTAGACACACAGAAGACTCACGTAGACACACAGAAGACTCACGTAGACACACAGGAGACTCACGTAGACACCCAGGAGACTCACGTAGACACTCAGGAGACTCACGTAGACACCCAGGAGACTCACGTAGACACACAGGAGACTCACGTAGACACACAGCAGACCCACGTAGACACACAGGAGACACACGTAGACACTCAGGAGACTCACGTAGACACACAGGAGACTCACGAAGGCACCCAGGAGACTCACGTAGGCACACAGGAGACTCAGGTAGACACTCAGGAGACTCACGTAGACACACAGGAGACTCACGTAGACACACAGGAGACTCACGTAGACACACAGGAGACCCACGTAGACACATTGGAGACTCACGTAGACACTCCGGAGACTCACGTAGACACACAGGAGACTCACGTAGACACACAGGAGACTCACGTAGACACCCAAGAGACTCACGTAGACACCAAGGGGACTCACGTAGACACACAGGAGACTCACGTAGACACACAGGAGACTCACGTAGACACTCAGGAGACTCACGTAGACACACAGGAGACTCACGTAGACACCCAGGAGACTCACGTAGACACCCAGGAGACTCACGTAGACACACAGGAGACTAACGAAGACACCCAGGAGACTCACGTAGACACACAGGAGACTCACGTAGACACACAGGAGACTCACGTAGACACACAGGAGACTCACGTAGACACCCAGGAGACTCACGTAGACACCCAGGAGACTCACGTAGACACTCAGGAGACTCACGTAGACACCCAGGAGACTCACGTAGACACACAGGAGACTCACGTAGACACCCAGGAGACTCACGTAGACACTCAGGAGACTCAAGTAGACACACAGGAGAATCAAGTAGACACACAGCAGACCCACGTAGACACACAGGAGACGCACGTAGACACCCAAGAGACTCACGTAGACACCAAGGGGACTCACGTAGACACACAGGAGACTCACGTAGACACACAGGAGACTCACGTAGACACACAGGAGACTCACGTAGACACCCAGGAGATTCACGTAGACACACAGGAGACTAACGAAGACACCCAGGAGACTCACGTAGACACACAGGAGACTCACGTAGACACACAGGAGACTCACGTAGACACACAGGAGACTCACGTAGACACCCAGGAGACTCACGTAGACACCCAGGAGACTTACGTAGACACTCAGGAGACTCACGTAGACACCCAGGAGACTCACGTAGACACACAGGAGACTCACGTAGACACCCAGGAGACTCACGTAGACACTCAGGAGACTCAAGTAGACACACAGGAGACTCAAGTAGACACACAGCAGACCCACGTAGACACACAGGAGACGCACGTAGACACTCAGGAGACTCACGTAGACACACAGGAGACACACGTAGACACAAAGGTGACTCACGTAGACACACAGGAGACCCACGTAGACACACAGGCGACTCACGTAGACACACAGGAGACTCACGTAGACACACAGAAGACTCACGTAGACACACAGGAGACTCACGTAGACACTCAGGAGACTCAGGTAGACACTCAGGAGACTCACGTAGACACACAGGAGACTCACGTAGACACACAGAAGACTCACGTAGACACACAGGAGACTCACGTAGACACACAGGAGACTCACGTAGACACTCAGGAGACTCAAGTAGACACCCCGGAGACTCAAGTAGACACTCAGGAGACTCAGGTAGACACTCAGGAGACTCACGTAGACACCCCGGAGACTCAAGTAGACACTCAGGAGACTCAGGTAGACACTCAGGAGACTCACGTAGACACACAGGAGACACACGTAGACACAAAGGTGACTCACGTAGACACACAGGATACCCACGTAGACACTCAGGCGACTCACATAGACACCCAGGAGACCCACGTAGACACATAGGAGACACGTAGACACACAGGAGACTCACGTAGACACAGGAGACTCACGTAGACACCCAGGAGACTCACGTAGACACCCAGGAGACTCACGTAGACACCCAGGAGACTCACGTAGACACACAGGAGACTCACGAAGGCACACAGGAGACTCACGAAGGCACACAGGAGACTCACGTAGGCACACAGGAGACTCAGGTAGACACTCAGGAGACTCACGTAGACACACAGGAGACTCACGTAGACACACAGGAGACTCACGTAGACACCCAGGAGACTCACGTAGACACTCAGGAGACTCACGTAGACACCCCGGAGACTCACGTAGACACCCAGGAGACTCACGTAGACACCCAGGAGACTCACGTAGACACCCCGGAGACTCACGTAGACACCCAGGAGACTCACGTAGACACTCAGGAGACTCAAGTAGACACACAGGAGACTCAAGTAGACACACAGCAGACCCACGTAGACACACAGGAGACGCACGTAGACACTCAGGAGACTCACGTAGACACACAGGAGACTCACGTAGACATTGAGGAGACTCACGTAGACACTCAGGAGACTCACGTAGACACACAGGAGACTCACGTAGACACACAGGAGACTCACGTAGACACTCAGGCGACTCAAGTAGACACGCAGGAGACTCGCGTAGACACACAGGAGACTCACGTAGACACTCAGGAGACTCACGTAGACACACAGGAGACTCACGTAGACACTGAGGAGACTCAGGTAGACACTCAGGAGACTCAGGTAGACACACAGGAGACTCACGTAGACACACAGGAGACCCAGGTAGACACATCGGAGACACGTAGACAAACAGGAGACTCACGTAGACACCCAGGAGACTCACGTAGACACACAGGAGACTCACGTAGACACCCAGGAGACTCACGTAGACACCCAGGAGACTCACGTAGACACACAGGAGACTCACCTAGACACTCAGGAGACTCACGTAGACACTCAGGAGACTCACGTAGACACCCAGGAGACTCACGTAGACACCCAGGAGACTCACGTAGACACTCAGGAGACTCAAGTAGACACACAGGAGACTCAAGTAGACACACAGCAGACCCACGTAGACACACAGGAGACGCACGTAGACACTCAGGAGACTCACGTAGACACACAGGAGACTCACTTAGACATTGAGGAGACTCACGTAGACACTCAGGAGACTCACGTAGACACACAGGAGACTCACGTAGACACACAGGAGACTCACGTAGACACTGAGGAGACTCAGGTAGACACTCAGGAGACTCAGGTAGACACACAGGAGACTCACGTAGACACACAGGAGACCCAGGTAGACACATCGGAGACACGTAGACAAACAGGAGACTCACGTAGACACCCAGGAGACTCACGTAGACACACAGGAGACTCACGTAGACACCCAGGAGACTCACGTAGACACCCAGGAGACTCACGTAGACACACAGGAGACTCACGTAGACACTCAGGAGACTCACGTAGACACCCAGGAGACTCACGTAGACACCCAGGAGACTCACGTAGACACACAGGAGACTCACGTAGACACACAGCAGACCCACGTAGACACACAGGAGACACACGTAGACACTCAGGAGACTCACGTAGACACACAGGAGACTCACGAAGGCACCCAGGAGACTCACGTAGGCACACAGGAGACTCAGGTAGACACTCAGGAGACTCACGTAGACACACAGGAGACTCACGTAGACACACAGGAGACTCACGTAGACACACAGGAGACCCACGTAGACACATTGGAGACTCACGTAGACACACAGGAGACTCACGTAGACACTCCGGAGACTCACGTAGACACTCCGGAGACTCACGTAGACACACAGGAGACTCACGTAGACACACAGGAGACTCACGTAGACACCCAAGAGACTCACGTAGACACCAAGGGGACTCACATAGACACACAGGAGACTCACGTAGACACTCAGGAGACTCAAGTAGACACGCAGGAGACTCGCGTAGACACACAGGAGACTCACGTAGACACTCAGGAGACTCACGTAGACACACAGGAGACTCACGTAGACACTGAGGAGACTCAGGTAGACACTCAGGAGACTCAGGTAGACACACAGGAGACTCACGTAGACACACAGGAGACCCAGGTAGACACATCGGAGACACGTAGACAAACAGGAGACTCACGTAGACACCCAGGAGACTCACGTAGACACACAGGAGACTCACGTAGACACCCAGGAGACTCACGTAGACACCCAGGAGACTCACGTAGACACACAGGAGACTCACGTAGACACTCAGGAGACTCACGTAGACACTCAGGAGACTCACGTAGACACCCAGGAGACTCACGTAGACACTCATGAGACTCAAGTAGACACACAGGAGACTCAAGTAGACACACAGCAGACCCACGTAGACACACAGGAGACGCACGTAGACACTCAGGAGACTCACGTAGACACACAGGAGACTCACGTAGACATTGAGGAGACTCACGTAGACACTCAGGAGACTCAGGTAGACACACAGGAGACTCACGTAGACACACAGGAGACCCAGGTAGACACATCGGAGACACGTAGACAAACAGGAGACTCACGTAGACACCCAGGAGACTCACGTAGACACACAGGAGACTCACGTAGACACCCAGGAGACTCACGTAGACACCCAGGAGACTCACGTAGACACACAGGAGACTCACGTAGACACTCAGGAGACTCACGTAGACACCCAGGAGACTCACGTAGACACACAGGAGACTCACGTAGACACACAGCAGACCCACGTAGACACACAGGAGACACACGTAGACACTCAGGAGACTCACGTAGACACACAGGAGACTCACGAAGGCACCCAGGAGACTCACGTAGGCACACAGGAGACTCAGGTAGACACTCAGGAGACTCACGTAGACACACAGGAGACTCACGTAGACACACAGGAGACTCACGTAGACACACAGGAGACCCACGTAGACACATTGGAGACTCACGTAGACACACAGGAGACTCACGTAGACACTCCGGAGACTCACGTAGACACTCCGGAGACTCACGTAGACACACAGGAGACTCACGTAGACACACAGGAGACTCACGTAGACACCCAAGAGACTCACGTAGACACCAAGGGGACTCACGTAGACACACAGGAGACTCACGTAGACACACAGGAGACTCACGTAGACACACAGGAGACTCACGTAGACACACAGGAGACTCACGTAGACACTCAGGAGACTCACGTAGACACACAGGAGACTCACGTAGACACACAGGAGACTCACGTAGACACTCAGGAGACTCAAGTAGACACACAGGAGACTCACGTAGACACCCAGGAGACTCACGTAGACACCCAGGAGACTCACGTAGACACACAGGAGACTAACGAAGACACCCAGGAGACTCACGTAGACACACAGGAGACTCACGGAGACACACAGGAGACTCACGTAGACACACAGGAGACTCACGTAGACACACAGGAGACTCACGTAGACACCCAGGAGACTCACGTAGACACCCAGGAGACTCACGTAGACACTCAGGAGACTCACGTAGACACCCAGGAGACTCACGTAGACACACAGGAGACTCACGTAGACACAAAGGTGACTCACGTAGACACACAGGAGACCCACGTAGACACTCAGGCGACTCACATAGACACCCAGGAGACCCACGTAGACACATAGGAGACACGTAGACACATAGGAGACTCACGTAGACACTCAGGAGACTCACGTAGACACACAGGAGACTCACGAAGGCACACAGGAGACTCACGTAGGCACACAGGAGACTCAGGTAGACACTCAGGAGACTCACGTAGACACACAGGAGACTCACGTAGACACCCAGGAGACTCACGTAGACACTCAGGAGACTCACGTAGACACCCCGGAGACTCACGTAGACACCCAGGAGACTCACGTAGACACCCAGGAGACTCACGTAGACACTCAGGAGACTCAAGTAGACACACAGGAGACTCAAGTAGACACACAGCAGACCCACGTAGACACACAGGAGACGCACGTAGACACTCAGGAGACTCACGTAGACACACAGGAGACTCACGTAGACATTGAGGAGACTCGGGTAGACACTCAGGAGACTCAAGTAGACACACAGCAGACCCACGTAGACACACAGGAGACGCACGTAGACACAAAGGTGACTCACGTAGACACACAGGAGACCCACGTAGACACTCAGGCGACTCACATAGACACTCAGGCGACTCACATAGACACCCAGGAGACCCACGTAGACACATAGGAGACACGTAGACACACAGGAGACTCACGTAGACACAGGAGACTCACGTAGACACCCAGGAGACTCACGTAGACACACAGGAGACTCACGAAGGCACACAGGAGACTCAGGTAGACACTCAGGAGACTCACGTAGACACACAGGAGACTCACGTAGACACCCAGGAGACTCACGTAGACACTCAGGAGACTCACGTAGACACCCCGGAGACTCAAGTAGACACTCAGGTAGACACTCAGGAGACTCAGGTAGACACACAGGAGACTCACGTAGACACACAGGAGACACACGTAGACACAAAGGTGACTCACGTAGACACACAGGAGACCCACGTAGACACTCAGGCGACTCACATAGACACCCAGGAGACCCACGTAGACACATAGGAGACACGTAGACACACAGGAGACTCACGTAGACAATCAGGCGACTCAAGTAGACACACAGGAGACTCACGTAGACACACAGCAGACCCACGTAGACACACAGGAGACGCACGTATACACTCAGGAGACTCACGTAGACACACAGGAGACTCACGTAGACACCCAGGACACTCACGTAGATACTGAGGAGACTCAGGTAGACACTCAGGAGACTCAGGTAGACACACAGGAGACTCACGTAGACACACAGGAGACTCACGTAGACACACAGGTGACTCACGTAGACACACAGGAGACCCACGTAGACACTCAGGCGACTCACATAGACACCCAGGCGACTCACATAGACACCCAGGAGACCCAGGTAGACACTCAGGAGACTCACGTAGACACACAGGAGACTCAGGTAGACACTCAGGAGACTCAGGTAGACACCCAGGAGACTCACGTAGACACCCAGGAGACTCACGTAGACACTCAGGAGACTCACGTAGACACTCAAGAGACTCACGTAGACACACAGGAGACTCACGTAGACACACAGGAGACTCACGTAGACACACAGGAGACTCACGAAGACACCGAGGAGACTCACGTAGACACTCAGGAGACTCACGTAGACACCCAAGAGACTCACGTAGACACCCAAGAGACTCACGCGGACACTCAGGAGACTCACGCAGACACTCAGGAGACTCACGTAGACACACAGGAGACTCACGTAGACACTCAGGCGACTCAAGTAGACACACAGGAGACTCACGTAGACACACAGCAGACCCACGTAGACACACAGGAGACGCACGTAGACACTCAGGAGACTCACGTAGACACACAGGAGACTCACGTAGACACACAGGAGACTCACGTAGACACTGAGGAGACTCAGGTAGACACTCAGGCGACTCACGTAGACACACAGGAGACTCACGTAGACACACAGGTGACTCACGTAGACACACAGGAGACCCATGTAGACACTCAGGCGACTCACATAGACACCCAGGAGACCCACGTAGACACATAGGAGACACGTAAACACACAGGAGACTCACGAAGATACAGGAGACTCACGTAGACACCCAGGAGACTCACGTAGACACCCAGGAGACCCACGTAGACACATAGGGGACACGTAGACACACAGGAGACTCACGTAGACACTAAGGAGACTCACGTAGACACACAGGATACTCAAGTAGACCCACAGGAGACTCACGTAGACACTCAGGAGACTCACGTAGACACACAGGAGACTCACGTAGACACACAGGAGACTCACGTAGACACTCAGGAGACTCAAGTAGACACACTGGAGACTCACGTAGACACACTGGAGACTCACGTAGACACCCAGGAGACTCAGGTAGACACCCAGGAGACTCACGTAGACACACAGGAGACTCACGTAGACATTGAGGAGACTCGGGTAGACACTCAGGAGACTCAAGTAGACACACAGCAGACCCACGTAGACACACAGGAGACGCACGTAGACACAAAGGTGACTCACGTAGACACACAGGAGACCCACGTAGACACTCAGGAGACTCACGTAGACACACAGGAGACTCACGTAGACATTGAGGAGACTCGGGTAGACACTCAGGAGACTCAAGTAGACACACAGCAGACCCACGTAGACACACAGGAGACGCACGTAGACACAAAGGTGACTCACGTAGACACACAGGAGACCCACGTAGACACTCAGGCGACTCACATAGACACTCAGGCGACTCACATAGACACCCAGGAGACCCACGTAGACACATAGGAGACACGTAGACACACAGGAGACTCACGTAGACACAGGAGACTCACGTAGACACCCAGGAGACTCACGTAGACACACAGGAGACTCACGAAGGCACACAGGAGACTCACGTAGGCACACAGGAGACTCAGGTAGACACTCAGGAGACTCACGTAGACACACAGGAGACTCACGTAGACACCCAGGAGACTCACGTAGACACTCAGGAGACTCACGTAGACACCCCGGAGACTCAAGTAGACACTCAGGAGACTCAGGTAGACACTCAGGAGACTCAGGTAGACACACAGGAGACTCACGTAGACACACAGGAGACACACGTAGACACAAAGGTGACTCACGTAGACACACAGGAGACCCACGTAGACACTCAGGCGACTCACATAGACACCCAGGAGACCCACGTAGACACATAGGAGACACGTAGACACACAGGAGACTCACGAAGGCACACAGGAGACTCACGTAGGCACACAGGAGACTCAGGTAGACACTCAGGAGACTCACGTAGACACACAGGAGACTCAAGAAGACACCGAGGAGACTCAAGAAGACACCGAGGAGACTCACGTAGACACAGGAGACTCACGTAGACACTCAGGAGACTCACGTAGACACCCAAGAGACTCACGTGGACACTCAGGAGACTCACGTAGACACTCAGGAGACTCACGTAGACACACAGGAGACTCACGTAGACAATCAGGCGACTCAAGTAGACACACAGGAGACTCACGTAGACACACAGCAGACCCACGTAGACACACAGGAGACGCACGTATACACTCAGGAGACTCACGTAGACACACAGGAGACTCACGTAGACACCCAGGACATTCACGTAGATACTGAGGAGACTCAGGTAGACACTCAGGAGACTCAGGTAGACACACAGGAGACTCACGTAGACACACAGGTGACTCACGTAGACACACAGGAGACCCACGTAGACACTCAGGCGACTCACATAGACACCCAGGCGACTCACATAGACACCCAGGAGACCCAGGTAGACACTCAGGAGACTCACGTAGACACACAGGAGACTCACGTAGACACTCAGGAGACTCAGGTAGACATACAGGAGACTCACGTAGACACCCAGGAGACTCACGTAGACACTCAGGAGACTCACGTAGACACTCAAGAGACTCACGTAGACACACAGGAGACTCACGTAGACACACAGGAGACTCAAGAAGACACCGAGGAGACTCACGTAGACACACAGGAGACTCACGAAGACACCGAGGAGACTCACGTAGACACTCAGGAGACTCACGTAGACACCCAAGAGACTCACGTAGACACCCAAGAGACTCACGCGGACACTCAGGAGACTCACGCAGACACTCAAGAGACTCACGTAGACACACAGGAGACTCACGTAGACACTCAGGCGACTCAAGTAGACACACAGGAGACTCACGTAGACACACAGCAGACCCACGTAGACACACAGGAGACGCACGTAGACACTCAGGAGACTCACGTAGACACACAGGAGACTCACGTAGACACACAGGAGACTCACGTAGACACTGAGGAGACTCAGGTAGACACTCAGGCGACTCACGTAGACACACAGGAGACTCACGTAGACACACAGGTGACTCACGTAGACACACAGGAGACCCATGTAGACACTCAGGCGACTCACATAGACACCCAGGAGACCCACGTAGACACATAGGAGACACGTAAACACACAGGAGACTCACGAAGATACAGGAGACTCACGTAGACACCCAGGAGACTCACGTAGACACCCAGGAGACCCACGTAGACACATAGGGGACACGTAGACACACAGGAGACTCACGTAGACACTAAGGAGACTCACGTAGACACACAGGATACTCACGTAGACCCACAGGAGACTCACGTAGACACTCAGGAGACTCACGTAGACACACAGGAGACTCACGTAGACACACAGGAGACTCACGTAGACACTCAGGAGACTCAAGTAGACACACTGGAGACTCACGTAGACACACTGGAGACTCACGTAGACACCCAGGAGACTCAGGTAGACACCCAGGAGACTCACGTAGACACACAGGAGACTCACGTAGACACACAGGAGACTCACGAAGACACCCAAGACACTCACGTAGACACTCAGGCGACTCAAGTAGACACACAGGAGACTCACGTAGACACACAGCAGACCCACAGGAGACGCAGGTAGACACTCAGGAGACTCACGTAGACACCCAGGAGACTCACGTAGACACTGAGGAGACTCAGGTAGACACTCAGGAGACTCAGTTAGACACACAGGAGACCCACGTAGACACTCAGGCGACTCACATAGACACCAAGGAGACCCACGTAGACAGATAGGAGACACGTAGACACACAGGAGAATCACGTAGACACCCAGGAGACTCACGTAGACACCCAGGAGACTCACGTAGACACCCAGGAGACTCACGTAGACACACAGGAGACTCACGTAGACACTGAGGAGACTCACGTAGACACCCAGGAGACTCACGTAGACACTCAGGAGACTCACGTAGACACACAGGAGACTCAAGAAGACACCGAGGAGACTCACGTAGACACACAGGAGACTCACGAAGACACCCAAGACACTCACGTAGACACACAGGCGACTCAAGTAGACACACAGGAGACTCACGTAGACACACAGCAGACCCACGTAGACACACAGGAGACGCACGTAGACACTCAGGAGACTCACGTAGACACCCAAGAGACTCACGTAGACACCCAGGAGACTCACGTAGACACCGAGGAGACTCACGTAGACACTCAGGAGACTCACGTAGACACACAGGAGACTCACGTAGACACACAGGAGACTCACGAAGATACCCAAGACACTCACGTAGACACTCAGGCGACTCAAGTAGACACACAGGAGACTCACGTAGACACACAGCAGAC